>NC_080162.1:197173072-197773072 GCF_950295315.1 Erinaceus europaeus
TATAAAACATTTTAGACACAAAAACATCTTTTTCATTATAGTCAAGATCACATAATACCAGTGAACTAGTACATATTTTGTTAATTTAAAATTCAATTCAATTCTAGAGTAGTCATCTTTTTAGGGTAGTGGTATACCAGCTAAACACACATAGTCCTAAGTTCTAGGGCCTTCGCAAGGATACTGGTTTGAAACCCAGCTCCCCACATGCAGGAAGGATGATTCACAGGAGCCAGAAGCAGGTCTGCAAATATCTTACTCTCTCCCTATCTCCCCCAATTTCTCCCACAATATCTCTCTCTCAATTTCTCTCTGTCCTATTAAAAATAAAGCTGTCAGGAGTTGTGGATTCATAGTGCTGGCATCCAAATCCAGCAATAATCTTGGAGGATATATATATATATATATATATATATATATATATATATATTCATTTCCTTGACGTGACTGCTATTTGTTTCCTCTCTGACATCCCTCAACGTCCAAGATACAGTCATCAACCAACATTTCCTGTGTATTGTTTCTATATCAAGACATTTGCATACCTTATTCTTTTTTCATATATATATATATATGTATATATATTCATATATATATGTATATATATACGTATATATATTCATATATATACGTATATATATACATATATATATATATCCTTTTTATTGATTTACTAATGATTGGCAAGATTATAGGATAGGAGTGGTTCAGTTTCCACCTCCAGAGTTCCATATCCCATCCCATCCATTGGAAGTTTCCATATGCTTTATCCCTCTGGAAGTATGGACTGCTGATCATCATTATGAAGTGCATAAGGTGGGAATTCTGGCTTCTGTATTTGCTTCTCCACTGGACATGAATGTTGACAGGTGGATCCATACCCTCAGCCTGTTTCTATAGTTACCTTGTGGAGTAGGATTCTGGAGATGGGGTTTCAGGACACATAGGTGAGGTCATCTACCCAGGAGTGTCAGGTTGGTGTCATGATAGCAACTTCAACTTGGTGGCTGAAAAGCATTAAGATAATTTCTTTTTAATATTTATTTATTCCCTTTTGTTGCCCTTGTTTTATTGTTGTAGTTATTGATGTCGTTGTTGTTGAATAGAACAGAGAGAAATGGAGAGAGGAGGGGAAGACAGAGAGGAGGGAGAAAGACAGACACCTACAGACGTGCTTCACCACCTGTGAAGGGACTCCTCTGCAGGAGGGGAGCTAGGGGCTTAAACCGGGATCCTTCAGCAGGTCCCTGTGCTTTGTACCACATGTGCTTAACTTGCTGTGCTACCGCCTGACTCCCAATAATTTCTAATCATGACTTGTTCTTTGAAATATCAAAACTCCTAAAAGCTTAGACCAGGGAGAACAGAAACAACTGGTGATGTTATTTTACAAGATACAGCTATATGTAAAGACTAAAGAAAAAAACAATAGGGTATGCAAATGACTAGGCCCCCAGGTGATGAGGTGGCCTGGTAGTGACTACAGAGTCATTATTAAAGTAGTCCTTACTTTGTGTAATGGAAGGTGGTGGGGGAGGCTGCCTAGGTCTAAGTAAAAACTGTTTCACTAGGTAATCTAAGGTGTTTGTTTAGGTATTTCTACTTCATTTATTGACTCACTGCATATTTTTGTGTATTTTTGCTTCAAAGTATATATTTTCCCCTAACTTATAGATACTTACTTGTACATATGCCCTACTTCATGGGCCCTAGTCTATATCTAAGTTTTGAGGTTTGTTACGAAGTGCACCATCCAAAATGGAATTAAGTAGTTCATTGATTCATATTTTCACTATTCAGAGTGATTTCTAGACTTGAGTCTTGATTTTCAGCCATCTTTCCTCATCTTTCCTTTTGCTTTCTACCCTCCCCTGACTACAAGTTCATCCTAGGTGAGAAATCAATTCTATTTTGGATTTTTTTATAACTGTAGTTCACAAAACTTAGACAATGATGATATTTATGAACTATACTCCGTAACCTTTGTAAAAAAATTACATATAATTTTCCAGTTGTCAAACTGTGATTTTTTTTCTCACCAATACCTGGATATATATTCCTCATTTACTCGGAGATGATCCTATGAAAAGAGGTCCTTCTATTCTCTAGCTGAAAAAATGCATGCATTTTCTCTGGGCCTCTACCCTTTCATTAGAACCCCATAGTCAATCAATCTCCAATTTTGTTGTTTGCTGTTGTATCCTTCTCTTTTCTCCACCATGTAATTTACCCACCACATTGATATGTCTCAGTCACATCTGTTTTCTTCTTTTGAAAAAATAATTATTGTTGATTTTTCTGCCACTAGACCTAGTGTTGAGTCTTCATGTAAATGTATTTCTATAGAACTCTCTTCCCAGCAGTTTCCCTCTCCCTCTCTGTCTTTCTCTTTATAGAGATTGAGAAAGAGAGATATATAGAAGGGGTCAAGAGATAGGAAAGATACCATAAAATTTTTCTACCAGAGTGAAGTTTCCTTTATGTAGGTGTTTCTATGTGATGGCAAGGAATTGATTCCCAGGTTTTTACACATAGTGAAATGTGTTCTACCAGGTAAGATATCTAACAGTCACATAAGTACGTACTGTCTAAAGGAAGATGGATAAGATTACCATTAATCTCAAACCTGAGATTATGTCAGGAATTGAAATTGGGACCTTAGACATGCAAGCCCATTGTTTTAATATATTACACTTCCTCCCCCCAACTCAATTATTTCTCTTTCAGATAAAGTAAAAGAGAAAACATTAGCTATTATGAAGCAATATAAAAACTGCTTGCAGAATTTTTGTTAGAATTATAACATCTTTGGAAAAATAGAGAATGAAATAAACATCATTGTAAAAATAAGAGCTTCTTACACAGAAGGAATTTGATCATTGATGAATGAATAAATGAATATAAAATATTTAAAAAATCTCTGCTTATGAAGTGTATGTCACTTAATACTGTGGCAAGACATAGGCTCCACTTTCAATCAAGTTAATGGAGAAAAGTTTATTTAAAAAGCTCTTGACAAAGGTGTGGGTGAGGTTAGGGAAAGCCTTCAAGAGTTGGTAATTTGTGGAGAGTAACAAATAAACCACTTATATCTCTTACTTCTGAAAAAATTACTTAGAAGTCATGAGTTAAAATAATTGATAAAGAAGGGTTGATTTTCAAAAACTAGAGCTAGAATGTTGAGATGACCCAGAAATGCAGCTTCTGAATGTTGGTATGCATGAGACCCCTTCTGTTTCATTTGGTTTAAATCCCCCCTGCTTAACACTATTCTATTTACATAACCACTTCATTCTATTTACATAACCACTGTTAACAAGTTCCACCCTCCCTCCAGGGCATTTGTGGTTCAGTGATAGGATTCTCGCCTGCTCTGCCCCCTCCTTGTCACACCCTGATCCCCTCTTTGTCACACTCTGATTTTCACCAGTCACTTTTCTCTCCACCCTCTCTATGTCACATCCTGTTTCCACCTTACTTGGCAAGTATATATAAAGACAGCATTGTGAGTTTTACAGTACTGTACTGTACTTTGAGTTTAACTTAGCTCGTCTTAGATTGTGCTGCATCCTGCATGAATAAAGAGATACTACCTACAGCTCAACTATGAGTCCCTGGTCGTCTGTTACCGCCTGTGAAGCCAGCCCAGCGAAAACAACATAACGAGTCGAAAACAACATATGGCGCCCAATGTGGGGCCGGACCTGTGCAACTCCCAGATAAGTGAAGACTTTGCCTACCTATGCACTATGGTCTTCTCTTCTACTTATGAAGAGGTTTGCCAAAGACTCTACTGTTTCATCATGAGACAGTTACTCTGTCTCTGGAACATTTTGCTCTGGGCCACACTTTGTTTCCCTGACCGGGAACTTGGTTTCTTATGACCGGGATCATAGAGCTTGGGAGATGCACGGAGATTTCTCCTTGGACTTTCTGGATTCCCTCTCCCATGTTTCCTGAGGAAAAGGACTACATTTTGCTCCGGGCCACAATTTGGTTCTTTATGACCGTGATCGTAGACCTTGGGATATGCATGGGGATTTCCACTGGGACTTTCTGGACTTCTTCTCTCATGTTTCCCATGGAGAAGGACTACTCTAATTTGAAGAACATTCTCAAGTACCCTGGCAGTTCCCAGGTATGGAGACACGTGGTTAGTTCTACTCTCCTGATTGGATTCTTTCTTCGCTGGGAAGACACTTTTAAAAATGGGTGCCTGAAGCAATCCAGTAGGAACAGTCAGAAGCACCCTAAATGGAATTTTGAGGAGCTTTTTGGACTAGGAAGCCCTCCGGGGACTCTTAATCCTACATGGTGAGGTCTTGATAATCTGGTTCAAGTTGCGTTTCATAAGAGAATGATTTGAATGACTGAATTTTTGTTTGACATTGACTTAAAAAAATGCTGGATGCAGCCATGATTTCTAGAGACATCCAGAAACAATCCAAAAAATTGTTTTTCCCTCCTTTGATTTCTCTTTTACTTCTTGACATGAATCTGAAAAGTTTAATCCTGAAAACTGTATGAGTTATGGGTGGGGCAGATAGTGCAATGATTATGTTAATTTTTCTCATGCCTGAGGCTTTTAACCGTGGTTCTTCTGTTTACCTTTCCACATTTTATTGAGTTTAAACTGTTTAAACAACCTTAAAATCATACTAGAAAGGACTTCCAATTATAATGGAGTTATCAATTATAGTAAACTTCTAATCTGCAACAAGTTTTGTTTGACAAGTAAGTGAATTTCAGCTATCAAAGTCTTCACATGAAAAAGCATCTACTCAAATGGAATTATTGGAAATCCGTTTGGATCCTGTTCTCTGACATCGTCCCCGGAAACCAATGATGAGACCTGGCACGACCTGAAGAAACAGATTCACAGACTCCAAAGCTCACTCTCTACAGAAAAGCAGAATTCTGGTGGCCGACATTCCCCATCGAGATAGACGTGCAGCATTTCATCCTCTGGCATTTTCTTCTGTTGTCAGCTACTTTGGACTGACACCTCCATCAGACTTACTGGTACATGCTGCTGTGTTTCTCAAAGACTAACTTCAGCCAATTGCCTTGAGACTTTATAGACCATGTCCCCTCACCTGCAGGCTCTGCCCCAGAGTCAGAAAACTCCCCCTCCTTATTAGGTTATGCCCACCGAGGTATGAAACGCCCTTTGAGGCAAGAGATGCCCCCAGAGGCATGAAGTGTTCCCAGAGGCAAGAAATGCCCTTTCGCCTGCGAGGCCTTGCCCTTTGAGGCAAGAAAAGCTCCCCTTGGCATCACACTGGTTATTGCTGCTCGCCTATTTTGTTTTCCATGTCTTATGCCAGTTCTTTTGAAAACGCCTGTACGATATACGTTTCTGTTCACCCCACAATGGCCATTAGTTAAAAAGAAAGGGGGAATTGTTGGTATGCATGAGACCCCTTCTGTTTCATTTGATTTAAATCCCCCCTGCTTAACACTATTCTATTTACATAACCACTTCATTCTATTTACATAACCACTGTTAACAAGTTCCACCCTCCCTCCAGGGCATTTGTGGTTCAGTGATAGGATTCTCGCCTGCTCTGCCCCCTCCTTGTCACACCCTGATCCCCTCTTTGTCACACTCTGATTTTCACCAGTCACTTTTCTCTCCACCCTCTCTATGTCACATCCTGTTTCCACCTTACTTGGCAAGTATATATAAAGACAGCATTGTGAGTTTTACGGTACTGTACTGTACTTTGAGTTTAACTTAGCTCGTCTTAAGACGAGCTAAGTTGTGCTGCATCCTGCATGAATAAAGAGATACTGCCTACAGCTCAACTATGAGTCCCTGGTCATCTGTTACCCACCTGTGAAGCCAGCCTGGCAAAAACAACATAACGAGTCAAAAACAACATCTGAAGACTTGAATAAACATCCAGTCCTCTCTGCTCACACCTATTTTGTTTTGTGCGCAGGACAGAAAACTATTTTGAATCTACTTAAGTTAGGGGATAAACAGCTCATATTTGCATTCCTAAAGTTATTAGATAATAGAGACTAACAGGATGCAGAATTGATCGAAAGGGCAGAAAGCAAGGAGAAAAACCAGCAATAATAAAAGACAAATAAAAAATTAATAAAGCCAAAGGCCAGGTGGTGGAGCACCAGGTTCAGTGCACACATTACAGTGCACAAGGTCCCGGGTTCAAGCCCCTGGTCCCTACTTGTGGGCAGGAAGCTTCACGAGTGGTGAGGTAGGGCTGCAAGTGTCTCTCTGTCTCTCTCACTCTCTACCTCTTCTTCCCTCCTGATTTTTGGCTGTCTCTATGCAATAAATAAATAAATAAAATTAAAAATAATAAAGCACTATTTCTATTGTTAATATATATTATAGACTCTTAAAGCAAAAGTGGTCAGAAACTATAATTATCCCCATATTAAAGATGAGTACACTAGTGTTGAGAATAGCACAGGGATACAGTAAGATCCTGAAAACAGGGCACATTTTTTTTACATGCATTTTTTTCTGTATTGGGGGATTAATGGTTTACAGTCAACAGTAAAATTTTACATGTGTAACACTTCTCAGTTTTCCATATAATAATTCAACCCCCTCTAGGTCCTCCTATGCCATCATGTTCTAGGACCAGAACCCTCACTCTAACCTCAGAGTCTTTTACTTTGGTGCAATACAACAAACCCAGTCCAAGTTCTGCTTAGTGGTTTCTTATTTTTTGGCACTTTCTCTCTCCTCTTTCTCTACTAGTGATCTGATACTGAGACAAGATTTCAGGATAAGAGGGGCACAATTCACAC
Organism: Erinaceus europaeus; assembly: GCF_950295315.1. Lineage (NCBI taxonomy): Eukaryota > Metazoa > Chordata > Mammalia > Eulipotyphla > Erinaceidae > Erinaceus > Erinaceus europaeus. Next base: position 197,179,859 of record NC_080162.1, read on the forward strand.
AACTTCTACCATCAGAATGCCATATCCTGTCCCCTCCACTGGAAGATTCCCCAGTCTTTATCCCTCTGGAGTATGGACCAAAGATCTTTATGGGGTGCAGAAGGTGGAAGTTCTAGTTCCGGCTTCTATAATTGCTTCTCTAGTGGACAAGGGCATTGGCAAGTTATTGGTCATTATGCCAGGTCCCCTGCATTGCTTGACTCTGTGGTTTATTTACTTAATCATTGTTTTGCCTGAGACCCACTCTGCCTGCAGGGTATTGGTCTAATCCCCACTGGTTAAATGGAAGCTTGCTACCTTCGTGCTCTTTTCTTCTGCCCACCTCCTCTCCTAGCCATTTCCTTTTCTGACCTGCCACTTTCATTTCAAAAGATATAAATGCATTTTCTCTGATCAATAAAGGCATTGCATTGCGTTCCTGCTCAGCCACGAGTTCCTGGTTCCTCTCCCAAGTCGCTGAGTAAGCAGCAGCCCAGGTTGGCTCCAGTTGAGTTCTCTCCCTGGTGACACAGCAAGTCAACTCATACTCCCAGCCAGTCTCTACCTTTCACCAGTGGGGTAGGGCTCTGGGGAGGTGGATTTCCAAGACACTTTGGTGAGGTCATCTTCCCAGGAAAGACAGGTTGGCAACGAAGACATTTTTGATGCACTGCATTTGCACACATGATTCTGATGTCAGGGACATTGCACAGGAAGCAGGGAGACACAAGAAAGATACTTTGCACTGCACGTAGTGGGGGACTTTCAATAAAGTAACCACAATGAACACTTTCAGCAGGCCCATGGGAAGCTAGTGATGTATGGTCTATAAGCAACATTTGCACAGAGACACCTTTTGGGATCTCCCCAGGCCTTGGGGGATGCTCTCTCCCTGAGCTATCCTCTGCACTTTCATTTTATTTCAACACAATTTCTACCTCAACACTTGTCAAAAGATTGGAATCTACCTACTGATCATTATTGCTATCTAGTAATTATTTCAAGAGTCTCTGTGACAAATTCACAGGGAGGCTTCTGGGAAAAGGTCCCAAGTAGCCTCAGGCTCCCACAACACATGGCCACCTGTCATATGCTTTACATTGGTTTGTTCTAGCCCTCCCCCACCAAGAGAATTAGATCAGTCCAGTTAGTTTTTGTAGGCCCGCTTGGCCCCGCCCCTAGGAAACCCGCCAGAGTTCCAGAGTGCCAGAGTTGGAGGGTTCCTGAGTTCCTGAGTTCGAGAGTAAGAGAGAGAGTGCTTGTGCCGCCGCAAAGAGACAGCAGAGTTCTGTTTGGTGATTAGTTTGTCTTAGTTTATGAATCATTGTTCCTGAATAAAGAAATACAGCTTCCCTGCCCAGCCGTTGTCTCCGCGTCTCTGTTACCAGCCCAAAGAGCTAACCTGCCCGGCTAGAGCTTACAAATTTTAACAACAAATGGCGCCCATGTGGACCTGACCTGCGCATCTCTCAGATAAGTGAAGACAATTTGGCTACCTATGCACTATGGCCTTCTCTTCTGCTTGTGAAGAGATCTCCAAAGGCCTCTGCTCTTTCTTCACGAGACTGTTTTGCTGTTTCTGGAACATTTATCTCTGGACCACTCTGTGGTTCCCACTCGCTCAGGCGAACTCAGAACAGCCAGCAGGAAGAGCCAGCGGGCGGGAGGCGAGGCACGGGGCTGCCGTTTCCACCTGGATGTGTGATCCCTCCACACTGCTCAGCCACTGCAAACAGGGCAGCAGACATGGCAGGGCCATGGGGCAGGGCCGTGGCGGCCTATCATGGCCGCGGCGGCCTATCATGGCCGCCACCACTGGGCACCTAGGCCCACGCCTTCTACAAAGCTGGCCTGCCTGCCCTCTTTCTATAAATTCTGGAACGATCCCGAACCTCCCAGACCCCCGGGCTCTCTGCCAAAACTGGGCACACAAGATCTCCAGCCACCGGTCCGGTCTGAAGGCAGACAAGCTGGAGTATGCAGAGATTTGTGCAGAGATCGCAACCTGCAATTCCTAAAAGTGAAGCTGCACGGGAAGCCACCTCCAGATGGTGAACCTCCCCCAACAACTAAGACAGTACAGATTTAAATTCGTGTTCCAAATGACATGTCTTCATAACAAAGGTTTCTCTCCTTGTGTATTAATGACCATGTTTATGTGTGTGTTTAAAGTTTGGTAAAAAGTAACTTTAAGGCTAAATTCTTACTAGACAAAGTTAAATGAAAAAGGTTTTCAACGTAATTCTCATAAAGATAAAATTAACTTACATTTAAAGTCTGAGGTAAAAATTAGTTAACAATCAATATATTTTAAGTAAGTTGGTCTAAACAAAAGGTTAAATAGACTTGTTGATATGTAAAACTCTTCACTACCTTCTCTATTAGAAATGGTAGATCGCACAATGGCTATGCTAATTATTCTCATGCCTGAGGTTTCCTCTCTGGCCCACACCTAGGGTATGTCTCCATCTTGAATGGGTGTAACAAAAGGTTAAAAGACATTGTTGATATGTAAAAGTCTCAAATTCCTTCTCTATTAGAAACGTTGGATCGTGCAGTAGATATGCTAATTACAAGTTTTGTTTCATAGTAAATAAGTTGCAGCCAGCTGCCTTTGGGACTCTAGGCTGTACCCCACCCCCATACAAATGTCCATTGAGACAGGTACACCCCCCAGAGGCAAGAAATGTTTTTTTTAAGCTGATAAAGTTTAGCCCACAGAGGCAGATATGGCCCCCTCAGGCCTTCCCTTAGCAGTACACTGGTTCTTGTTATTTGCTTGCATGTTTCTCCATGTTTGTGCCAGTTTCTTTTTATAAAAATGCCTGTATGATATATGTTTCTGTTCACCCCACACCCTTGATACTATAGTCATTTAGTTAAAAAGAAAAGGGGGAATTGTCGTATGCTTTATATTGGTTTGTTCTAGCCCTCCCCCACCAAGAGAATTAGATCAGTCCAGTTAGTTTTCGCAGGCCTGCTTGGCCCCGCCCCTAGGAAACCCGCCAGAGTTCCAGAGTGCCAGAGTTGGAGGGTTCCTGAGTTCGAGAGTAAGAGAGAGAGTGCTTGTGCTGCTGCAAAAAGACAGCAGAGTTCTGTTTAGTGATTAGTTTGTCTTAGTTTATGAATCGTTGTTCCTGAATAAAGAAATACAGCTTCCCTGCCCAGCTGTTGTCTCCGCATCTCTGTTACCCGCCCGTGAAGCTAACCTGCCCGGCTAGAGCTTACGAATTTTAACAACAGCCACCGAAAACTGAAGTAACTAGCTTAGTATCTCCAGTGAATTTAGACACAATATTTAGATAACACACAGATTTTTCTCCCTACATATAAGACGGTTTCCATCTTAAAATGTTGTTATTGAGCAATCATGATTGCTCAACAATTTGTTTGGCTTCGTATGTTAACTCTCTTTTCAGTCACCAGGTTCAAGATGTCATCAGGATGCTGGCCAGGCTTCCCTGGAGTGAAGACCCCACCAATGTGTCCTTGAGCTCCGCTTCTCCAGAGACCCACCCTACTAGGGAAAGAGAGAGGCAGACTGGGAGTATGGACCGACCAGTCAATGCCCATGTTCAGCGGGGAAGCAATTACAGAAGCCAGACCTTCTACCTTCTACAACCCACAATGACCCTGGGTGCATGCTCCCAGAGGGATAGAGAATGGGAAAGCTATCAGGGGAGGGGGTGGGATATGGAGATTGGGTGGTGGGAATTGCATGGAGTTGTACCCCTCCTACCCTATGGTTTTGTTAATTAATCCTTTCTTAAATTAAAAAAATTAAAAAAAAATTTGTTATTGTTTGCCCTTAAACTGTTATTCAATTATATAGACAGTTTAATAAATAATATTAAACTTCTATTTTCATATTTCCAAGAACTTATTTAAGAAAAATCAAACAAGCATGAGTAAATGTGCAGTAAAGCAAATAAAACTGTACAAAATAAATGTAAAAATAAACCTTCAAAATAAACTTAAAAATATGAAAGCTTAATGCATTATGCTATTATCTAACTTATTGTCAAAATTAATTTTTCATCAGTTGTTTTAGAAATATAACTTAAGGATGCTTAGTACATATTTTCTAGATTTTCAGAAGTAGACTGTCTCTCTCTTAACTAAATATTTGATTCATATTGGGGACTGGGAAGCAGTGAATAGTTCAGCCCATAGCCAAACTCCCTAGCTAAAGTTTTGCTTTTATATTTTCAGACAGGAAAAAAGATATACCAAATTAAAATAACAATAATGACAAGAGCCGAATTATTGTTGTAGTTAGTCTTCTTTCAAGTTCCATATATACAAATTTTTTAAGAGTTTACTTTCATCAGTTTTTTTTTTTAATTTTTAATACTTGATTTATTATAATGAGAGAGCTACAGAGAGAAAGAGCAGAGTACTGCTCAGCTTTGGTTTAGGGTGGTTGGTGGTTGAATCTGAAATCTTTGTATCCTCAGGCACTAAAGCCACTTTGCTTTAGCAATTATGCAGTCTTCTCAGTCCCAGTGGCTTGTAAATTCTCAAAAGACCTGGATTTTTTTTATTTGTTTCTTTTTAATCACAGGGTAAATAACACAGAAAAGAGGACGGTATCTATAGAACTCCAAGAGAGCCTTTTCCTGAAACATTGTGTATTAAATGGTAAATGAACAGGTCTTGAAATAGCACAACAGACAAATCTAAGTAACCATAATTCAAAATGGAATTGTAAAAATAAAGCTATTTCAAAGCAAAACAAAAGGTCATGGTTCATTAGGACATAAGAGAGTACCACAGCCTAGTAGCAAATCTGAAAACTTCCTAAATATCAGAGACAAACACCAGAAATCTTCATGAAAACCATTCTTTTAAATTTTTTTAAAAATATGTATTTGTGGGGAGTCGGGCTGTAGCGCAGCGGGTTAAGCGCAAGTGGCGCAAAGCACAAGGACCGGCATAAAGATCCTGGTTCAAACCCCGGCTCCCCACCTGCAGGGGAGTCGCTTCACAGGCGGTGAAGCAGGTCTGCAGGTGTCTATCTTTCTCTCCCCCTCTCTGTCTTCCCCTCCTCTCTCCGTTTCTCTCTGTCCTATCCAACAATGACGACAACAACAATAATAACTACAACAATAAAACAACAAGGGCAACAAAAGGGAATAAATAAATAAAATAAAATATAAAAAAAATTTAAAAAAAAATAAAATATGTATTTGTTATATAGAGACAGTCAGAAACTGAGAGGGAAGGGGTTGATATAGAGGGAGAAAGAGAGACACCTGCAGTACTGTTTCACCACTTGTGAAAATTTCCCCCTGCAGGTGGGGACCAGGGGCTTGAACCTGGGTCCTTGTGTACTGTAACATGTGCTCTAAACCAGGTGAGCTACCACCTGGCCCCTTAAAACCATTCTTATTCTACAGAAGCTAGTCCAATTTACGTTGCCAAGAACAGTGGATAAGAATTCACATTCCTTCACATGGATTATTTGAAACAATCTTTTTTTTTTTTTTGGCCTCCGGAGTTATTGCTAGAGGTGGGTGCCTGCACTATGAATCCACTGCTCCTGGAGGACATTTTATTTTTTCAGTTTTGTTACTGCTGTTATTGTTGTTGGATAGGACAGAGAGAAATTGAGAGAGGAGGGGAAGGCAGAGAGGGAAAGAGAAAGAGAGACACTTGCAGACCTGCTTCACCACTTTAGAAGTGACCTCCCCTGCAGGCGGGGAGCTGCAGGCTCATACCTGGATCCTGTGGCGCATCCCTGAGCTTTGCTGTATGTGCCTTCAAACAGCTGTGCTATTGCCCTGCCACCATGTACAGTCTTTAAAATGATGGTTGAGCTCCATCGTTAAATTCCTCTCCGTTTTTACTGCGCTGGCTACTCTGCTGAACTTAAGTGGATTTCAGAGTGAATACAGTGCCTAGTTTTACTTCTTCTCACAGAAATTTTGGGTTAGTAATAAGAGAGTCGGTCAAATAATAATAAAAGCTTATGTGCATACTTAAGCTAATTTTTAGCTCAAACATCTGCACAAGTTATGAGAGTGTATTTGTTGATTTGGAAGAGAGAGAGAGCAGTTATAGTTAGTCTCTGAGGAAAATAATAATGAAGCAGAGATTTAAGTGTGAGGTTATAAGGCAAAACTCTGAAGAAATTATCAGGAAAAAAACAAAACAAAAACAAAACGTTGGGGGTGAGGAAATACAAGCCAGGGAAGAATAGAAGAAGAAAGCCAATGTTAAGTACAGCACATAAGGAAAGAGGGAAGAGCTAGAGGTTGTAACTTCCATGTCCCTGTAGGTCTGGGTGCTCCCGGACCCAGCTCTCTTCCCTGATCTAGCTTTCTAGTCTTTTTTCCAACTATGACACCATCTCCCCAGACAATACCTTGGGTCTACCCGCATATTAGCTGTCAGACTCAGGCAATAACTAGTAAAGTCATGGGTCCCTTGGAAAATACCTAAAATAGATCTACTAGTTTTTTTAGAATTGGAGACCCCAAATCTTCATCTGCAATATCCCTGACTTTAGAATCATGATTAGTCAACAATTTGTATGGCTTTATATCTTAGCTCTTTTTCAATCACCAGGTTCCAGATGCTACCATGATGCCAACCAGATTTCCCTGGGCAGATGACCTCACCAATGTGTTCTGGAGTCCTGCCTCCCCAGAGCCCTGCCCCACTAGGGAAACAGAGAGAGAGAGGCTGGGAGTATGGATTGACCTATTAATGTCCATGTTCATCAGGGAAGCAATTACAGAAGCCAGACCTTCCACCTTCTGCATCCCATAATGACCCTGGGTCCATATTCCCAGAGAGAAAAAGACTAGGAAAGCTTTCAGGGGGGGGGAGAGAAAGAGGGGGGAGTCCTGGGGGTGTGAATTGTGTGGAATCATACCCCTTTTACCCTATGGTCTTGTCAATATCTTCATTTCATATAAAAAATAAATGAGGTAGAAGCTGTGTTAAAGATGTAGCAAACTTTGATTCTGACACACCTGGAAGACCACCATATATATATATGCGTTTGCCCATATATATATTATATATTTTCTTGTAGGCAGATAACATCTGCCTGATGCTGTATCGCCAGTTGACCAATAAGAATGCGTTTGGCAAAGGACAGCCCCTCAACATTAAGTTGGAGGACTCGAAGAGCAGGACCAACAGCTTGAAAGCTGTCAGGAGCTGCTTGTTGCTGGCTTTGAAAGAGACTGGGATCCATGTGGATTCAGTCAGCTAGGAAGGATCCTCAGTTTCCCCAATGAATGGGTAATCACGGGATGCACCACGGGAAGGTCGATCCAATGCATCCCAAGACCATCCCAGATACTTTACAACAGTAAAATAAAATAAATGATTCTTTGAGTATATATTGTACTATGATAGGGAAACACGGAAGGGAGTATGAATTGCGAAATTAAGTGGTTGGATAAATAAAAGATTCACAAAACACTTTGGGAAACAACCACAAAGTCATCTTCAAAAGCAATAGAGTTGTGTTTCATGAGAAATGAGTTCAAGTCCTAGTTCCGACATGAAATCCATGGCATAGTAACAGGCAAGGCTTTCAGTGTTTGAATCTATTTTCCTCATAATAACTTGTGTATAATAATATCGATGACAATTGTATAGATATGTTATAACTGTTGCATAATATAGCTCATGAAAGTACTGTTTTTATAAATTGTTTTGTGTGAATTTTTGTATGTCACTTATCCAATACCATGTTAGTACTCTCCTAGACCAATGCTTGATGTGTTATACATGCATATTGAATAAATTAATGATTGCTTTGTGGAAGTTTTAAGAATAAAGACTGAAGTTGTCAGAACAAGGATTTAGCCAGTCTGGTAATAGTGCAGCGGGTTAAGCACACATGGTGCGAAGTGCAAGGACCATCTTAAGGATACAGGTTCCAGCCCTGGATTCCCACCTGTGGGGGGGGGGTCACTTCACAGGCAGTGAAGCAAGTGTCTCTCTTTCTCTCCCCCTCTTTGTCTTCCCTTCCTCTGTCCATTTCTCTCTGTCCTATCCAACAACAGCAACAATAAAGCAACAAGGGCAGCAAAAGGGAACATAAATAATAAAAATAAATAAATAAATATATAATAAAAAAAAAGAACAGAGATCTATCAAATACCAGACCTCCTAGGTAGAGGTTCAATGTCATCTTCTTTTTGAAGTGTGTGTTCTAATTGTATCTGAGTCCTTGTCTTTTATACTGTACTTCTCAGGCAAATATTCCGTAGAGTCTGAAATTAATAATTCAAATATTCAATCTTTACCACAGTTTTGATTAACTGTGGTTCCCAATTCATAGAATGTCAAAGGATGTTGTTTAATTAGTTGTATATTCTATAGAAAACAATGTTCTTAAGAAGGTGACTAACAGATATCCTGCTTCTGTAATGCCTGGTTACTTTATCTCCACCTCATTATGGACTAACTAGAAGCAATGCTTACATGAGTTAAACATCTACTAGACCAGAAAATTAGCTAACTGCATATGGTGCCCATGTTGCCATGCCTGTAACCCAGATTTGAATCCCTGCACCATAGATAGGGCACATGTTCATATGTATCCATAAATTAGAGCAAAATGTATGCCTGAAAGCGAAAGTACACAATATTCTATAGTGAGTCAGTATGAAGTTCATAATGAAATAGTGTCTACATAGACTTAGATATCCTCCTTACTTATTTCCAATTATACGTCCCTCAGTCACTCGCAAGCTATCCTTATCAAAGCAAGGACTGCAAAAGCTGAATAAGGGCAAGAGACTGGCATACTTTAACGATGACTCTTTAGTCACTATCAGGCCACCCCATCAGCTGGGGCCCTATTAAGGGAGTCCTGAGATCCCCAAACAGACATGATAGGCCTAGACCTCAAATAAATCCCTATTTCCATTGTTACCAGTCATCTATATCAGGAACAACAAAACAGACCCCTCTGTGGGTGCCCATAGGACCTTGCCCTCAACTTGGATCAACAAAGGTAGAGAATGTTCCATACTCTGTGCTACACCTGAGGAAGACGGGTCCTAATATTGGGGCAGCTTGGAATGTTCCTACTCATAACGACAGAATGTGAGCTCAGATTTACAGGGATGCAGAAGTCACATAGGTTTCTAAACTGAATATGGGCCCCAGACCACATCAAATCAATGGGGTTTGCAGTCAATAATATTAATACACCTTTTCCATATTTGGGAGCTACTGTCTTCCCTGATCCATTTTTCTGATTCTTTTTCCAGCAGTGACATCATCTTCCCAGACAATAATTAGGATCCAGCTGCATATCAGATTTCAGGCTAAGGAGAAAAAAAAAAAAAAAAGAAAACTAGTATAGCCACAGGCCCTTTGGAATATAACTAAAATATGCCTACTAACTATATGCAGAATGGAGCCCCCCCCCAACCCCAACTCTTCATTTTCACTACTCCAGCCTTTAGGTTCATGATTAGTCAACAACTTGTTTGGCTTTGTATGTTAACTCTCCTTTCAGCCACCAGGTTCCAGATGCTAACATGATGCCAACCAGACTTCCCTGGACAGACAACCCCACCAATGTGTTCTGGAGCTTCGATTTCCCAAAACCCTGCCTCACTAGGAGAAGAGAAAGACAGGCTAGGAGTATGGAATGAACTGTAATTGCACATGTTCAGCAGGGAAGCAATTACAGAAGCCAGACCTTCTATCTTCTGCATCCCACAATGACCTTAGGTCCATACTCCCAGAGGATTAAAGACTAGGAAAACTATCAAGGGAGGAGAGGTGATACAGAGTTCTGGTGGTAGGAACTGTGTGTAATTGTACCCCTCTTATCCTATGGTTTTGTCAGTGTTTCCTTTTTATAAATAAATTTTTAAAAAGAGAGGTGTTATTGCAATGTAGGATTATTTCAGTGAATCAGTCTCTCTTCCTTTCTGTCTACTTCTAGCTGAGTGGAATGAATGGTCACCTGGAATGATAAAATTGTATTTATACAAGGCTCCACTCCCATAATAAAATAAATAAATACATTAATACAAATTAAATAAATTACCTATACTGTATTCTAGGGGAGAACATGCATTATAGGTAATTACTGGATTTTAGTAACTTTAGTTAGAAAACTATGTGAATACCAGGAGTTAAGGGGGTCTATAGTCCATATGAAAATAAATCTAAATGTGGCAGCTGAAATCTTGTCTTGTGCCTGTGAATTTAAATCAGATGTAGAAGAATACAGTAAAGATACACTCATGTTTGCTGTAATACATTGGTTTTAAAGGTTGTGAATATCCACTCATAGGCCATGAACTACTCCTAGGAGCCATAAAAATTCCAAATTAACATGTCTTATTCTGGGTTTATTACAGGCAAGCACACAATTCCATTAACTAATATTTTAACAAAATTATATACAACTACTCTCCCAGTTTAGTCTTTGGAGATGACTAATATTTAATATTTTTAAGCTACAATGACGAAACAACTAGATTTTCTTGAAGAATCTAATTTAGCACAGTAACAAAAAACTGTGGTTGCCATGCGACACTTTGTCTGCGGTATTGCAAACTTCCTACTGTGCATACATAATCAGAGATAATTAGGAGCCTCTACATTTTGTTCTGAAGTATGTCATCCGTACTGTCTTGGCTGGTCGAGAATTGTGATTGCTTCTATTTTGGTAGTTATGAATATATGTGGTAGATTACAGTTAGATCTAATTTTAATGATCACTTTATTTTTTGCATAATTGCTATGTTCCTAAGGTTTTGATTCTGATTTGATATTTCCTATTGTCTTTATCGCCATGTTCTCTTTTATGCATCAAAATTAGAAAAGTTCTGAGGGGATTATCATGGAATAATGTTAAAAGGCAATAGTCAAAAAGTTGGTATCATTGCATAGAATAGGCGGTTCATAAACACCATTCCCACCACCAAAAGATTGTGTCCCATCCCAGGTTCCAGATGTTAGCATGATACGAACCAGACTTCCCTGGACAGCCAACCCTACCAATGTGTCCTAGAGATCCAGTTCCACAGAACCCCACCCCACTAGGGAAAGAAAGAGGCAGGCTGAGAGTATGGATCTACCTGTCAATGCCTATGTTCAGCAGGGAAGCAATTACAGAAGCCAGACCTTCCACCTTCTGCATCCCACAATGACCTTGGGTCCATACTCCCAGAGGGTTAAAGAATAGAAAAGTTATCAAGGGAGGGGATGGGGTATGGAGTTTTGGTGGTAGGAATTGTGTGGAGTTGTACTCCTCTTATCCCATGGTTTTGTCAGTGTTTCCTTTTCATAAATAAATAAATTAAAAAAAATAGGGGATTCAAATTAAGGGGGTTGCTATCCTTAATTTATGGAAGATGATACAAAATAATTTCCAACATAGGAATTGATATTTGGGGGAAGAGAATGGAATTAAATTCCAGTGGCTTTAGTTCCATATGCTTATAAGTTTTATGCGTTGCTTATTTCATTTTATTGTGGGAACAGAAATATTGAGTGATGTGGAACAGAGTTCCTTACTCTAGAACACCAAACCTCTATGACTTGGGAAGTCACTTTCCTCTTTTTTTATCCACATTACATTTTAAGCGGGTCTAGCAGAAATAAGTTGCTTCACAGGGTTGTGAGGATATGTAAAGCTATTTCATTTGATACATAGTCCGTCCTCACTCAGTGTTGAACCTATTCCTGTCATTACTTTTAGTTTCCCTACCCAGTAAAGTATCTTGTCTATTCAAACTTGTAGCCATCCTCTTGTGCAGCACTGTTTTTTTTTTTTTTTTCTTTTCCTCCAGGGATATTGCTGGGGTTCATTGCTTGCATGGAGCACTGTTTAAATAAGACATTTTTGAGTTCTTAACAACTCATGATAAATCTTGACAATTTATTGTGCATATGAATGAATTATATTGGTGAAAATACAGGCAAGGCATGGGGTTGTTTTGACTACATTATCTGAAAATATGGATAGTTGTGGATAAATATGACTGATTTCATGTCATAACACTCACCCACTAGCAATAGCCCCGCATGTCTTGCTAAGCAGTGTTTTTTATCTTGTATATAATGGGAACAATTGAAGAGTTACATGAAAAAGCATGATTTGAATTTGAACAGAAACTCTGATCTCTGTGAGTGTAGTAGATTTTTACCTATTCAATTAGTCTCTGAAATAAATTTAAGAGTTAAGAGAAAATTCATATGGTAACTCAACAGTGTGTTAAATAAGATCATAGAGATATCTAGATGATATGAATAACTTGGTCATTACTAATCTGCAAAAAAATAGTAAAGCCTGGAGAGACAGGAAAAGGGAGTATAAGTACTGAGTCTAAAACACAGGTAATTTCACTGCCTGATCACATTTAAAGTGAAGAAGACCACCAGGAAAAAGATTATTTGAACCAAACCATACAGTAGCCAAAAAAAGATAATAAACATTTAGTGTCATCAGCCTGGAGATTTCAGAAATATGGATGAGGTCTTTGACATTTGTAAGAGACATGCATAGAGCAGTTTATTTCTTGTAAACACCAGTATTCTGAAAGTGGACAAAAATGGGGGGGGGGGGATGAAGCCATGGAAGACTAAAACTAGAAATAGAAAGAAAAATGAAAACACACACACACACACACACACACACACACACACACACACACACACACACACACTTGCCAACGTTCAGTCTACAGGGTGTTTAGATGTCATTTGAATTCAAGGAATTAAGGTAACAGCTTCACAGAGAACTACTTAAATGGAATAAATAAAAAAAAAAAGTGAGCCAAAGAACTGAATAGACAACTTACTAAAGAAGAGAGACACATGGCCTACAGACATGTGAAGGAATGCTCCACTTAACATTTCATTCGGGAAATGTAAATTAAAAATCTACTGAGATTCCACTACACACTTATGAGAAAATATACTCCTAAGTGATTCTGATCAGTATCACATTTTGAATGAACCATCGATTTGTGTAAAACACATTAAAAATCACCAGTATGCTTATTTCACCCTGACCCTTTATGTATTTGAGCTGACATGTCTGTTGATTATTTATGATCAGACAGAGCAATTTATTATACAATTGTTCTGTAATGGCATCTTTATCTTAAAACCTTTTCTAGTATTAAGCATCTGAAATAGCACGTGGCATAGGGAAACCATTAATTAACATATCCTCTTATTAATTGTTGGTAATTGAACCACATTCTCTCTACAGAGAGCGAGTGTGCTTAACATAATTTGGCTTCTACTGATTGCTAGAGATTACATTTAAGAGTTCTTCTATTTCTTTAGATGCTAATATTCAACTATTGAACTAGAAGAAGCAAATTTCAACCTAAACTGTTGTTCTAAATGGAAATCCATTTGTGTAAATAAGGAGGGTGGAAACAGGCACTTATTGTCACTATTGTGTTTTGGGCTCCATAGTATTTTATTTTAGATCTCTTTAATATATTTATTTTCTTACTACTTTTTTTTTTCACCTCTAGGGTTATTGCTGGGGCTCAGTGCCTGCACCATGAATCCACTGCTCCTGGAGGCCATTTTTTCTCCCTTTTGTTTCTCTTGTTGTTGTAGCCTTGTTGTGGTTATTATTGTTATCGTTGATATTGCTCATTGTTAGATAGGACAGAAAGAAATGGATAGAGGAGGGGAAGACAGAGAGCAGGAGAGAAAGACAGACACCTGCAGACCTGCTTCACTACCTGTAAAGTGACTCCCCTGCAGGTGGGGAGCCGGGGCTCAGACCGGGATGCTTACACTGGTCTTTGTGCTTTGTGCCACCTGTGCTTAACCCACTGTGCTACAGCCCAACCCCTATATTTTCTTACTTATGTCTTACAAGACCCAAGTAGAATAAGTGCTACAACAACCCATAAAAATGAGTCAAGAGAAGTGAATTTCCAGGTTTAGTTCAGGTCTATCTGACTCTAAGGCTTCTGATCCCTCTTATGTGCAGCCTAAGAAATCATCACCACACAAGGAATATTACCACAGGCATTGTCTTACTCATCAGAGTCACACATGCTAAATGCCAGCTTGCTCAAGGACCATTTAAAAACTCATTTCAACTGAAGAGAAGTATAATGGATACATAAGAGGTCAATTCAGGCAAACAGATGAAGCAAGCATTGCCTGTGATATTTTAAGACTGTAATTAATCACCCTTAATATCACAACCATCTATATATTTCAGGCATTTGCTCTCCATCCTTATCTAATTCTGATTACTTCTCATAAAGAGATTCATTTTGAAAATGACCATTTCCTTAATGTAGTGGAAATACATTTTCAATTTTCTATCTGTGTCAAATATATCCCCCAATGAATCCTAGATTTAACTTAGTAAGCTGCTGAATGGAGCAACCAAGATGAATAGATTGCACAAAATGCTTCCCTCACCATGTCCCTACCTTTGCTTTAATTATTAGAATTAGCCATGAGATAGCTGCACATGTAAAAAATTTAATGAGAAAATTTGTTCGAAGACAAAAAAAAAAAAAAAAAGAAATGAAACAAGGTGTACGTAAATGGAACGTGGCAGCAGCTTGATGGCTCCTACCTTGCTAATAAATTCTGCTTAGGTCCTAAAAGTAGAAGTGGAAACATGCTCTTCCAAGTTAAGCAAGGTCAGTTTTGAGTCTGTTTTTGTAGAAATCCTATCTTTCCATTTCAGCCCAAGTACTAGTCAGATCCTTAACCTGATGCTGGTTCATGAGCTTTTGAAAATATATCCAAGAATATGTTACTATGTATAGTTCACCATTCTTATACACAGGCTCTGTATCAAAATGTGTAATTATATTATGCAGTCAGACTATAGAGTCTACACAAACACACACATACACATACACACACCAGGAAAGGACAAAACAAGTATTATTTTCAATGTAAGGAATACCAGTCTAGTAGATCAAAGACTTACACTTGAGTGTCCAAATGCTATTAAAAATCTTTTCAAATTTGTCTATGTTCATAGCAGCACACAGCCAAAACCTAGAAACAACCTAGGTATCTAGGTATCACAGATGAGTGGCTGAGAAAATTGTGGTGCATACACATAATGAAATACTACTCAACTATTAAGAATGATGAATTCATCTTCTTCACTTCATCTTGGATGGAGCTCAGAGTAATCATGCTAAGTGAGATAAACCAGAAAGAGAAATGTGAATATGCAATAATTTCATTAATGGACAGAAATTGAGAATTAAGAACAGAAAAAGCAAACACAAAGTAGAACTTGGACTGGGTTTGGTGTATTGTACAGATTTGAAAAGAAAAACTTGAGCTTGAGGGTGTGTGTGTGTGTGGGGTTAGATTCTGCTGTATGATGATAGGGGAAGACCTAGACTGGGAGTGAGAGTGTTGTGCAGATAACTGAGAAATTTCACACACATATCAACAAACTGTATTTATGGTAAAACATTAATTCCAATAAAGATAATATTCCAAATGTTATTTTGTATCACATGAATATTCATAACTCTGTGTTGATTTTATTAAGGAGAGAGAGATAGAGAGAGAGAAAGAGAGGGAGAGGGAGAGGGAGTGGGAGAGGGAGAGGGAGAAAGAGGGAGAGGGAGAGAGAGGTGCTTCACAGCACCAGGAATACCTCTAGTATGACTGGGGTTAGGCTCAAACCTGCGTCATCTTCATGGCAAGACCACAAGTTATCCAAACTGAACCATCTTTCTAGTCAAGCTAAAACAATTTTAATGAGATAACTATATTGACAAAGATTGCCACAGTGTTTGGCCAAGTCATGAACTAAGACAAACTTTGACAAGATACCTTGTAAAATATATATTTTTAAATATTTATTTATTTATTCCCTTTTGTTGCCTGTGTTGTTTTATTGTTGTCATCGTTGTTGGATAGGACAGAGAGAAATGGAGAGAGGAGGGGAAGACGGGGGGGGGGGGAGAAAGATAGACACCTGCAGACCTGCTTCACTGCCTGTGAAGCGACTCCCCTGCAAGTGAGGAGTAAAATATAATTTAAGCATAAATTTTGTCAAATAATACTTTTATTTGTAGGCAATAAATGGCAAGAAAGGGTGACTCTCTACAATGCACTTCTCTTGATTCACAGTGTTATTTCAGTTCTAAAACCGCACCTATCATGAAGGAGTAGCAATGTAGCTGAGCAGGAAAAAATGACATTGAGTCTCATGTCTCATAGCTCAGCATTTGGTATTCCTGGGCATCTCAATACCAGACATAATGTCAAGAAAATGAATTTCTCAAAGATTAAGGGTAAAGGGGCATATGAATCTTCTTGAATGGAAGAGAAAATATAGTAGAAAAATAATGAGATTGACTCTATCAGAAGAAAAAGCCCATTTTCTACCTAGCTAAACACCCTGGTATTCATCACCTGCCAGACTCACACCATCTGGGAAATGAAAGTTGTTTATTCAAATACTCGAATCTTGTGATTATGCAGACCAAGAAGAACTGGTTTCCACATACCCAATTAGTAGGCACAGTCTCTTCCCTTTTCACAAGGAAAAGTCATGAGTTAAAACCACCCTTGCCCACACAGTCCTCGGCTACCTCATTTCCATATGTTGATTTTGAGCATCAATGTGTGTGCTACTCCGACATAGATCATTCAATCAAAATCTGGATAGAAATGAGATTAAATTAAAGAGATGAATGGTAAAAATCAAGACACAAGCATTTCCCACTCAGTAGACAATGAGTATTGTCAAGTTACAATGTTAATAATTAGATGGCTAGGGAGTCAGGTGGTAGCACAGTGGGTTAAGCACAGGTGGTGCAAAATGCAAGGACCCACTTAAGGATCACAGTCCAAGCCCCTGGCTCCCCACCAGCAGGGGAGTCGCTTCATAAGCAGTGTGCAGGTGTCTATCTTTCTCTCCCCCTTTCTGTCTTCCCCTCCTCTCTCCATTTCTTTCTGTCCTATCCAACAATGATGACAACAATAAAACAAGGGCAACAAAGGGAATAAATAAATAAGTATAATAAAAATTCAAAAAAATAATTAGACGTCTTTCATTTATGTATTGACTACCACAAAGAATACAGCAAGACATTGAGACATAGTTTTTATTGGAGAAATCAATGGTTTACAGGAAGTACAACGGTTGATACATGTGTGCAATTTCTCAGTTTCCTGAAAAATACTCTCACCCCCAGCCTAGGCCCTCCTCTCCCATCATGCATCAGAATTTGAACATAAAATTTTCACAGAGAACATTAATATCAAGTAAATCCAATCCAGTTAGATTCCTGTTAACTTGAAAATAAACACATTTCACAGGCTGGGAAGATAGAATAATGGTTATGCAAAAAGATTTTCATGACTGAAGCAGTTGAGAAATGGGGGCCAGGTACAACTCACCTGGGATAACTTGTAGTCTGCCATTAATATGACCCAGGTTTGAGCCTGGCCCCATCTACAGTGGAGGGATTTCTGGTGCTGTGATATCCCTATTTATCTGTCTGTTTGTCTGCCTACCTATCTATCTATTCTGTCTCTATCTCTCTACCTGATAAAGTCAACATAGAGTGATAAATATTCATATGACACAAAAATAATTTTGGATGTTATTTTATTGGAATTAATATTTTACAGTAAGTAGTTGGTTGATACGTGTGTAAAATTTCTCAATTATCTACAAAACATTCTCACTTCTAGCCTAGGTCTTTCCCTGCCAGAAGGACCTAAATCATCCCCAAGACCCCCCTTGTTTTTTATAATTTGTACAACACAACAAAAAAACAAGTTCTACTTAGTGTTTTGACAACTGCAACTGAAATCCCCATGTGTAAGATCTTTTTTTTTTTACAAAGAAATCCTTTTTTTTTTTTACATTTTATTTATTTATTAATAAGAAAGATAGGCAGGGAGTGCGAAAGAACCAGACATCACTCTGGTACATGTGCTGCCAGGGATTGAACTGGGGACCTCATGCTTGAGAATTCAATGCTTTATCCACTGCACCACCTTCCAGACTATGAAGATCTTTCTTTTTCCAACAAGTGATAGCTTAAACCATCATAAACACAGTATCATACTCTGTTGAAGAATTCTAAAGAAAATTATTGATATAATACCATGTCTAATCATCCCACATTCTCACAGAATCTTTGAAACTCATTCTGGTAAAGATTTGAGATGCAGCTCACTAATCTAATTTTAGTCCTTAAGGATTTAAAAATTTAGAGATTCCAGACCCACTTCATTAAGAAAAAGAAAATAACCTAGACCTTTCTAAATATAATGCTGGATTTTCATTCTTTTTTTTTTTAATATTGATGTATTCATGAGAAAGAGAGAAAGAACCAGACATCACTCTGGTACATGTGTTGCTGGGGTTTAACTCTGTTAACAGTATTGGAGTATGGACTGTGTGGTCCATATTCTGCTAAACATTTTATGCATTATCTTGTTAACTTTTTTATTTGTTTATATTTATTTATTCCCTTTTGTTGCCCTTGTTGTTTTATTGTTGTAGTTATTGATGTTGTTGTCGGATTGGACAGAGAGAAATGGAGAGAGGAGGGGAAGACAGAGAGGGTAAGAGAAAGATAAACACCTGCAGACCTGCTTCACCACCTGTGAAGCGAACCCCCTGCAGGTGGGAAGCCAGGGGCTCAAACTGTAATCCTTGCAATGGTCCTTGCGCTTTGCATGGCCTGCACTTAACCTGCTGAGCTACCGCCCAATTCCCTATCTTGTTAACTTCTAAACACTATTTTATATGGAAGGAAATATCAATATTTCCATCAGAGAGATACTAACATAGACTTGAGAAGGATAAGTTATATGCTAGAGTTTCCACAGCTTGTAAGGTTAGGACTAGGGCTCTTACTCATTCCTTTCTGGTATTGTACATATAGAAAGCTGCTGAAATAAGAATTGGGAATGATTCATTCTCTGAAGGGGGGTTAGACAACATACTCTACCTATCAACTGAGGAAGATGGGTCCTGAAATGAGTGCAGCCTGGAATGTTCCTAACCATGACCACAGAGTGCGAGCTCAGACCTACAGGGATGCAGAGGTTATACAGGCTCCTGTGCTGAATATGGGCCCCAGATCAAACAGGTGGGGTTTACAGTTAACAATATTTATATATTTTCCTCATATTTGGGAGCTACTCTCTTCCCTGATCTAGCTTTACAGTCCTTTTTTTTTTTTCCAACTATGACACCATCTCCCAAGGCAATAACCTGGATCCACTTGCATATTAGCTGTCAGACTCAGGCAAAAAAACTAGTAAAGTCATGGGCCCTTTGGAATATACTTAAAATAGACCTACTAGCTTTTTCCAAAATGGAGACCCCAAATCTTCATCTGCAATATTCTTGCCTTTAGATCAATGATTAATCAACAATTTGTTCTGCTTTATATCTTAACTCTTTTTCAGCCACCAGGTTCCAGATGCTACCATGATGCCAGCCTGACTTCCCTGGGCAGAGGACCCCCAACATGTTTCCTAGAACCCCACCTCCCCAGGTACTTGCCTCACTAGGGAAAAAGAGAGACAGGCTGGGAATGTGGATCGACCTGACAACATCCATGTTCAGCGGGAAAGCAATTACAGAAGCCAGACCTTCCACCTTCTGCATCCCACAATGATCCTGGGTATCATAGGAAAGCTATCAAGATAAGGGAGTGAATACAGTGTTCTGGAGATAGGAATTGTGTAGAATTGTACCCCCTCTTATCCTATAGACTTAGCAATATTTCCATTTTATAAATAAAAATTTAAAAATGAATATTGGTGGGACTTACTCTTTTTCTTTATCCATTTTCTTGAATTTCTATCAAGGTTATCACTATAAATCCACCATTCCCAGTGGCCTTTTCCCCCTTTTATTCTCTCTTTCTTTCTTTCTTTCTTTCTTTCTTCCTTCCTTCCTTCCTTCCTTCCTTCCTTCCTTCCTTTCTTTCTTTATTTCTTTCTCATATGAAAGGACAGAGATAAATTGAAAGGTGAAACAGAACTAGAGAGGAAGAAAGACACCTGCAGACCTATTTCATAGCTCATCAAGAGTCCTGCTTGCAGGTGGTGAGTGGGGACTCAAACCCAGCCCTTGAGCATGTTGATGCGTGTCCTCATTGTGGAGTTCCTCTTCTTAATGATCTACATGTCAGGGACAAGTCCTTACCTTTTACTGTTCCCAGGCCTTTGCTCAAACAGGTGATTTGCTGTAGGAATGAGAGCAGTGCTGGGAACTCAAAGACTCAGAGCCTTTGCTGGGTGACATGCAGAGATGCACACAGTTTCTCAGAATTTCAGTTCTCTTTCTCTCTCTCTCTCTTCAGTATAATGCTTCTCTTACCCTGGATTGCTGGTGTAGTACATGGGATGGTTCATTTAAAATGTCCAGCTCATTGCAGCCCACTTTAGTAAAATGAAAGCCCCTGGCCCCCTATCTTAGCCTGGGTGCTTCTCCCCAGGCTCAAGCTATTAAAATATGCTCTGCAAGAGACTCATTTAGCGACTGCCATGGCAAATCAGATAATAAGCTGCACGACATCTTCATAATCGCCACCTGTGCTTTGCAGACATCACATTCCGTTCAATTAAGTTAAGTGGACTCTGAAGTAGAATCACATGGCTCTGCCATTTGCTTGATTGGGGCGGGAGGGAATGCGTCTCTGCCTGCCTGAGTCAGAAGGTGAAGACATAAACAGGATGCTAGTCTATCACAGCGGAGACTCATGTTTTCTCGTAATTTTCATGTTTCAGTTCTCTTACCCACTTCAAGGCATCAGCCATGATTATGACCTTTTGAAAATGGAGGGAAGTAGCTCTCTGCCGCTGATACTACAGGAGCCACGGGGTATCCAGAGACTCTCTGTGTAAGTTCTCAGCACACACGGGTCTTTTGACATCACCTTTCTTCAGGCAGAGGATGATAGCAACATTAACACGTGGGCTTTGCATTAGATAATTCTAGTTCCCACCCACACTGAGTTGTACTTTGGTGAAGAGAAAGGAAGAAAATAAGTCAATTTTTCCTCACACACGATAGTCTTTGTTGAAAAACCTTGCTCTAAGGAGTCAGGCGGCAGTGCAGCGGGTTAAGCGCACGTGGCACACAGGGCAAGGACCAGAGTAAGGATCCTGGTTCGAGCCCCCAGCTCCCTACCTTCACAAGCGGTGAAGCAGGTCTGCAGGTGTCTGTCTTTCCCTCCCCCTCTCTGTCTTCCCCCTCCTCTCTCCATTTCTCTCTGTCCTATCCAACAACCATAATAACTACAACAATAAAACAAGGACAACAAAAGGGAATAAATAAATACTTAAAAAAAGAAAAACTTTGCTCTAATTTAATATATAGATATAGATATCAATAATAATTAACAATAAATAAAACATTTTTTTATTTGTATAGTTGAAAGAGCTCACGTGTAGCGGTGTAAATTGTCTCATGTTCCTCTCCAATAGCAATGACACTGAATAATCTAAATAAAGTGTTACTCTGTCTTGAACATGAAAGTTCTCTGGTAAAATGAATACCCCAGCTGTGAAGACTCATCTTAAAGTAGGTGACAATGAAATAATATATAGTATATGTCCAAATACTTCACCTATAAAGGAATACTAGTCTTGTGGGCTTTAATTTTCCTTTTATATAAAACATGCATCAATACAGGGTGATGGTGGTGGTGTTTCCTATTGATGAAACAGTTGGTCCTGACAGTTGGTTAGTTAAAGCAATGCAAGTTCTTTATCTCACAGTTCTGTAAGTCAGGAATCTGAAATAGGCTTTGGCTCATTGTCTGCAGTCTATGCTCCTTTCTGGAGGAAAGTGTGTGTGGGGAAGGTGGCAAGAGACAGAGATGAACTTTCTTGTCTTTAGTTTCTGGTGACTATATCAACCCCTTGTCTTCTGGCCCCATTTCTTTATCTTTAAAGTCAAAATTGTTAGATCTCCATTCTAGATGTTATTAAATTTGCATGTTTTAGCATTTATTTAGATGTCACTAGTACTTCAACGAGTAGATTGTGAGTAAAGCAGACTAACCTTGATAATGTGGGTAGACATTATCTAACCAACTGGAAGCCTTAAGAGGAAACAAACAAACAAGGAAACAAAAAACACCTAGATTTTCAAAAGTAAATGTATTCTGGAATTCCCCCTCATGATTGAAACATAGAAACTGAGTGTGATGCCTTGTGGGCTATGGACAGCTCTTCCATGAATCTCTAATCTGCTAAACAGATGTTTCAGATTTTAGACTTGTCGGTCACCACAATTCTTTACTGTGTAATTTAGATAAATTTTATCTAGCATAGAAAAATGCCAAAGGAATTGGAATTGTATTTGGAAAGTCAACTGTAGCCCAAATACTGTCTGATAACCCTTGCACTGATGGAGTTCCCAACTCCTATGCAGTAGAAGTGCTCTAGTTATTATTATTATTATTTATTATTATTATTATTTTACCATTTTATTAGGGACTTAATGGTTTACAGTACAGTTATTGACACATGGGTAAATGTTCTCATGTTTCTGTGATAGATATTCTGCAAAATACTTTGACCCCAATGTAGGTGCATTTCTACCATTATGCATCTGCACTGAGAGCCAACACCATCTCCACCTCCTAGTTTTAACAGCTCACCTGACGCTTTAAATCACCTTGTCTGATTTGCTGAAACATGACATGTAAATCCACAATGCCTTTGAGCATGTAGTTGTCCTTGATGTAACCTTCAGAATGTTATTGAAAGTAGAAGATAAGGGGGCCAGGTGGTGAGCACATGTATAACTATGTGCAAGGGCCTGGGTTTGAGTCCCCGCTTCCCACTTGCAGGGTCATAGCTTTGTAAGCGGTGAAGCAGTGCTGCAGGTCTCTCTCTTTCCTTCTCCCTCTCCCCAGTCTCTCTCTCTCTCCCTTGCTATCTTCCCTATCACAATCTATTTCTCCCTGTTTCTATTAAATAAATAAATACATATTTTAAAAAGCATCTTTATTTAAAAAATTAGGAGACAAAAATGTCTGTGGAAGAATTGTAATGCTGAATTCCATAACTGAAACAATTGGGCCCCATCATCTCATCCATTTGCCATTGATGGTAGGTCTTTATTGTGTGAGAGACACTTTTATTCCAGATACAAAGAGAGGGACAGAGACAGAAGTAATGAGATGGCAAGACATAATAACACCAGTGCTTATCCTGATGCAGCAGGGAGCAGGCTCCTGGGTTGTGTACTTGGCAAAACAGGCAACTTCCTAGGCAGGCTATCTCAGTAGCCACTTTTTATGTTTTACAGGTCAACAATGGTAACTCAGAGTGCAGATGACAAGATCTGGCTGATTGGGGAGTTTGCATGTAGAGAGAATGGGTCCTGCTCATTGCGATTATTACATATGCTCGCTAGTAGTTATGTCTGTGATAAAGAAAAAGCTACACTCCTCCCACAAGGACAGAAATCTTTTGTTCAAGGGCTATTCCTTTTTTAAGACTGGAAATTCTTCATAAAGATGATCAAAGGCTTTTTTTTTAACAGGGCAAAGATATTCACAGGAAATGCCAAATGCTGCCTGTTCTCCACACAGAAACTTAAGCAGCAGATTTCAAATGCCAGTCACTCAGGGAGAGACAATATTCACTATATACATTCAAAATCCTCTTCTCAGAATAGTAATTGTCAAGTGTGTAACAAAAAAAAAATGGAGGCAAAACTGACATTCTTGATTTTTTTAAAGAAAACTACCTCAGATGTGCACTGTTAGTCTATGCCCAGCTCTCTTTTAGGCTGGTTTCACTGTGTTCCACAGAACAAGATTTGGTCATGATTACTGTAGATTGTTGCTGCTCTCCCAAATTGAAATTGTCCTAGAAATTGCTTTAGAATGGAGAGCAGCATGTAGGAAAGTGGGCCCTACCCTAAGGTTCCAGGACTGGGGGAAATATAGGCTCTATAGTGGAGATGTGAGGTTCCTGTTGTCTTAGGGTTCAAGAAGACAATGGATAGTTATTGTTATCATCACATTATTTGGTAATTGGGTTAACTTTGGAAAGTCCCTTTGATAGGGTTTGGGGTATAATACCCAGCATCTTGTATATAGCTGTGCTACTGGTTGCTTCTGTTCTCCCTGGTCTAGGCTTTTGAGAGAGTCCACATATCAAAGACTCAGCCTATGTATTAAAAAGACTCAGTCTGAGTTTTAAGAAGTTCTAGACATATGATCATTTTCCCCCTCTAATATTAATTATGCAACGAGTGCCACCACGACATGCTTCACTTCAGACTGTGTCCAGAGACTTCAGGTGTGAAATGACAACCCTTCAGCTTCATTGCTCGGGTGAGACCTTTCCTTTCATAGGATTCTCTAATTCCATTCCAGGTGGTCCACTCCCCAATAAAGTCCCCAAACCTAGATATAGTCCAGGTCCCCTGAGATAGAGCATATGTTCACACGTGTCCATAAACTAGGGAAAAATATATACCTGAAAGCAAAAGTACACAAGAGCATGCAGGGAATACCCCCCAACACTTTATCTGCACTATCTTTAGTCTTTAGGTCCATGATTGTTCAACAATTTGTTTGGCTTTGTATGTTAACTCTCTTTTCAGCCACCAGGTTCCAGATGCCAGCAAGATGCTGACCAGACTTCCCAGGACAGAGGACCCTATCAATGTGTCCTGGAGCTCAGCTTCCCCAGAGCCCTGCCCCAATAGGGAAAGAGAGAGGCAGACTGGGGGTATGGATCTACCAGTCAACGCCCATGTTCAGCAGGGAAGCAATTACAGAAGCCAGACCTTCCACCTTCTGCAACCCACAACGAGCCTGGATCCATACTCCCAGAGAGATAGAGAATGGGAAAGCTATCAGGGGAGGGGATGGGATATGGAGATTGGGTTATGGAAATTGTGGAACTGTACCCCTTTTATTCTATGGTTTTGTTAATGTC
Organism: Erinaceus europaeus; assembly: GCF_950295315.1. Classification (NCBI taxonomy): domain Eukaryota; kingdom Metazoa; phylum Chordata; class Mammalia; order Eulipotyphla; family Erinaceidae; genus Erinaceus; species Erinaceus europaeus. The sequence goes on from NC_080162.1 coordinate 197,204,744, forward strand.
TCCTTTCTTAAAAAAAAAAAAGAAAAGAAAAGAAAAGAAATTGCTTTAGAAAACCCTAACTTGGAGCATTTTTTCATGTGTTTCTCGGCCTTTTGGATCTCTTCTGTGGTGAATATTCTGTCCAATTCCTCCCCCCATTTTTGGATGGGGTTATTTGTTGTCTTGTTGTTGAGTCTGGTAAGCTCCTTATATATGTTGGTTATTAAACTCTTATCTGATGTATGGCATGTAAAGATCTTCTCCCATTCTGTGAGGGGTCTCTTGATTTGGGTAGTGGTTTCTTTTGCTGTGAAGAAGCTTTTTAATTTGATGTAGTCCCATAGGTTTATACTTGCCTTAGTCTTCCTTGTAATTGGATTCGTTTAATTGAAAATGTCTTTAAAATTTATGCGGAAAAAAGTTCTTCCAATATTTTCCTCTAAGTATCTGATAGTTTCTGGTCTAACATCCAAGTCCTTGATCCACTTGGAATTTACTTTTGTATTTGGTGAAATACAGTGATTCAGCTTCATTCTTCTGCATGTTTCAACCCATTGTTTCCAACACCATTTGTTGAAGAGACTCTGCTTTCCCCATGTAATAGTCTGGGCCCCTTTGTCAAAGATTAGATGCTCCAAGTCTCTGATTGTCAGAGAAATGCAAATCAAGACAACAATGAGATATCACTTCACTCCTGTGAGAATGTCATACATCAGAAAAGGTAACAGCAGCAAATGCTGGAGAGGATGTGGGGTCAAAGGAACCTTCCTGCACTGCTGGTGGGAATGTCAATTGGTCCAACCTCTGTGGAGAACAGTCTGGAGAACTCTCAGAAGGCTAGAAATGGACCTACCTTATGACCCTGCAATTCCCCTCCTGGGGATATATCCTAAGGAACCCAACACATCCATCCAAAAAGATCTGTGTACACATATGTTCTTGGCAGCACAATTTGTAATAGCCAAAACCTGGAAGCAACCCAGGTGTCCAACAACAGATGAGTGGCTGACCAAGTTGTGGTATATATACACAATGGAATACTACTCAGCTGTAAAAAAATGGTGACTTCACCGTTTTCAGCCGATCTTGGATGGACCTTGAAAAAATCATGTTGAGTGAAATAAGTCAGAAACAGAAGGATGAATATGGGATGATCTCACTCTCAGGCCGAAGTTGAAAAACAAGATTAGAAAAAAAAAAAAAAACACAAGTCGAACCTGAAATGGAATTGGAGTATTACACCAAAGCAAAAGACTCTGGGGTGGGTGGGTGGGTGGGGAGAATACAGGTCCATGAAAAATGATGAATGAAATAGTGGGGGTTGTATTGTTAAATGGGAATCTGGGGAATGTTATGCATGTAAAAAAAAAAAAAAGAAGTAGAAATGCAAAGCAGAAATTGACTGAGTTTGGAGTATGGCACCAAAGTAAGAAAGCAGAAGTATACTAGAGTTTGCAGTGAGTACCTCCCTAATACTACCTCTCCACTTTTCCAAGCTTTGGGTCCATGATTGCACAACAATTTGTTTGGCTTTGTATGTTAACTCTCTTTTCAGTCACCAGGTTCCAGGTGTCATCAGGATGCCGGCCAGACTTCCCTGGATTGAAGACACCACCAATGTGTCCTGGAGCTCAGCTTCCCCAGAGACCCATCCTACTAGGGAAAGAGAGAGGCAGACTGGGAGTATGGACCGACCAGTCAACGCCCATGTTCAGCGAGGAAGCAATTACAGAAGCCAGACCTTCTACCTTCTGCAACCCTCAATGACCCTGGGTCCATGCTCCCAGAGGGATAGAGAATGGGAAAGCTATCGGGGAAGGGGGTGGGATATGGAGATTGGGCGGTGGGAATTGTGTGGAGTTGTACCCCTCCTACCCTATGGTTTTGTTAATTAATCCTTTCTTAAATAAAAAATTAAAAAAATAAATACAAATAAATAAAAAAGAAAAAAAAAAAAGAAAACCCTAACTTAGTGTCTTAGGTGGTGGTGCACCTGGTTGAGCACACATTACAGTGCATAAGGACCCAGGCTCAAGCCCCTGGTCCCCACCTGCCGGTGGGAGGCTTTGCGAGTGGTGAAGCAGGTCTGCAGGTGCCTCTCTGTCTCTCTCCCTTTCTGTCTCCCCCACTCTGTTGGTCTCTGGCTATCTCCCTATCCAATAAGTAAAGATAATTTTTTTTAAAAAAGGAAGTGTCTGCCTTTGATTTTATCTTAAGAATAAATTACAATAGAATGTATCAAATTTAGAAAAGATTGAAATTATGATATATGATGCTACAGCCAAGTATTATCTGTCCATTTAATTGAATAAATGTTCTAAAGAGGTTTTTTCCCCTTTTTTTTTTCTGACCTATGAAAATAAAGTAACATCTCCAGGAATTCTGTGGAGGTATGTCGAATGTTTTCATCATATTCAGTCACCACTATGTGATCTTAGAAGTCCAACTAGAAATTCTGCATGTTCTTTTCTAAAATCCTAGTGAGACTGATGGCAAGGCTCTAGCTGAACAGGCTTGATTATTAAATGTTGTTGCTTTGTCTCCTGCATTTAGACCATTATTTCCCCCAAATGAATGGTTGTTCCCATAGATATTTAAATGTTATAACCACCATTTCAAGATTCTTCACAGAAATTTTTGTTCCAGATTTTAGGGAAACTGCCAGCAGAAACCTGGGAGTTCATAAAATATGTTGTAAGTATTACTGAATATTTTCCTAGAAATATAAAAATGCAGTTTGTAAAATGCATTCTGAGTTAGGAAATTTTTGAAGGGAAGGGGACGCTACCAATCCACTACAGTGGCGGCTTTCTCCTAAACATTTATAGTACAGGAGGATGAAAAATTGGGAGTTCAAAAGACTATGCCCCTTGACTCAAGGAGGTGGCTCAGAAGCTAAACTGTGTACTTACATGTGTGAGATCCATAGTTCAGTCCATATTATTGAAAATGCCTGAGCGATGCTCTAATAGTTCTTTCATTTTATTAATCAGTTGGTTGTAACACAAGTCTTATACATACTTAAATTCACTGCTCCTCAGCAACTTCCCTTCCCTTCCCTTCCCTCCCCTCCCCTCCCCTCCCCTCCCCTCCCCTCCCCTCCCCTCCCCTCCCCTCCCCTCCCCTCCCCTCCCCTCCCCTCCCCTCCCTTCCCCTCCCCTCCCCTTTCTCTTCCTTTCCTTCTCCTTCTCTTCCCTTCCTCTCCTTCCTTCATACCTTCATTATCTTTATTTCTTTCTTTCTTTCTTTCTTTCTTTCTTTCTTTCTTTCTTTCTTTCCATTCCTTCCTTTCTTCTTTGCTTCCTTCCTTCCCTTCCTACCTTCCTTCTCTTCTTTCCATACTACCTTCTCTTTTTTATTTAATTCTTTTTTTTTTTTTTTTTTTTTTGGCCTCCAGAGTTGTCACTGGCTCAGTGCATGCACTGCGAATTGAATCCACTGCTCCTGGAGGCTATTTTCCCCCCTTTAGTTGCCCTTGTTACTTATCATTGCTGGATAGGATAGAGAGAAATCAAGAAAGGAGGGGAAGACAGAGAGGGGGAGAGAAAGACACCAGCAGATCTTTCTCACCGCTTGTGAAGCGACCCCCTGCATGTGGGGAGCTGAAGGGTCGACCCGGATACTTAAGCCAGTCCTTGTGCTTTGCGCCTTGTGCACTTAACCCACCGCACTACCGTACAGCCCCTGCTATTTAATGTCTTTAATGGGTGATTAATGTTTTACAGTCAACAGTAAAATACAATAGTTTGTACAGTAAAATACAATAGTTTGTACATATCAACGTAACAGTACAACCCCTACTAGGTCCTCCTCTGAAAGAGATCATCCCATATTCACCTTTTTGTTTCTGACTTATGTCACTTAACAAGATTCCACCAAGGTAGGGTGAAGAAGGTGAATTCACCACTTTTAATATCTGAGTAGTATTCTGTTGTGCATATATATATATATATATATATATATATATATATATATATCACAACTTACTCAGTTACTCATCTGTTGTTGGACACATGGTTTACTTCCAGGTTTTGGCTATTATCAATTGTGCTGATATGAACATAGATATACACAAATCTTCTTGGATGGGTATGTCTGGTTCCTTAGGATATATCCCAAGGAGGGGAATTTCAGGGTCATAGGTAAGTGCACTTCTAGCCTTCTGAGAGTTTTCCAGACTGCTCTCCACAGAGTTTGGACCAATTTCAATTTTCCAGCATAAGTGCAGGAAGGTTCCTTTGTTCCCACAACCTCACCAGCATTTGTTGATCTTATCTTTTCTGGTGTATGACATTCATTCTCACAGGAGCAAAGTGGTGTCTCGTTGTCTTTATTTGCATTTTTCTGACAATCAATGACTTGGAGAATTTCTTTTTTCATGGTTTTTGGCCTTTTGGATCTCTTCTATGGAGAATATTCTATTCATGTCCTCTTCCCATCTTTGGATAGGGTCTTTTTTTAATTTCTTGTTGCTCAGTTTGGTGAGCTCTTTATATATTTTTGTTATTAGCCTCTTGTCTGATGTCTGGCATGTGAAGATCTGCCATTCTGTGGGAGGTCTCTTTGGGTGGTGTTTCTTTTGCTGTGTAGAAGCTTTGTTTATTTTTTACTTTGTAATAAGATTCATTTCATTGAAGGTGTCTTTAAAATTTAGATGGAAAAGACTTCTGCCAATACTTTCCTTTAAGTTCTTTAATAGTTTCTGGTCTAACATCCAAGTTCCTGATGCACTTGGAATTTACTTTTGTGTTTGGTGAAATATAGTGGTTCAGTTTCAGGCTCAATTTTACTGCGCCTCCACAATTTTCCTTTCCTTTTCTTCCTTCATTTCTTCCGTTATTTCCTTTCTCTTTCTCTTTCTCTTTCTCTTTCTCTCTCTCTCGCTTTCTCTTTCTCTCCCTCTCCCTCCCCCTCTCCCTCTCCCCCCTCATCACAGGGAACGTATCACTCCAAACAAAATTTTCAGACAAAGAGAGATAGAAATAAAATACACAACACAGACCAAGGAATCCCCAATGGTGTACTATAACCATGCAGACTGGGTGCTCAAACTTTAGTTGTGTGTCTGGAAAAGCAAAGCAGACAAACTCTTAAGATGAACTACCATATTGGCCCCTGACCATTTCAGGTATTTATTTTTATTTAAGGTAGAGAGGGGCAGGGCAATAAGAGACAAGAGGGAGGGAGAAGAAGCATGGCACTAGTGTGCCCGCAATGCCATGGTGATCCCATGTGGAATTTATTTATATTCACAGAGTGGCACACAAAATTAAAAAGCAGTATTCGTTCATTAATAGCAGTTCAAAGGTTATAGCAAAGAACAAGTAAATAACAATTTTCCAGAGCAGAGCACTTTCAACAGAAGGCTGTCTCTGCTTTTGGTTTGTTTATAATGAAAACATTTCTTCTGTATTTCTAAGTTGTTCTAAATCATGATTATTGGAGGAATACATCCCTTTTGGAGGAGAAACCCTAATGTTTTCTTCATTCAATAGATCAAGTTGCTTTTTCCATTTAAACAGATTTTAATACTTGTATAAAATGAATTTGTTGACTTTTGTAACAAAGATTATGCCTGTCTTGATAAGCTCTGAGCAAGACTTGTTAGACTTTCATCCTTTTCTTCCTGAGCCCTGCCAGAAGCAAGATGTAGGCTCTCCTTCTCTCAGTAAATTGATTCACTCATTAATTCATTTGAATGACCAATCGCTATCTTCTACATTGGGTATTAATGTCACATATTCAAAGAAAATGCTGAATGAGAAGAAATATACTCTTTGACGTGTGAAGTTTTTCATCGATTGGAAGAGTCATTACAGGGCCAGGTGGTGGCACACCTAATTGAGTACACACATTACCATGAGAAAAGAACTGGGTTCAAACCCCCAGTTCCCACCTGTAGTGGGGAGGCTTCATGAGCAGTGAAGCAGAGCTACAAGTGTCTCCCCTTCTCTCTCACATCTCTCAATTTCTTTCTGTCTCTATCCAAAATAGACAAAAAAAATTTAAAAGATATTAAAATTTAGAAAAGAATGTTTAAAATGTGGAAAAATCATTATCATAATGATATCTCACAATGTAATCATACTGATGTGAAGTGATGATAGGAAGACAGGATAAATGTTTGAAATCAGAGAGGACAGATTGATGAAAAAAGGTTGTGTGTGTGTGTGTGTGTGTGTGTGTGTGTGTGTGTGTGTGTGTGTATTAAGGATGTAGGTAGGGAAAGTGGTAAAGTGAGGAGGACATCTTCAAAATTGTCTTCAACGGGAGAAGGTCTTATGCCAAAAGGAAGCTGAGTGTTTGAGGTATCGAGCTCAGTATGGTGAGGCCTCATCACAGAGACATGCTGTGTGTCATCAGGAGCCCATAGATCTTTATAATATTGCCTCCAATACAACTTTATGTGATGATGTAAATATGTTATATGTTTGCTATCCAATTTGCTAGTAAATGACATTCAACAAAGCTCTGGACTTTAAATTCTTTTTAATTTTAATGAATTCAGATATAAAAGACACATGTGACTAGTGACGTAGTATTTCACAGTTCTAGAGTCCGTCCTGTAAACATTTAGATGATAGTCTCTTAAATTCATGATCACTTCCCCTGTTTTTTAGTACAATTGCATTAGTAAAATTATTAATACTGGGGTATTGATTTTTATTAAAATTAGTCAATATGTCAGATACTTTCTTTTTTAAAAAAGATTTTTATTTATTTATTAATGAGAAAGATAGGAGAAGAGAGAGAAAGAATAAGGCATCACTCTGGCATACGTGCTGCCGGGGATTGAACTCAGGACCTCATGCTTGAGAGTCCAGTGCTTTATCCACTGTGCCACCTCCCGGACCACTCAGATACTTTCTGAAGAGCCAAATGTGGTCTATACCTCTGGAAATAAGGACACACAGGGATGGGTGGTAACACACAAGGTTAAGTGCACTTTGTACAAAGAGCAAGGATTGATCAAGGATCCTGGTTTGAGCCCCAACCCCGCACCTACATGGGAGTTGCTTCAAAAGCAGTGAAGCAGGTCTGCAAGTGTCTATATATCTCTCTCCCTCTCTATCTCCCCCTCCTCTCTCTTTATTTTTCTCTGTTCTATCCAGTAAAATGGAAAAAAAAAGTAAGGCATCTAGGGGCAGTGGATTTGTAGTGCAAGTACCAAGACCCAACAATAACCCTGGAAGCAAAGAAGAAAGAAAGAAAGAAAGAAAGAAAGAGAGAGAGAGAAGGAGAGAAAGAGAGAAGGAGAGAAAGAAAGAAAGTCAGGAAAAGACAAGTAAACAAAAATCTCCCAGTTTTCAGTTATGGTACAAAGGAGTTACATAATGTCTGTTCATGAGGAACATAGACCATTTATGCAAATTCAAACCATAAATTCAGTTAGTTTCATTATGCAATTCATTTACTCATTCCTTTGCCAAACATTTATTGATATCCCTTCTAAGTGTCAGATATTAATGTCACATAGAAAAATATCAATTTTGTTAGATATACACATATTTGGTTGTAAAACTCAAAATAATAGATCTCGTAGTTCAATTATTTGTGAATATAATTCTTGTGTATTTATAACCTAATTTAATATTCTGAATCTAAAAATTCACTTTGCCAAATGCTCATTAAGTATGCATTATTTTCCAAACACTATTCTTTTTTTTTTTGTCAGTAAAGCACTCACATTCCAAATTTTTCATCATTTAGAGAAGAAAGAAAATGCAGACACGCACTAGGCAGTATGAGACTCATTACAACATGTATTGCACTAAGTCCTACTGCAGCAGAGAAGAGCACATAAAACATTGCTTAGGAAAAACAGACACATTGATTCTTGAGAGATATGTTAAATTGAGAAAATGCTTAAGGAATAGATATTCGCTATGGGGTTGAAGCTATTTTTTTAATTTACTATATTAAGTTTCAAATAAAAGAATGACATATGACAGTCTGCCTTTGCATTAATTTATACTCTTCAGCATGGTTATGTTGTAGGATCAAAACCAAACCATAACAACACATTTACTGGCCAGGCTGGTAAAATAACTGTATAGGAACTTAAAAAGTTGCTTCCTATGAATGCTAAAGAGCTGGATTTTAGTATAATGATGATTGGAAAACAGCATATAAATTCCAGTAATGAGACTTCACTTTTGAAATAGAGGTAGAAAAATAAGTAGTTATGACAATTCTCTAAGATGCAAAGAAACGGTAAAGAGACCAGGTTAGGACTGCAAAGGTGAGAATAGAGGTGCTAATTACAAGAAATATTAGAATGCATCAGTTCTGTTAGGTTTTATTTTGGTAACACATAACTCAAATCCCTGTGTTTCAAAGCTAGTTGAGGTTTCTAAGTTACTGGGGAATTGATTCATGTGTCTTCTCATCTTTAAGTAGGAACTGAAGGAATACCCATACTTGGTACATTCATCATTGTATCAGAAATTAAAGAAAAAGAAAAACACCAAGCATTTGGTGACATATAAAGTGTTTATTTATTTGACAGAAACAGCCAGAAATTGAGAGGGAAGGCGGTGATATATATAGATAGATAGATAGATAGATAGATAGAGAGAGAGAGAGAGAGAGAGACACCAGCAGCCCTGCTTCACCATTTGCAAAGCTTTTCCCCTGCAGGTGGGGACTGGGGTCTCAAACCCAGGTCTTTGTGCATTATAACATGTGTGTTCAACCAGGTGCACTACCACGCTACCCCAAGTACACACACACACACACACACACACACACACACACACACACACACACACACACACACACACACACTGCATATTTCGTAGCTTTTCATACATCCCTGAATAAAGAAAGTCTCTGACCAAACCAAATGCCTGTGGGAATAAAGAATTTCTCAAGGAGAATCAAAGTTTGAGAAATGAAATTATAGTTTGTCGTAAGATTTTAAATAAACTGAATTTAATAGTTTATTTGTTGGGGACTGAGCATGAGCAGGACTAGATAGGAAGTGAGAGAAAGAGTTTAGAATGGTTCTTGTTTGATAATGATTGATAGCAATCATTATCAAACAAGATAATAAATGGTTGAGCTGCTAAATTTAAGATATATCTTAGATTTGATTGGACAAGAAAATGACTCAATATTTGAAAAACTTGACTGTAATTTCCAGATGTAGTGATTTAGTATGTTCTTATGGGTCTCATTTAAGCTTATAGAAATTTAAATCTATTGGTAAGCTTTGGCAATCTTCATCTGATAATCATAATGATAACTACTTCTACTTTATTACAGTGTATTAAACTTTAATGCCCATACTATGTCAGCAGCTGTAAACTATTTTTTAAGGTGGACAACTTTTATTCTTGAAGAAAATGAGAAACAGTAGCTTGGAGTAATGCAACATTCAGCTACCTTTTCTTCCCCCAACTCCCCACAACTTATGCTATATATATTACACATGTTTTCAAACAGATTTCATGTACAAACATGAATATCAAAGCCCTGATCTCTAGCTTCATATTAGTATGACATAGCCAAATAGTTTTTTTTTTTTATAAATTCTTCATTTGACACATCTAATCTCTGAGGACTAAGACTGACTTGAGTTGTATTCTCATGAAATATCACCCACATGTAGTCCATATTAAGAAAGTAAGTATTTGCTGGATTACTTCAATAAAAATGTCCTTGGTAACATGTTTTGTCTTGAGTTTCTTGTACTTTAACTGAGGCTTCTCTTTTATGGTGTATACATTCATAGAGTTATTTCTTGGGCTGTGAGAGTCAGGAAAGCAATGCACCTTCAGAGAGACATTTGACTGTGAAAACCTTGATAGAAGGTAGGTTAGGTTTCAAAACAAGGATATATTTTACTAGATAGAGGTTACTTTGTTTTTTAATGAAATTATTAATGTCTCCTCAGTTTCTGTACATCCAGCCCAAGTTAAGTTTACCTCATGCATCTGAACGTTCAGCCAACTCACTGCACTAAGAGGTGCAGCTTTAATAATAGAGCGAGACATTTGGATATATGAAGTCAGGGTAGTGAAATTGCAAAGAAAGCTTAAGCACACAGTTTGCCAGACCCGCTTTTTTTTATTTTTACATTTTTATTTTTAGTACTCCTATTACTGTTTTGTCAATCAAGTTTCTCAAATGAATGCATTTTTATTTCCCCAAGCCATGACACCTGTGCCAGAATTAATCTTTGTAGAGCTTAATCTCAAATGCTATGCTTTTAATTACTGCACTTTTGCTGAGCCTATATGGTAAAAAAAAATAAGATTAAAAAATGGGGAAAAGAAAAATGAGGCATGAGTACATATTAATTCATATGCTTACTTGACACAAACTCACATATCCACATCATACAACAGACTCATAATAGATCTGATATGTCCAATACTTCTGATGTCCATTTTTCCTCTCTTTTTCTTTTGTAGAAGGTGAAAGACAGAGATGGAAATCACTACAGTGAGGAGAGACACCTGTAGCATTGTTTCACCACTCTTGAAGCTTCCTGAGCAGGTGGGGACTGCTGTCTCAAACTTGGGTACTTGGACATGGTAATGTGTTCACTTCACTGTGTGTGTCATCACCTGGCCCGTCTTAAGAAGTAGTTTTATGTGGGGGCTGTGAAGTATAGACATTTTTACACTAATGTCCACTATGCATTTGTTCAAAATGTTTATCTGCAAGGTAATGGTTTGAATACCCTACTCTAATCTCAACCCTTAGAAGCATTTTTCACATAGCAAATGCCCAACAGTTCTTGTGCTATTATTTCTGTGCTGAACTTAATTGAAGTGACCCAGTGACTGAACAAATGAGCTCACAAGTATATCAAAATTATAATGAAAATTCTAGTTTTCTGGATTTAAATTATTTAATATGATGCAATGTTAATTGCCCTACTCAGAATACATTACTCATTAGCCAGCAATTAGCTATGTGACTTCAAATATAGTGTTCTTTCTGTGGAGAGGAAGAAAGCAAATTTGTATCACTGTTGATCATGGACCATGCATTCCAAATCAACTCAATTCATTATAATATAATTACTGGATGAAGACTATCATATATTTGAGAATTACTTTCAAAACTAAAGACTAAAACATAGCCTGAAATTTACATGCTGCTCTGTAATTTTTATTATTAACAATTTAATAAAATATTATTAATATTAATGAATTTTAATAATTATCTTAAACACCAAAGTATTTACTCTTAGATAATTAAGAAAAATAAATTTGTAATACATAAATATATACATATATATATTCACTTTTATGTCTATTCCTAATGCTTTTTTCACCCATCAGAATACTAGCTAATGAATATCTTTTTGGTGATTAGACATTCTAATCTAATTACTTTTCTTCTATAATCTTAGCTCTATAAGTTAATAGTTCTAAGCTATTGACATCTATTTTTATTATAGCATAATGCAACTAATATCCTTAAACTCTTATTAATTTTGAGATGATTATAAGAAGATAAATATTAATACTACACTAATTTAGTCTTAAATGCCACCATAATTATCTTGTTTGGTGGTACTTCATATGTTCATCTTTAGATTGTATTGTTGACAGTAGGTTGATTTACAAGACCATTGCCACAAATGTACAGTTTCTTATCTCTACATGATATACATCTGCTCACCATACCCTTGACCAACTTGTGGGCTTCTTACTTCATAGTAACTACCTTTTTTTTTTTTTGCTTATATATTACAAGGTTTGTAATTTAGGTTTCTTTAAAATATTTAAATTAAATAAAAATCACTTATTATTATGACTCAGACAAGTTAAATTATGCCATACAGATACATAACATAAATCAGTAAACACAGACAAAATGACTTCTACCCAATAGAATTAGAGTGAATCAGGATATATGGAGAGATACTCATAATTTATGATTTATCAAAAAAAACTAAAATTACAGTAATGCTCATTTCACAATCTAAAAGTAATTAGGTTAAAAATGTGATGTGCTATTAATGAGTGTAATGAAATGTCAAATAAATGTGCTGAACACATGAAAGAATAAATGATCCCAGAAAAACTAATAAATGGACTTTTGCTGGTAAAATAATGCTTGGTAAGAAAACTTTAAATAAGAAATATATATATATATATATATATATATATATATATATATATATATATATTTTTTTTTAAATAATCATGTGGACTCCACCCTGCCCCTACACACACACATACACACACACACACACACACACACACACAATCAAGGCTGAACCCTCTTGGAAGCAGGTTGCTTATTTATTATTTTTATTTTTTGTTAACATTTTACTTATTTATTTGATAGAGATAAATTGAGAGGGGGAGAGGGAACTAGAGAGGGAGAGAGACAGAGAGACACCTGCAGCCCTGCTCTACCAACTTGTGAAGCTTTCCCTCTGCAGGTGGGGATCCGGGGCTTGAACTCTGGTCCTTGCACATAGTAACATGTGTGTTTAATAAAATGAGCCACAGTCTGGCCCCAGAAAATTGCTTACCAATTTTCTTTTTATTTTACGCAAAGTTCACATTTAACATTGTGAGAGTACAATGTAATTGGTGGGAAAAGAAAGACAAAAACATTTAGATGTAAATATGTTTTTCTTAATACTTAGTACTGATGCTTTCCTCAAGGATTAGACAATAGTTAAAGGGAACATTGTAATACGTTGTGATAAATATATACAATACATTAAAAAGGAAATCATAGAAGTAGTCACATATTTGAGCTTTGTTTCTTTCTTAAACTATGGAGTAATAGGCATGGAATGGTGATTTCTTGCGCTTTGCACCATGTGCACTTAACCCGCTGCACTACCACCCAACTCCCGGAATGGTGATTTCTATTAAAGTACTTTACTGATAGGAAAACATTTCCTCTCCTGAAGGGTTTTCAGACCAAGTCTGAGAATTAAAGTGATACAAGGTAAATGAACAGGAACAAATCATACACATCCACATAGATTCTACATGAAGCAGGGGCTCTCATAAGGGAAAAAAAAATACCAATACTTTTTCCCAAGATGCAATAGTGAAGCCTAGAGACTATTACACTAGGGTGAACATGGGGAATAAATTATGCTAAAGCAAATAAATGATGGAGTCTAAGGGCAGGTAGGACTTATCTGAACAAGGTTGTTATGCTTGTCATTCTTTCAGCTTCAGTTTCTCATCCCTGATGCTGAGACAGTTACTTTCCTTTTCCTGTCAGGAACATGACATTTATATGTGCATTTTTATCTTCTGAGTTTAGGAAGAACATGAGAGATTAGAATGGACTTCTTGAAGCCAAGCACTGATACACCTGATTGAACGCACGTTATCATACACAAGGACCTAGTCTCAAGCCCTGGCTCCCTGCCTGCAAGGGGTTGCTTCACTTGCAGTAAAGCAGTTCTGCAGGTCTCTCTCTCTCTCTCTTTCCCCCATCCCTCCCAATTTTTCTGTCCTGTCAAATAAAATAGAAAGAAAAAATAAGTAAGCAAAAATGGCTACTATGAGCTGTGGATTCATACTGCCAACAATGAACCCCAGTACTTATCCTGATGGCAATAAATAATAATAATAATAGTAATAATAATAATAGTAAATGGTATTCTTGCATCTTAATGCTTTTCAGGTGTCCTTTTCTCAACATAATGTAAAAGTGGCATATTTAGATGTGGCATGTTCTACCACATAACACTTGTCACACCATTACATACAGATAGCAAACAGTAAATAATTCAAAATCATAGTATTATGTGAAGTGCCGAGGTATCATCTGTACCATTCTATATGTTTCAGAGACTGGACAAATCAAGCACATGGGAAGTTTTTTTTAATTATCTTTATTTACTGTTTAGATGAAGCCAGAAATAGAGTGGGTACAGAGAGGGAGAGAAGGAGAAAGACAAGAGAGACACTTGCAGCACTGCTTCACCACTTACAAAGATTTCCCCCTTGCAGTGGGAATGGTGGGCTCAGACCTGGTCTTTGCACGTATCAGCATGTGCACTCAACGAGGTGAGCCACTATCTGTCCCCCATGGGAAAAATTCTGAGAGAAACTGTAAAGGGAAATTTATTAATACCCCTATCCATATGGGAAAGACACATAAACTCCAAGTACCAAAATGTGAAGTTATTTGTTTATTTGCTTGCTTTAGATAGAGACAGAGGTAGCAAGAACAAGTGAGAGCTACCACAACACTGAAGGGGACTTGCCACCACCTAAGTGAAGAACAAAGCAAAACATTGCACTACCCATCAGAGCTGTTTCACTGGCTCTAAACATATGGTCTTAAGCTTCTCTAACACACAGGACTTTGGGAATGAGAAACATTTAGCTAGTTGAGAATATTACAAAAAATAAATAAAAGCACTCTTTTTTCAAGGAAGATAGTCTTTTTCCTCAAAATTATTCTTGATTCTTTTAGAGGACTCTCTCCTTTGAAATTAATCTTTTGTTAAAGACATATTTTGGGAGATAGTTTTTTTTTCTCCTCTACATCATGATACATTATCTTGAAGACATTTTATAAAAAACATGAAAAATATGATATCTAGTTCCTATATATGTCCAAGAATAATTATCAAATAAGGACAGGTAAAAATAAGAAACACCATAATGAAAAAAAAATCTTGTTTATAAACATATGGATAAATATACAAACTTAATTCATGTAGAATAGTATGCTCGGGGGGCTTGTGTTTTTGAATGAAAAATCACATGCTTTTTGTTTTTGTTTAAAAATATTTTTCTGCAATATAGTATGTGTGTTTGTGTGTGCATGCTTACGCACAAACTGAAAGACAAAGAGGAAACAAAACCAAATATAAAAGCGTAAATAAAGTAAATAATTTCATTCTAATACCAGATTTTTAAAAAATATTTTATTCGTTTTATTTAGAGGCAAGAGAGAAATATAGCAGAGAACTCAGCTCTGGTGTATAGTGATGCATGGAATTGAACCTGGGACTTTGGAGACTCGGCCTTGAGGTCTTTTTTATAATCATTATGCTGTGCCTCCCACCCCTATAATTTCTAAAACTAATGCTGAACAGAGATTCATTATTTGGTTCCTAAGAAACCTAAACACTATCACACCACTTTTGCAGCAAGAGAATATATATATATATATATTAAGAGCTGGGGATTGGAGTGGCTGAAGAACTTAATGGTCTAATGATTATGCAATCAGTCTTCCATACCTCAGGCACCAAAGTTTCCAGGGTAGTTCCTCAGCACCATCATAAGCCAGAGCTGAGCAGTACTCTGGCAAGCAAATTACTTAATTACAACTGTAGAGGCATAATTCCCTTTTTCTAACCTCTTTCCATTCCTTTAATTTCCTTCAAAAGCTCCTTATACAGGTAGAAGGAAGGGCTGGAAAACTAGGAGTTAACATTTGTAACACACAGGAATGGTACTTGCCACCATGAGGTCATCTGGCCTCAGGGATAATAATGGCTGTCTCATACATTTCTTCCTAGATTTTTGTAACAGATCTCACCTCTTATCATTGTTCTCAAGGATCAAGAGAAGCAGAAATTTAGTGGGAGGTAAAAATTTACTATCTCTGACCTCTCTGTAAAAATTCAATTTCAACATTGTAACAGTTTCTTGCTAAATAGTTCCTGTGAACAGTGTGCTGAGAACCACTATCGTTTACTTAACCTTGTTTATCAATTTCAGGTCACTCTACTTTTTAAAGACCATGTAATATAACCTTACCCTTTCCCTTGTTTTTTAAAATCATGACTATAGATAACTAGTTACACATTTTTAGTCATGCATTGTTAAATACATTGTTTCTTATAAGCAAACGTGGGGGAAAGAAAAAAAAAAAAACCCTTTGTACACTGTAGAGTCTGCAGAAGGTTTAAGCCAGCCATAATGAAGACAAAAGATACTTTTTCTTTCTTTTTTTAGTAAAGTAACACTTGTTTTCTTTGCCTACTGTAATTCCAAGCACTTCATGTTGTTCTGCTACTAAGAGGAAACTCAACTCAAGTCTACATGTAAAAACATCATCTAAAATAAAATCGTATTATCTAGTCTGTACTTCTTATACAAAACAACAAAACATTCCCTTTATGTAAGTAATATATTTTCCTGTATATGCTTGCATAGGAAATCTCCCTCTCCACCCCCAACCCTTAGAAGATTACCATATAGTAACTTCTAAAACAAATACTTTGTCACATTTGTGTGTGTGTGTTTCTTTTTTTCTTTTTCTTTTTTCTATTGTAGTAAGCAGTGCTTGCCTGTCACAATGGGCTATAAATTGAAAGGGAGCTTAGTAGGGGTGGGGAGCAAGCACAAGAGTGATCATTCTGTCATTCTGCTTCTCCAGGCAAGCCTTCATCTTGACTCTGAAAAATAAAGTCCTCTTTTCACCTTTTCTCATTATGGCAGTGATGATTATTTTTCAGTTGACACAACATAAAGAAGCAAGTCTTTCGAATAGTGTCTTTTCCAAAATTACACATGAATTATTTGAATTTAGAATGTAGTAACAAAAATATCTTACTAAAATAAAGTATTCCACTCAAAATTTTAGATTTTTTTAAGGGCCTGGGAGCTAGCTCACCTGTGTTTGAGACTCTAGATTTGAGCACAGGCCCTATATTGGGGCAAGATGGAAAGGTAGTAGAAACGTGTCAAGAATCATGGAATAATGGTGGCGTCTTTTTTCTCCGTCTGCCTCTCACTTATACGCCACCTAGTTCTTTGTTCTCTGTAGGGATAAAAAGGAAGGAAGGAAGGAAGGAAGGAAGGAAGGAAGGAAGGAAGGAAAGGAAGGAAGGAAGGAGAGGCAGAAAGAAAGGAGAGAAAGAAGGAAAGAAAGAAGGAAAGAAAGGGAGAAAGAGAAAACATGCCAGGAGAACCCTCAGCAGAGATTATTTATGTGTATAATCCTTGGTTCATTACTTCTTGCAGTATAAAATACTGTAAAAAATGCATTGTTCATATAGGAAATAGTAATTTAATTCCAGCACCTAATAATTTGTAAATGATTTTCCATAATGCATATAAACAGGAGTTATTATGTATACTATATTCTAGTTCTGTTGTGTAACTTGATTCATGTTAATTTAAATAATCTTTATTATGACTCCACAGATAGGTTTTGGAAATATATATATATATATATATATATATATATATATATATGTATATATATATATATATATATATATATATATATACACACACACACATTTTTCCCCTGTACTTATGGACACGTGTCCTGCTCAGTGCTGACATGATGCATTATTTATTTCACATACATTTCATGAATTATTATGATTATTTTTTAATCAGAGTCTTCATTTAACATCCATGCTACTTTTGTAGAAATTTCAAATTAAACAAAATGAAGTCTAATGAAAATAGATATTTGAAGGATATTATTTTAACATTGAGTGAAGGACCAACATAGGAAAAATTTCTTTTTTTTCCCATTAATGTTATAATAAAACATGAGTGAAGGTAGTAATATTACTAAAACACCTGACTCAAATATGTCTTTATCTTGGTATCTGAAAAATACAAGTATTGGACAATACAAAGCAATAAAAATCTAACGTAATTAGTGGTTTCCACAAAAGTTGATGATGAAACTGACTCAAGCTCCAGAGAATTGAGTTGGATCTGTTGATAGTGATGTTGAATGGAGGGAGAAGGATTAAAACTGGGTAATTTTACTTATTTATATTTTATTGCCACCAGGATTATCATTATTTTTATTTCTCTTCAGCTCTTTATTATTTTATTATTTTTTTGGGAAGATTAATGGTTTACCATAAATACAGTTCCTGGTATATGTGGAAAATTTCAGTTTTCAGCAAAACGTTCTCAGCCCCAGCCTAGGTCCTCCAACACCATTCTGCATCAGGACCTGAAAGCCACCCCCCCCTTCCCCGGTTCTTTATTCTGGTGTAATGCACCAAACCAAGTCTGAGTCCTACTTAGTGTTTCCCCTTTCTACTCTTTTTGTTTTAAACATTTATCTATTTATTGGATAGAAACAGTCAAAGATTGAAAGGAAAGAGGGAGATAGAGAGGAGGAGAAATGGAGAGACACCTGTACCCTACTTTATCACTTGTAAAGCTTTCCCAAGACAAGTGGGGACTGGGGGCTCAAACCAGTGACCTTGTGCATTATAACATGTGCACTCAACCAGGTGCGCCCCCACCCAGCCCCATCTTTGATTTCATCTGAAGAGGGGCGAGGCAGTGGTGCTGCCAGTTGAGCACACACTCTACAATTCACAAGACCTTGGGTTCAAGCCCCTGCTCCTCACCTGCAGTGGGAAGGATTTAGGAGTGGTGAAGCAGTGCTGTAGGTGTCTCTATACCTTCCTCTATATTTTGGTTTCTCTCAGTCTCTATGCAATAAATAAACTATTGTTTAAAAGAAGAAAGAATCCACTGAAAACTGAAATATGACGGGAAAATATAATTTACTGAGAAGTACATTTATTGTCAATTTGGAAAACAGTCTGGCAGTTTCTTATAAGCTAAGCACAGTTAACTATGAGATTCGCTGTTGTAATGCTAGGAATTTATTTATGTATTTAAGAAGCCATTCACATAAATCTCTGATTGTAATAACATTTTTTTTCTTGATTTCCCCAAAGAGGAAGTTACTAAAATCGCTTTCAGTGGAATACATCTGTATACACAATGGATTACTTCTCACACATAAAGAGGAATGAATGAGAGGGGGAGGATGGTAATGCAGTGAATTAAGTACACGTGGCACTAAGCACAAGGACCAGCTTAAGGATCCTGGTTCTAGCCCCCAGCTCCCCACCTGCAGGTGGGTCACTTCATGAGTGGCAAAGCAGGTCTGTAGGTGTCTTTGTGTTCTCCTCCTCTCTCAATTTCTCTTTTTCCTATTCAACAACAGCAGTGGCAACAATAACAACAACAAAGGCAAAAAATAAATAAATAAAAAGGACAACAAAATGGAAAAATGGCCTCCAGGAGCATTAGATTTGTAATACAGGCACTGAGCCCCAGCACTAAACTTGGAGGCAAGAAAAAAAAAAGAGCAGTGAGATAACAAGACATGAAAAAATACTTTAAGTATATGCATTACTTGAAGAGCTCAATCTGAAAAAAATTAGTATATCTATTTGTTTAAAATTTTGTAAAATATAAAAATCAGTATTTACCAAGTGTTTATGGAGAGAGTAGCATAAGTAGAACACTGGGAGCTTTTTAAGGAGCAAATAATTTTGCTCTCTCTTTTTTTTTTTGTTATTTAAGAAAGGATAAATTAACAAAACCATAGGGTAGGAAGGGTACAACTCCACACAATTCCCACCACCCAATCTCCATATCCCACCCCCTCCCCTGATAGTTTTCCCGTTCTCTATCCCTCTGGGAGCATGGACCCAGAGTCCTTGTGGGTTGCAGAAGGTGGAAGGTCTGGCTTCTGTAATTGCTTCCCCGCTGAATATGGGTGTTGACAGGTCGGTCCATACTCCCAGTCTGCCTCTCTCTTTCCCTAGTAGGGTGGGTCTCTGGGGAAGCGGAGCTCCAGGACACATTGGTGGGGTCTTCAGTCCAGGGAAGCCAGGCCGGCATCCTGATGGCATCTGAAACCTGGTGTCTGAAAAGAGAGTTAACATACAAAGCCAAACAAATTGTTGAACAATCATGGACCCAAAGCTTGGAATAGTGGATTTGTTAATTTATCCTTTCTTAAATAAAAAAAAAGAGCAAAATCATGATATATGATACTGTAATGTGATACTATTCTTAAAACCCTTGTAACTATGAAGCACAAATAGTAAAAATCAATGTATGCAAATTGAAAAATCATTTATGCAAAATTTGGGGACTTCAGAATGGCATGCAAAAGATTTTAACATTATTATAGATTTATGAAATAACCTCATAAACAAACGATGCTTCAGCTGTGTTTGGTTTGATGTAGATTTATACAGAGGATGTATATATAAATATATATATATATATTCATGGTTAATATACTGGCATTTATTGTGTTTCTATTGGTTAAGAGAGTTTAGGGTATACAACCTGGAGAGCAGTGTATAACTACTGATCAGGTCAGGGTATCGAATATAATTCTTTATTAAAAGTTCCCCAAATTCTTTTAGATAACGGTCTGTTATTAGTGAATTTGGGAAAATATACACAAAATTGCAGTGGAGAGTACTCTGATAAAGAATAATAAATAAATTATTTAAAAATGTTGTAAATGATATCCAATTAAAATTATTTGTCAAGGCAAAAAAGTAAGGAGTTGAAGCAAGGCATTTATTCTTTTGCAAAAGGATGTGCTGTCAACAATGGCCATCAGGCAGCAGCGTCCCCCTCAGCCTTCTCCCATCTTTTATACCTGACATAGAACTGTGTCCTCCACCCCTGGGCTTGTCTGCAGAGCTCACAATCTCCCCTGTTGCCTACATAAGGAGAGGAGGAAGAGAGTCTGAGGGTCTCTGCTGGAGGATTAGCAAGCCCTGCAAGGAGCTGACCCAATGAATACAAAACTACTGGCCAATGGTGGTCATAGATAACAATTTATAAGAAGAATTTCTGTACTAAACAGTTGTTCTCTTCATGTCCTTTTGAATTAAGACCTAACCATCTCTCACAAAAGGATGGGTTTATGTCAAAGTGACATATAGAAATTTTAATAAATATAATTTGAACAAAATGTATGTAGAAACATAAAGTAACATTAGGTTATCCCCTAAAATATGATATACATATCCAGGTGTCCATGATGATATAAATAAGTGGCTGAATATATAAGTTAATGGGAGAGAATAAATTAATATATGAATCAATGGTAGAGAAGAGGTAAATAGATATGTAAACAACCCAAAATTTAGCCAGGTATTTAGTAAGTGTACCCTTACACTTATGAATCACTCTAAGTATGGATCATACACAATAACTTCTTTCATTTTTAAGATTATTTGTTTGTTTGTTTATTTAGTCATGAAGAAGATAAGAAGAAAGAGAGAGAAAGAACCAGACATCACTCTCACATCTGCTGCTGGGGATTGAACTCAGGGCCTCACACTTGAAAGTCCAATGCTTTATCCACTGTGCCATCTCCCTGACCACCATATACAATAACTTCTTTCCAAAGAGCACAGGAGGGAAGAATAAAGAGTGACTTCAAAGATAGCATCATTAAGAATAGCCGACATTTGGGAGCAAGCAAAATGCCCTTCAACAAATGACTGGATAATAAAATCACGGGGCATATATACTCAGTGGAATATTATTATTCAGCAATAAAATGAGATGATATTGTTCTCTTTGGATGAAGGGGATGGAATTGGAGAAGATTACTCTTAGTAAATCAAGTAAGGAATTAAAGAACAGCTACAGAGTGTTTTTATTCATATGATAAAGAATTGGACCCACCAATGTAAAAGTGATATGGATGTATATTACTTAATATAACCTGCATTATATTTCCCTGTTGTCTGATGACAAATGGGTCAATTGCTGCTGCCCCACCCCCACTTCCTGAGCAGAACAGCATCACGGGGCTTCCTTTGAGATGAGAGCTATTAAGAGGACCAGCACCAGGACAAGGGGCAGTTCCAGCCCAAGATAAGTTCTATGCTCCTCTTTTGCCTTGTTGCTTTGTATCTAAACAACACATTGATTTTGAACACATCCCTGTGAAAGTTCTTTAATCTTGTCCTGCTCCGTTGAAATGAAAATGTAACCATGATGTAACCATGTTGAAAAATGCTATTTAAACTTGTGCAGTTCCTTTGTTCACCGCAGAGAAACTTTGTGAAGAGATTTGTTTCTCCTGCTGACTAGTATAATAAAACTCCTCTTTTCACCATAATTTCGGTTTAAGCTTTGTGTTTGGGCATAATTTTTGGAACAAAAGAAAAAAAAGTCAATCCTTACTTAAGACTGTGGGAGAACTATAATGGGAGAGGGAGAGGGAGGGGATGGACTCAGACCTTGGTTACCTGCAAATGAAAAGAAAGAAAATGAACTAGTGATTGCTATATGTACAACATATAACACTAACAATGAACAAAAATGCTGTGCAGTATGTAGTATAGTGGGCTGGTAGTGGTATACCTGGTTAAACAAAGGTTTCCGCACACAGGGACCTGGGTTAAAGCCCCTGCAGCCCCTGTATCTTCCCCTCCCTTTTCAATTTCTCTGTGTCCTATATAAGACAAATGAAAGGGGGGAAAAAAAAGAGTAACTGCAGACATCAGAAAAGTATTACCTCAGCTAGGTAATTATGGTTAACATCAAGAATGGAAAAATGATTTACAGTGTATGTACTCTTGAAATGATGTGATGAGAATGACACTTAACCTGTATGTTTTCCTCCCTCTCAAAAGTATAGCTGTAATATTGTCATGAAATATAACTAACATATCTCAGCGGAAATATATCATATAAAATATCTATCAGGCTTACTCAAAATAGTCAAGCTCTTCAAAAATGAAGCAAGTAATAGACATACCAGAAGTCTAAAGTGATATGTTAAAGCTTTGGGTTTCTGGTGCACAGTGGTGGGAAAAGACTTTCTGGGTGGGGGTGGGGTGAGAGTATTACAGACACATATCACAAGTCTGCAGTCTGTCAACAACCTGGAAAAGGAAGGGGGAAAAGAAACCCACAGCTAATGGTATTCTGCAAGAGTTCATAGAAGACAGATATCATAAGCACAGGGAAATTTGAACATGGTGTATACTGGTTATTAATGCAAAAGGTATTGTTTCTGATAATCTTTACTTCATAGTGAGCAAACTGAATTCAAAGCAGTGTGTGTGTGTGTGTGTGTGTGTGTGTGTGTGTGTGTGTGTTGCCCATCTAAAAAATTCTAAAGACTCACCAATTACACAATTTTCAAGGAATATCCTTTACTTAGCTCCAGTTCATCATGACAAAGTGGAATAACTTGTCCTCTCTAGAGGGAGTGTTACCTTTCTTCTATACAAGCCATCATAAGAGAGCAAATTAGCAGGAAATAATAAGTAAAATCAAATCAAAACAAAACCTTGACTAAAGCTATGCATTGTAGTAACTCGAAGCTCTCCAACCCCATAAGTGTAATTGTACTTCGCTGGTACTTATATAAGGGACCCGTTGATTTAAATAGAATTTGAATGTTCTGTTTTATTTGAAACCTTTCATTTGGTACACCATACAAGTAAAATGCTGTGTGTATTTTATGAGGTAATGGGTTGGGAATGCATGATCTCTTATCATCAATTTTATTATTGACATATTATATAAGGGGAATAACTAGATGACTATTATATGCATACATTAAATATCACACATCTACATGTCTATAATTTTTAATTGATTTTAAGATGACTATACATAAATGACTATATAAAATTACATCACACATAGGTCTCGCTAATTAAATGATTTTATTTGCCTCGAAAGATCCTAGCCAAACTCCTTGAAATGCGAACAAACAAAACTATGACCTGCATTGCCCTATTCATGCAAATTCCTGCTGTAGGGCCATAGCTTTCCCTTTTTTATCAAGGAAAGGGGTCTGGAGATGAGTTTCCTTCCTGGCCATCTTTTCCCACCAGTTGAAATCCCGTCCTTTTGAGGGCATAGTTTCAGTAATTGTAAAATTAGTAGTCTACACACTCTTTTATACGTATAATGTTCTGTTCTGAATTGTTTGGCGATTCCCTGCTCCACTGATTGAAATGGATTTCCATTATTTTGATTTATTTGAAACTATCCCAGTTATAGAATTCGGGGATATCAGGAGAAGGCATTTGTAAAAATATTTACAGGCTATTATCCTAGATGGCAATCTCTGATGGGAAGGATAACTATACAAAAGATTTTCCAGGGGGCATGGTGGGGACCACCTGGTTAAGTGCTCACATTACAGTGCACAAGGTTCTGGGTTCAAGCCCCTGGTGCCGATCT
This sequence comes from Erinaceus europaeus, assembly GCF_950295315.1. NCBI lineage: Eukaryota > Metazoa > Chordata > Mammalia > Eulipotyphla > Erinaceidae > Erinaceus > Erinaceus europaeus. The sequence continues at coordinate 197,228,650 of NC_080162.1, forward strand.
GCAGGGGGGAAGCTTCACAAGTGGTGAAGCAGGCCTGCAGGTGTCCCTCTGTCTCTCTCCCTTTCTATCTCTCCCTCCCCTATCAATTTCTCTCTGTCTCTATACAATAATAAATAAATAAATAAAATATTTTTAAAAGTGGCCTGGGAAGTGGTGCGGTGGATAAAGCATCAGACTCTCAAGCATGAGGTCCTGAGTTCAACCCCCAGCAGCACATGTACCAGAGTGATGTCTGGTTCTTTCTCTCTCTTCTCTTATCTTTCTAATACATAAATAAAATCTTTAAAAACTATATTAAAAATATTTGCCAGAATCTTGAAGATTAATAATGCGTTTCTAAGGATTTTGAAATATTTCACTATATTCCAGCACTCAAGAATACTCCATACACACTCAGGAAAGACCTGAGAGGATGCCAGTTTGTTCTCTTCAGTGTGAAAGCCACTGCAGTAAGCTAGAGGTATCAACTGTCAAGTGAATGTTGAAATGACTAGAACATTGGTTGTTCAATCATTAAAGAAACTCATTCTGATCAATCACTGATAACTTAATGAAACTTCATGATCAATAACCATGCAGAACTAACATAGGGAATGACTGAATTAATTCAGAAAATGTCATTACAAAAGCAGCTATGAGGGTAAATTATAGTAGTAACAAATACTGGGAAGAAAAATTAATTTTACTGCTAGAGTCAGCAATAAATTTTGAACCAAAAGAACTTCAAATGAACAAGGAAGTTTATTCCCACTCAGGAAAAAAAGTAAATTGGTAGAATCTATAACTGAATTATGCAGATGTAAAATTTCTATGTGAGTAATTCAAAGCAACGTGCTGGGAAATTGTGCAGATGCAGTCACATCTGCCATGTTGTCCCTTCAGGCTATTGCTAGTTCCCTTGAAAGTTGGGACATTCTCAGAGCACCTGTTCCGCCATGTTGTGCCCTCAGGGCATTGTCTATCCCCCCCTGCCCCCCACAATGGTTGCAGTGCTCTGGTTGCTCCTCCCCCTTCCCATTCTCAAGAGAGTTATTATCCTACCCTGGAGTGCTGTGGTTACTCCTTCCCCTTCCCATTCTCCTGAGAGCTACTCCCATAAAAGCCCTTCTTCTTCCACACCTCATTCTCTTGCCAGCTCTTCACTTCGGTGTTTAGACGCAGGAAAGGTTATTGTGTGAGGCGGCCATTTTTGCTACCTCCACATGGCCCAACCTGTTTCTCTCTCACCCAACTCTGAGGTGCCAGCGCAAATAAAGATTTGTATTCTCTCTTCGCTCCGGATCTTCTTTCTCTTCTCTGCGGCGCAGCCCGACAGCAACGATCTTATGTATGTTCAAAAGATAGGAAACTTGTCTGTGGAGTTATTCGTAATAATGCAACAATATACCACATCCATTAGAGAAGATTAATAAGGAAGAAAATTATTAAGAAGTCAAGTAAATATTCTAGAGTTGGGGCTCAGTGGTGGCCCACATAGCACACACAGTACCAAGGAAGAGAGGTGGATCAAATTCCCATTCCCTACATGCAGAGGAAGCTTCCTGAGTAGTGGGGCAGTGTTCCAGGTATCTCTCTCTCTCTCTCTCTTCTTTCTGTGTCTATCAAAAATCAAGGAAAACAAAAACCAAACAACAACAACAACAAAAACTTGCCACTGGGAACAGAGAAGTAATAGAGTTGAATCACAAGTATAAATCCATCAACCAACCAGATTTCAGAGCTAAAAAGGAATAGCTGATATAAATATTTTTTTTGTGTGTGTGTCATTCAGTCTTCATAAAGACTGTCAAAAATTGCCAATGACAACTGTATTTCAAGTTATCACGGCGGGGTATTGGGAAAAGTTTTCAACTAGCAATAATCGCACCTCGGATAAACCTCATTGGCTACGATACTGCCACTGCGCAAAGCTGCTGATATAAATATTTTAACAGAGATACTAAACAGCCAATATGAGAAGAACAGATGACATACGTGTTTAATGACATTGGTGGATGAAGATTATCCATTTTGAGCAATAGTAATTTTAAAATTAAGAAAAAGAAATAGAAATTATTAGACCTGTGTTACACTATCCCATATGTTGTATAGGCATATGTATCTATCATAGCAAATAGGTCTTTGAAATGTTTGACTCATGGGAAAGAATCTAAAACTCTGTGTAGAACTTATTTTTTTTGTGTGTGTGAAAGATATTTTGTGAAAAGATTTCTTATTTGTTATTTATTTTGAGAAAGATATTGTAACTTTCTCCTATAAGGGTGTTTCCCTCAATTTCTAGGAGATCCTAGTTTCTCCACTTTATCCTCTGTTTACTGTGCTTACATTTTTAAAAGATACAGAGATAAAAAAGGAAGAAGAGAGAGAGAGAGAGAGAGAGAGAGAGAGAGAGAGAGAGAGAGAGAACCAGAGCTTCCTCCAAAGTATTGGGATGGGACTCAAACCTGGATCACACATGGCAAAGCAGCACACACAGTTATTTCAGCAGCCAGCCTACATTTTTAAATGCCCTGCACTCTCTTGTTCCTAGTTTACTGGATTTAAGTTTATTTAAAAATGGCTACCAGAGTGACTTGAATCATAGATTTCCTCTTTTGAGGTTTTTTCCAAAACCCACCATGTGGGAGGCACACATGTCATTATTTAATTTCTCCTTACTTTTTCTTTTCTTATTCCTCTTGATTATCAGAATTATTTTCTTAGCCTCTGAAGAATCCACGGAAGCACAAGATGATTATCTTTACTCCCATAAACACTGGCATATAATCACTAGGTATTACACTAGCACCTGGGGTAAGTGGGAGAGGAAAAGCAGAATATTTGAATAAATCAAGGTTAAATTGTTGGATGAATTACTTTTGTTTTACAGAAATGTCAACAAATTCTAAGGATAAACTGAAGGCAATGATAAATAAAGCCCACTATTATGACGTTATTGAATACACATACTCTTGATGAAAAATTCTCAGAAACCTTCATAACTGGGTAAGCATAGATATAATAATGGTTAAACAAAGAGACTGTCCTGCCTGAGGCTCCAAAGTCCCAGGTTCAATCACCTGAGCCACTATAAGCCAGAGCTGAGTGATGCTATGGTAGAAAAAAATGTTGATAATACCCCACATAAAGACCAGAAGACAACTGTGTGATTTATTCAAACTACTAAAAGAAAAGTTATCAATAACCAAAGCATTCTACATCTATTGAATTAAACTTCTGTCACTGGGGATTCTGTTCAGTAGATAAAAGTCCTTTCCCCACAAGAAAGTGTTTACAGGGGAACCATGTAGCAAACAACTGGATAGTATTTATTTTTAAAAATTATATTTATGTATTTATTTATTGGATAGAGACCTAGCCAGAAATTGAGGGAGAAGGGGCTAGTTAAAAGGGAGAGAGACAGAAAGATACCTGCAGCACTGCTTCACCACAAGCAAAGCTTTCTTTTTGCAGGTTGGAACTGGGGCCTTGAACCCGGGTCCTTGATCATTGTAGCATGTGCCCTCAAACAGATACTCCACAAGCCAGCCTCTTGAATTGTATTTTTAAGAAAATGCTGAAGGCAGACAGAAAATCAACTCGATTGTGGTTCAGGAGGTGGCACAATGGTAAAGCACTGGACTCTCAAGCGTGAGGTCCTGAGTTTGATCCCCAGCAGCACATGTGCCAGGGTGATGTCTGGTTCTTTCTCTCTCTTCCTATCTTTCTCATAAATAAATAAAATCTTAAAAAAAAGAAATAAAATCAACTAGAAACAAACTAAAGTGACTGACTAGATCAATAGGGATACTTGTTTTAATTAATTAACTAATTAATTTTGTCTTAGCACTGCTCAGTTCTGGCTTACAGTGGTGTGAAGGATTAAATCCAAGACTTTGGAGCTTTGGCTTTGTAAGTCTTTTTGTATAAGCATCATGCTATCTCCATGCTTTTTAAAGGAAGGTACACTCCACATTTTATTCATAAACTGTGAGAAAAAGTAGAGGTAAATATATTTAAAATATACCGAATGGCAGTGTGTGTCTAGAAAGGAAAGTAGGCAAAAAAATGATGCAGTGTTCCCTTCCAGAGAAGATAATTTACAATAAAATGTCTTATTTTTTGTTGCATCAGATCTCATTTGCAATCAATACTAAAGGAAATTTTGAGGCTGGAAAGAAAAGTACTAAGTTGACAATAAGTGACATTTAAATATCAAGTCTGAGAGAATAAAAACCACTAGAAAACAAAGCTTTGGATTAATATACAAAATCACAAATCTAACTTATTTATAATTTTCTTTTCTTTATCTTCTCAAAATTTAGGAGTTGAATTGTATGTATATGTTATTTCTAGTTCATTATGTGTGTGCATAGTGATGTAATCCAGGTGTTTATATATGTCAAACATGGACTGAATTACATGTTTCTGTTAAGGAACTCTAATAATTATCAAGATGACTGAAGTAGAGGTGGGTGGAGGAAGAAAGGAGCCTTTTATTTATGCATAGGCCCAGAGCTCAGATCTTTCTGGCAGCTCTGGCCTCGTACAAAGGGACTGTACAAGCTTATATAAGGGGTGCAGGCTTGAGAGCAAAAAGTGTCACTACAGAAGCAGAGGCTTTAAGGTTTAGGAGTGGGACTTGGACCCATTGCTCAAGGTCTGGTTGCCTTAGTTACTGTTATCTTTCCTGCAGAGCTGTGTCTGGGAAAGTTTAGCTTCAGCATAAGATGCACCACTGGGGTGGGAGTTTGGGGAGTACCTTTTAGGAGGGCAGAATTTAGCCAGGGTTACAGAAGGTGCCTTCTCAGTGAAAGTTCAGTCTGACCTTAACCATCTCTACTTGTTATCAGTTCTCACCCAATGAAGGCCTGCCTGCACTATCTCTTAACTTTCTACACATTCTTAATCTTTTATTATATTTTCAGTCTTTCTGTCCTGTATTAAGGCCTACTTACAAATGCATCACAAACATATTATAAACACATATAAGCATATCCAGTGGCTAAAATCTGGAAGTTTCCTAATACTTCACCTCTAGGTAGTTGTTTTTATTTTATTTTATTTTTTTAATTGATTTGCATTGGTTTATAATATGAGATTCCAGGAGTATAGTCTCACAGCTCCAGATACATATGTGTAGCTATGCTCACCATATGCACCACAAAGTGTTGTGTAATTCCACCAAAGGAACCCCTCACCAACTCCCTTAAGCACCAACCCATCTTCTCTGATAATGAACATCATTTTCAAAGTCTCTGAGAATCATTTTGGTTACTCCTATACTACTTACAAGTCAGTTTTAGTCCTTATCTATATTTCACACATGATTTAAAACATCTGGTAGTAGTCCTTCATTCTTGACTTATTCCAGGTAGCATGTTCATCTCCAGTACAATCCATTTTTTCCTCCTTATAATTTTAATTGTTCCTTTCCTGAGTTTACTCTGATTAACATGAATAAAGTGTTCATTTGCAAACAGTATTATCAGTTCAAGAATAATGCTAAAGTCTCCTGTGTAGATGTGAATTTTGTTAGAATGCTTAAAAGTATATCTCCAGTGAACTTATTTGTGGAAAAGCTGCTGAAAAGAGGACTGGGGAATAAGTAATGTAGGTGATATTTAATCACTGGAAGCTGCTAATCCCTGCTGCCCAACACACAAATTGTGCCAGCTAATTATTAAGAAATTTCCATTTATAGTATGATACTGACAGGCTAGATTACAGGCTGAGAAAGGTTAATAGAGTGGAGGGTTTGGGAAACTATCTCAGAGAAGAAAAGTTGAAGAGCCTGATGATATTAATCTGAGAAAAGAAGTGATTAAAATAATGCTTTTCAAAAGTTCTTTTAAAGTCCTAGAAGACTTGGATTTTGTGACAATTAATCCTAAATCATAAAGCTGGTATGAAATAGATTTATGTGTAGGAAGCAAGGTCAGAAACTTTGAAACCAGTCTCTGCAGGTTAACTCTTATCATATACCCTGAAATATTTCCTTGGTTTGTAGGAAGCACTTCTGTAAGAGGATATAGTAGTTTTAGACATTGTACTAGAAGTTACCAAAATTAACTCCATAATGCACAAATTAAAAATAATTACAATGAACTAAAAATAAAACTACTCCAAGATCATCTTTTAAAAATTATAACTGTGGAATAAGGTGGTAGTGCAGTGGTTAAGCACACATGGCACAAAGTGCAAGGACCAGTGTAAGGATCCCAGTTCGAGCCCCCGGCTCCCCACCTGCAGGGCAGTTGCTTCACAGGTGGTGAAGCAGGTCTGCAGGTGTCTAACTTTCTCTCCTCATCTCTGTCTTCCCCTCCTCTCTCCATTTCTCTCTGTCCTATCCAACAACAACATCAATAACAACAGTGACAATAAAAACAAGGGCAACAAAAGGGAAAATAAGTAAATATACTAAAAAAAGAAAATATTAAAAAATAATTATAACTGACTTATAACACATATGATAATGTGAATTCATTGACTGTATTTTTTATGATTCAGAATTTATAGCCTGATTTCTAATTCTTTCATGTATAAATTGCTTAGGCAAGTAATATGTGTGTTCAATCAGGTGGATCACTGCCTGCCCCAACAATAACTTTTTTTTAATCTCAAGTGAATATATATAACATTACAATGCACAAGGATCCAGGTTCAAACTCCTAGTCCGCATCTGAAGGGGGAAAGCTTCACAAGTGGTGAAGCAAGACTGCAGGTATCTGTCCCTCTCTATCTCCCCCTTCCCTCTCAATTTCTCTCTGTATTTATCAATTCTGTGATTAATAAGTTTATTATTGCTTGCATACTTTTCTTATCTATGGTTACTTCTGGCTGATTTGTAGTTTCTTCTGGGCTCTTGTCTTCATTCATTGGAGTAGCAGTTTTATTTGTTTTTGATCTACCCATTTTTTTGATTTATGTGTTTCTTTTTTTTTATGCTCTGTTGTTCCTCAGTTGTTGTGTCTTGAGTACAAGTAACACTGTACTAAATACTTTTATGACAATTGCACTCACCAACCTCAGCTATTACAGTAGCAACTGAAGCAAGTATTGAAGCAGTTTAATCGTTACCAGTTAGCCAAACAATTTTTCCAGTCCGTGAAAAACTAGTAACCAAATCCCAGTGAAGAAAGAGAAAAGAAAGAAGGGATAGCAAGAATAGACAGTTATGCAAATCTACTATCCACTGTATATTCTAGCGGTAACAAGAGGGGAAAGGGAATTAGAGCAGAGATACACACATAGAGAGTCCAGTCTGAGTCAGATTTCTTCCCCAAAATAATTCAGAAATTCAGAAAGGCAAAGAAGAAGGAAGAAGTGTATGATAAGATTAAAAAAAGAGAGAGAGAGAGACAAGAGAGAGAAAAGGGAAAAGATAAGAAAAAGAGCTGTAATTAAAGAGCAGTGAAAGGAAATTCCCAAATGTGTATCAGTGAATTCAAAAAAGCACACTGTTTGTTGGTGTGGGGGCTGGGGGCTGTGACTTTGGAAGCTGTAGGATTAAGGAAGAAGGGATGACAAGAATGAGAAAAAGAAAAAAAGAAAGAGAGAGAGAAAAAAAGAAAAAGATAAGAAAAAGAACAGTCATAAAAGGGCAGTGAAAGGAAAGGGTTTTTTTTAATATTTATTTTATTAATTCACTTTTTGTTGCCCTTGTTGTTTTATTGTTGTAGTTATTATTGTTGTTGTTGTTGTTGGATAGGACAGAGAGAAATGGAGAGAGGAGGGGAAGACAGAGAGTAGGAGAGAAAGATAGACACCTGCAGACCTTCTTCACCGCTTGTGAAGCGACTCCCCTGCAGGTGGGGAGCCGGGGTTCGAACCCTGATCCTTATGCCAGTCCTTGTGCTTTGCGCTACCTGCGCTTAACCCGCTGTGCTACAGCCTGACTCCCGTTTTTTTTTAATGTATTTATTTTTAATTATTTAATTAGCTATGCGGGGTGAGGTGGGTGGGGTTGGCTACTTAGAAAGAAAAAAGGCCAGAGGTTTCAGAAGGGTATAGACTTAGAATTAATGATACTCCCTGGTGGGACAGGAATTTGGTAAAGAAAAGGACTGGTTATGGGGGGGGGGGGGGCGGGAAGGAGGTATGCTTGAAAATTAAAAGGAAGAAAAAAAAATTTTTCCCCCTTTCCCCCCCCCCTTTTTTCCCTACTCTAATTCTTTTTTTTTTTTTTTTTGGATAGGACAGAGAGAAACGGAGAGAGGAGGGGAAGACAGAGAGGGGGAGAGAAAGACAGACACCTGCAGACCTGCTTCACCGCCTGTGAAGCGACTCCCCTGCAGGTGGGGAGCCGGGGTTCGAACCGGGAACCGTGATCCTTATGCCAGTCCTTGTGCTTTGCGCCACCTGTGCTTAACCCGCTGCGCTACAGCCCGACTCCCCCTACTCTAATTCTTAACCCAAATTAAGTTATAGTCACCTCCTTGGTGTTACCGCTAGGATCCCTTATTGACTGGCCTACTAAAGGCAGAAAATCATACTGTTTCCAAAAGATTTGATCAGAGGTCAAGCCACTAGCAGCTTCTCAGTCCGCCGTCTTCTGGGAACCCCCCTCTGTATTTATCAAGTAAATAAGTAAATAAAAATTTAATTTAAAAAAGGAACGACAAAAGCTAAGAAAGTAGTAAGAGACTGGCTCACTTAACAATGGCCTTTCTGGCCACTACAAGGCAAAGTAAGATAGCCCAGCCTCCCATGGGAGAGTAGGGCAGTCTCTATCCTTGCTTTTTCATAGTGAGGGTACAATTCTCAAGAAACCTACAAAGGGGATTGTAATGATATTCCAATGGGTATGACCAGTAGTGGTAGAAAGACTGATCTATCGGAGATCTAGGCCCATATTATCTATGGGGGAATCCAAGGATTCCTTGTCTAGGATTCTCCTCTATCCCCCACAGTGGGTGATAGGGTGGCCTGATAGTGATCACAAAGACCACTGTTAAGTGAGCCCGGACTCTTTCCCTTAGCCAGCTTATGCAAGGATTACCCCATTCTCACTTTTGCATCACTTTCCAGGACATAACAGTTATTGGGTGGTTTAAAAAAATAGAGGGACTTTGCTCTTGAACATAAAGAAAACTGATAGAATAGCACAATTATTCTGAATTATTAATTTTTAAAATATGTATTTATTTGATAGGGACAGAGAAATTGAAAAGGGAAAGACAGGGAAGAAGAAAGAGAGACACCTGTCATCATTTCTCAAAGCACATGAAGCTTTCACTTCTGCAGGCACAGACTGGGGCTTGAACCCATGTCCTCATGCACTGTAACATGTGTGCTGAACCAGGTGAGCTACTGGCCCTGTTCTAACTTATTTAATAGATGCTGTAGTTAGAATAAATATAAGGTTTTAGTTAATAAAAATCAACCACCTCCTCCAAGACACTTATTATTCTGTGTTTGATAAAGAGAGACCAAAGCATCACTCCGCCACTCATGGTGTTCTCTCGCTGATATCCATCCATGCCTGATATGGTACCATGTGGTTCTGGAGTTGAACTTAGCCCCTTGCGCATAAGGAAGATGACTGTTTTATCCTCCCAGCAGTCTCCTGGCCTCATGTCATTCAGATTTGTAATAGACATTGGGAGAACATACAATAATCTGTGTAGAAAAGTTCATCTTGTAAACGGAAAAGTGAAAAAAAAAAAAAACTGAAAGGAACATAACTTGAGTTCTGTGACTTCATTTCCCTGATTCTCTAGAAAACCTCGGGGCCTGGTAGTGGCACATCTGGTCAACCCCCATATTTCCATGTTCAAGGACCCAGGTTTTAGTCCCTGCTTCTCAGCTGCAAGGAGGACACTTCATGAGTGGTGAAGCAAGTCTGCAGGTGTGTCTATCTCTGCCTCCATCTCTCTAGGTCCCCTTCCTTCTCAGCTTCTCTCCATCTTATCCAATTAAAAAAAAGGAGAAAAAATAAGAAAACTGTTAAATTTATAATAAGCAGGCTGGCATATACAATAGGCCAACGTTTGGAGAAAAAAAAAGAGCAGCTGAGTTAAGATGAATGCAGTAGGGTCACGGGGCAGTAGGAGCAGCAAGCAGACCAGAAGGTGAAGCATTTGAGCTCATAAAGTCTCTACCTATATCATAGTCAGGTGATTCACAGTCATCCTACCTTTCAAGGCTATTAATGCCCCGTTTAAAATATCCAGGAGATGGATTGCTGTACTAAGTGCTTTGCACAGTGGATTTACAGGGAGGATTTAGTGCGTGTATTTCCTCCTCCAATAAATCACACTATGAATATTGATTGTGGTGCCTTATACTTCTCTAAAAGTTTTTATGTGGATTATAAAAAAAAAAGCACTGGCTGCTTCAGTGGAATGGTTTGAAGGGGGAGGGTTCTGTGGAGAAAAAAATCTCTGGATGTGTTTTAAAATATGTTAGGGCCGGCGTTATACAGTGAAGGATGAGCATAGAAGGCAGCACTGCCGATCAGGACCAATTTATTAGATGCTATCCATGTGTTAAACTGCCTTAAATCACACTGCCTTAGTTCACAGGAGGGGAGAAGCCGGGCATAATATGTCATCATCTTAATGAAATATAGATTATTCCAAAACTATTAAACAAGAGGTTGGTGTCAAAAAATTGTTCCCATTTTCAGAGCTAAACAAAACCTTCTACTTCAGAGAAGAGAAATTAATAGACATCTGTGATCCATCCAGTGAGCACGTTGAATATACAGGAATTATACAGTTAAATTTACCCCTTAGCATCTCATTAAAAATAGAGCCTTGCAGGCCAGTGTCTACGACCATATCACCCTGAACTCCTCTGATCTCGGAAGAATAGAGCCTCATTATTACTTAATTCCTGAAAAAATACTTTTATGTGCAATATTTATATATAAATCAAAAATAGAAATAACAACCAGTGGTTATAAAGCAGATCTTCAGAGCTGAAACTCAGACTCCCTAGGTCTGAGCCTGAATCCCAGGAGCCATCATATCCAGTGGTGCACAGTGCTCCACTAAACATATCCAAGGGAACCTCTTCCACTTTTCTTTTATTTTACCTTGGCCTCTTTGTCGTCATTCATAGAACATCAACTATATGCTTATGGAAAACTGCATGCAGTTCTGGACCACTTGTGTGGGTGAATTTAGTTAATGCATAAAGCCTGATAAGGTTCAGTGCCACTATCTAATTTACTGTCTAATTAATATGGCATCTGAAAAGGTGTGCAATTTTCCCAATGCTAAGCATTAAGTGTAGAATTGAGCCTGGGATGCAGCTCTCTGTATGAGCTCTGTTATGCATGTGGAAGTCTAGGGAACATTATCTAAATGGGCTCCAAATTGCCTCAAACTATCATATTTCCTGTGTGCACATGTCGCCTTTCTGGCTGTGACTACACTAGTGAACACGATGCTAGGTTCAATGGTAGTTCCTAACAAGATCTGAAGTCATAGTAATTGTATATCAAGCTTATAATACAGATCCCTCATCTTGACTATGCTTGAGTTTATTTATTTTTATCAGGGAATTAATTATTTACAGTAAATGCAGCTGTTGGTACATGTGTAAAGTTTCTCAGTTTTCTGTAAAACGCTCTCAACCCTATTCTAGGTCCTCCTCCACCGTCATGCACTAGTACCTAAGAAGAAGTCTGGTTTATTTATTTACTTATTTATTTATTTATAATATTTATTCCCTTTTGTTGCCCTTGTTTTTTATTGTTGTAGTTATTATTGTTGTAGTCATTGTTGGATAGGACAGAGAGAAATGGAGAGAGGAGGGAAGATGGAGAGGGGGAGAGAAAGATAGACACCTGCAGACCTGCTTCACCGCCTGTGAAGTGACTCCCCTGTAGGTGGGGATATTTATTTACTTTTTGAACTTTCTAGGAACATTTCAACACTGGGGAATTTTTATAAATATATTTTGGATTTGGTAACTGCCTTTGGAATATTTCTCTCTCTTTTTCATGACCAATCTCATTGGTGGGCTTGACACCTGCATAGTGACTCCACTACTCTTGCTGATCATTCTCTCTCTTATTTATGATAGAAACAGAATAGATAAGAGGATATTGTAGAATAAAGAAAAAGTGACACCTGTCAATGCAGAGATAACATAGGCTCCTGTACTAAATATGACTATATATGGGGCCTAGATCAGACTGATGGGGTTTACAGTTGATGCTACTTATATACTTTCCTCATATTCAGGAACTACTCTCTGTCCTGATACAGTTTTTCTTTCTTTCTTTTTTTTGATTTACAAGTTATTTAATAATAATTGAAAAGATGGTGGGATAAGAGGAGTACAATTCCATATAATCCTCACCACCAGAGTCCCACATTCCACCCCCTCCATTGGAAGGTTCCCTAGTCTTTATCCCTCTGGGAGTATGGACCAAGATCTTTATTAACATCCTTGTTTGTTTATTGAATGGAGAGAGACAGGAATTGAGAGGGTAGGGGGATATGGGGAGAGAGAGAGAGAGAGAGGGAGAGACCTGCAGCCTTGCTGCACCACTCACAAAGCTTTCCCTCTGCTGGTGGGGACTGAGGACTCAACCCTGGGTGCACATGGTAACATGTTGTGCCACCACCTGGCGCCTGTTTGATTTTACTTCCTCAGGCCAGCATTTTTCTTTTGGATAGAGGAACATATGGGGAGAGAGTTATTGAAAGAAGCAGAAATGAGCACATTTAAAATTCACAGAATACTTTGGCACTCCCAAGTGTTGCAAAGGCTTAAATATGGACTGTGAGGGGAACCAGGTAGTGGCTCACCTGGTTAAGCACACATATTACAGAGCACAGGGACCCAGGTTCAAGCTCCTGGTCCCCACCTACAGGGGGAAATCTTCAGGAGTGATGAAGCAGGGCTGCAGGTGTCTCTCCATCTCTCTTCCTCTCTCTCCCCCAACTCCTCTCAATTTCTCTGTCTCTATCCAATAATAAATAAATAAATAAATAAATAAATAAATAAATAAATAAATTTAAAAAATGTGGACTGTGAGTATATCATTATACACATCTTAGGCACTGAGTTATCTCTCTGCTCCCTGAAACTAGAATAATTTAAGGATGCCTTTTAAAAATGAGATGCCATGGATATAGAAGTGAGTGTAAAAAGCAACACAAACCACGGCTTTTTGAAGCTTAGAATTTACAGTGATAGCAGTAAGGAAACACTTATCCAGATAATATAGGGTTATAAATTATGGTAAAACTTATTTAAACTGTGATCAATTTTTTGGGGGGGAGTATCACAATGGAAGTCATGGCTGAGCTGGCGAGCACCTCCTAGGAAGTGAAGTTTCAGACCATTATGAAAGCGAAAAACTATGAAGGGGAGTTTACAGAGCACTCCCAGTAGCAAGAACAGAGTTCCTGAGACAGCAGAACACCAGGCCTCATGGAAGGAACATAAGCGAGTCAGGGTGCTTGAGCGGGAAGACTAAAAGATAATGTCACTAAATATAGAGCTACAGAGAGGCACAGTGTGAAAAAATAATACATGTAGGTATTCAGATTGAAGAAAGACATAAGAGAAACTGGGAAAGTAGCTAAAAGAAGGTGCTGAAGAGTTTCCTAATCCTAAACTACCTGATATTTGCTATTAGAAATGGTCTTGATTTTTACTCAGGCTTCCAGGCTCTAAAAACATGTCTGCTTGTTGCTTTGGTGCCAGGCACATTCCTTTGTCTAAAACCATGAGACCTGCTTACTGCAGGACCTAAGACTATTGATCCTCCATTACAAATTCTCAGGCTCTGAAGCAGAGGTATGGATGGGTGATGAGTTAAAGAATAACCAGTTCACAAGAGCTGAAGACAGTCATGTGCCTCTGTCTATGAATTCTGATGACCAGCATTCTTCATGAAGTATGAGGGTTGTGCAAGTGTGAAGGGAATAAACTCAATGAATCTTTTTAAATTGTTTAAAATATATATTTATTTTCCTTTTTGTTGCCCTTGTTGTTGTAGTTATTATAGTTTTTGTTATTGATGTCATCATTGTTAGATAGGACAGAGAGAAATGGAGAGAGGAAGGGAAGACAGAGAGATGGGGAGAGAGAGATAGACACTTGCAGACCTGCTTCACCGCCTGTGAAGAGACACCCCTGCAGGTGTCTTAGGGCATTAAGGGAGTATACCCAATATCATGCGATTTAGAGAATGCCATTTATAGTTAAGTATCAAACACTCTCACATTTACTCTGATGTTTTCCTTGTGAGAAATGTATCCTGACTTTTCCATCTGATACATAATCTGAAACATGTATCTTGACATTTATCCCCTGATGTGTGTTCACTTGAAGTACACTTTTGATATTACTCTTTCTTTTTCTGATGTTATTTATCATTTTGTCAATACATACTGTGTCAGATTACTTGTCTGGGTCACACATTGCTCCATCTCTGGATATCTTATGTATTTTCTTCCCTATCTCTTCAGATTATCCCTTATGTCTTTCACACTGTACCTCTCTATTTAGCTACTTTCTCTTTCAGTCTTTCTTTTTATTTATTTAATTTTTTATGTATAAAAAGGAAACATTGACAAAACCATAGGATAAGAGGGGTACACTTCACACAATTCCCACAAATATAACTCTGTATCCTATCCCCTCCCCTGATAGCTTTCCTATTCTTTAACCCTCTGGAAGTATGGACTGAAGGTCATTGTGGGATGAAGAAGGGTGAAAGGTCTGGCTTCTGTAATTGCTTCCCTGCTGAACATGGGCTTGACAGGTCAATCCATACTCCCAGCCTCTATCTCTCTTTCCCTAGTGGGGAAGGGCTTTGGGGAAGCAGAGCTCCAGGACACAATGTTGGTGTTGTCTGTCCAGGGAAGTCTGGTTGGCATCATACTAGCATCTGGAACCTGGTGGCTGAAAAGAGAGTTAACATATAAAGCCAAGGGCAGTGCCAAGATGGTAACTAGGAGCAATCTGCTGGCATGAGTTCCAACAAAAGTGGCCAAATAGGGTAGGATACTGGGCCATCAGTAAGACAGTGAATAAGGGGTCCAAAATGTGGTCCAAGGATTGGTCTTATGGCTTAATCTTAGTTAGAAAACAGAAGAAAAAGAAAGAAAATTTTCTGATTATTTCTGAAGTGCCCCTCTCCCCCACCCTATAACCAGACCCCAGGGGCTGGAAAGCTGCTCTTAGCAGGCTCCCTGCTGAACTTTTTTCTTTACTAAGATTCCTGGCTCAACAGGGGTGTCATTCCAATCCTTTTCCTATTTGACCTCTCTCTCTCTCTCTCTCTCTCTCTCTCTCTCTCTCTCTCTCTCTCTCCTTCTCTCTCTCCCTCCTTCTCTCTCTCTCTCTCTCCTTCTCTCTCTCCCTCCTTCTCTCTCTCTCTCTCTCTCTCTCTCTTTCTCTTCCCCCCCACGTCATCTCCCTAAGTGGCTGAATATGTATTTGAATGACAAAATATCTGATCAATCAGAGCCTCACCCCTGCCTGGGAAAGACTACCTTAAGATTTTTTAAATTTATTTAATTTTTATTTTTATAATTTTCTTTCTTTTCTCAGGCTGCCTAGCTAATCCTGATCACGGTAAGGGTTTTTTACACTATTCTATTTTATTATTACTATTATATATACGCTTTTCCATTTTTCCTTGCTCCTTCTTCAGGTTGACAAAAATTAACTGTTACTGTTTTTTCCATTGTTAGGTGACTCGGCATCCTGTCCATTGTGAGAGGAACTTGTTCACTCTGCCTCTTCCTTCCACTCTCCCCTTTTTCCCTCCTCCTAGCTAATTAAAAAAAAAAACTCTTTCCTTTCACTTTTTTTTTTCTTTTTCTGTCTTCTTTTCCTCCTTCTGCTTTCTGAATTCACTGATACTTGTTTGCGAATTATTTTGGGGAAGAAATCTGCCTCAGAGTGGACTCTGTGTGTGTCTCTTCTCTACTTCCCTTTCTCTTCTTGCTACCCCTAGAATTTACATTGGACAGTAGATTTGCATAATCGTCTATTCTTACTTTCCATTTTTTTCTTGCTTTCTTTTTCTGTTGGACTTGGTTGCTATTATTTCTTGGATTGTAGGTGTTGTTGGCTGGTTGGTAATGGTTAAATTGCATCAATCCTTGCTTCAGTTAATATTGTTGTAATTCCTGAGTTTGGTGACAGCAGTTGTCAATAAAGGTTTTTTAATATAGTGTGGTTTGTACTCAAAACACAACAGCTGAAGAATGGCAGAAGAGAAAAATAAGAAGTACATCAATAAAAAAAAAAGGTTAAATCAAGAGCAAATAAAACTGCAACCACAATGAATGAAGACAAGATCCCATAGGAAACTCCAAATCAGACAGAAGTAACCATAGATAAGAAAAATATGCAAGCAATAGTAAACCTAATAATCACAGAAATGAAGAGAATTATGGAGGAAAGGGCTATCAGAATTAGGGAAATAACAAATGAGACCCTCAAGGAAAATATAGCTACCTCAAAATAATTAAAGAAATGAAAGTTGAAATAGCTGAACTAAAAGTTCAACTAACAGAAAAAGCTAATACTGTAACTGAACTGAAGAAAGAAGCTGAGGTAAGGGAAAACAGACTAACAAAAGCAGAAAACACAATTATAAAGACAGAGGATGAGCTAGAGAAAACTAAGAAAGAGATAAAACAGCTCAAAAAGAGATTAAGAGACACTGAAAACAACAACAGAGACATATGGGATGATCTCAAAAGAAGTAACATTAGTATAATTGGCCTGCCAGAGGAAGGAAGAGAGGAAGGGGAAATAAACATTCCAGAGGAAATAATAAATGCAAACTTCCCAGAATAAACAACAGAAAGGACATTAAGATTCAAGAGGCCCAGAGAGTCCCAAACAGAATCAAATCAGACCTGAAGACACCAAGGCACATCATAATTACAATGAAAAGAAGTAAGTATACAGAAAAGATTCTAAAGGCTTCAAGAGATAAACAAAAAGCCACATGCAGGGGAAAACCAATAAGATTATCAGCAGACTTCTGCACTCAAACTCTAAAAGCCAGAAAAGAATGGTAAGATATCTATGGAGCCCTGAATGAAAAAGGGTTTCAACCAAGGATAATATATCCTGCTAGACTTTCATTCAAACAAGATGGAGGCATCAAAACCATGTCAAACAAACAAGAGTTAAATGAGGAAACCATCACCAAACCTTCCCTGAAAGAGGTTCTAAAAGACCTCTTATAAACTAGAACATCACCATAATACTTACCATTTATCATAACAAAAAAAATGTTGAATGATGGCACTACGATACATTAAATCCATAATATCAATAAATGTCAACGGCTTAAACTCACCCATTAAAAGGCACAGAGTGGGAGGATGGATCAGAAAACAAAACCCAACCATATGCTGCTTGCAAGAATCCCATCTGACCCAACAAGATAAACAAATACTTAAAGTGAAAGGATGGAAAACTATCATACAGGCTAATGGACCACAAAAAAGGCAAGAACAGCCATTCTCATCTCTGACACAATAGATTTTAAATTAAATAAACTAATAAAAGCTAGGCAAGACCATTACATAATGATTAGAGGAGGAATCAACCAAGAAGATTTAACAATTGTTAACATCTATGCACCCAGTGAAGGCCCATCTAAATACATCAAACCCCTACTGAAAGAACTACAAAAACACATCAACAGTAATAGAATAATAGTGGAATATTTTAACAACCCACTCTCACACTAAGACAGATCAACAGGAGTAGAGAATCAACAAAGAAACAAGAGAATTAAATGAAGGGATGGACAGACTAGACCTCCTGGACATTTTCAGAGTTCTTCACCCCAAGAAACTTGAATACACATTCTTTTCAAATCCACACAACACATACTCAAGAATAGATGACATGTTAGGCCACAAAGACAGCATCAACAAATTCAAGAGCATTGTCATCATTCCAAGTATCTTCTCAGACCACAGTAGATTAAAACTAACATGTAACAACAAACAGAAAATTCCTAAAAGATGCAGAATTTGGAAACTCAACAACATACTGTTTAAGAACCACTGGGTCAGAGAGACATTCAAGCAAGAAATTCAAACATTCCTGGAAACAAATGAAAATGAAGACACAAGCTATCAAAATATTTGGCACACAGCTAAAGCAGTATTGAGAAGGAAACTCATAGCCATACAATCACATATTAAACAACAAGAAAAAGCTCAAATAAACGACCTTACTGCACAACTTATGGTCTTAGAGGAAGAGGAACAAAGGAACCCTAAAGCAATAAGAAGGACAGAAATCACTAAAATTAGAGCAGAAATAAACAAAATAGAAAATAAGAGAACCATACAAAAGATCAATGAAGCCAAATGTTGGTTATTCGAAAAATTAAATAAGATTTAAACAAGATTGACAAACCCCTAGCCAGGCTCACTAAAATAAATAAATAAATAAAGAGGAACACTTAAATTAGTGGAATCATAAACTATTGAGGAAATATCACAACTGACACCACAGGAATCTAGAAAATCATGGGAGACTTCTGTGAAGAACTATATGCCACCAAGCTAGAATATCTGGAAGAAATGGAAGAATTCCTAGAAACAGACGCCCTTCCAAAACTGAATCAAGAAGAACTACAAAACCTAAATGCACCAAACACAGAAAAAGAAATTGAAACAGTTATAAGAATCTCCCCAATAGCAAAAACCCTGGACCAGATGGCTTCACAAATGAATTCTACAAAACCTTCAGGAAACAGTTAATACCCATACTTCTAAAGCTTTTCCAGAAGTTCGAAGAAATAGGGACACTCCCGTCCACCTTCTATGAAGCCAAATCTCCCTCATACAAAAAGCAGATAGGGACACAACAAAAAAGGAAAACTACAGAACAATATCTCTGATGAACATACATGCCAAAATATTAAACAAGATCTTGGCCAACCTGATACAGCAGTATGTCAGAACGATTGTTCATCACGACCAAGTGGGATTTATCCCAGGAATGAGAGGCTGATTCAACATAGGTAAGTCACTTGTGTCATTTACCACATCAATAAAAGCAAAACCAAGAACCACATGATTATCTCAATACATGCATAGAAAGCCTTTGACAAAATCCAACACCCATTTATGCTCAAAACACTACAAAAAATGGGAATAATAGATGGGAAATTCTTCAAGATAGTGGAGTCCATATATAGCAAACCTACAGCCAACATCATACTCAATGGACAGAAGCTGAAAGCATTCTCTCTCAGATCAGGGACTAGACAGGCCTGTCCACTATCACCATTACTCTTCAACATAGTTTTGGAAGTTCTTGCCATAGCAATCACACAAGAGAAAGAAATCAAAGGAATACAGATTGGAAGGGAAGAAGTCAATCTCTCACTATTTGCAGATGATATGATAGTATACATAGAAAAACCTAAAGAATACAGCAGAAAACTACTGGAAGTTATTAGGCAATATAGAAAGGTATCAGGGTACAAAATCAATGCACGAAAATCTGAAGAAGAAGACATCCAGAAATCACTCCCATTAACTGTTGCAGCAAAATCAATAAAATACCTAGGAATAAAGCTGACAAAGAGGTAAAAAAAAACTTGTATAATGAAAATTATGAGTCACTATTCAAGGAAATAGAAACTGATACCAAGAAATGGAAAGACAACCTATGCTTTTGGATTGGACAAATAAATATCATCAAAATGAATATTCTCCACAGAGCCATATACAGATTTAACGCAATGCCCAGCAAAGTTCCACCAAGTTTCTTTAAGAGAATAGAACAAAAACTATATTCATTTATCTGGAAGCAGAAAACACCTAGAATTGACAAAAAAATCTTGAGGAAAAAGAAAAAGAAATGGAGACAGCACACTCCCAGATATGAAACTATATTATAAGGCCATCATCATCAAAACAGCCTGGTACTGGAACAAAAATAGGCACACATACCAGTGGAACAGAATTGAAATCCCAGAAATAAACCCACACACCTATGGACATCTAATCTTTGATAAGGGGGCCCAAAGGATTAAATGGAAGAAGGAGGCTCTCTTCAATAAATGGTGCTGGGAAAACTGGGTTGAAGCATGCAGAGGAATGAAACTGAACCACTTTATCTCACCAGAAACAAAAATCAACTCCAAATGGATCAAGGATCTGGATGTTAGACTTAAAACTATCAAAAACTTAGAGGAAAACATTGGTGGAACACTTTCCCACCTACACCTCAAGGACATCTTTGATGAAGCAAACCCAATTGCAAGGAAGACTAAAGCAGAAACAAACCAATGGGACTACATCAAATTGAAAAGCTTCTGCACAGCCAAAGAAACTATTAAACAAACAAAGAGACCCCTCACAGAATGGGTGAAGATCTTCACATGCCATACATCAGACAAATGCCTAATAGCCAAAATATACAAAGAGCTCAGCCAATTTAGTAACAATAAAGCAAATGACCACATTCAAAAATGGGCAGAAGCTATGAATAAAACATTCACTACAGAGGAGATCCAAAAGGCTAACAAACACATGAAAAATTGCTCCAGGTCGCTGATTGTCAGAGAAATGCAAATTAACACAACATTGAGATACCACCTCACTCCTGTGAGAATGTCATACATCAAAAAGGACAGCAGCAACAAATGCTGGAGAGGTTGTGGTGACAGAGGAACCCTTCTACACTGCTGGTGGGAATGTAAATTGGTCCAGCCTCTGTGGAGAGCAGTGTGGAGAACTCTCAGAAGGCTAGACATGGACATTCCATATGATCCAGTAATTCCCCTCCTGAGGATATACCCCAAGGAATCCATAACACCCAACTAAAATATATGTGTACACCTATGTGCATAGCAGCACAATTCATAATAGCTAAAACCTGGAAGCAACCCAGGTGCCCAACAACAGATGAGTGGCTGAGAAAGCTGTGGTATATATACACATTGGAATACTATACAGCTACTAAGAACAATGAATTCAACTTCTCTGACTCATCTTGGATGGAGCTAGAAGGAATTCTGTTAAGTGAGCTAAGTCAGAAAGATAAAGATGAGTATGGGATGATCCCACTCATAAACAGAATTTGAGAAAGAAGAAGAGAAAGTGATACTCAAAGCAGGATTTGACTAAATTTCTAGTAGGGCACCAAAGTAAAAACCCTGGGTGGAGGGTAAGGGTAAAAGTTCAGCTTCATGGGGCCAGGGGAGGGTGGGTGCACAGTCTTTTGGTGTTAGGAAAAGACTTTATGTGTACTCCTATTAATTTATAGTCATATAAATCACTATTTAAGTAATATAAGAGGGGAAAACAGATTGAATATCTCAAACTTTTTAAAGAACAGACTGAGTCTTTTTAATACATAGGCTGAGTCTTTGATATGTCGACTCTCTCAAAAGCTTAGTCCAGGGATAACAGAAGCAACAGGTGGCATAGCTATATGCAAACAATGTCAAATAGACATAATATCGTGATGCTGTGTATACAGCAAATCCTAACACAGGGATTTTTCAATGTTAACCCGATTGCCAAACAAAGTGATTATTGCTATAACTATCTATTGTCTTCTTAAAACCTAAGGCAACAGGAATCTCCCACTTCCTCTATAGAGCCTATGATTCTCTCAATCTTGGAACCTCTGGGGTGGGACTCACTTCCCTGCATCCTTCTCGCAAATCAGGCCAAATGATATTGCATCTGTGTATTCCAACCTAATCAATGCAACGAGTACCATCTCAGCATGCTTCACCTGAAACTGTGTACAGAGACGCCAGTTATGGATTGCCAACCCTTCACCCTCATCACTAGGGTGAGACCTTTCCTTTAATGGTATTCTCTATTTCCATTCCAGGAGGTTCACTTCCTAACAATTCCCAAAACCTAGATATAGGCCAGGTGCCTTAAGATAGATCATATGTTCACATGTATCCATAAATTAGGCCAAAATATATACCTGAAAGCAAAAACACACAATAGTCTGTAGTGAGACAGTATCAAGTTCATACTGAAACAGTGTCCACTTTGACTTAGATACCCTCCTCACCTACTTCCTATTACAGTTCTCTCAGTCTCTCCAAAGCTAAGCTTATCATAGCAAGGACTGCAAAAGCTCAATAAGGACAAGAGACTGGCATACTTTAACAATGACTCTAATCACTATCAGGCCATTCCACTAGTGGAGGCATTAATTGGGCAGTTCTGAGATTCCCAAACAGACATGATGGGCCTAGAACTCAAATAAATCCCTCTCTCCATTGTTATCTGTCGTTTCTATTAGGAACAACAACATAGACCCCGTTGTGAGCCCCTATAGGACCTTTCCCTCACCCTGGATCAACAATGGTAGAGAATGTTCCATCCTCTGAAGGGAGGATGGACAACATACTCTATGCTACACCTGAGGAAGATGTGCCAATACTGGGGCAGCATGGAATGTTCTTACTCATGACCACAGAATGTGAGCTCAGATCTAGAGGGATGCAGAAATCATACCAGCTCCTAAGCTAATTATGAGGCCCAGATTACATCAAATAGATAGGATTTATAGTCAATGATATTTGTACCCCTTTCCCATATTGGGGAGCTACTCTCTTCCCTGATCCAGCTTTCTGGTCCTTTTTCCAGCCATGATATCATCTCCTCAGACAATAATTAGAATCCACCTGCATATCAGATTTCAGGTTCAGGCAAAAAAAAAAAAGCACTAGTATAGTTATAGGCCTTTTGAAATATAACTAAAATATGCCTACTAGCTATCTGCAAAATGGAGAACCCCCCAACTCTTCATCTGCACTATTCTAGCCTTTAGGTCCATGATTGGTCAACAATTTGCTTGGTTTTGTATGTTAACTCTGTTTTCAGCCACCAAATTCTAGATGCTAGCAGGATGCGACCAGACTTCCCTGGACAAACAACCCCGCCAATGTGCCTTGGAGCTCTGCTTCCCCAGACCCCTTCCCCACTAGGGAAAGAGAGAGAGAGAGGCTGGGAGTATGGATCGACTTGTCAATGCCCATGTTCAACTGGGAAGCAGTAACAGAAGCCAGACCTTCCACCTTCTGCATCCCACAATGGTCTTGGATCCATATTCCCAGAGGGTTAAAGAATAGGAAAGCTATCAGTGAAGGGGATGGTATACAGAGGTCTGGTGGTGGGAACTGAGTGAAACTGTACCCCTCTTATCCTATGGTTTTGTCAGTGTTTCCTTTTATAAATAAAAAATTTAAAAAATAACATATAAAGCCAAACAAGTGTTGACCAATCATGGACCTAAAGGCTGGAATAGTGCAGATGAAGTGTTTGGGGGACCTCCATTTTGTACATAGCTAGTAGGCATATTTTAGTTATATTCCAAAGGGCCTGTGGTTCTACTAGTTTTTTTTTTTTTTTTTTTACCTGAGCCTGAAATATGATACGCAGGTGGATCCTAATTATTGTCTGAGGTGGTGATGTCATGGTTAGCAGAATGACCAGAAAGCTGGATCAGGGAATAGAGTAGCTCTCAAATATGGGAAAGGTGTATAAATATTGTTGACTTTAAACTCCATCTATTTGATGTCAACTGGGGCCCATATTCAGTTTAGGAGCCTATGTGACCTCTGTGTCCCTGTAGATCTGAGCTCAAATTCTGTGGTTATGAGTAGGAACATTCCAAGCTGCACCAACATCAGGATTCTCCCTTCGGAGGATGGAACATTGTCTATGGTTATTGATCCAAGTTTAGGGCAAGGTCCTATGGGGGTACATAAAGGGGTATATTTTGTTGTTCCTGATATAAATCACCAGTAACAATGGAGAGAGGTATTTATTTGAGGTCTAGGCCCATCATGTCTGTTTGGGAATCTCAGGACTCCCCTAATAGGGCCCCAGTTGATGGGGTGGCCTGATAGTGACTAAAGAGACACTGTTAAAGTATGCCAGTCTTTTGCCTTTATTCACCTTTTGCAGTCCTTGCTTTGATGAGATTAGTTTTGGAATGAGTGAGAGAACTGTAATAGGAAGTAGATGAGGAGGGTATCTAAGTCTCAGTAGACACTATTTCACTAAGAACTTGATACTGACTCCCTACAGACTTGTCTTTAAGTACAGAGTGCCATGAAATTAATGTTAGGCTTCTCAGTTGTTTTGAATGGCCTGCATTTTTTTTTACTAATTGATTTATTTTTTTAATACTTGTATTCAGAATTTCATGTGATTTTAAATATATGCTCCCTCAGATGCTGCTGTGCAAAGGTGGTATATACAATAGTAAAATCAGTAAATGGGTTGCCACTGCTCACTGTCTGTAGATACATTTGATGCATTAGTCCATGTATAAGTTACAGTGAACCTGCTAGAAATCAGTAGCTAACATTTAATCATCTAGTTGAAGCCTTAGCATAGTGACATTTTACAACAACGTTTACTATTTGAAGACATTCTGCTATTTGGAGGTGTCTTGAGCTGTTATATTAACCAACCACCTCACCTCCCTGTACATTTATTATATTTGAAACTGGGGACACCAACAAATATCACCATATTGGAAACAATGAAACATATAATTGCACCCTCTCTATAAAACTGTCAAAAGCATATATTCTCTTCACTTCTTTAATAACTTCTTCCAAAACAAAGTACATAAGTAACCTAACAAAGATGAAGTGTGAAAGTTTAAATTCTATTCCCACCAAATGACATTAGTGAATATAGATAAATAAAAAACTAACAAAGAATATCTTTTCTAATTACCCACAGTTGCTTAGTCAAACTGAAATAGCAAGGCACCAGTAATCTCCACAGATGATTTTTTCTATCCTTGAGCTTGTACTGCTTTCTTGAAATACCTCCCATCACAGCTTCTCTATTTTAGCTTCACACTTAAGACTTCTGGGCCCAGCTAGAGCTCCAGAGTGTAAGGAAAGATGGCATGAAATTATTAGCATTTAACATCCAGTAAGCATTATAATTTGTAAAGCAGTCTGCCTGGGAGTGTTGTTGTGCAGGCCACGGAGAAGAGAAAGATGAGGTCCAGAGCGAAGAGGGAACACAAATTTATTTATTTGAGCTGGCACCTCAGAGTTGGTTGCTAGAGAAACAGGTTGGGCCACGTGGAGGTAGCGAAAATGGCCGCCTCATGCAGTAACCTTTCCTGCGTCTGAACACCTAAGTGAAGCGCTGGCAAGAGAACGAGGTGCGGAAGAAGAAGGGCTTTTATAGGAGCAGCTTTCATGCTAATGGGAAGGGGGAGGAGTAACCATAGCACTCCAGGATAGGATAATAACTCTCCTGAGAATGGGAAGGGGGAGGAGTGACCAAAGCACTCCAAATATCGCGGGGAAATAGACAATGCCCTGAGGGCACAACATAGTGAAACAGGCACTCCGAGAATGTCCCAACTCTTGCGGGAACTAGCAGTAGCCTGAGGGGACAACATGGCAGATGTGACTGCATCTGCACAATATCCCAACATGGGAGGATTTACATTCTGGGTAGTAAATGTAAGAAGAAACTTCAGCATAAGAAGTGGAGAAATGAACCTACTCATGTCGATTTGTTTCAAAATTTCTATATTCAGAAAGTGTAATCTGATGTCCCCATATTACTCTAAGGATATGTCGAACAAATTGAGTGTCCCTATCTTTCCATATATCATTCACTGCAGTAGAAAGGCTTTCCCTTTTTTAACTTACAAACTTTCACTTATTGTACAAACCCAAATTCATCTCTATCATCTTTTAGCATAAGCATCTTCACCTTATCCTGTACTATCTCTTTTTATTAGTGATTTAATAATTATTAACAGATTATAGGATTACAGGGGTACAATTTCATGTAGTTCCCACCACTAGAGTTCCCTGTCACATCCCCATAATTAGAAGCTTTCCTATTCTTTTTCCCTCTGGGAGAATGGACCAAAATTCCTTTATGGGGTACAGAAGGTGGGAGGTCTGATTTTTTAAAAAGAGGAATAGATAAGCAGCAAATGCTGGAGAGGGTGTGGGGTCAAAGGAACCCTCCTACACTGCTGGTGGGAATGTAAATTGGTCCAACCTCTGTGGAGAATAGTCTGGAGAACTCTCAGAAGGCTAGAAATGGACCTACCCTATGATCCTGCAATTCCTCTCCTGGGGATATATCCTATAGAACCCAACATATCCATCCAGAAATATCTGTGTACACATATGTTCTTGGCAGAACAATTTGTAATAGCCAAAACCAGGAAGCAACTCAGGTGTCCAATAACAGATGAGTGGCTGAGCAAGTTGTAGTATATATACACAATGGAATACTACTCAGCTGTAAAAAATGGTGACTTCACCATTTTCAGCCAATCTTGGATGGACCTTGAAAAAATAATGTTGAGTGAAATAAGTCAGAAACAGAAGGATGAATATGGGATTCTCTCACTCTCAGGCAGAAGTTGAAAAAAAAGATCAGAAAAGAAAACACAATAGAACCTGAAATGGAATTGGTGTATCGCACCAAAGTAAAAGTCTCTGGGGTGGGTGGGGAGAATACAGGTCCAAGAAGGATTCAGAGGACCTAGTAGGGGTTGTATTGTTATATGGGAAACTGGGGAATGTTATGCATGTACAAATTATTGTACTTACGGTTGAATGTAAAATATTAATTCCCCAATAAAAAAAATCAGAAAAGAAAAAAAAAAAAGAAAGTTAGTTGAGAGCTTGTTTTTCTTTGAAAATCCCATGGTTAGGATTTACCTTACCATACTTGACTTCATCATGCTTTTTTAAAAAATTTTTTTTTCTTTTTTTTTCTCCCCACCCCCTATCCTATGTACATCCTCTTTCAACCTGACACTTCCGCCTCAGGAGATATAAAGGACAGGATTTTCTAATGAAGAGAGATTAGATAGATTGCACTGCATTCCTCATCAATAAACATTGAACTGCGTTCCCAGCTCAGCCATGAGTCCCTGGTCATCTGTCTCCCACCCGCGAAGTTAGCCTGGCATATTGGCGCCCGAACAGGGACCAGCAGTATAACTATTACTCCTTCACCCAAAGTGGTATACTTATTTCTGGGGAGCGGGGTGGCAGAAGTCGTAGATGTTCTGACAGCCCCCCTGTCCCCCAGTGATAAAGTGTTGGAAGGATGTGAAGATCAGCTGTCCTGTTTATATGGTCTGGGGGATCGAGGTGTATTCATTTCTACATGTTAACGGTCACTTGATCCAGCACTTTCACTACTGGGGCAGGTTTCTATACCCCCAAAAATTATATCCTAAAGATATATTTTACTCCTATATTCACAGAAGGGCTAGTCACCCACTAGCCCAGGATTGAAGGCATCCTAAATAGTAAGAGGTGAGGGAGAAGTAAAACGGGGTCTTTGCCTTCAGGGGACTATTATGCAACCTCAAAGAGGAAGGTAATCCAACCAGAGGCCACAGCATGGATGGGACCTGGTGGACATGTCAGCTAACCACAAATAAAACAAGTAGTGCAGGATTCTGTTTGCTTTTCTTTTTTCTTTGTGCCTCCAGGGTTGTCACTGGGGCTTGGTGCCTGCACTGTGAATTCAGTGTTCCTGGAGGCAATTTTTTCACTTGACTGGAGAGGAAAGAGAGAAATTAAGAGAGGAGGGGGAGATAGGAAGGGAGAGAGAAAGATAAGACACCTGCAGATCTGCTTCACCATTTGTAAAGTGTCCCCCCCACCCCCGATGGGGGCTGGATCTCAGATCCTTGTTCGGGTTCTTGTGCTTAGTACTATGTGCGCTTAACCGGGTGCACCACCATCCAGCCCAGAAGATTCTTTTTTTTAATTTTTTTAAATTTTATTTTTATTTATTTTTTATTTATTTTTATTTTTTAAATAATTTATTTCTTTATTGGGGAATTAATGTTTTACATTCAACAGTAAATACAATAGTTTGTACATGCATAACATTCCCCAGATTCCCATTTAACAATACAACCCCCACTATGTCATTCATCATCTTTCATGGACCTGTATTCTCCCCACCCACCCACCCCAGAGTCTTTTACTTTGGTGTAATACTCTTTTTAAATTTTATTTATAAAAAGGAAAAACTGACAAAAACCATAGGATGAGGTGGTACAACTTCACACAATTCCCACCACCAGAACTCTGTATCCCATCCCCACCCCTGATATCTTTCCTATTCTTTATCCCTCTGGGAGTATGGGCCAAGTCACATTTTAGGGTGCAGAAGGTGGAAGGTCTGGCCTCTGTAATTGCTTCCCCACTGAACATTGGCATTGACAGGTCTATCCATACTCCCAACCTGAGAGCTGGGAACTCTGGGGAAGCAAGGCTCCAGGACATTGGTGGAGTCATCTGCCCAGGGAAATCTGGTTGGCATCATGGTAGCATCTGGAACCTGGTGACTGAAAAAAGAGTAAACATATAGAGCCAAACAAATTGCTGACTAATCATGAACCTAAAGGCTGGAATACTTCAAATGAAGTTGGGAGGGGTTCCATTTTGTAGATAGTTAGTAGCCCTATTTCATTTATATTGCAAAGAGCCTCTGACTATACTAGTTTTTGTTTATTTTTTGTTTCTCTGAGCCTGACATCTGCTATGCAGGTGGACACAAGTTGTTGTCTAGGGAGATGATATCATGGCTGGTAGAAGGACCAGAAAGCTGGATCAGGGAAGAGAGTAGTTCCCAAATATGGGAAAGGTGTATAAATATTGTTGACTGTAAACTCACTTCACCATGCTTTGTGTCACTAAATCAGGTTCACTAACAATATTTTAGATATTAATGGGAGAAAAATGATCCAGTATATTTGGTGTAAGGTTATAGGTGACTTAGTACTTAAAAAAGAGTTATTTGGGGAGCCAGGTGGTAGTGCAGCGGGTTAAGCGTCTTTGGTGCAAAGCTCAAGGACCAGCATAAGGATCCCAGTTTGAGCCCCCAGCTCCCTGCCTGCATTGTGTCTATCTTTCTCTCCCCCTCTCTGATTTCCCTCCTCTCTCAATTTCTCTCTCTGCCCTATCCAGCAACAACATCAGTGGCTACAACAATAATAATGACAACAACAGGGGCAACAAAATGAGAAAAAATAACTCTCCAGGAGCAGTGGATTCATAGTGCAGTCACTGAGCCCCAGCAATAATCCTGGAGGCAAAAAAATAAAAAAAGTTATTTAAAAAAAAATGCTTTAATAATTTAAGCACAGTGTCTGAGATCAATTAATTCACAATTTTGAAGCAGTGACTGCATAGACTAGAAGAATATATACTTAGAACAAAAATCTATGCAGTTAAAGGACTTGAAGTCAATCTATTTCCCCCCTGCCATATTAGATTGAGAGTGGATTATAAGATATTGAGATAATTGGAGTTAATTTACACACAACTCCCACCACCATACTTCTTTGTCCCTACCACTAACCCGTATGGTGGAGCTGAAAGCTCTCCCTCCCACCGCCCCCTTACCCCCACCAGAGTTCTATACTTTGAATACACCGAAGTCAGTCCAACCTCTGATTTATGTTTCCTTTTCTGTTCTATTCTTGTTTTTCAGCCTCTATGAGTAGGATAATCCCATATTCATCTTTCTCTTTCTGGCTTAATTAACAGGATTCCTCCAAGCTCTGTTCAAGTTGAAGAGAAGAAGGTAAATTCAGTTTTTTTAATAGCTGACTAGTATTCCATTGTGTATAAATATCACAACTTCCTCAGGCACTCTTTTGTTGTTGGACATCTAGGTAGCTTCCAGATTGTCGCTATTACAAATTGTGCTGCTATGAGCATAGTTAGGACAAATCTTTTTGGATGGGTGTGTATATCCTTAGGATATACCCCCAGGAGAGGAATTACAGGGCTATAAGGTACCATTTCTAGCCACTGAGAGTTCTCCCGATTGCACTCCACAGTGGTTGGACCAATTTAAATTCCCACCAGTGCAGAAGTGAATCCTTTTATCTCCACAATTTCTCCAGCATTTGTTGTGGCCAGTTTCTGATGTCTGATATTCTCACAGAGGTAAAGTGGCATCTCATTGTTGACTTTATTTGCATTTCTCTGACAATCAATGATTTTGAACATTTTTTAATATGTCTGTAAGCCTTTGCATATATTCTTTGGTGAATGTTCTGTTTATATCCTCTTATTTTTGGATTGAGTCTTGTTATTTTCTTTCTTTCTTTTTTTTTTTTTTTCCTAAGCTTGGTGACCTCCTTATATATTTTTGTTATTAGCCTCTTGTCTGATTTTGTCAGATGTCTGGTATGGAAATATCTTCTCCCATTCTGTAAGGGGTCTTTTTTGTTTGTTTGTTTGTTTGTTTGGGTAGTGGTTTTGTTGTGCATAAGCTTTTTAACTTGATGTAGTCCCATTGGTTTATTTTTATTTTAGTCAGCCTTGCAATTAGATTTACATCATTGAAGATTCCTAAAAAAATTAGATGGAAAAGACTGCTACCAATATTTTTCTCTCAGTATTTACCAGTTTCTGGTTTAACACCCAAGTCCTTGATCCTTCTTTTTTTTATTTCTTAATATTAATAGAAATGTACTCATTCATTTATCACACTTAGCACTCATTTTTTTAAATCTTTCGTCATGGTTATCTTTGATGGAATGTGTCTGCAGGATGACTTCACTGCTTCTGACAGCCACTTTTTTCCCCCATTTATCACACATAGGACATAGTCATTCTTTTTTTAATTCCTCCCAGAGTTGTCTTTAGTGAAATGTGGCTGCAGGATGATTTCACTACTCTTCATAGCCATTTTTCTTTCCCTTTCTTTTCTTTTCTCTTCTTTCTTTCTTTCTCTCTTCATTTCTTCCTCTCTGCCTTTCTTTCTCTCTTTCTTCCTTCCTTTCTGACTTCCTTTCTTAGACAGCCATTAAAAGGGAAGAAGTAGATGTTGAGGGAAAGAGAAAGTGCTACATGTGTAGCACTGTTTCGCCATTTATAAAGATTCCCCAGTGTAGGTGCTTGAAAGTCCATTCTTGAGTGAACCACCCAGCAATCTCCTATTTATTTATAAGTGTCAGTGTAACTCTAAATTCTTTAGGAAAGCATGTCCTATCTATCCAGTCTTCAAGAGGTATCTAATTTGACTATCATCTTAAAACCTATTTCATTTCTTTACTTCAAATGTATCTATTAATTTTGTTTTTCTGTTTACCTACCTTATGTGTGTTTCTCTCAGTAGCCACAGGAACCATTGTTAAACTCCATTCCCATCCCATTAAAGTTATCAAATTAACGAATGATAATGGGAGTTAAAACAGGAATCTACATCCTGCCAAAGGGAAGGATCCCTAATGATTAATCAGAATCAGAATAGCTTTGTAAAGTTATAAATATCAATAGAATTAATACAAACAGGCAATGATTAAATCAAATAAAAAGATGAAAGTAAGAAAAGAAAGTATTTCACCAAATGCCCTGGTATCTAACACCAAAGAAAATATGCCAGGCTGTGGCACACCCAGTAGAGTGTACAGGTTACCTTGTACAAGGACTCTGGTTTGAGACACCCACTCCCCACCTGCGGGCGGAGGGGACATTTCAAGAGTGGTGAAACAGCTCTTCAAGAGTTCTTCAGCTCTCCCTATCTATCTATCTATCTATCTATCTATCTATCTATCTATCTATCTATCTATCTTTCTCTCTCTTCATCTCCCCCAACCCTGTAGATTTCTCTCTGCTCTACAAAATAAAGTACAAATAAGTAAATAAGGGAGTTGGGCAGTAGCACAGTGGGTTAAGTGCACACATGGTGTGCAAAGCTCAAGGACCTGCATAAGGATCCCTGTTAGAGCCCCTGGCTCCCCACCTGCATAAGAGTCCCTTCACAGGCAGTGAAGCAGGTCTGCAGGTTTCTGTTTTTCTCTCCCTCTCTCTGTTTCCCCCCTCCTCTCTCCATTTCTCTCTGTCTTATCCAACAACAATGACATCAATGGTTATTACAGCAGTAGAACAACAAGGGCAAAAAAGGGGAATAAATAAATAAACAATTAAATAAATTAATATTAAAAAATGACTGCTAATAGTGGTAAATTTGTAATGCCTGTACCCAGTTCCAGCAATACAGCAATAACAGTGGTGGCAATAAATAAATAAAATATAAAGAAAGCAAAAGAAAAGAATGCATTTGAAATAAAGGGGGGGGGAAAAAGGTTGTTTAAACACAGTGTTAGAGGAGAACCAAAGCATGGTCAATGGCTGAGGTGCAGAAGCAAATCAGTGTGGAGCATAATCATTCACTTCTATAAAGCATGCCAGGCCAACAGACCCGCAGTTTACACCCCCACATCCCCAACACATTTACTCACTTTTTCAGGAATAGTCATCCACGATGGGTCCTGGTCTTAGCAGTACTGAGGTCCTAAGTGTTTCTCTTCATTTCATTTTGTATTATGCACTTACATTTTTAGTAAACATGCTTATTATTTTTTGGAAACTAAATTTATTTTTTATTTTTTATTTATCAAAAGGAAGCATTGACTAAACCATAGGATAAGAGGGATACGAATTCACACAGTTCCCAAGACCAGACTTCTGTATCCCATCCCCTCCCCTGATAGCTTTCCTATTCTTTAACCCTCTGGGAGTATGGACCCAAGGTCATTGTGGGATGCAGAAGGTGGAAGGTCTGGCTTCTGTAATGGCTTCCCTGCTAAACATGGGTGTTGACAGGTCAATCCATACTCCCAGCCTGTCTCTCTCTTTCCCTAATGGGGCAGGGCTCTGGGGAAGCAGAGCTCCAGGACATATTTGTGGGGTTGTCTGTCCAGGGAAGTATGGTCACATCCTGCTAGCATCTAGAACCTTATGGTTGACAAGAGAGTTAACATACAAAGCCAAATTATTGATCAGTCATGGACCTAAAGACTGGAATAGTGCAGATGAAGTGTTGGGGGTCCTCCATTTTGTAGATAACTAGTAGGCATATATTAGTTATATTCCAAAGTCATCGTTCCTGTGGCTTTTTTTTTTTTTTTCCTTTTACTTTTTTCCCCTGAGCCTGAAATCTGATATGCTAGTGGATCTATGTTATTGTCTGGGGAGATGATGTCATGGCAGGAAAAAGGACCAGAAATCCAGATGAGGGAAGAGAGTAGCTCCCTAATATGGAAAGGGGTATAAATATTGTTGACTATAAAACCCATCGATTTGATGTCAACTGGGGCCCATAATCGGCTTAGGAGCCTATGTGACCTCTGCATCCTTGTAGATCTGAGCTCACATTCTGTGTTTATGAGTAGGAATATTCCAGGCTGCCCCAATATTGACCCATCTTCCTCAGGTGTAGCATAGAGTATGTTGTCCATCCTCCCTTCAGAGGATGGAACATTCTTTACCATTGTTGATCCAAGTTCACACTTTTAGAACACCAGTGAGCGAACCAATTACAACTTAATTGTTACCCCTTTAAATATATATTTAAATACATGTAGGTTTAAGAATTCACGTGTGGGTGTTGGGTGGTTGTTGGTATGCTTCACATTGGTTTGGTCTCACTCCCCCCACCTCCAGGAGATTTGGGGTGGTAGCACAACGGATTAAGCGCAAGTGGCGCAAAGTGCAAGGACAAGAGTAAGGATCCCGCTTCCAGACCAGGCTCCCCACCTGCAGGGGAGTCGCTTTACAGGTGGTGAAGCAGGTCTGCAGGTGTCTTTCTCTTCCCCTCTCTGCCTGTCCTATCCTACAACGACCACAGCATAAAACAACAAGGAAAACAAGGACAACAAAAGGGAATAAAAAAAACAAAAACAAAAAGAATTCAGTGTATCAGGGGCTGGGTGGACCCAAGCTCAAGGATCCTGGCTTGAACCCCTGGCTTTCCACCTTAACAGGGGGGTCACGTCACAAGTGATGAAACAGGACTGCAGGTGTCTCTCTGCAAATCTTCCCAGCCCCTCTCAATTTCTCTCTTCCCTATCCAAAAAGAAAGAAAGAAAGAAAGAAAGAAAGAAAGAAAGAAAGAAAGAAAGAAAGAAAGAGAAATGGTCACAGGAGCAGTGGATTCACCTTCTGCATCCCATAATGACCCTGGGTCCATACTCCCTGAGGGATAAAGAATAGGAAAGCTATCAGGGGAGGGGATGGGATACAGAGTTTTGGTGGTGGGAATTGTGTGGAGTTGTACCCCTCTTATCCTATGGTTTTTATCTGTGGTTCCTTTTTATAAATAAAAAATAGAACATACATTTTAATAAAAATGAATGTAAAATTAAACACATGAAAAAAATCAAGTGAATGATATAGAAAAGTTATATTAATCACAAAATATTAATGATGATTAATTAAGGCATACTGTCTTAAAAACCTACCTTCATTTTTTTACAGTCATCCTATAAAAATCATATTTTTTCTTGAATATGGGCATTTTAATGGCTATTATACAGTGACTAGAACAAACTCAAATTAATACTGCATGGCTTCCATGGCTAGATTAGAAATCAGTATTCTCTCTCTCTCTCTTGAGATCAGCGTGTAGATTTGTTCACCACAGTCACCATGTTAAGGAGACAACAACCCTGCTATAATATGTTGTTCCCAGCACAGCAATAGACTCAGGCCTTGTTCTAATCAACTACATGGAGGGGAAAGATAAAATGTCAAAGAAATAAGAGAAGCCAACAGATGGCTGAGTGATTTGATTGCAGCTAAGGGGCAGTATTCTTTATGTAATAATATTCTGGTCTATTAAATTTAATAAATCTCTTCTTGATATAGTGCCAGACACTTGTAGTTGTAAGTCAATCCGCATGACCTCAAAAGAAATATTTTTTATCTTTGAAGAGAGTTCTCAAATAGCCATGATCCCTGACACTCCTGACTGCTACCAAATAGTCTATCAGATGTTTGTCCCATTTCTGTTGTTTTATGCTCATCTCTCAAAGCATTAAAGTCCTCTTTCTCTTAAGTGCCACTCAGGGATGCTAACTCTGCATTTTGGAAAGCAAATAAGTCTACTTCCTTACCCGGAAGGCTTTAGATATTTCCATTCATTTATAATACATTCACTGCACATCTACCATTTTCAATGTACTGTGAAGGACTCCAGGAGACTCATAATTTAAGAGAAAGAGGAAAACACTACCCCCAAGGAGGACATGTGCTTCAGTCAAAAAGCCAATTCATGAAATTAGGGAAAAAATAGGAAAGAATGTTCTGTTGTGAAGTAATGCACTGTGGAATTATGTTATCAAGCACTGTGTTGTAAGTTAACAACTTTTTATTTCTTTGATAATACCTTTTATTGAATTATCTAAGTAGTGGGTGTTGAGATATAGTAGAGGTGTCAGGAATAAAATACAACTCACTAATTTCTGTGTTCAATAGATGACCTACATTATATCAATAGCTATATAAGAATGTTTTCCCAAAAGAGCTCACTTTGATGAGCTTGGTTTGTCATACATAAGAGTTATGCCATACCTAAGTCAGATTCTTTTTTACACTGGAGAAACTTCTGGTGTTGCTATCTCTCTCTTTTTCTCTCCATCTCTTTCTCTCTCTCCCTTTCTCTCTTTCCTTGAAGATGTCAGTTCTGAGCACTGAAACCCTGTCAGTATCAAAGAATATGTTTATCCTCAATGGACTGTAGTCTATTACAGCAGCAGATCCCAGAATATTGAAGGGGAGAGGGAAGAATACTAAAAGGAGGATAGGGAATCTAAAGCCTTGTAGTTGACTGAGATGATGATTGTCTGGTGGAGGGTAAGATAGACTGACAATTATCTGGAAATTTTTGGAAATGTGCTCTTATAACAATAACCACTCTGTAAATCAACATTCCCTTCACAAAGGGATAATGAAGTTTGAACAAAAATGTTTTCCTGTGGACCATATAAGGAATATCTAGTTCATATTAAGGATAAGAGAGGTAGCTTTCTATATGGAGGTATTTAGTGCTGGATATACAAATGTCACTAATGATACGAATTCAAAGTTAGATAATAATTAAACTGAGGGGAGACTGGTGGTAGTGCAGTGGGCTAAATTCCCAAGGTGCAAAGCACAAGGACCAGCGTGAGGATCCTGTTTTTGAGCCCCCTGGCTCCCCACCTTCAGGGGAGTCAATTCACAGGTAGTTAAGCAGCTCTGCAGGTGTCTGTCTTTCTCTCCTCTCTCCATTTCTCTCTGTCCTACCCAATAGCAATAGTAACAATGATGACAATAAATAATAAGGGCAATGAAAGGGAATAAATAAATAAATATTAAAAAATAAAATATATTTAAAACAAAAAGAAATGTAAACACAAAATATCAACCAAATCTTAAGACTGTGGGAGAACTTTAGTGGTTATTTATGGGGGTGGGGATGGGAATACAACTTTTGATGATAAGAGTGATAGAAAAGAGAGAGAGAGAGAGAGAGAGAGAGAGACAGAAAAATAGAGAAAGAGAGAGGGGGAGGGGGGAGAGAGAGAGAGAAGACAAAACAACCATGGTCATTGTCTCTGGGTGGTTGAAAGGATGGAGAAACAGAACTGGGAGTGGGTATGGTGTAATCTTATAATCTGATAACAAACTATAACAAATAAAATGATTTTTAATAAATAAAAAAGAATGAGAAATGGATAGAAAATGTTGAGAGTAGCTATGAA
Source organism: Erinaceus europaeus (assembly GCF_950295315.1). Lineage (NCBI taxonomy): Eukaryota > Metazoa > Chordata > Mammalia > Eulipotyphla > Erinaceidae > Erinaceus > Erinaceus europaeus. The sequence continues at coordinate 197,265,145 of NC_080162.1, forward strand.
AATGGATCATGTTAGGAGTTGCTGTGATGTCACCATTCTTGCACCACACATCCTATGTTCATGAGACCAAGAGAAATAGAGACCACTCAGGAAAAAGTACCCACTTACATGCATGTATTCAAAATTGAGCTGTCTCTCTAAACATCATGTCATATAAAAACCGATAAGGAAATACAACAAAACGATGTGTTTAGTCATGACTTACTGTCATATATGTGGGAGTCAGAACAGCTGTCAGAATTGTGATAAGAATGTGGCTTTTCTCCCAAGATAGATAGAAGCAATGTCCTTTGCTTCTTCATTCTGTGCTCTGTGCTTACATTCTCTGGCTGTTATTCAGCTTTAAAACCCCCAAGTTCTAAGCATAATCGACTTTGGTTTTTAGCAGTTTAAAAGATATGCCTTCTGGACAATATTTTTCATTATTTATTTTTAGCCAGAGAGAAACAGGTGATAACCTTTAAAAATAAGTAAAAGGAACTTCTAAGAAAAAAAAGTAACACGAGGAAAACTAATTATTTCCCATTCTTTACCCTTTCCCTAAGAGCTTAGAATTCTCTCTATGATTTTGTTTCAGTGTTGTTACATATAAAGAGAGGACACAGTACCATAAATGCATGAAGTAAATGGATTCTCATTCAGCCTGGGTATCTGAGAGAAATTCTCAGGTGTAATTAGAAGACAAAAGAACTGTCTCTCTGAGACACATTGTAAAAGGGTAATGAGTCAAACACAGTTCTGAGTATCTCAGTGAAGAAATTTTAATTAAGTTTCTTGATAAAACATTATTGAAAGATAATAGGTACTATGTCTAATTAGACATATTCTCCATCCTTATAAGTCTTTTAATGTTTTTATTGAAAGCTTTTATTTTTTAATTACCTTTATTTATTTATTGGATAGACACCGCCAGAAATTGATAAGAAGGGGGAAACAGTGAGGGAGAAAGACAGACAGATATCTGCAACCCTGTTTCACTGCTCTCAAGGCTTTCACCATGCAGATAGGGACCAGGGGTTTGAACCTGGGTTGATGTGCATTTTAACATGTGTGTTCAATCAGGTGCATCACCACCCGGTGCCCCCTTACTGGTTTTTGTTTGTTTGTTTTGTTTTGTTTTGCTGTTGTTTGTTTGGGAATGTGAGCATTGGTTGTTTTATCTCCAGAGGTTGGGTAACTGCTCTGTTTATGGATATCTACTTAATAACTTCATTATTACTCAATATGTTCCCATAAAATTGTAGTTATATCTTTATTTATCTGTTTTCTTTATTTAAGTTTTAATTATCTTTATTTATTTATTGGATAGAGACAGTCAGAAATCAAGAGGGAAGGGAGAGATAGAGGGAAAGAGAGGCAGAGAGACACCTACAGCCCTGTTTCACCACTTGCAAAGCTTTCTCTCCCTGCAGGTGGGCTCCGGGGACTTAAATCCAGGTCCTTTCACATTGTAATGTGCGCTCAACCAGGTGTGCCACCACTGCCCCTCTCTGTTGTGTTTCTGAATAGGTAAAACATGTAACTTCTTCTTTTAAAAAATATTTATTTTCCTTTTTGTTACCCTTGTTTTTTTATTGTTGTTGTAGTTGTTATTGATGTCATTGTTGTTGGATAGGACAGAGAGAAATGGAGACAGAAGGGGAAGACAGAGAGGGGGAGAGAAAGACAGACACCTGCAGACCTGCTTCACTGCCTGTGAAGCGACTCCCCTGCAGGTGGGGAGCGGGGAGCTCAAAACGGGATCCTTCCATGGGTCCTTGGCCTTTGTGCCACTTGTGCTTAACCCGCTGCACTACCGCCTGACTCCCAAAACATGTAACTTCTTAATAATTAAAGTTGCATCCAGTGACAGGTATAGACAAACTATTGAGACTTGCAAAGGATGGCGGAAAATAGTTTCTTATTTTGGTATAGTAGGTTTTTAAAGACTTTATGAGGGGCTGGGTGGTGGTGCAACTCTTTGAGCCTACACGTTACAATGCACAAGACCCAGGTTTGAGACTCAGGCCCCCACCTGCAGGGGGAAAGCTTTTCAAGTGGTGAGGCAGAGCTGCAGGTGTCTCTGCGCCTCTCTCCTTCTCTATCTCCCTTTGCCTCTAGATTTCTGACTGTCCCTACCCAATAAATGAATTCATAAAGATAATAAAATAAAATAAACATCATATTAAGTGGGACAAGTAATAAAAAGAATGACAAATACCAAATGATCTCACATACACACAAAAAATAGTTTATGGAAGAGATCGTTATTTAATGTTTCCAGTTGTGAACACGAACTGTGAGCACATACTGATAGAGACTTGGAGGTTTCACAGGCTCCTGTGCCATATATGAATGCACATGGGGCCTGGGTCAGACTGATATAGCAAACAATGAACTGTATTTATGTATTTTCTTCTACTTTGGGAGTTACTCTCTAATTATATCCTCCCAGACAATATTTCTAGTCAGCTTCCATGTGAGCTATCAAGCTCAAGCAAAAATTACTAAAGTCATAGGGACCTAGAAACATACCTAAAATAGAAATACTATTTCCTCCTAAATGCTTCTTTTCCCCCTAAAATCCTTATTTAAAATTTTTTTAAAATTTATTTCCTTTTGTTGCCCTTGTTGTTTTTATTGTTGTAGTTATAATTGATGTTGATGTTGTTGTTGTTGTTGCATAGGACAGAGAGAAATGGAGAGAGGAAGGGAAGACAGAGAGGGGGAGAGAAAGACAGACACCTGCAGACCTACATCACCACCTGTGAAGCGACTCCCCTGCAGGTGGGGAGCCAGGGGCTTTAACCTGGATCCTTATGTCAGCCCTTAGCACTTAGCGCCACCTGCACTTAACCTGCTGCACTACCTCCTGACTCCCAAAATCCTTATTCTTACCTGCTCTAGTCCTACTTTCTGGTTCCTGATTATTAAACCTTTCGTCCTGCTTTATACCTTACTGCCTCTCGGACACCAAGTTGCAGATGCTACTATGACTCCATCTTGAACTCTCTTGGCAAACAACCTCATCAATGTGCCCCAGAAACTCACCTCTCCAGAGCCCTACCCCTCACGGGAAAGATAGAAACAGGGAGGGGCTATGGGTCATCTGCTAATGTCCATGTTCAGTGGGGAAGCAATTTCAGAAACCAGAAGTCCTTCCTTCAGCACCCCAAATAAAATTTTGGTCCATAATCCCAGAGGGGAAGAAATGTCAAGGGAATATGACTAGAGAGCTTTAAACTCCAGTTCTGTCAAGACACAGAGATAAGAAGAAGAAAAAAAGGAAGAACATTAGGAAGTAGAAATAGGTGTGACTTGGAAAGGAAGAGAAGGCAGTATCATAGAAAAAATGGGCAAAATATATAGATATATTGATTATAGATACACATGATATATACATGATATAGATGTAGATTATGTATAGATTAAATATCGATTAGCTATAGATGATACAGATAGATATAGATAGATAAAAAGTTGTAGAAATAATAGTCAACCCATATCTGTGAACTTGGGAGAACTACTGTAGTTTCCAGTGGAGGGAATAGGGTCACAACATTAGTGTTGGAAGGGGTGTGGAATTATACCCCTGTTATAATTCTGTAAATCAACATCAAATCACTAATTTAAGAAAAAAAGTTTGCTTCTGTAGAACAGTATTAGTGAACTTTTACATTATCAAATCTGTACTAAACAAGGATTTTCTTCCTAGAATATTAAATGTGCTACCATGAAGACCTAGAGATAGCATTCTAGCTTGGAAGGTTAGCCATGAAAAAAAAAAAAAAAAACTATTCCAGCCTTTAGGTCCATGACTGTTCAACAATTTCTTTGGCTACCAGGTTACAGATGCTAGCATGATGCCACCCAGACTTCCCTGGACAGACAACCCACCAATGTGTCCTGGAACTCTGATTACCCAGAGCCCCACCTGACTAGGAAAATAGAGAGGCAGACTGGGAGTATGGATCGACCTGCCAACACCCATGTTCAGTTGGAAGCAATTACAGAAGCCAGACCTTCCACCTTCTGCATCCCACAATGACCTTGTGTACATACTCCCAGAGGGATAAAGAATAAGAAAGCTATCAGGGGAGGGGATGGGATACAGAGTTCTGGTGGTGGGAACTGTGTGAAGTTGTACCCCTCTTATCCTGTGGTTTTGTCAATGCTTCCCTTTTATTAAAAAAAAAACAAAAAACTGCTTAGAATGACCTAGATCCTCAGTCTACCTTATTACAACTTAAAAGACAAGGCCATGGCTCTCTGTTAAGTATAAGTGCCCACTTTAGGGAAACACACTGGTGTTGCTGACAGAGAAGGACTAATGCCTGTAAACTGGAACATGGAGCTTGGATGCATCACAGCTCTGAATGTGGATGAGGGTGATTGTAATTCAGTGAAGCATAAACACATAGATTGGAATGCAGATGAACTGAAAAATTGGTTTGATACTTAGATCTTAACTTATAACTAACTCAAGTTGAAGAAATACGAAACCTATTTTCCTGAGAAAATTGTTTGATCAGCACCTCTATGCTTCCATTTTCAATCTGACTTGTTTAATCTGCTAATGATTTCTACTCTCAATTTTGTTCTCCCTTAGCAGAGGGAGTTTATATGTTGTACTCCTGATGCTTTTTTCTTACTCAGAGAATAATTACCATGTGAGTAAACATCTATATGGACTCAGTTAACACAGTGAACTTTTATTTTCACTATTTTAGACATCCACCTTGTAAGAAGTAAGAGAGAGAGAGAGAGAGTAAAATTTAACAGTAATATCTTACATACAATAGATTCACCACCAACCAACCATCACAGTGTCTGCCATGGTAATGTTTGAAATCTATTTTTTAAAATAAATATGTGAGAGGGTCTTGTAAAAATTATTTTGTGATGTATGAGATTTGGGAAGAAAACATATATATTTCCAAAAGTAACTTTTTAAAAAAAAACATTTTTTTTTGCCTCCAGGGCTTGGTACCTGCACTACAAATCCACTGCTCCTGGAGGCCATTTTTCCCATTTTCTTGCCCTTGTTGTTGTTATTAATGTTGTTGTTGTTGTTGTTATCATCATTGTTGGATAGGACAGAGAGAAATTGAAAGAGAAGTGGAATACAGAGAAAGATAGACACCTGCAGACCTGCCTCACCAATTGTGAAGCAATCCCCTCCTGCAGGTGGGGTGCTGGTGGTTCGCACCAGGACCCTTATGCCTGTCCTTACGCTTTGTGTGCTTAACCCTCTGCGCTACTGCCCAGCCCCCCCCAGAAGTAACTTTTATCTGAACATCTATTGAAGCTGGTTTTCTTTCCTAAACTTTCCCTGATGAATAAAACTGATAAGCAATAACTAAGAATGTAAGTAATTAAATATTTTCAAACACAATTATAAAGTGAGACACTGATATTATAATAAACTGGAACTAATTCAAACTATGTTTCTTCTCTTCCTAGTAAGCCCTCAAAGTACAGACCAGATTACACTGTTCTCTTTAATCTTTGGTATTGTCCAAATTGAGGGAAGCAATTTACAAAGACTTATGCATAATTTATTAAGGGTTTCCTGTGAAGTGTATTTGCCCTAGTTCAGCAACATCATGCTACAGTAATTTGACTTTTGATTTATTATGCTTATTTATTAAAAATTTAATTAGACTCAAAATTGCTTTTAGCTAATTCCAAACTCCATTTAAATAAAATAAATAGAAAAGTGAATTTTAAAAAAATTTCTCGTGCCAGAAGTCCAACAATTCTTGTTATGAAATTAACCAGCTAGTCCAGAGGATTATACTCAAGTATAAATGTAGGAAGATACATACTAATGTTATTATGTGTATGTTAAAGATGAAATGTATGCTGATGTCCAGAGAAGTTGGAGAATGCTGCTAACTGCAAAAAAAAAAAACTACATTGCTAAAAATATGTTTCAGATGAAATCTTAAGTTCCTGTAGTAATCTCACACTTTCCTTAAACGTATTCATGGGAGCTGAGCTGTGACGCATTGGGTTAAGCGCACATGGTGCAAAGGCAAGGACCAGCTTAAGGATCCGGGTTGGAGACCTCCACTCCCCATCTGCAGGGGAGTCGCTTCACAGGCGGTGAAGCAGGTCTGTAGGTGTCTATTTTTCTCTTACCCTCTCTGTCTTCCCCTCCTCTCTCCATGTCTCTCTGTCCTATCCAACAACGATGACATCAAGAATAGCAATAATAACTACAACAACAAAACAAGGGCAACAAAAGGGAAAATAAATAAATATAAAAACCCTTAAAAATGTATTCATATTTTTGAGGAAAATGTGTTACTTTTTTTTTCCCTCCACAGTAACTTTGAGCTTCAGGAAGCAAGTCTAAGCTATAGATTTTTTCCCTATTTATTTATTTACTTATTTTATTATTGGCTAAAGACAGATAAATTGAGAGGGTAGGAGGAGATGGAGAGGGAGTGAGACAGAGAGGCATCTGCGTTTCTGCTTTACCACTTGTGAAACTTTCCCCCTGCAGGTGGGGACCAGGGGCTGGAACCTGGGTCCTTGAGTTCAGTAATGTGAGTGCTTAACCAGGTGCTTGGCCAAGCCTGGCCCCTAGCTTTGATTTAATAAACATAATATTAAAGAATGGGGCATTCAAAAAGCATGTCATTAAGAATCAACTTTAGAAACATTGTTCTCTGCATTTGGCATTTTCTTTCTCTACTTTGTCAACGGCATCAGTGTAACAGACCACAGAGTGTTTATGAACAATTGGCTTAGCACCCGGCATGGAACGGGAAGCCGGCAGAGTTCTTCCTAAATTATTCTCAAACTCTACCATGCTAAAGACTTGGAAATTTATTTGAAATAAATCATTTATCTGTTTCATTTAATAAAACTTTGGTCTTCTATGTCCCAAGACATAATTCTACTCACCTATACATAGTAAAACTCGATGTTTTTAAAAGGAAATGTAGTTTCAATTTTCTCTACTGCCATCCTCTATCTCAGCTGGTTAATTTCATTACCAAATTTGAATATATTTCTTGTCTTTTCACTTTTCATGTTTTTTATATGTTTTGTTGGAAAAAAAATTGCCTCCAAAAGGCACTGTTTTTCCAGAGTTCAGGGGGAATAAAAAGCTTTATTCCAGATCATCTGAAGGATCTCTTGTAAAAAACATATATGTGACTGGGTCACCCTACATATCACTCCCACAAAGAGTCAGGATCCTATTGTGTGTAAGGCTCAGTGACTTATTAAATGTTTGGATTGGAGACATATTGACTAGAGGCATCCACAATTTTATCAAAAATATCCAATAAAATAATTTCACAGAGTTATTTGAGAAATTATCAAATATTGAAATTGAATGCATGCAAGCATATAGTTATATTGCACATTGATAAACAAATCCTTATAGCATAAAATAAAAACATTTTTAATTATTAATAAATATGCACAAACCATAACAGAAGCACCACAAGCAAAACAGGTGAATTTTGATGAATCAGAACATAAATAAATGACCTCCTGGAAATGTGTCTCTCTATTTGTTTATTACAGTTCAGCTCCAGTAGGGATAGGGTACTACAGTGGTATTTGTCCAAAGCAGAAAAGAAACCATAAATATCTGGCCAGAGCAGAAAGAGAAAACTATAAGACAATTGAACAAAAATTAAAATACAAGATACAGATTGGAGCATGTATGATACTTTTAAATTAATAAGTGTTGAAAAATGGTGCCTTACATCTGTAAATAACCTGGAGAAATGCATCTGTTCATCTCTTAGCATATAGGAGGTAGACCCATTTCAGTATAGCAAAGATCCACAGAGCTAATCTGTGTAATCTAGTAATTCGATTACTATCGAATCCCAATCGAATAATGGACATATATGAAAGAAGTGCAAACCGATTAAATGATACCAAATGCAAATACTTTTATATCAGTCCATTCCCTTTCCCTGGTTTACATAAAGATGAAGAAAACTTGCACAGATAGAGGGTAGGTGAGAGACCTGGACTGAGATCCGAGCTCCCACAGAGGGAATTTGAAGCAGCTTATGTGGTCTCCACGTAGTGGTGTTGACTGTGTTCTAAAGGCAAATGACTTTTACATGGTGTTCTAACAAAACCCAGTATCTATATAAAATATTGCATGGGGGTATCTACATTAAATTTTAAAATTCCTTTATGTACTCAAATAAAAAAATAGAATGATGCAACTAATTCTCAAGTGTAAATGGTCATTAGATGCAACACCTAATAGGTTTAAGATATTGAAATTATATATTTGTAAATTATACCAACTATTTTAACCATGTCCCAAGAGATAAGGAGACATACACTCAAATTCAAAGAAAGTAGAAAACTTCTCAGCTCAAAAACACAAAACTGGGGCTAAGTGATGGCCCACCTGGTTGTGTATATTCATTACAGAGCACAAGACCCAGGTTCAAGTCCCAGTCCCCAGCTGCTAGGGGAAAGCTTCATGAGTGGTGAAGTAGGGTTGCAGGTATCTCTGTGTCTCTCTCCTTGTCTATATCTCCCTTCCTCTTGATTTCTGGCTGTCTCTATCATATAAATAAAGATAATTAAGAAAATAAAAAAACATATAACTAATGAAGAATCAATAAATCACTTGTTTAAAATACTAAAACAAAATACATATTTTGACATTAAAATACCCAGATGTATTCAACAATATATTGAAGAGAACAGAGGTAGAAACGGTCAAAATTATATTGGACTAACATGTATTGTTCATTCTGAAAAACAAAGGAAAATAATATTGGAGGACATGGGAGCCAGATTTCAAAATGTCAAAAATAGATGTAATCATGAAACCATGGTAGAAAAATACATAAACAGTAAATAAATGTTTGAGAAATTATTGATATTTTTCCTAAATTGCTGAAAGGTCCTATTCATTGTTTAAATACTCAGATCCTAGGTGTAAAGTGGCATCTCATTATTGTCTAAAATTTCAATTATCTGATGATAAGCAACTTTGAACATTTTTATGTTTGCTGGCATAAATATTCTGCTCTTATTCTCTCTCTGCTATTTTAAGCTGGCTGTTTTACTGTTGATAAATTTTATGTGCTCTTAATTTAATCAGTTATTAGCCCTTTGTCTGTTGTAAGGCATGTAAAGAATTCTCATTCAGTAGGATGTCTTTGTGTTTTTCATGGTGGTTCATTTTGCTTTATGGATGTTTGATGTATTGCCATTGATTTATTTTTGTTTTCCTTGATGTTAGACTTTAGTCCTCAAAGACATCATGAAGAGGAGTTCTGCAAATGTTTCCTTAAATATATTTGATTGTTTCTGCCCTAGAATTCAAGTCTTTGACTTATTTGGAGTTGACTTTTGTGGATGGTAGTCTGTGGTGGTCTTGTGTAATTTTTTTTAACATGTTTCAAGCAAAATTTCCAAGCATTACTTTTTGAAAAGATTTTTTTTCTTCATTAATGTTTTGGTCCCCTTAATCATAAAATATGTATCCATAGGCAAAAGCTTTATTGCTGAGCTATCCATCCTATTCCATTGGTCTGTTTATCTATTTTTGATTCAGTACCACACAGTTTTGACTACGTAAAATTTTCCAACTCCTGGGGAGAGCAACTGAAAAAATTTCACAAGGCTAAAAGTAAACCTACCCTATGATCCTACAACTCCTCTCTTGGGGATATATACTAAGGAATTAAATACACCCACCTAAAAAGTTTTGTATATACCTAAATTCATAGCAGCATATTTGTAATAGTCAAAATCTGGAGACAACCCAAGTGTCCAACAACAGATGAGTAGCTGAGCAAGTTGTGATATATACAATGTAATACTACTCAGCTATCAAAAATAGTTTATTTTCCTTCTGTTCTTCAAGTTGGACAGAGAAATCCTGTCAAGTGCATTAAACCAGAATAAGAGGGTTGAATATGGGATGACCCCACTAATGAACAGAAAATGAAATAAGAACAGAAGGAAAAACACAAAGCAGAACTTGGACTGGAGTCACTGTATTGCAAAAGTAAAAGACTGAGGTAGAGGGGAATGTTCAGGTCCTGGAACACTATGACAGAGGAGGACCCGGGGTGGGAGGTTATTGTTAGATGGAAAACTGAGAAATGGTACACATTTACCAACTATTGCATTTTACTGTGGACTGTAAACCATTAATCCCTGTAATAAAGGAAAAGAAAGAAAGAAAGAAAGAAAGAAAGAAAGAAAGGAGGGAAGGAGGGAGGGAGAGAGGGAGGGAAGGAAGGAAGGACAGAAGGAAAGAAAGAAAGAAGAAAGGAAGGAAGGAAGGAAGGAAGGAAGGAAGGAAGGAAGGAAGGAAGGAAGGGGTAAAACATAGGGTGAAACTTGGTCTAGGTATGGCCTCTAGAAACAAAGACAGTCTGTGGTGGGAGGGAATAATTGAGAGTATGTTGACAACACAGTGCAGATGATGGAAGTGGTTGATCAGAAGATATGAACTGAGGATGGAGACCTAGCAGTTCTGTAAATCAAAGTCCTCAGATGATCAAATGACTCAGATAATAGATTCCTGAAGCTGCAGAAAGACACCAGTTAAATTAAGCCAACCTGAAACACTTCTAACTTTATGCCAACGTGATCTCTGAATCCTTCTTCAAATCTGACAGTTAAATTCCAAAGCTTTGCATAAGGTAGCAGTCTTCTCCTCCCTATAGACAGACATCCATCATCAGGGAAGTTCTCTAGCAAAACATATAGCTTTAATGGTCACCCAAACCTCAGCTTAGTGCTTCTTATTTCTATTCGCACCCATGTGATTCTACCACTCCCACAAAACTCTTTTGTTTTTCCCTTTACTATAAGATAAAGAGACAAAGACATAGAGGAAAGGAGAGTCAAAGGGCCCTACTGCAGCGCCCCCCAACCCGAACGCCAGGGAGCCTGACAGGGTCATCTCCTCTGGACCTGCATTCAGACTTCAAGGAAGCTGGGCAGGAGGACGAGAATGGGTCGATGCATTCTCCCCCCCCCCCGGTTATTGTTACAAATAATTATACTGTCACAATTGATTAATAGTGCTTTGGCAGTGCCTGGTGGGAATGGAGAGTCAGAAGCACCCCCTCTCCCTTACACAGGGACATATTTGAAAGTTACATTATGAAAGTGGGGAAGGTGGGTCAACATAGACAGACAAAAGAAGTCATGTTGTGATCGGCGGATGCAATATTATTTGGTATGGATTGGGAGATGCATACGGGAAAGTGAGCCCTATCCAAGGGTGCCAGGACTGGGGGAAGTAGGGGCTCTATAGTGAAGATGTGAGGTTCCTGCTGTCTTAGGGTTCAAAAAGACAATCAATAGTTAATATTATCATCACATTATTTGTTAATTGGGTTAACTTTGAAAAGTCCCTTTGTTATGGTTTGCTGTACAGTACCCAGTATCTTGTATATAGCTGTGCTATTGGAAGCTTCTAATCTACTTGGTCTAGGCTTTTGAGAGAGTCCACATATCAAATACGTAGCGTATCTATTAAAAAGATTCAGTTTGTCTTTTGAGAACCTTTGAGACATACAATTGATTTCCCCCTCTCATATTAATTAACTACTGATTTATATGTCTACATTTTGCTAGGAGTGTACATAAACACCATTCCCATCACCAAAGGACCGTAACCCATCCGCCCACTCCCACCCCCCACTGGCCCAGGAAGCTACATGTCTACCCCTCACCACTGGGTTTATGACAACCCTTCAGCTTCATTACTCGGGTGAGACCTTTCCTTTTATAGTACACTCTAATTTCATCTCAGGTAGTTCACTTTCTAACAAAGTCCCATAACCTAGACATACACCAGTTTCTGTGAGAGAGAGCGTATGTGCACACGTATCCATAAACTACTGCAAAATATATACCTGAAAGCAGAAGTACACTAGAGATTGCAGTGAGTACCTCCCTAACACTTCCTCTCCACTATTCCAAACTTGGGATCCATGATTGCTCAACAAATTGTTTGGCTTTGTATGTTAACTCTCTTTTCAATCACCAGGTTCCAGATGCCACCAGGATGCTGGCTAGGCTTCCCTGGATTGAAGACCCCACCAATGTGTCCTGGAGCTCAGCTTCCCCAGAGACACACCTTACTAGGGAAAGAGAGAGGCAGACTGGGAGTATGGACCGACCAGTCAACGCCCATGTTCAGCGGGGAAGCAATTACAGAAGCCAGACCCTCTACCTTCTGCAACCCTCAACGACCCTGGGTCCATGCTCCCAGAGGGCTAGAGAATGGGAAGGCTATCATGGGAGAGGGTGGGTTATGGGGATTGGGTGGTGGGAATTGTGTGGAGTTGTACCCCTCCTACCTTATGCTTTTGTTCACTAATCCTTTCTTAAATAAAAAATTTAAAAAAAAAAAAAAAGAAGTCATGTTATGACCTGCCCCTCAAAGAAAGAATACAGAGATTGAGGCCTCCCAGGTACAAGTTGACGTATTGAAACAAAGAAAGATTAACAGTTAAACTGTACCAGACCTAGCTGAGCAGTGGTCCACGACTAGGCAAAGATCCGTATGCCCCCCATAGAAGATTAATGGTAGAGATAGCCCTCAGCAAAAGTCTAAAACAATTCTGGGTATGACCTCCCCTGGGAATAGGACGATACTAAGCATTGTACCATTCTTAACAGAAATAGGGGAGTAACATACAGCTTGCCAAAGCCACAAGACTATAATGCTTATTGCTACTTCCTTATGAGCTAGTTGCTTAGGCAACCTGAATGTAACCTGAAATAAGTATAAAAGCTAGTGCAGTTTCACTATTAAAATGAGTCCAGATTCACCCTCCAATAGAGTGTGGTGTCTATCTGTTCTCCCTCGCGCCAACCCCTGACTCACCTGGGAGGTTGCCTTCAAGACCCCTGACCCTCCTGCTGCTGCAGCACTTCTTGCTCCTTGAGCTGCACCCAGGCACCCTACCACTTGTGAAGTTTCCCTTGCTCATGGTGATTTTCTGTGATACCCAAGGCTCCAAACAAGCCTTTGCACATGGTAAAGTGCGTGCCTTACCAGATGCGCTATCACCCTCTCCCATCTTCCCCTTCTAGAAGTTAAGTAATTTCTGAAATTATCTATTTATTCATTGATTTTTAGAGACAGGGAAAATAAAAGAGAAGGGAAGGACAAACAGAGATAGAGAGAGAGAGATACAGAGATGGACAGATACAGGGAGAGAGTACCCATTTATTGGGGAAACTGATGATCCTTCCTAGCCGACTGAATCCACATGGATCCCAGTCACTTTCAAAGCCAGCAACAAGCAGACATCAGGCTCAACCTGAAGCTGTTGACTGGCTATGGAAGAAGGGCAAACGCTAGAAGAAGAAGAAGGGAGAGAGATACATACAACTGCAACAGTGTTTCACCACTCTTGAATACTTCCCTCTGCAGGTGAGACTAGAGGCTTGAATCCAGGTCCTTGTGCACTATAATTTATATGTTTAATGAGGTGTGCCACTACCCAGTCCTTTATCCTCACTTTTCTTTCTTTCTTTTTCATTATTTTTATTGATTGGATAGAGACAGCAAGAAATCAAGAGTAAATAGGGGAGATAGAGAGGGAGAGAAACAGAGAGACACTGGCAACACTGTGTCACCACCTGCAGTGGTTTCCTCCAGCAGGTGGGGACCTGGGGCTCAAATCCAGGTCCTTGCACATTGTAGCATGTGATGCCAAACAGGTGCACCAACACCGGCCCCTCCCACTTTTCTATGTACATAAAATTATTCCTTCAAGCTGAAAGACCTTTTCTAGTTTTATAAACAATCACAAAATAACAACTCATGTTCTAGTTACATGTTTTTAAAATTTAAATTTATTTAATATATATAAACAGATAAGTTGTGGGGATGAGGAAATTGGGGGGGGAGGGAAAGAGGAGGGGAAAAACTTGTAACATTGTTTCACTACTTGTGAAACTTCACCTCTACAGCTGGGACAGGGGGCTTGAACCTGGGTCTTTTTACACATTGCAACATATGACCTCAACCACCCAGCTCCAATATTTTGTTTTCATTTTTTTTTGTTCTGCTTGTTTTCTTTTTTTATATATATTACACAAAAATGACTTGATGTATTTCCAATAAATGCTAGACAGAGAAATGTGAAATTAATTTGAAGATAAGTGACATTATTGAAAACAACTGATTAACAGGTAATACACAAATGACTTGTGAACTGGTGTTCTTTAAATATTTTAGAATGCTGCTTGAAAATTAAATTTTCTATCCATTCCATAATATACTCTTGTAAACCAGATTTTTATAATATTTGCAAAGCACCTCTAATGTCAAATGAGTCCCTGTACTCAACTCCATTATCATAAAAAATCTGGTTCTTCTGCCCTGAGGAAATTCAATTACTTATGACTAAGGTGTTTGGATGAAAATGACAAAACCAACAACTGTTAGTGGAAAAAAGGCCAACATTTTCTATAATCCCACTGGTATTCTGATAAGGCTTAATGAATATGGAGCTAGAAGAGCAAATAAAGAAGAGGCTTTGCAAAGCTTCAGCCAGATTCAATCATTTTGAGACTCAAATTCTTTGCTTTTAAGAATAGCACCAGATGGAGATCAGTCCCAATTTTATTTTCATTATGATTCATTTCTAGGAAATGAGAAAAATTGGCCAGCACTGACTAAGAGGTCAAAAATAAAATAAAATATTTATTAGAGTATATATTTACCAGAATACATACCAGATAACTGAACATGGGATTTTGAGGGTAGAAGGATAGCTATTGAATAGTGACTCAAATGCTTGATGTGTCCTCTTGAAAACTCCACTCAGAAGCCTCTACTAAGATATATAGCCGCTGGAATGATTAAAAGAATTAGACACTGATAACCTAACCGTGTGGTGACATACCTGTTACAATAATCAAGGACCTGGGTTCAAGCCCCGGTCCCCCACCAGCAAGGGGAAAAGCTTCACAAGTTCTGAAGCACGGGTGAAAGTCCCTCTCTCTCTCTCTCTCTCTCTCTCTCTCTCTCTCTCTCTCTCCCTTCATTCTTGATATCTAGCTGTCTCTATCCATCAAATAAGTAAAATTAATTCAGAATTTAATAGAGACTTCAAGTCAGTTTTATTAGGTAGATATAACTGACTTCAATGTTGCATGTAAAGTTGCAATACAGATTAGATAACAGGCTAGAGAGGTTCAATAGACAATTTCTGACATTGGAAAAATACTTAGTATTTTAGAAATACAAGTTAATTTAGAATAAAGCAGATCTAGTTTAAGATCCTGCATCTACATTTACTAGCTATTTGTCTTGGACACCATTATTTAAATTATTTTGCCTCTTAGATTTCAGGACTGCAAAATAGTGCTAAGTGTCAATTTTGAGATTGTCATGAATTGAAAGATACTGAGAATGTAATATGTGATTCATGGCTAAGACCTCAACCTTGATCTAAATGCTTCCTTATATGTCCTTTATTATTGCTTTAACTTTTTAAACTTATTTTTTATTTTGGAAAGATACAGAGAGAAATTGAGAGTAGGAAATAGAAAGTGAGAGACAGAGACAGCCCTGCTTCACTTCTTGAAGTCTGCCCCCTGCAGGAAGGGAAGGGGGTGTTGAACCCAGGTCCTTGAACACTGTAATATGTACACTGAGCTTGGAAGGGCACCACCCAGACCCTCCTTTATTGTTGCTTTATCATGTCCAGAGAATAACTTACCACAAGAAAAAAAGAAAAGTCCACTTGGTGAATATGATCTTAGTAATGTCAGTGTCAACACACATCCTCCTCTCTAACCAACCCCCAGCACTCTGTAAGAAAGCAATTCTTTTTATGATTCAAAACTAAAATAATCAAGTACTGGCATTTTCAAAGTTCAAAGGGCAACTTGCTCCCCTAGTCAGATGCTTCTTTATTGAAATTTAAAAAAAAAATTCTATTATCTTTCTTATTGGATAGAGAGTCAGAAATTGAGAGGAAAGGGGGCGATAGAGAGGAAGAGAGACAGAGATACCTACTGCACTGATTCACCACTTGCAAAGTTTTCCCCCTGCAGGTGATGACCGGGGGGGCTCGAGCAAGGGTCCTTGTGCATTGTAGCATGTGCACTCAACCAGCTGAGCCACCAATCGGACCTTTAAAAATTCTCTTTATAGAACTCCCAAACTTGATTTTTCTATCTGCTAATGATTGTTTGACGACTTATTCCAGAAATGCAATCCTTTCTGAGTCTATGACTAATTTATTTACGAAAAGTCTTTTGAGTAAATAGTTTCCTCCAATTCATCCTTGCTTTTGGCACTAGGAAAGGGGGGTATTTGTCTTATGGTACTTCCCAAGATATGCTTTATAGCTATTTAACTTTTAAGATTCTGACATCCTATGTATGATTTTATGATTCTGGGGTTCTGAATCTGTAATTATAAATATCAAAACTTTTAAAATGTGTTCATCTCACATTCTAACATCATCAGGTATAAAATCCATACTCTTATGTCTGCAGCTAATAAAATGTTGGCTATTCCCATTAAATAAATAAATTCCCCATTTTCCATCTGACTGGTCCGAGTCTTTCCTGGGCTTACTGGAATACTTCTTGTTCTGTCCTAGTATCTAAAGATAATGAATTCTTGTAACACAATGAGACTTAATAGGAAATTATTTGAGTGCCAACACGTTATGGTTTTTAAGTTGACATGCATTAGTTCTACTTATGCCAGAATCAATTTTAATTTGTCATAAAGCAAAAGGGATGAGTCAGAATTAACAGACATTTTAAGTTGATGCAAAACAGTACCCAGCTTATCAATGTCTCTTCTCAGTCTCTCATTTAAAAAAAAATTAAATTAAGGTACCTTAACGCTGGAAACCTGTCAGGATGAATGTTTTCCAAGCATGAAAGTTCATTAAAACTATTTTCATAAAATACTTTAATTTTATTATATATTAATAAAACTATGACATTGTGATTCTAAATCTTTTCAGCTGATGCTTCTGGATAGCTAGGCCTAGCTGCAGTCTTGAACCCACAAGGACAACTATGAAAAATTATGTTTCCTTGGGGTGTGTGTAGACTCTTGAGAGTATAAAGTTCTGACAGTCAGGAGACTAGTCCAGAGACTATAAAGTGAACACTGGGAGGGGGGGTGTTGCCTGGCATTCTAGAGCAAGGGCAGTTTCCACCTCAGTAGACCCGCCATTGTTAGGGCAAAATTAATAAAGCCTTTATAAACAAGCACATTCTTTCTTGTCTAAGCAGGTGAATTGATCAGTAATTTCAACTCTCAGTATGACATATTTTCAAAGTATTTACACACAAAAAGACTTGTTCTTAACAAAGAAGTAATAAGTAGTAGTACATAGAATGAAATAGTCCCCACCCCACACTCTAAATCTAATCATTAGTAAATTTTGAAATGAAGTTCTCACATTTGTTTTATAGAATGGGCATATGACACCTATCTCTTGGTCATTATATTTTCTTCAGTTTTTACTATAATTTAAATATGGCATTTAAATTTTAAAATTTATCATTTAAATATATATGAGCTTCAGTGTCATTACATGTAAAGGAGGGAGGATTGGTTTGTATTATGGCTAAATTATGCTTAAATCTGAGGTTCTATACCTTACGGGTGTAACCCAGAGGATCTTAGTGAGGAATTCGTTTTGCCAAAGTGGATATTTTTGCTTCTCAACCTGTGTACCATAGAGTGTAAAACATGAATGGTGAAGAAAGTGTCTTCCTGACAGAACCCAAGGACAGCGGGTTGAAGTAAGTGGAACCAGCATAAGAGAGGGGCTAACTGAGCCTTTTCTAGCAGCTGTATCAAACCCCCCAAACAATTCACAAAACATAGTTATTGGAAGTCAGGTAGTAGTGCAAGGGGTTAAGCTCAGGTGGCACAAAGCTCAAGGACCTGCATAAGGATCCTGGTTCAAGCCCCGGCTCCCCACCTGCAGGGGAGTCGCTTCACAGGTGGTGAAGCACGTCTGCAGGTGTCTGTCTTTCTCTCCCAGTCTCTGTCTTCTCCTCCTCTCTCCATTTCTCTGTCCTATCCAATGGCGACGACATCAGTAACAACTACAACAATAAAACAAGGGAAATAAAAGGGAATAAATGAATAAATATTAAAACACAGTTATAATAACTACATTTCTAAGAAGTGAAAATGTAAGTTTTAGAATGGATTTATATAATCCCAATATATCTAAAATTTAGTAATTTTGACATCCAGTGAATTCAAAATTATTAATGAAATAGTCTGTATTAATTTTCTTTGTGCTAAATTTTACATCAGTGTGTAAATTAAATTACATTTTCAGTCATTTTACTCATACTATAGTTTCATAGAAGACATGATCTTAGATTTCATAAAAAAACTGCAGTTTCTTTATTTTATTTTATTTTTTTGGATAGGACATAGATATTGGGAGTAGAGAAGACAGAGAGAGAGAGAGAGAGAGGCCTGCAGACCCAGTTCACCACTTGCAAAGTGACCCTCCCCCTGCAGATGGGGAGCTGGGGGCTCGAACCTAGATCCTTACACGGATCCTTAAGGCTTCATACTAAGCATGTGCAACCTGGTGTGCCACCGCCCAACCCCTAAACTTGCAGTTTCAAAAGTAAACACAGATACTAAAGTCGTCACAAACATGATTACATGTTTTTCAAATGGTGAAATTGGTGTCAGAAATTGTGATTTAAATAAAATTAATTAAAACTGAAATCTCAGTTCTTTAGATGTATGTCATGTCTCAAGTACTTGACAACCATGAGAGGCTAAATGCTGAATTTAAGTTATGTTACACTGAAACTAATCCCTCTAGATCTTCTTATAATGAAAGAAGATGCCCTTAATATTTTCCTGAACTGAGGACAACTGTCTAATTGATAGAACTTTTCTTCTCAACATGACCGATTACCTTTGAAAACAAGTACCCTTCATTTATCAGTATTTTGCTTCTATTGAGTCTTGTATAGTATTTGTGACTTTTCAGGAATTGATAAATACCTGTCAATTTAAATTAAGTAATTAATACATTTGTAGACATAACTTATTTTATGAAAACTAGTATGATTATTATGTTCCTGTAATTCATCGACATTGACTGCTTAGCATTGAGCTATGTTCTCCTATAACCCCATTGATCTCAATGCCAGTGGAGTGCACAAAGAGGCCATTGACAGTCCATCTGACAGAGAGACATAAAAGAAACTCGCATCTTATTGCACATGTATTCTTCTCTTGACAGTTATTGAACTTTATGAATCTCAACCTTATTACATTTGGAAAGGAGCCAACTGTCTTCGGGACAGAGTACTGAAAATTAATGAGAGTGAATTACTTAAAAAAAAAAAAGGTTGTTAGAAGACATATGGTTAATGATGAGATATTATTGGAGAAAATTCAGTAGTTTGCACAAGTGCCAGCAACATGAATCAGACAGGGGACATTGCTAATTCAAGTGGGCAAAGCTGAGAGGCATGTAGTTCCCCCCAGTGCTGCTTCCTGAAAGCACTCTTGCACCAGGATCCTATTTGATATGCATCATTAATCTGCAGCCAGGGAAGTTCAACATGTAATGGGACTTTTGTCACAAAAAGAGGATAGCAGGCAGAAAAAGTCTTCCTCGATTTCTTCTGAATTGAATGGAGCTGTGTCAGGATTTAGCGCAGACATATGGAACATTTGAACACCAGACACTCAGTTCACCATTAAGCTTGCTGAGTTGGCTGTGTTAATTCATTTATCTCCCAGAATAATAAAAGAGTTGTTGCTGTAGTCAGGAAATAATGAAATCTGAAAAAAAGGCATTTCTCTCTTTTCAAGCACAGAACTGGTGTCCTTGTCAATTTTTTTTCACTTTCAAAGGAATGTCCCCTCTGTTGGATGTATTCTGATGCTTTGTTTTCAGATGCAGATTAAAGGACACTGGACTTATTTCCAGAAAATAATATGGTAGAAACTGAGTTTAGCACAAGTATGTGGGATTTCGAATATATAGGATATATTTGTATACCACATTTGCCTTGCAAATCATAAATTCACCATATATCTTCAAAACATCTTTCATTGTTAATGAGATTTAACAGTTTGTCTAAAGTGGTGGAGAGGGTGAAAATTTATTAAAATAGAATAAAATATGGCTAGGAAAATAGATTTCAAAAAATAGCTGTGATCTTGTTTGAATTCAGTGTACAATTATTGATTAGTTGTTGTAAAGTTATAGGTATAACATTTAAATATAGTCAGGTTATAAAACACTTCTGAGTTCACCTACCCATAACCTCATTTGTTCTGGGGGGGGGGGCATGTTAAGAGTATTAAATACTTTTTTTTTAAAGATATTTTACAGTGGGTGGGCACACTTCATCCCAAATTTATTCCCCATTGTGTCTTTTTAAACCCTCTTTTAAAATTGTTATGTTGTTTCCTAGCAGAGGAGTTAGTTCTATGTCCCTATGCAAATAACTTCATTTTTGTCATGTATGGATATCAGGGCCTGGAGCTTCCTGACTACTTGAGGCAAAGCAAGAGTCCTTTTTATTCTGTGTTGAAAGTGCCCATTTCCTGGGACCTGTGAAGAGGTCTCCTCAGGAGAATCACGTATTGTTTTCCAGGTGTGTATGTGCTCAATTCCCAAGCCTAGAGACTGGCTCATCTCATGCAAATCACTTTCTTTTTTTTTTTTTTTTTAATTTAAGAAAGGATTGATTAACAAAACCATAGGGTAGGAGGGTACAACTCCACACAATTCCCACCACCCAATCTCCATATCCCACCCCCTCCCCTGATAGCTTTCCCATTCTCTATCCCTCTGGGAGCATGGACCCAGGGTCATTGTGGGTTGAGAAGGTAGAAGGTCTGGCTTCTGTAATTGCTTCCCCGCTGAACATGGGCGTTGACTGGTCGGTCCATACTCCCAGTCTGCCTCTCTTTCACTTTCTATTGTTTTCCAGATTTGGAGGATGAAATGTCAGCCTGCAGCTGTCTTGCTCAACTACAACATTTTTTTTTTTAATTCCCTTTTTTGGTGCCTTTGTTGTTTTTATTGTTGTTGTAGTTATTGTTGTTATTATTGATGTCTTCCTTGTTGGATAGAACAGAGAGAAATGGAGAGAGGAAGGGAAGACAGAGAGGAGGAGAGAAAGACAGACACCTGCAGAGCTGCTTCACTGCCTGTGAAGCAACTCCCCTGCAGGTGATCCTTACACTGGTCCTTGAGCTTTGAGCCATGTGCGCTTAACCCACTGAGCTACCAATGGACTTCCCACTACAACATTTTGATAAGATACCAGTGATAGGAATTTAGTACAACCAACCCTCTACTACCAAGATTAAGACTAAAGTCCCCTGCCTTGGAGACCTTTTCCTGATTATGGCTTATTGCGTGGAAGATTTTTCTCCTTTCTCTCTCCCTGCCCCCCTTTTTCTTTCACTGTCTTAGAGGAATGTATTTATCTGTGGCGATGCCACCTAAAGTAAGACTATTGTTGTAGAACTTGGTTGGGTTTCAAGTCCATTTGTGTTTGAGTAAGTGTGTGTGTGTGTGTGTGTGTGTGTGTGTGTGTGTGTGTGTGTGTGTCGCTATAGCTTTGCTGTTATGGTAGGTGAAGAAAAAATTATCCCCTATCTGAATATTTTAACTTCATTTCCTTTTCTTTTTTTCTTTTTTTAATTATCTTTATTTATTGAATGCAGCCAGAAATCGAGAGGGAGAAAGAGAGATAGAGACGGAGAAAGATAGAGAGACACCTGAAGCCCTGCTTCACTACTTGTGAAGCTTTCCCCCTGCAGGTAGGAACTAGAGGCTCGAACCCTGGTCCTTGCACATTGTAACATGTGCACTTAACCAGGTGTGCCCACCACCTGGCCCTCCATTTCCTTTTCTATAATGGCTCAAAAAAATCTGTGTATCCCTTATTTATTTTTATTTATTTATTTTTATTAAAGGAGCTCAGTATCTGATGATGCCACTGTTCCTGATGATGTTTTTTTTTCCCCATTTTCTTTCTGTTTTTTTTTTTTTTAATTAATTTTTGATAGAAGTGAGAGGTTGGGAAGGAAAGAGACACCTGCAGCATTATTCCACCATTGTGTGTTGTCCCTCACCATAGATGAGAACTACAGGATTGTGTGTTGTCCCTCACCATAGATGAGAACTACAGGATTGAGCTCCAGTTCTTTTGCTTGGTAAAACTCACACTCTAGTGGGTGAGGCATCCTCTCCTCCCCCTACTCTATCTTACAAGGTGTGATAAAGAATAAACTCAAGCTCACTGAAATGTGCTGACTTAGGATTCCATCAGGAGACTGGTGTTGGCGTCTTTTTGCTAATGAGTAATGGACTTATATAGAACAAAGCACAAACATATTCCTTTGGCCTATTATATTTCCCTGTGCTGCCTGCACATTGGGCTTTTGTAGCAGAGGGAAATATAATAGGCCAAAGTTCATTACCTTGGGGTTATTTAAATGCAATACTGGATGGCCTGGTAGATTGATCTTTCACCCTACTAGGTACTGGGGTTTTTGTTTTGTTTAGTTTTTTATTTATTTGTTTATTCCCTTTTGTTGTCCTTGCTGTTTTATTGTTGTAGTTATTATTGATGTCATTGTTGCTGGATAGGACAGAGTAATGGAGACAGGAGGGGGAAGACAGAGACGGGGAGAGAAAGAGAGACACCTGCAGACCTGCTTCACCGCTTGTGAAGTGACTCCATTGCAGGTGGGGAGCCAGGGGTTAGAACTGGTATTCTTATGCCAGTCTATGTGCTTTGCACCAACTGCACTACTGCCCAACTCCCATGGAAAGTGTGCCCCACTCTAAGGTTCCAGGACTGGGGGAAATATAGGCTCTATAGTGGAAATGTGAGGTTCCTGCTGTCTGTTCAAGAAGACAACAGATAGTCATTGTTACAATCACACTGTCTGGTAATTGGGTTAACTTTGAAAAATCCTTTTATTAGAATTTGCTGTGTAATACCCAACATCACCATCATTTATTTTCTTTGATATTATTTGTATATAGCTGTGCCACCGGTTGCTTCTGTTCTTCCTAGTCCAGGCTTTTGAGAGAGTCAACATATCAAAGACTCAGCCTGTATTAAAAAGACTCTGTGTTTTATGTATATTATGTATTAAAAAGACTCTGTGTTTTAAAAAGTTTGAGACATACAATCAACTTTTCCCCTCATATTAATTAAATAGAGATTTATATGACTATAAATTAATAGGAGTGTACATAAACACCATTCCCACCACCAAAAGACTGTGTCCCACCCACCTCCCCCCTAGTCTCCCCCCACTGTCCCGGAAAACAGAATATCCACCCTCACCCTCACCCCAGAGTTTTTACTTTGGTGCCCAACTCCAGATTTAGTCAAATCCTGCTTTTAGTTTCCCTTTCTGTTCTTCTTTCTCAACTTCGGTTGATGAGTGGGATCATCCCATACTTATCTTTATCTTTCTGACTTAGCTCACTTAACAGAATTCCTTCTAGCTCTGTCCAAGATGGGTCAGAGAAGGTGGGTTCATTGTTCTTAATAGCTACATAGTATTCCATTGTGTATATATTCCACGGTTTTCTCAGCCACTCATCTGTTGTTGGGCACCTGGCTTGCTTCCAGGTTTTAGCTATTATGAATTGTGCTGCTATGAACATAGGAGTACACACCTTTTTTTGGCTGGGTGTTATGGAGTCCTTGGGGTATATCCCCATGAGAGGAATTACTGGGTCATATGGAAGGTCCATGTCTAGCCTTCTGAGAGTTTTCCAGACTGCTCTCCACAGAGGCTGGACCAATTTATATTCCCACCAGCAGTGCAGAAGGGTTCCTCTGTCCCCACATCCTCTCCAGCATTTGTTGCTGCTGTCCTTTTTAATGTATGCCATTCTCTCAGGAGTGAGGTGGTATCTCAATGTTGTCTTAATTTGCATTTCTCTGACAATCAGTGGCCTGGAACAATTTTTCATGTGTTTGCTAGCCTTTTGGATCTCCTCTGAAGTGAATGTTCTGTTCCTATCCTCTTCCCATTTTTGGATGGGGTCATTTGCTTTTTTTGTTGCTAAGTTTGCTGAGCTCTTTGTATATTTTGGTGATTAGTCTCTTGTCTGATGTTTGGCATGTGAAGATCTTCTCCCATTCTATGAGGAGTCTGTTTGTGTGACAGTTTCTTTGGCTGTGCAGAAGCTTTTCAATTTGATGTAGTCCCATTGATTTGTTTCTCATTTAGTCTTCCTTGCAATTGGGTTTGTATCATTGAAGGCGTCCTTGAGGTGTAGGTGGGAAAGTGTTCCACCAATGTTTCCCTCTAAGTATTTGATAGTTTCTGGTCTAACGTCCAGGTCCTTGATCCATTTGGAGTTGATTTTTGTTTCTGGTGAGATAAAGTAGTTCAATTTCATTCTTCTGCATGCTACAACCCAGTTTTCCCAGCACCATTTATTGAAGAGAGCCTCCTTCCTCTATTTAATACTTTGGGCCCCCTTATCAAAGATTAGATGCCCATAATTGTGGGGTGTTACCACATCACATGTAAGGGGCCTCTTGAAAATATAAAGAACTTCTTTATAAAAAAGTTTGTTTGTTTATCTATTTATTTATTTTCCCATCAATGGCACTTTCTCCATAGGCTGACACTTTCTCTAAGAGACCTAGTAATTTGCACTTGAACCTCTCTGAGGTGGAGTCACTAACATATGTGCTTCCTTTACTGCGACATCTTACTTGGTACACAGGTCATAGATTACACACAAGCTTATTTCGTGGTTTTTAAAATTTCAGAATTTAGGAGCCTACCAATAAATATTTTTGATACAAAGAGAAAAATACTTAAATGATTTTTCTATTTCATTTGGGAACTGGGTAATAGTGTCTATTATCAGTGAATTGTGTGCTGGACTTAATAATGCAGGGTACTATTTTTAGGTTTTTTTTTATTAATGATTTGCTGTTGGTTTACAGAATTGTAATATTTTGAGATAGACTTTTACACCATTAAATTTCAATGCTTTGCCTACCCCCATAATAAAAGGTAACACTGAAAATAATGAGCACAACTTGTGTGATGGTGTAGGCAAAAAAAAAAAAAAGAAAAAAAAGAAATTTTCTATTGCATACTGGTCTTGAGTGAAGAGGGAAAAAAATGTGAGCATCAGGCCAGAATATCTTTTTTATTAATATCAACCTGTACCTTCCTGGCCAAGGTTGTTTTGATATTCTTGGAGACTGGAGAAAACTTAAGATCCAGATGGTCTGGCATCTTTTTCTCCCCATCTCCCAGTCAGAGGAAAAGGTGAGTAGTGTGAGAAGTTATGGATCCCAATTTTCTGACTCATCCCTTCCTGACAGGGAAATCAAACCTCTTGGAATAGTCACAGGAAAGACTGGGGGATCTGAATGCCAGTAAGTTAACTTTTCTCACTCTCACAGGGGAGTTCCCAGGGCTAAATTTTACACAATTCCTTAGTCCCTGTCCCCCACCCCTGGCTCTCTTTATCCAGTCATTGTAAGTTTCTATACCAACAATTGTGCCTCATATTAACATTTTAAAAACACAGTGGCACCTGCTACAATGGACCTTTCAACTTCTTAATGTCTGAAAAATCTGCAGTTGCAAAGAAACTTGAATACTAACACTGAGTCCAGCCAATCTATTTGCAAAATCTTGACATTATGTCTGATATCCCACACCTGTTCAATGGGTATTGCCATCCTAGCTAAGAAGACTGGAAAAGGGATACTTGTAACTTCAATAAACCCCATTATATTCACTTTAAATATTTGATTTGGTCTGGGAAGACAACATAATAATATGTAAATGACTTTCATACCTGAGGCTCTGAGCTCTCAGGTTCAATCCCCCACATCACATCTGTCTAATTCTGAAAAGGGGAGAAAGAAGAAGAAGTAAAATACCTTCTTTGAAGAAGACCATGCTTTCCATGCAAATTTCTAGAATGCTCAAGGTCCTCACAACTTCACACTCCATTTAAGATATTGAAAGAAACAGACATTGACAAGAATGATGTGGGCGACTGTCCTGGAGCAATATCTATATGGATAAATGATATGATCAGTTTTATTCACTGAGTGTCATTTCTTGTTTCTTTTCCTTTTATTTTTTTTCAATAAAATACTATGGCAAATATTAAACACATAAAGATATATAGATCCAACCTTTTATACCATTATGCATTTTATTCACTGCACTTACATGATTGTTCACAGTAAACAGAAATTAATTGAAATCCAGTCGAACTAAATATCTGTTCCTCAGTTTACTAATCAATACTTCTTGAGCTCAAAAGATAAATGTTCAGGGGTGAGTGAGTGTCTGGTTTTTCATGCATAATACCCAGATTCAAGTTCCTACAACAGCATTTGGGAGAACTACAGTACTGACAGGAAGCCTCAGTGTTGTGGTGTCTCTCTTTTTCTTTCTCTCTCTGCATATTCCTCAGGGTGTCACATGAAGACCTACAACGGGGGAAGAAAGCTACAGACAACAATAAATAAGAATAGTAAGTTAAAATGTCTATGTAAATGTTTCCATTTTAGCACAATGTTCTATTGGAATATTTCTAGACTATCAAGAGAATACTAGGCAATGAAGATACAAATAATGCAGTTTCAGATTTATTGTAAAAAATCGAACCAAAAATATGCAGGAAATTTTATTCTTCAATGTATGAAAAAAAATAGTACAATATTTAGTCATTTGCCAGAAAATAGCTAGTGATTTTCTGTGCAAGCATTCATACTCATGTCTGTCAAAAGAAAGCTCCTAATTGCTTTCATCACTCCCACTTCAGTCTTCTTCTGCAAGACAGTGTGACATTATGGTAAGACCAAAAACAATAAGCTCTTCTTTGAAACACAGTGAATTATTTGCAGTGTTTAACATTCATACATTGTGTGTGAGAAACCATCCTCCTGCTCCTCAGCAGGCTATTTCCAACTAGCGCTACCCTTTTAAGTTCTCTCTCATGGGATTTTTCTTTCACTCTATGGAAATTGAACCTAAGAGGAAAAGACTGAAAGGTCTTTACTCAGTTTCCCCCATCATTTCCAATTTTTGTTTCTTGACTATTTCAAAAAGAAGTGTGGAATTTTCTTTCTTTTAGAAGTTATTAATTCATTAATGAGAATGATAGGAAGAGAGAGAAAGAACCAGACATCACTCTGGTACATGTTCTGCCTGGGGTTGAACTCGGGACCTCATGCTTGAGAATTCTGTGCTTTACCACTGCACTACCTCCAGGACTATAGTTTCTTTTCTTCTAACTTAATAATAATTTCAGGATCTTGTTGACTCATTTGATAAAACCTTAGCATCTTTCCTCAGACAACTGGACAAAAATATCCCTTGTTGTCCAATGGTTTAGAAAATCCAAAAATCTCTACATTAACCACTTGCAACTTGCATGAAGGGAAACTGCTGTTTTATCACTGCAAAGTATAGGGCGAGAGTATATATATCTTTATTTTATATATTATATATTATATAATATTTATTTTATTTATTGGCTAGAAACAGACAGAAATTAAGATGGGGGAGTCGGGCTGTAGTGCAGCAGGTTAAACGCAGGTGGCACAAAGCACAAGGACCGGCATAAGGATCCCGGTTCGAACCCCGGCTCCCCACCTGCAGGGGAGTCGCTTCACAGGCGGTGAAGCAGGTCTGCAGGTGTCTATCTTTCTCTCCTCCTCTCTGTCTTCCCCTCCTCTCTCCATTTCTCTCTGTCCTATCCAACAATGACAACAACAATAATAACTACAACAATAAAACAACAAGGGCAACAAAAGGGAATAAATAAATAAAATAAATATTAAAAAAAGCAGACAAATACAAAAAAAAATTTGGGAAAAAAAAAGAAATCAAGATGGAAGTGGCAGATAGAGGAGAGATACAGAGAGACACCTGCAGCTCTGCTTCACCACTTGCAAGGCTTTTCCCCTGCAGGTGGGGCCAGGTCACTGGGTGTTATAACATGTGTTCAACCAGATGTGCCACTATCTGGCCCCTTGTGGCCAGAGCACATTTTTCTATTCCAATCTAACATAAAATTCTAAGTATAGTTTAGCTTTCATATTCATAGCGGGGGGTGGTGGTCTAAGACAGAGATCAGATCTTTTCTGCCTCCTGTGACTTCCATACACAAGACCCTTACTTCTCCTATATAGAAGTGAGATGATTAGGACAACTTCCCTCAACTTTTTTTTTTTTTTCCTAGACTCTCACATTAGTTGCTGGAGTTAGGTTTTACCCAATTTCTTAATTTCTAGTTCTCTTTTTCCCGTATGAGTATGTTAGTCCAAACCCAAACTTTGGGGAGTTCAATTTCATTTACTGATGTCTATGTTTACACCTAGAACATATCAGGAAATGATTTCTCTTCATACATTTAATGTCAAGATGTTACCTCTGATTTCCTGTTTATTTATTTATTTATTCCCTTGTGTTGTCCTTGTTGTTTTATTGTTGTAGTTATTGATGCCTTTGTTGTTGAATAGGACAGAGAGAAATGGAGAGAGAAGGAGAAGACAGCGGGAGAGAGAAAGATAGACACACAGACCTGCTTCACTGCTTGTGAAGCGACTCCCCCTACAGGTGGGAAGCCAGGCCACCTGCGCTTAACCTGCTTCACTGCCACCTGAGTCCCTCACCTCTGATTTCTCTAGACATACTACTTCTCTCAGAATCATGTCCCTGACAGATACTTGGATCCTCAGACTTCCTAGACAATTGCTGGACCGCTTCCCCCCTTCTTATCTACATTAACACTTAGATGTAACAGTTTGTTCACACTTTTATACAGTGTCAATTTATTCTCCCTTTCTACCTCCATTGCTTTCTTTCTCCAAGATGTGCTTCATTTTACTCTAACCTTAATGAAGTTTAAGTTTTCTTATTTTTTCCATAACTGCACTGCACAGGGAAAACACATCTAAAAAAAATACTACTTGTGGTTCCCCAACAGTTATATTTAGCTTTTCTAATTTGTGCCCCTGTCCACTGTTCTAGTTCAGTCAAGTCCCAACTTAAAAAAAAAGAAAAGCAGTGCTGTATTTGTGACAAAATCCATATGGGGTGGAATGATGGAATCTTTGCAACATTAAGTGATCAAGACTTGTAGCAGAGGGTGAGCCAGAGGGTGAGCTTACTCTCCCCTTGGGAGTGGCGGGTAGCATAGTGGTAGACCTTTAGACTTAGAAGCCTTAGAACCCAGGTGTGATCTCATCCCTGTACAGCAAGACGCTCTTCTGGCCTGTTTCTCTTCCCACTCTCTGTCTCCATCTTTATATAATGGAATGAAATAAGTCTTTAAGAAAAGAGAGTAGTAACATTAAGCCACTAAAACAAAGATAAAATAACAAATAAATAAATAAATATCTAATAATTAGAAAAATACTAAGAGTAGACAAAATATAATGACTAAGGTTTTGCCAGGAAAGAGAGCCCATATACACAACCAATTTCATGTCATGTTTGTTGTTTTTGACTTAAAAATGAATATATATAACAAAGAAGTCTCCCAGTGGGTGATCATTTTCAATCTATAATGACTAAATTTGTTCATGAATTCTCTGAGACCTGAAATGTATCAGTTTCACCCCTTTTTCAAGCCTTCTTTTTTTGTCTTCACAAGGAGGCAAGTCAAAATCTCTCTCTCAATCAGGGTTACAGAAGTACTAGTTATGTCCAAAGTATTTGTCTTTTTCTTTTTATAAATAGCTGTTGTATGGGTTTACTACTTGAAGATTTTATATTTCTTTATAGTCTTGAGAATACAAAATAAATAAGGAGACTGAATGCAACCACGTCAGATACATCGTTCAAGGATTCTGCCAAAATCTGTCAACCTGAGCCTCTAAATAACTAGTGACACGTGTTGTGTTGACATATTTCTTTATTTCCCAGTGAATAATTAACAGCAAATGTCAGGAAAGGCTGGTGAAATAATATCAAACAGATAAAAATCTACTTCCAACTCATTTCAAGCATTCATAGCCTTCTCCACTATAGACAAACTTCTAAAAAAAAAAAAAAGCGAACAATTTGTAAAATATTTAGCAGGACACTGGATGCCTTCTAGGCATTTTTTAAAATTTCTTATCACAGTCATATCACAATATAGAGGAGAGATAATGTGGACCTGTAGCTGCAGACATTTAATAAAGGACTTTGTTATTTTATGACAATGGTATGAGTCTCTTAAATAATTTTCAATTCTAGCACCAATATTTTCTTACATTATCACTGAGTTCATGTTACTGAGTTCATGTCTTATTTTTTAAATGTGTTATTTACTTTATTTTAATGAGAAAGAGATACAGAGAGCGACACTAGAACACACATTAGCTCTGGCATATGGAGTTTCTGGAGGTTGAACCTGGGGCCTCACATCCTCAGGCATAAGAATCTTTTGCATAACCATTATGCATCTCTCCAGCCCATCATGCCTTTCTTAAACATATTTTTAATATTTATTTTATTTACTTATTCTCTTTGGTTGCCCTTGTTGTTTTATTGTTTTAGTTATTGTTGTTGTTGTCGTTGTTGGATAGGACAGAGAGAAATGGAGAGAGGAGGAGAAGACAGAGAGAAGGAGAGAAAGACAGACACCTGCAGACCTGCTTCACCGCCTGTGAAGAGACTCCCCTGAAGGTGGGGAGCCGGGGTTCGAACCGGGATCCTTATGCCGGTACTTGTGCTTTGAGCCACCTGCGCTTAACCTGCTGCGCTACAGCCCGACTCCCCTTTCTTAAACATTTTAAACAATTGTAATAGCTCTTGTTTGCAAGACTTTGTAGTTTGAGATAAGGTTTACTTTGTTAAAGGTCAACTAAAAGTTGGTATTTACTGGCAATTAGAAGATTCTATTTGTACCCCTCCTACCCTATGGTTTTGTTAATTAATCCTTTCTTAAATAAAAAATAATAAAAAAAAATCTTAAAAAAAAAGAAGATTCTATTTGAAGCAATAGATTGATGAATGGAATTTCTTGGTAGATACCCTAGTATCTCACATACAACAAGAATCCACACATTGATATTCCTCTATTTTCACAGTCATTCTTCTGACCCATTTCTTTATTTAGCTATATGTTTATTTAGGTATTATCTTTATTTATTTATTGGATAGACAGAATGTGGGAGGGAAGGGGGTGATAGAGAGGGAGAGAGACACCTGCAGCCCTGCTTCACCACTTGTGAAGCTTTCCCTTTGCAGGTGAGGTTTGGAGGTTCAAATCTGGGTCCTGCACATTGTAACACATGCACTAGACCAGGTGTGCCACCACCCAGCCCCCTTTATTCATTTATTTATTTTAGACAAAATTAGAGAGTGTGGAAGAGAGACAGAAAGAGGAAGAAGAAAACACACTACAACACCACTTGACCATGCATGGAGTCCACCCTGGTGTTATTGCTCTTAATATTATTAGTTGGTGTCAGGACTCAAATTCAGGGCATCAGACATGCCAAGGTGAGGTCTTTAAAAATGGATCAAGAAAATCCTACTTTTAATACTATTATGAATTTAGGGTTTATTTAAAAAGTCCTCTTCTTAGTGAAAATAATATAGTCTAGATTTTCTTCAGATTTCATGAATCATTTAGCCTTCAGAAACAGTATTTTTTCATGGGGATCCCAGTTTAAGCCCCTGGCTCCCCAACTGCAGGGGATTCGCTTCACAGGTAGTGAAGCAGGTCTGCAGGTGTCTTATCTTTCTTTCCCCCTCTCTGTCTTCCCCTCCTCTCTCCATTTCTCTCTGTCCTGTTCAACATTGACAACATCAACAACAATAATAACTACAATGATAAAAAAACAAGGGCAACAAAAGGGAATAAATAAATAAACATTAAGAAATAGTATTTTTGTAGATAGATTAATTGCTATGTATAACTATAATACTTATATCTATTGCCACAGATTGTTAGAGTAGTATTAACTGGTCTGTCTAGCTGCCATTCTATCAGTTTCTAAATTGGATCAATTGAAAACACATTTTATTGAGTATCATAAAAATCTCTTTAAACATTTTAAAAATAATACATCTGTAATTTTGACATGATTTTACATAATTCTAAACTTATCGGACATTTACAAATGTACCCTTTTTAATATTTATTTTTATTTTATTTACTCCCTTTTGTTGCCCTTGTTGTTTTATTGTTGTAGTTATTATTGTTGTTGTCATTGTTGGATAGGACAGAGAGAAATGGAGAGAGGAGGGGAAGACAGAGAGGAGGAGAGAAAGGTGGGGAGCCTGGGTTCAAACCGGGATCCTTATGCTGGTCCTTGTGCTTTGCGCCACCTGCACTTAACCCGCTGCGCTACAGCCCAACTCCCCAAATGTACCCTTTTAACACAGTATCTGAGAGCTATAAGCAACTGCCTATTTGCATATGATCTTGGACACTGTAAATAGTTATTTAATCGGTTAAGAACAGAAAAACAGAACATTTTTGTGATATGTGAAAATTATTTGTAACGATAGCATATGAATATTGGTGATGTCTGTGTTGAGTTGTGTACAAAGGTGTGTATGTGTGAAAATATAATCACAACAATGTATAATGTGGGAGTCAGGCAGTAGCACAGTGGCTTAACAGCACGTGGTGCAAAGCTCAAGGACCAGTGTAAGGGATCTCAGTTTGAGTGCCCAGCTCCCCACCTGTAGGGAAGTCACTTCACAGGCGGGGATGGAGGTCTGCAGGTGTCTATCTTTCCCTTGCCCTCTCTGTCTTCCCTTCCTCTCTCAATAACAATAGCAATAATAATAATAATAAAACGATGACAACAAAAGGGAAAATAAATAAAGAAATAAATAAAATTAAAAATGTATAATGCTATAACTCAAATGCCAAATCCAATAAAAAAGAAGTGAAGAAATATGAATGTTACAACAAACATTACTTACATGGGAGGAAAAAATAAATTTAAATTTCAGTTCCCATAATATTTGATTAGAACACAGTTAAATTTGGCAAGTTACAAATAAGTTATAGCATCTTTCATAGTACAGTGACAAAATTAAGTAGCTTTGAGAGAATTAACAACTTGTAAAGTCTTAAAACTCTGACCATTAGCAAAATTTCCAATCATTATTCTACTGTATATTAAAATATTTCCACATATTCAAGCACAACGTTTGACCTCATGTCAGGTGTACTTGTGCCTTTTTTTGAAGACACATCATCTATCAGAAATTTAACTTGTACTGGGAAATAAAAGTTGTCAAAGAATTTGGCAAATTAAGATGTAAAAAAAGTAGTATATTCATTTTTTAATAAGTTATATGGGAGATTGCTAAAAATTCTAACTTGCAAGCTATGAATTTACCTAAAAATGCCTGGAGATTATTGTGCTTGGGTAAAAGCATTTCCTTTCCAATTTAGATCAAGTTTGCTTTCTTCTATATGGATTAAACATTTATAAGTTCTACTTATTGGATCCTGAATAAGGTTTTCATTTGCTGATACAAATACTTTGTTGGCCAAGGGCTCTGTTTGATGGATGCACGTTCATCTTTTTTGCCTATCCAACTGTTTTGCTTACTCTTTCAATCTACTTCTTTATTTTTATCCAGAAAATGTATTTCTTCCTTTACAAATGGGTCAAAAAGGAAGAAATTAAGAACACAGCGAAACTTGATTCAACAAACTGATACATTTTACAAAACTAGTTTTGTATATTATGTTCTGGGGGATTTGATTAAATAGTTCAAACATTATTTATAATCAAAACACTATTTTAAAATATAATTTAACCATGACATAGAAATTATTCTGCAGGGTTTTTTGTTTGTTTGTTTTCTGATTTAGCAAGGAGGGGGGAGAAAAGAGATATTTCTCTCTCTTCTGGGAAAAATTGCTTAGCAAGAATTTGTCTTAGAATATATTTCTATCCATTCACCCCCACCCCTTCTCTGTCCTGATATCTTTCCAATAGAACAAGACTAAACTAATTGTGAACTAAAAAGTAGGCTAGTTTTAGAGAAATTAAAGGAGTTGGCAATACAGTATAAGCAGACATCTTTTATTTTCCTTTTTGGTCAGTGACAAAGTAACCTAGACAAACATAAACGATGCACAATAGTTCAGTACATTTCTCTCTTGGGAAATCACAAAGGTAGACTTCTTATATTGATCACACATTTAATGTAATAATAAGTACACTTTAGATGTGACAGGCTGACAAATTCAAATGTCATTCAAAAACAACCACAACACGTTTTATTATGTTTCCTTTTTTTTTTTTTTTTTTACAATCTTATAGTAATTTAAAAAATTAGAATCTTTTATTGAGGGTTTAACAAGCATGTCTATGACATCATGGGATATTCAGGTACATAAAAAATCAAGGCAGAAAAATAGGCAAAGGGGAAATAATGGCTGGTCCTGTAGCATGGAGCCATGAATCCTTAACCTAGTTACCAGCTTTTGGCGACAAACGTTCAGGTCTCAGGGGAAACAACAGGGCCAGTGGGTAGAGAAGAATAGCAGGCAAAGATCAGCAGGAACAGAGAGCTATTTCTGTGAGACATTCATTTAGATAATTTCACATACACCCCCAATCCCTTGTGGGTTTGTGTAAGTCTACTCAGTGCTTGTCAGGATGATGTCAGCCGTATGCTAATTATGTTCATGTTCCAACAAAGTTTTCTGGAGAAATAATGCTTTACTGGAAAGTCATTACAAATTGGTGCATTTTTTTTCTCCCCATGATCGTTGTCTGCATACCACCAACTGAAATACCAGACACAATTTTTTTATTATCTTTATTTGTTTAATGGGTAGAGGCAGTCATAAATCGAGAGGAAAGGGGATTATATAGAAAGGGAGAGAGACAGAAACACACCTGCAACACTGCTTTACCACTTACATGCAGTGAGTAGGGACTCTAACCCTGTTCCTTGTACATCGTAACATGTGAGCTCAGTCAGGTGCATCACCACCAGGGGCCCCACAATCTATATGATTAAAAATATCTTATGCTCTATTTTATAAAATCCATATGACTTTATATTAAACTTTATGTGGGGGTCGGGTGGTGGTTCACGTGGTTGCATGCATGTTACAGTGAGCAAGGATCCATGTTCCATGTACGTTACCATGTGCAAGGTCCCAGGTTCAAGCCCCCTCTCCCTACAAGCAGGGCTTACTTCATGAGTGGTGAAGCAGGTCTGTAGGTGTCTCTCTTTCTCTCTTATCTTTCTTCCTCTCTCAATTTCTCTCTCTCTTATCAAGTATAATAGAAAGGGAAAAAAAAAAGAAAAAAAAAGGAAAAAAGAACTTGAGGAGCAGTGGATTCCTAGTGCCTGAGCCAAACTCCAGAGATAACCTTGGTGGAGGAAAAAAAAAAATCCATGTTCTATATCTTCAAGCTTATAAGCATTCATCTTTATCTCTCAAAGTTTTTGTCTTTTGTGTTATTAATTCATCAGTTGCCTCTTGTTAGGTTTGCTTTCGTTTGTAACAAATTCTATTTGTAATACCTGCTACATTGCAATGAGTGATTGTAAGCTTCTGGGCAGAGTTTTCATAGTGTGTAAAATATGAGATGTGCTGTGAAGCAGGGCTGTGGATCTGAGACATTACACTGACAGACTTGATTTGTGCAGATGGAAAAGCATCCAAGTAGAAGTCAAGGTTAACCCAAACCAAGGAAAAATCACCTTTATTCTTGGTTGTAATGTCACTAAAAGAGGTAAGGGGTCACAGTGTTCTGTGGCGGTTGGAGACACAGTGTTCTCTGGGTGATACTTTAGCATTGTGGTAGGGATGCGAACCCACATTTTGGGAGAAGTAGATTATATCTCTTGGACAGTTATCGTTTTATAAAACAACAATAAAAAGACAACAAAGATTAACTGTGTGTCAGTACTCAAACATTGAATCTCCAATTTTATAGTATAAACTGAACACATTTGAAAAAGCAGAGCCTAATTTTGAAGGGAAGAAAAATGAGCAAGATTTTAAAATAAAGGAGAAATAGAAAACTCATGAAATGTGGTAGCAACCAAATCAATAGATTGATCAGATGGAGTTTTAAAAAGGACAAAGGAGAGAGCACCATGACAGGTGATGGAGTGATGGGGTGCAAAGGAAAACAGAATTATAAAGTATTTGATCAAATATGGGAGGCAGAAAAAAAGGATACATTGAGTGAAAATATAGACATGTAGCAGTGAAGTAAATACGTAAAAATAAAGAGGTCAGGAATGATCACACAGAAAAGCTATATCAGAAGGAAAGGAATTGAAAGTAAACACTTAGACATTGAGCACATACATTACAGTGTGCAAGGACCAAGGTTCAATCCCCTGGCCCCCACCTGTAGGGGAAAAGCTTTATGAATAGTAGAACAGTGCTGTAGTTGTGTTTGCCTCTCTACGGCTCTATTTCCCCCTCCCCTTTCAATTTCTCTCTGTCTCTATCCAATAATAAATAAATAAATAAATAAATAAATAAATAACAGCAGCAACAACACACTTAGGCTTCACAGGGCAACAAGAAAATCTAGAATGGAGATTCCGAGAGAATGAACTTATAGGGGCCAGGTGGTGACATGCCTACTAAAGCACACATTACAATGTGCAAGGACCAGGGTTCACGACCCAGGCTCCACCTGTAGGGGGAAAGCTTCTTAAGTAGTAAAGCAGTGTTGTCGTGCTCTCTCTCTCTCTCTCTCTCTCTCTATATATATATATATATATATATATATATATATATATATATATATATATATACACACATATATATATATATATATCCTCTCTCCCCATACCTATCAGTTTTCTCTATCTATACCCAACAAAAATATAAGTAAAACAACAAAAGGAGTGGACTTTAAGAAATTAAAAAGTAAAGGAGGGCAGGTGGCAGTGCACCAAGCTGAAGACACACACATTATCGTGCATAAGAACCCAGGCTCAAACCCCTGATCCACATCTGCATGGAGAAGCTTTGCCAGTGGCGAAGTAGTGTTGCTCATATCTCTCTTTCTCTCTTCCTCACTAGCTACCCTTCCCTCTGTTCTATAAATAAAATAAACATGACAAATGGACAAATGGGACTGTCTAGAGTGGCAGATAGATTGTGCAGGTACTGGGCTCCAGTGATAACCCCAGTTGAAAAAGCAAAGGGGAAAATACACAAAAAGAAAAGGAAAATGTAGACGTACCATTTAATTGAATCAATAAGTGTAATGTGCTAGACTTACTGAAAAGCTGGGTGAATCTAAAAAAAATCTATATAATAGAAAGATTTTGACAGCAACTTCTTATTTCCACTTTTGTCTCCATAGGAACTGAAATCTCCAAGCTCACTATTACAGGTGGCTGTATTTCTATTCTATGGAACTCAATCATTAATCTGGGTGGGAGGAAAAATTGAGCTTGAATAATTTCACAAATTTACTGAACATTGTGGAGTTACCTGGGTGAAAACATTTAGCATAGAACATAGTCCTATATTAAGCATGACTCCAACTTGAGTTAAATTGGACAATAACTTGTTGAATTGTTATTGGATAAGTCGTAATTACTTCATTTTATTAAGACTTAGTTAACTCAGTTGTAGATTGTTGGCTTAGGGATAAGATATTCTAAATTCTTCTGTTTTACTTGGAATATTCAATTTGTGTGTGTTGATATGTCTATAGACTGTTAAAGTAAAAGGTTTATGAATTTTTTTTTCAAAAATAATTGCTTTAATACTTATAGTGCCAAACTTACTTCATAAAAATTACTATTCTAGTTGTGATTACATGCTTTCCCTCAAAATATTATTTTAAGATTTATTTGTTAATTTTAACAGAGATAAATACATACACACACTTAGATGATAGAGAGATAGATAGATGATAGATGATAGATAGATAGATGATAGATAGATGATAGATAGATAGATAGATAGATAGATAGATAGATAGATGGATAGATAGAGATAGAATATGAGAAAAACCAAAGCACTATAATCTGTTGTATGGCAGAATTAAGATTTGAACCTGAGACTTCTGCTACCTCAAACACTGATTCCTGTGTGTGTTCCCCATACTATATTTCCTTGACCACAAGTAGGTATTGCCTTTTGAATTAGTTTTGGTTTGTCAGTTTGCCCAGTCATCTTTCCAACTTTTTTCTCTAACCTATATTTTCTGCTTAGTTGTCTTCTAGACTTAGTGGTGTTTGTTTGTTTATTTGTTTATTTTTGAAGTGAGAGCTGTGTGGTGGCACACTCAGCTGAGCACACATTACCATGATCTAACCCCCTTGGCCCCCGTCTATGGGGGAAACTTCACAATTGGTGAAGAAGTACTACAGGTATCTATGTTTCTCTCTCACTCTCCATCTGCCTCTTCCCGCTCAGTTTCTCACTGTTTATCCAAAAATTTGATAAATAAATTATACATATATTTAAAAGAGTTTTTTTTTTCTAATGAGTTTATCTTTGGGGTTAACTTGCCATATGTGTATTATTTCTCTAGGCCTTGGTTTTTCCCTTTTCTTTTTGTTTTGATAGAAGGTGAGAGATGCAGGAGGTTCCCGGAAGATGGTGGACTGAGAAGCTGCTAGTGGCTTGAGCTCTGACCACATCTTCTGAAAATGGTAGCATTTTCTGCCTTTAGTAGGCCAGTCAATAAGGGGTCCTAGTGGTGACACCAAGGAGGTGACTATAACTTAATTTGGGTTAAAAAAGAGTTGGAAAAAAGGAGAAAAATTTTTTTCTTTCTTTTAAATTATTAAGCACACCTCCTCCCCCTTCCCCTCCCCCATAACCAGTCCCTGGGGACCAGCTCCTAGCAGGCTCCCCTGCTGAGCCTCTTTCTTTACCAAGATTCCTGTCCCACCAGGGACTATCATTCATTCTAAGTCTATACCCTTCTGACACCTCTGGCCTTTTTTCTTTCTAAGTAGCCACCCCCCACTTCACCCTGCATAGCTAATTAAATAATTACAAATAAATAAATAAAAAACTCTTTCCTTTCACCACTCTTTTATGACTGACTGTTCTTTTTCTTATCTTTTTCTTTTCTCTCTCTTTTTTTCTTTTTCTCATTCTTGTCATCCTTTCTTCCTTAATCCTACAGCTTCCAAAGCCACAGGCCCCATACCCCACACTACCAAACAGTGTGCTTTTTTGAATTCACTGATACACATTTGGGAATTATTTTGGGGATGAATTCTGACTCAGAGTTGGACTCAGAATTTAGCTACCCCTAGAATATACACTGGATATTAGATTTGCATAACTGTCTATTTCAGCTATCCTTGTCTAGTCCTGAGTTTTTTGTTTGTTTGTTTGTCTTGTTTTTCTCTTTCTTAACAATCAGCTGCCTCTGATCACAAGGTTTGAGGTAATCTGGGACAGGTTTTTTTTTTAC
Source organism: Erinaceus europaeus (assembly GCF_950295315.1). Taxonomy (NCBI): domain Eukaryota; kingdom Metazoa; phylum Chordata; class Mammalia; order Eulipotyphla; family Erinaceidae; genus Erinaceus; species Erinaceus europaeus. The sequence continues at coordinate 197,304,517 of NC_080162.1, forward strand.
CCTGCTCTATTTTATTATTAATATTAAATAAAGGCATATATCTTCCCCCCCCCCTTTAGGTTGATAAGAATTAACTCTTAGGGTATCTTTCATTGCTAGGGTAGCAGGCATCTTATCTATTGTGGGAGGAACGTGTCTCCTTACTCCTACCTCCTCTACAGACTCTCCTCTCCCTCTTCCTCCTAGCTAATTAAAAAAATAAATTAAATTAAATTAAAAATAAAGTAATCAAAAAAACTTTCCTTTCACTACTCTTTACAGTTCTTTTTCTTATATTTTCTCTTTTCTCTCTCTTGTCTTATTTTTCTTTTTTTTTTAATCTTGTCATACACTTCTTCCTTCTTCTTTGCCTTTCTGAATTTGTGAATTATTTTGGGGAAGAAATCTGACTCAGAGTGGACTATGTGTGTATCTCTGCTCTACTTCCCTTTCCCCTCTTGTTACCCCTAGAATATACAGTGGATAGTAGATTCACATAACTGTGTATTCTTGCTATCCCTTGTCTCTTTTCTCTTTCTTCTTCACTGGGATTTGGTTACTATTTTTTCACGGACTGCAGAAATTGTTTGGCTAACTGGTAGTGATTAAACTGCTTCAATACTTGCTTCAGTTGCTACTGTAATTCCTGAGGCTGGTGAGTGCAATTGTCATAAAGGTATTTAATACAGTGTTGCTTGTACCCAAGACATAACAGAAAACGAAAAAGGGGTGAAAGAGCTTAAAAAGAGATTGAGAGACACTGAAAACAACAACAGAGACATATGGGACGATCTCAAAAGAAGTAACATTCACATAATTGGCCTGCCAGAGGAAGAAAGAGAGGAAGGAGAAGCAAACATTGTAGAGGAAATAATAGAAGAAAACTTCTCAGACCTGAATAACAGAAAGGACATCAAGATTCAAGAGGCCCAGAGAGTACCACACAGAATCAACCCAGACCCGAAAGTCACATACAAGGGAAAACCCGTAAGATTATCTGCAGACTTCTCCACTCAAACTCTAAAAGCCAGAGGAGAATGGCAAGATATCTATTGAGCCCTGAATGAAAAAGGGTTTCAACCAAGGATAATATATCCTGCTAGACTTTCATTCAAACTAGATGGAGGGATCAAAACCTTCTTAGACAAACAACAGTTAAAGGAGGCAACCATCACCAAACTGGCCCTGAAAGAGGTTCTAAAATACCTCTTATAAACAAGAACATCACTATAATACTGGAAATTTATCAGAACAAACAAAACAAATTTTTTTAGAACAATGGCACTACAATACATTAAATCCATAATATCAATAAATGTCAATGGCTTAAACTCACCCATCAAAAGGCACAGAGTTGGGGGGATGGATCAGAAAACATAATCCAACCATATGCTGCTTGCAAGAATCCCATCTTGTTGTTATCACAACAAGATAAACACAGACTTATCAAGTGAAAGGATGGAAAACTATCATACAGGCTAACGGACCACAAAAAAGGGCAGGAACAGCCATTCTCATCTCAGACACAATAGATTTTAAATTAAACAAAGTAATAAAAGATAGGCAAGGACATTACATAATGATTAGAGGATTAATAAGCCAAGAAGACTTAACAATCATTAATATCTATGCACCCAATGACCCAATGAGCGACCATCTAAATACATCAAGCACTTACTGAAAGAATTTCAAAAATACATCAATAGTAATACAATAATAGTGGGAGACTTCAATACCCCACTCTCACACTTAGACAGATCAACAAAGCAGAGAACCAACAAAGATACAAGAGAATTGAATGAAGAGATTGACAGACCTCTTGGACGGTTTCAGAGTCATTCACCACAGAAAACTGGAATATACCTTCTTTTCAAATCCATATAACATACTCAAGGATAGACCACATGTTAGGCCACAAAGACAGCATCAATAAATTCAAGAACATTGAAATCATCCCACGTATCTTCTCAGACCACAGTGGAGTAAAACTAACATTTAACAACAAACAGAAAATTATTAAAAGTCACAGAATTTGGAAACTAAACAACATACTCCTTAAGAACCACTGGGTCAGAGATTCACTCAAGCAGGAAATTCAAATATTCCTGGAAACAAATGAAAATGAAGACACAATCTATCAAAATATTTGGGAGACAGCTAAAGCAGTACTGAGAGGGAAACTTATAGCCATAGAATCACATATTAAACACCAAGAAGAAGCTCAAATGAACAACCTTACTGCACACCTCAAGGACTTAGAGGAAGAGGAACAAAGGAACCCTAAAGCAACCAGAAGGACAGAAATCACTAAAGTTAGAGCAGAAATAAACAACATCGAAAATAAAAGAACCATACAAAAGATCAATGAAGCCAAATGTTGGTTCTTTGAAAGATTAAACAAAATTGACAAACCCCTAGCCAGACTCAACAAACAAAAAAGAGAGAAGACTCAAATTAATAGAATTGTAATGATGGAGGAGATATCACAACTGACACCACAGAAATCCAGAGAATCCTGCGAAACTTCTATAAAGAACTATACGCCACCAAGCTAGAGAATCTGGAAGAAATGGAACAATTCAAGAAGCATATGCCCTTCCAAAACTGAAGAAAGAAGAACTACAAAATCTAAATGCACCAATCACAGACAAAGAAATTGAAAACGTTATTAAGAACCTCACCAACAACAAAAGTCCTGGACCAGATGGCTTCCCATCCTACTAGTGAAAGAGAGAGGCAGACTGGGAGTATGGACTGACCAGTCAACGCCCATATTCAGTGGGGAAGCAATTACAGAAGCCAGACCTTCTACCTTCTGCAACCCACAATGACCCTGGGTCCATGCTCCCAGAGGGATAGAGAATGGCAAGGCTATCAGGGGATGGGGTGGGATATGGAGATTGTGTGGTGGGAATTGTGTGGAATTGTACCCCTTCTAACCTATGGTTTTGTTAATTAATCCTTTCTTAAATAAAAAAGAAAAAATAAAGATGGTGAGAGATGCAAAGGCAGAGAAGAAATAGAGGGGTGGGAGGAAAGAGAGACACTTGCAACACTGTTCCCAACTCCTTAATCACCCACTCCCATAGATGGAGGCCAGGGGTATGAATGCCAGTGTGAGAGCATGGTAGTTTGTTCACTGCACTGCTCTCCCCACTACCCAGGCCACTCGCTTTGACCTTCTAAAATTCTGGATGCTCCATTATGGAAAAAAAATATGAAGAGTCCCCAAAGAAGTGAAAATGGAAATTCCTTATGATTTATTAATATCATTCTTGGTTATTTATCCAGAAGACACAAAGCCATTAATCTGAATGGATATATTCACCTTCATGTTCATAAATGTATTATTCATAATAGCTAAAATATGGAAGCAACCTAAATGCACCTCAACAGATGACTTCATACGAGGTTATGGGATGTACTTGTATGTAGAATCATGGAGTACTGTGCAGCGTTTTAAAAAGGTGATCTTTTGTTCTCTGGGACAAACATGGAAGAAACTGGAGGTGATTATGCTTACTGAAGGAAAGAAGGAAGTGAAAGACAACTACCATATATAGTTGAACTCATATGTGGTATATAGAAAATTGAAATATATGAACTTGCACTTAGAAGGAAAAAAAATTGTGGGTGGGTAGATAGCATATCGATGATACAAGGAGACTCCCATGCTTGAGGTTTCCACGTACCAGGTTTAGTCCCTAACACCACCATTAGCCAGAGCTGATTAGTTCCCTGGTAAAAAAATATAGTATAGTATAGAATAGAATAGGATAGAATAGAATAGAATAGAATAGAATAGAATAGAATAGAATAGAATAGAATAGAATAGAATAGAATAGAACAGAACAGTATAGTATAATGCCCGGATAGCCTGAGGGTGCTTCTTCCTGAGCTAGTGCTCTCTGGGTTGGAGAGAACTCAACTGGAGCCGATCTAGGCTGCTGCGTGGGAGAGGGATCAGGAACTTGTGCCACACTAACTTCGCAGGAGATACACTCTGGAACTCTCAGAGCTGGAAAGCAATTTCCAAGTGTCTTTAATCAGAAGAGTAGCTGTATTTATACTCTCCAAGTAGGGTGGAAACAGGATGTGACATAGAGAGGGTGGAGTGAAAAGGGAGTGGTAGAAAATCAGGGTGTGACAAGGAGAGGGGGCGTAGCTGGTGAGAATTCTACCACAGAACCACCAATGCCCTGGAGGGAGGGTGGTGCTTTATGTAAATATAAAAGTGATTCAGACCGCAGCTTTGAGTGGGATCAAACCAATCCCATACAGGCATACCGGTGCTTAGTTAAGCAGAAGCCAGGGGGAGCTGGCATACTACCCAACAGTATAATATAATATAATATAATATAATATAATATAATATAATATAATATAATATAATATAATATAATATAATTAATATAATATAACATAATAAATATAATATAATATAATATAATATAATATAATATAATATAATATAATATAATACAATATAATTTATAGAAACCAACTTGTCAAGTTATCTTCGGATACCTTGGTGGTCCTCACTGGAGTGGTGTGCCATAGAACTTTGGTGGCAGGAGTCCTGTGGAACTATAAATATCCTTATTATCTTACAATAGTCTAAATCACTACTAATAATAAAAACAATAAGCTTATGGCTGTTGAGATAATTTCTAGTATTATTTTTTAATTTTAAGTTTCTGTTTCTAAGTCTAAAGCATCACCCCTATCTTCCAAAATGTGTTTTCAATTATCCAAGACAAACACTGAGAGTGCAAAGCAACTAAAGACTATAGGTAATGCTTATAGGATTACTTGCAAAATTAGTTTTCCTCCAGTGTATTTTTAATAAAGAATCCTTGCATCGACTCCACAGCACATTCATTATTTTGCTAATGTTAACATGACAGGTATGTAACCCTGCCATTACAAAATCATTAAGAGAGATTTCTTTATCTCAGCTAAGAGGTCTGCTAATTGTTAAAGCTAATAAAAGGAGTCGTTATTACTTGGCTTTAAAATATAATTACATGACCAGAATTCTCTGCTTCATTTTTCTTTCAGAGTCCATGTAATCACCATATAATAAAATTAGAGATGGAGGAGGCTTCCATGAAAGAGAAAAGTTAGTCATTTAAAAGATAGGATATTTCTGTTTTTCGTTTTTTTTTTTAAGTAATTGCAAGTCTTTTTGTGGATCAAAATAAAAAAGTAAACTAAAGAGGCCAGGAGGTGGCACACCTGGTTAAGCACACATGTTACAGTGCACAAGGACCCAGATTCGAGTCCCCATTCCCTACCTGCAGGGGAAAAGCTTCACAAGTGGTGAAGAAGGGCTGCAGATATCTCTCAGTCTCTCTCCCTATCATCCCCTCCCTCTTAATTTCTGGCTGTGTCTATCCAATAAATAAATGAATATTTAAAAAATATAAAAATAATAAAAAAGTAAAGTGAAAAAAAGGAAACTTAATTTTTGAATTATCTTTATTTATTTATTGGCTAGAGAGAGCCAGAAAATTGAGAGGGTAGGGGGAGATAGGGAGAGATAGAGAGAGACACTGGCAACACTGCATCACCACTCACAAAGCTTTCTCCCTGTAGCTGGGGTCTGGGGCTTGAACCTGGGTCCTTGTACATTGTAATATATGCACTCAGCCAGGTGCACTACCATTCTCCCCCTCTCCACCTGCAAAGGAAACTTGTTAAAGTCAGTCAGAGGGAGCAGTCCCTCTGCTCAGGTGTGCAGTGGCTTCCCATACACACAGAGTTCCAGAAGATAGTCCTCAACCATCTTTTCATCTTATATTGTTGCAGTTGCTATTCCAGACCTATTATGATTTCTTGTAGCATTTTTATATAAAATGGAGCCCAAGTATTGTCATTACTAGGTTCTCATGACTGATCTATAAGAGTCCTATAGCTTCAGATGTGTGAGGAAAAAAAACATTGAATGAAAAAATATATATATAATAACAACAACAACAATAATAATAAAACAAATATTGTGCAGTGTGGGGACAGTATGCTCCATCACAGATGTCTCCCTCAATAGTGCCCCCTTTTCCCTCCTTTTAAAGTTTTCTTCTATGTACGGTCTTACAAATCTGGTCTGTCTATGTCTGTATGTAAATCACTTCTCAGTGTTTTCTGGTCGTGTGTGTATATGTGTGTGTGTGTGTGTGTGTGTGTGTGTGTGTGTGTGGTGTGTTGTGCATGTGTCAACAGGTCCTTTTTTTCTCTAAAATAAGCACAATGCCTGGTATATAGTAAATATATGGAAAATACAGGAAAGGGAGTGAATGCCAAATTATCATATATTTATCTCACTATCAAAATAACTGTTAGTGTTTTCAGTAGCCCTGCATTTTGGGTATAAGGGAACTAATTTTGTGCAAAGCCCATTGATCATCACTTCTATAGAGGGACAGTGGTTTGTTCTCATTGTGTCCATGAGTTTAAGATGGATTTGTATTGTTACTAAAAAGTTCATAGTCATGCAACAAGAGATCATTTTCCCTCATACTTAAGGAAATTACAGTGCATATCTCTAGGAATTTTTCTTATGAAATCTTAATGTTCATGACAATTCTTTTGAACTATAATATCTAGATAATTATTACAAGTAATTATTATTATTAGGAATTATGGCTTAGAACTAGGTGACTTCTAAGGTATATAAAATCAATGCTGATATAAGCTGATAAAAGTTTTGGCTAAGTTTGGTATTCCATGAGGTTTGGTTTGGTCCCTTCCCCCATCTCTAGGAGATGGTGGTTTCAAGCAGCCTGCTTGTCCCCGCCCCAAGGAACCCCTACAGAGTTCCAGAGTTCTTGGCTCAGCCGGGTGAGGAGAAGGATGCAGGAGAGAGCTGTGTGATGATTAGTTTGGTTTAGTTTATGAATCGTTGTTCGTGAATAAAGAAATACAGCTTCCCAGCCCAGCCGTGTGTCTCTGTTACCTGCCCGTGAAGCCAGCCTGAAAACTAACAACAGCTAAGGTTTTTGTTCTTGCTTTTTACAATAAAAATGAAATAGCATTTTAAACAAAAAGAAAGGATTTGAGGACAGAGAGAAAAGCTTCATTATTATTCTCCTTTGAGTCAAAATGCCTATAAATTAGACTATCAAGCTCTTTAGTTAAAAGAAAGTTCAAAGGAAACTTGGTTTGTTTAAGGTGTAGTGACCTCACTGTGATGGTTCTGAGAACTTTTTGCACATACTGTTTATCTTCTTAAAATATATATTTTTAATTTTTATTATCTTTATTTATTGGATAAAGACAGACAGACATTGAGAGGGAATGGGAAGACAGAGAAGAAGAAACATCTGCAATACTGCTTCACCACTTGCAAGGTTTCCCTCCTGCAGGTGGGAACCCGGGGGCTCATTGTGCATCATAACATGTGTGCTCAACAAGGTAAGCCACCACTGGACCCTGGATATATTAAATATTATTTTTCTGTGAAAGTAATAATAATATATCCCCAAGAATATTTTCCAATAGTCGATCTTGGGTTGATTCCTACTAGCTGTATCTTTAAGACTCTTCAAATACAGATTCTGATTTTTTCAGCAAGTATCTGTTTATTACATGCTTGACAATGTCAAATGTTAAGGATAATGTTGAATAAGACAAAGTGTGTTCTTACACAACATAGATTGCCTTGAGAGTATGGGTAGAACAAAGAAATACTGTTCCTTATACACCCACTCACAATTACTTCTCCATGATTCACTAGTTAATTGAAACTGTGTCACTTTAAATCTTACACACGGCTTAGACCCCTGGGTTATATTCAGCTTAGCTAGCTAAATTGATGACTTTATTTTGTTCTATTGCATTTGTTATGCATGAGATCTTTTAGGAGATGGAACATTTTGTCATTAAAAAATTGAGGTCGTAGACATTTTAGATTATAATACAGTTGATCAATAAAATATACCAAAGAGTAAAGAATGGTCTCTTCTTTCTTGGCATGATTATTTGAGGAAAGATCAAAGGTTTGTACATTTTAATGGTTTATATTATTTAAAGACTGTACTTGTGTTCTCAGATATTATAAGAAGTAGGCCAGTGAATCGTTATCTATGAAAACTGATAATATATATATATATTTTTCTGAAATGCTATATTGGGTTGAAGGTTCATCACTGAGGACAAACAATTAAAAGTATAGATTTGACAAATTAGCAAGATGAGGGAGACCAAACCTTAGATTTAAGTAAAGAAAGATAGAAAGATCAGAGTCTTTCTGCAGGAGATAACGAGGTATTAATGCCACTCTCATTTTGTCTCTTCAGGGAAGACAAAACCCTACCTTGCCCATACATTCTGACTCACTGATTTCCCAATGAACATTTCTTTCTGTATACATGAAAGGTGGTGGAATAATAGAGTGATAGGGGGAGTATAAATATCTAAGTGTCAGTAATGACTCACAACAAACACAATGTGTTCCTGAAATACTAATTTACTTTTTTTTTTCTTCCTTGGGAAAGAGGGCTTATAAGAATATTGGCTCTAATCAATTGATTCCATCAGCTTTGTTGGCAAATTAATCATTGTCTTTCCAATCAATTATTTATGTAAATCCTTTTTAGATCCTGTAGGGCAGCCCCCCTGCTCCATCCTCCATTGCTGACACTATGGCCTATTTACATAATCATTGTTTTGCCTGAAAGATTCCCCACCCATTCTTTTGATCTATCTTCTTTCTACCTAGAGACCAGCCCTGCCTTCAGGGTACATTAATCCTACTGGTTAAAATGCTAGCAACCATTGCTATGGAAGCTTTCTACCTTCCTGCTCTTTCTTTTCTCCACTCCCTTTCCCAGCCATCTCTGTTCCCGACTTGCCACTTCCGATTTTACCCTATAAAGCCCACTTCTGTTCCTGGTTTCGTTCTCCTCCCTTCTTTTTTCTCTTCCCCTTCCCAACCTGGAGAAGGGCTGGTGTGCAGAGTGGGAGGCGGCCATTATGGTTTGGCGCCACATGACTTATCCTGCTGTGCTCACACCCGACTCTGGAGCTCCCACATGAAGAAAGAATTGTATTAGGGGGTCCGGCGGTGGTGCAGTGGGTTAAGCGCATGTGAGGCAAAGCCCAGGGACGGGTGTAATGATCCTGGTTTGAGCCCCTGGATCCCCACCTGCAGGGGAGTGGTTTCGCAGGTGGTGAAGCAGGTCTGCAGGTGTCTATCTTTCTCTCCCCCTCTCTGTCTTCTCCTCTCTCTCCATCTCTCTGTCCTATCCAACAACAAACAGCATCAACAATGGCAATAATAATAACCACAACGAGGCTACAACAACAAGGGCAACAAAAAGGGGGGGGGAAATTGGCCTCCAGGAGTGGTGGATTCATGGTGCAGGCACCAAGCCCAGCAATAACCCTGGAGGAAAAAAAAAAAAAAAAGAAAGAATTGTATTACCATGCAGCCATGAGTTCCTGGTCTCTCTCCCACAAAATCAATTATCACTATGTATAAAGTTCTCTCAAATCTTATATTCTAATATGTCTACCCAACTCTATTAAGAAAAGTCCCTGTTGACTGACTAGCATCCTAGCAGTGTTTACATTTATGAAGTCCAGACATTTCTTGCTAGCTGTATGCCTTTGATGTCTGGATGAGAATGATACATTTTAAATATGGGTAGATTTGATGGATATTAAATGATAAATATACAAAATGGTTTATCTGTAGTATTTTTTGTTTGTGTCTTATTTTCTCATTTCAGGTTATTTAAAAGAGATTTTTTTTTACCTGAAAGATTTGCATATTTAATTTTTCAAGAATGGGAGAAAAAGGGAAAGAGGTGATGAAATCAGAGCATCACTTTGACATATGTGATACAAAGAGATTGAATTCATGGTCCCAGGCTATGGCACAAATGGTTAAGTGCTCACATTACAGAGCACAAGGTCCCAGGTTCAGGCCTCTGGTCCACACCTGCAGGGGGAATGTTTCACAAGTGGTGAGGCAGGGCTGCAGGTGTCTATCTCTCGTTCTCTCCCTCCCTCTCTCATCTCAATTTCTCTCTATATATATGTACATATAAACAGATATATATATACATATATATCGAATATATATATATAATAACTAATTAATTAATTTAAAATGAGTTCAGGCCTTAAGCATGCAAGTCTTGCCCTCTGAGTCACTTCTGTGGTGACTGAAAAAGAATTTTTGAATGCAAGAAAGTGTGTTTCAGTAGAACAATGAATGAATAATTTGAGAAGTAATGCTTAAAGTTATTTAATTATTTAATCGTAGATATCAATTACTTTTGATTATTTGGCTAAATATTTGTGGGATTTATTGCATACTTCTTATTTTCTGTAATATGTTTGCTTAGTGAATATAAAATGAAACAGTCTCTGACTGTAAAAGCTGCTTTTGTTTTATTCAGATCTGAATACTCTACAAAAATGCCTACCATTTGTCTTCCTCTTTAAAATGTAGCTTCTTTTAACTGCCATCAAAACAGTATAATAAACAGGTCATTAGCAGTGATGATGTCATAATGGATAATGGAAAGGCATTAATTTGCATAATATCAACCTTAATTATAGCTATCAATGAAATGCAATAGGACTGACTTAGCCTTACTAAGTGAAGCAAATGCTTTGAAATATTAATTAATAAAATCAATCTCAGCAACATAGTGGTAGAAAAATTTATTATTTAACCATTTTAAGCATGCAAAGTAAAGAAAGTTTTGTGTTTCAGGAAGATGCCATTAATATAATTTAACATTTCTACTTTCCATAACATTATTCCTTAGCTAAATCATTAGAGAACTTCAGAAAGTCTTTTCAATTTTCCTCAATCCAAGTTTCATCATCCACATTAAAATTATATAGCTTAATTTTTATGATTGTGTGTGTGGTATATATTCAATTATGTCAATAATATAAAATCATCCATAAATAATTGTGTCTTGCACTTGTGAAGGATTCCTTGTTACATTTCTTTAAGGACAGATAGGTTTAGTTTTAAGAGAGGAATAGAACCTAACTTTGTAATTTAAAAATAATAATGATAAATAATAGTTTTTAATAGCCACATGCTATTAAATAATTTAGTGTAATATCTCTTTCTACCTTTCTTCCTTCCCTCCTCTCTTTTTCTTTCTTTCTTTCTTTCTTTCTTTCTATTTTTTTACTTGACAAGAAAGAGAGAAATTGAGAGGAGTGGGGAGATAGGGAAAGAGAAAGACAGACACCTGCAGACTGGCTTCACCACTTGGGAAATGTAGCCCCTGCAGGTGGGCAGTAGTGGGACAGCTATGCTTGAGTACTGGTCCTTGCACATGGCTATCTGTGCACTTAGCCCCCCGCCATACTATATCTTTTCAAATACTTTAAACAAATTATTTCATGTAATCATAATAATAAACATATAAAGGAGATATTATAATGATCACTTTACCAATGAGTAGACAAAATCAATAAGGCCAACATTCTTATGCATGGTCACAAAAATATTGAACGGTAGTAGCAGATCTGGTTTCACTTCAGAATCTGTATCTTTCTCCATCTTGGATGGAGTACGAAGACATCATGTTAAGTGGTTTGGTGTATTGCATAATGGCAAAGGACTCTGGGGAAGGGAAGAAGAGAAGGAGTCAGGGGTAGAAGTGGGACTTTGGGATTCTGGTGCATAATGTTGGGTAGGGACCTAAGCTGGGGATGAGTGTGTTTTGCAAATGTCTATTATGGTGAAGTGAGGTTTGAACCATGAGTCAAAAAATGCGCTGTAAATCATTAGCCTCCCACCCCCAGTAAGCAAACAAACAAGCCAAGGAGAAAGGATCTGTATCCTTGATCACATGGTTATTTATCTTGGATTATATGTGCAGTCTTCCTTAAACAATTTGTAGCATTTTGTTCCCTTTGAAGTACTGTTATTGAGCTGATAATGTCACAAGGCAATAAGCAGAAAAACTAAGAAGGATAAAGAAATCCTAATGGGAGCTACCTGAATTTTGCTTAGTACATGCAAATGGGGACTGGTGAGAGCACTTTTAATTACATAGCCCTAGCCCATTGAATTCTGGGATCATTTGTGTTAGTTCTGAAAATTCAAAGGTCATTGAGATTTAGGCTTTAACCTAAGGAATGTATAGCATTTTTATCTGATCTCAGGTAATTACTTTTAATGATTGGATCTAAAAAAAGATTTTAAAATAAATATAAATAACTTTTAACAGTATACTTATGTACTGTTACAATATTAAGCACATAAACCAGTTATAGCCATTCTTATTTTATTATGGTTCAAGCCTCTGGCTCCCCACCTGCAGGGGAGTCGCTTTACAGGCAGTAAAACAGGTCTGCTGGTATCTGTCTTTCTCATCCCCTCTCTGTCTTTCCCTCTGTCCTATGCAAGAACGACAACATCTATAACAACGGCAATAATAACTACAACAATAAAACAACAAAGGCAACAAAAGGGAAAATAAATAAATATTTTAAAAAGGTAGTAAAGATGGTGTTTAAGACTCTGTCTTTATCCAACAACAGATTTCTGTGTGATTAGAAGAACATCATTGTTTTGATTTTCATTTATTCTATTATTTTTACACAGTGCTGTATAACAAACAAGTCTCACGAATGCACTTTATTTCTTATACATCTCCCTAGCCCATATGCTTTTAATTTTATTATATTTATTTATTGTAACATGTGATTTCAACCAGGTTTTCCACCTCCCAGCCCTGCCCATATGTTCTTATAAGAGTGAAGCAGAGACAAAGACAGTGAGAGAGCACAAAGCATACCCATGAAACTTTTTACTTCGGTTATTTCTTTGTTTTTCATCTTCATTGTTCTTATGTGGTGCTTGGACTTATACCCAGGGTTTACTTGCATGCAAGGCAGCTGCTCTACTATTGAACCACCTCCTCAGTCCTAAATTATATTTGTAAATACGATTTCCCATATTAAAATATATCTAATGATGAAGTAAAACTACAGTGTTTTTTTTTTTCAGGAAAATTAAATGATGTATTTTATAGAGCCTTTCTCACAGAAAATATTGAGAACATGAAGATACTGTGTGTAACCAACAATTAAGTATAACACATGACATTGTTTAGTCTAAAACAGTTAATCAATTATTAATAGATTGGTTCTATCAGAAGATATTTCACTAGTAAAGCTTACAGACTTTCAGCCTTGATTTTGATCACTGGGTCACAATGGAGAAGCATGAATAGCATCAAAAAGAATTTTATTGATAGTATCGTGGTGCTTTTGTTTTTTCTCTAATTCTCCTCACTCTCTCCTATTTTTCTCTCCTGCTTTTTCTGTGAATCTGTAGATTGAAACACTGAATTTGTTAGGCTGCTAGGTGGTCTCACATATGCTTGAAGCACCACATTGAAGAGGAATAGATTGGTGCCATCCAGAGCTATGCATAGGTAAAAGAATTACCTCTAAAATAGTAAAATATCTGTCATTAATAGCAAAACATTCTTCCAGCAAAGGTTTACTTGTGAACATGTGAATTTTAAACTGGCCAAATCTATGCTTCTGCAAATCCAAGTCGAATTCAACATCTGATGCCCTTCCAGAGGCAATATTCTGTTTGTCTCTGAAGGAATAAAACAGCACTCATGTTCTACATCATAGGAGGATCACATTAGCAAACTATTTATTTATTAGCTATGGCACTTTCAAGCAAAAATATATGTTCTCATGTCTCCTGCTTAAAAGATTGTGTTAGGAGAGATTCCTTAATCCCTCATTTTGCCCAGAAAAATGGCTGTAAAACTCATATTCTCTGTTTAATTATTAATGTTGCATTGGTTTGTGTTTCTCATAGTCCAAGTGACAAAAAATACATTCAGAAATATAAGCAGCTAATACCATATTTTATTTAGGATTTACCATGTGCTAAGCAAAAGACTCGGTTTTTAAAACAACTGCTCAGAATACTTTTAACATATTCCTCAAGGTAGGGTTCACCTTGTGTTTATTTTTAGAGGACAGAATAAAAATAAATAATGAATTACTTTAAATGTCCTATCTTTGAAAGTGACAAAACATGGTAGACCATACTACAACATCTTTTCTGTTATGTTGTTATGTTGCTTTATATCATAATGCCTTTCATATATGATTTCATTAATGTTCTTCCAACTCTCTCCTCTAAGTGTCTATTGTGATAAATTAAGGTACTAGTGTCCTATATGATGCTAATGGACACTTTATGAGCCAAAAAAAAAAAGACATGAAATAATTAAGATGCCCTGATAAGAACATATAGGCATACGGAAATCAGGAGTCAGAATGCTGTAAGTGAAGTCACGCAACCATGTTTTTCACCTATCATGGAGTTTGTTAGTCCTTTCCCAGATTTATTGTTTTATTTTTTTTCTTCATCATAAGCACATAACAAAGTTTGGATGTGTTTCATACCATACCTTTCCTTGCACTTTTGTGCAACCCTGTGCTTGGTATGTACGATGGCAAATAAGCAGAAAATAAACAAGTCATTTGGAGTAAGGTTTGTAGTAGAGTGCATGCCTCCAAAATCAGTCTCTATTCTAAACCACATACATGAGGCAAGGTCCCTGAGGTTAGACACACATTTAAAACAGATAGAATACCTGAAATAGACCTACTAGCTTTTTCCAAAATGGAGACCCCAGATCTCACCTACTGTTCTCTTACCTTTAGATTCCTGATTATTAAATACTTTGTTCTGTTTTGTACCTTAATGCTTTTTCAGCCACCAAGTTGCAGATGCTAGGATGATACCAACCTGACTTGCCCGCACAGATAACCTCACCAATGTACACTGGGACTCCACCTCACCAGAGCTCTGCCCACCAGGGAAAGAAAGAAACAGGCTGGGAGTATGGATTGACCTGCCAATGCCCATGTCCAATGGAGAAGCAATGACAGAAGCCAAACTTTCCACTTTCTGCACCCCATGATGACCCTGGCTCCATGCTCCCAGAGGGACAAAGAATAGAAAAGCTTCTAATGGAGGGGATGAGATATGGAACTCTGAAAGTGGGAATTGTGTGGAATTGTACCCCTCTTATCCTACAGTCTTGTCAGTAAGTATTAAATCCATAAAAACTTAAAAAGTAATTGATAAAAACAGATGGAATACTGGAAAATCACTGATCTAAGTACCAGCTTTAGGCTATATATGAGAAGTAAATGAACTTTAATGTTGATTTTATTTTGATTTTCCTTGCTACTGATTTTTTAACTATTCTAGTGC
This sequence comes from Erinaceus europaeus, assembly GCF_950295315.1. Classification (NCBI taxonomy): domain Eukaryota; kingdom Metazoa; phylum Chordata; class Mammalia; order Eulipotyphla; family Erinaceidae; genus Erinaceus; species Erinaceus europaeus. Next base: position 197,319,734 of record NC_080162.1, read on the forward strand.
ATTTGTGAACTAAAAAAAATTTCCAAAGTTGCTGGTCTTTTTTTTAAATCAAAATCATCCCTAATATTTTCTTATTCATCTTTCCGTCTTTCCTCCATTCCTTCATCACCATCTTACTGAGATACTATGTGATATTTATTTTTCTTATCTGGGTTATAATTTGTCTGTAATTTTCATCTCATATAAGTAGTATAAATCACAGGCTATTAGAGATCATTCTATACTCCTTAGTGATATGCAATATTCACTATGTATTTTTAATTTTTTATTTATTATCTTTATTTGTTGGATAGAGACAGTCAGAAATCAAGAGTGTAAGGAGAGATGTAAAGGGAGAGAGAGAGAGAGAGAGAGAGAGAGAGAGGGAGAGAGAGACACTTGCAGACCTGCCTCACCACTAGCCAAGCTTTCCTCACAGGTGGGAACTGGATGCTTGAACCCATATCCTTGTGCATTCTAACATGAGAGCTCAAACAGACGCATCACCCCCCGGCCCTTGTAACATTCACTGTGTGTATAACATAAGATAATTCACTTTGGTAGGCAAAATAGTGGGCCCCAAATTATACCTCAATCCCATGCATTTATGATTAAACTATGCTACATGGAAGGGGTAATTAATGCTACAGATGGTTTTAAGATCGCTAATCTTGAAATGAGGAAATTTCTCTGGATTGTCTGTTTGGGTCCAATAAAATTATATGAATACTTAGATTTGTATGAAGGGGAGAGTAATACTGGAGGCTCAGAATATGATTTGGAGATGTCACACTACTGACTTTGAAAATGAATAAAGCTATTAATAACTAAAGAAAGCAGGAAGCTTCTGGAAGCTAGAAAAAACAAAAAACAAAGATTATCTTCTACAGACTGCAGAAAGAGGCAAGTTATTTTGATATCTTAATTTGAAACCTGTGAGATCCACTTCAGCACTCACCTCCAAAACTTGTAGGATAATCAATTCTTTATAGTCTTTTATAGTCATCTAACTCAAGTTGGGTGTGCTAAGATCAACCCCATCTAGAAAAGAGAAATTTCCCATGAGTGGTCATCCCACTTCTGGTTATCTTGTCCATCTCCAAAACTCTCTCCCTTTACACTGTCTGAACTGGAAGACTCTTTGAAGAGGGTTAAACCGGGAACAGCTGCTGGCTATGATAACATCACCCCAGAACTCATTCTTAACCTGGGTCCCGCGGCAGAGAAGTGGCTCGCTTCATTCCTGTCCCACATCTTGGAATCTGAGTCTATGCCCAAAGTTTGGTGTCATGTGAAGATTATAGCAGTTTTGAAACCAAAGAAAGACCCAACACTGGCTGCCAGCTATAGACCAATTTCTCTCCTCTCCATGTGTTACAAACTCCTTGAGAGGCTGCTTCTGTCACGTATTTCTCCTCTTACAGAGAAATTCCTATAACCCGCCCAAGCTGGTTTCCGCCCAGGAAGATCTACCTGCGAACAAGCCCTGGCCTTCTCAACTTACATTGAAAATGGATTACAGAAGAATTTAAAGGTGGGTGCTGTCTTTGTTGATCTCACAGCAGCCTATGACACGGTCTGGCACCGTGGTCTCCTAGTCAAGATCTCAAGATGCCTGCCACCATGGGTGGCCAACACTATATCCTTTCTTCTCCAAAACAGAAGATTTCGGGTGCATTTGGGTGACAAGTCTAGCAGATGGAGACTTGTCTCAAGTGGCCTCCCCCAGGACTCTGTTCTGGCTCCTACGCTATTTAATATTTACATCAATGACCTCCCAGAAACTTCTTCAAGGAAGTTCATCTAGACCAATGACATCTGCTGTGCAACTCAGGCATCCAAGTTCGACATCCTCGAGGAAACACTCACAAAAGACATGTCTCTGATATCTGATTACTGTAAAAAAATGGTGACTAATCCCTAGCACTGCAAAAACGGTATCATCTGTTTTCCATCTACACCATGCCTCGGCCTCGCGTGAGCTTAATGTGCAGCTTGGTGATACGAGAATCCGGCATGAAGCCCAGCCAGTCTATCTTGGCTTTACTCTCGATCGCACTCTGTCATTTCACAAACATCTCATAAAAACTGCAGCAAAGGTGGACGCAAGGAATAACATCATTGCAAGACTGGCCAGCTCCTCATGGGGCGCGAGCGCTTCCACACTATAATCATCATCTCTGGCATTATGCTATTCCACTGCAGAATACTGTGCCCCAGTATGGTTCCGTAGCCCCCATGTCCACTTGGTCGATTGCAAATTATATTCCTCCATGAGGATAATTTCTGGAACCATCTGTTCTACCCCGGTTCCATGGCTGCCAGTTCTTAGCAACATCGCCCCGCCAGATATTCATTGGGATGCGGCATCATCTAAGTTCATTTCCCATGTCTACGCTCGACCGGACCTGCCAATATACGCGGATATCTTCGCCCACCCTGTCCTATTGCTGAGGACTTATTCTGATGCAGTCTCCGCCCCCAGGTTTTTCTATGCCCCACTAAATCCTAGAGTGCCCCCTTTCAACCAATCCTGGCTCCGCCCCCAGGTTTTTCTATGCCTCGCTAAATCCTAGAGTGCCCCCTTTCAACCAATCCTGGCCCTACACGTCACCCCTGGTTGTCGCCCAATAAAAAGCCCCCTCACCCCTCCTCTCTCTCTCTCTGGGCTCTCGGCTCTCCCTCTCTGAGGTCTCGCTCCCTGCTCTCCCCCCGTGGTCAGCCATTGCTGGCTGGCTCCACGTGGTCTGAACCAAACCTCCCCCCCCATCCTATAATAAAGATCTGTGTACCCCTTTGCTCTGGACGTCCGCTCTCTTCTCCGCGGTGCAGCCCGACACCAGACCACCTCAACAACATCTGGCGCCCATCGTGTTCCGTACCCACACCACGCCCGGCCTGAGGTCTCCGAAACCGCCCAGACACAGGTAAGTGGCATCCGCCCACTTCTGTGGCCCCGCGTTTCCCTCCACCTTCGGAAATTTCTCGTTTTATGAGGAGGTGTCCCAGTCATTATCTCTTGACCTGGGACAGATTCCCGCTGTAATAAAAGGTTTAATTTTCGCTACCCCTTGGATTTTTTTAACTGTGGTCACCACTTTCAAGATATGTAAAACGTGGTATGCCATAAGGATAAGTGACCTTGAGGCTGAGGTACGAGAGTTAAATCACATGTGCTTAAGACTTAGACATCCTAAGCGATCAGTGGCTAAACCCAAGAATTCCGTTCCCACAGACATGCACATGTGTTCAGACGCTCCTCCTCTGACCCCACCCCCTTCTGCCTTTCCGGTTTCAGCTCCGCCTGCGTTCCTGAACCCCGCCCCTGCTGTCCCGGTTTCAGCTTCCGTTTCAGCTCCGCCTGAGGTGCCTGTGTTCCTGAACCCCGCCCCTTCCGTCCCAGTTTCAGCTTCCGTTTCAGCTCCGCTTGAGGCTTCTGCGTTCCTGAACCCTGCCCCTGCCCCTGCCGTCCCGGTTTCAGCTCCGCCTGCAGCTTCCATTTTCCTGACCCCGCCCCCCGGCCCCTGCTGCCGTGGTTTCAGCTCCGCCTGAGGCTTCCTCGTCCCTGACCCCGCCCCCTGCTGATACATCACCATTAAGGGACCTAGTGGCTGAGATACGAGAGCTAAAGGATATTTTTTCAGCATTTAAGGATTTTAAACAATGTGCAGTCCACCCCGGGAGCTCTGTCCCCGTAGATATGCATTTAGTCTCCCCTGCAGCCACTACAGCAGTTTCTACTGAACTTTCCACTTCTGTAGCTCCCTCTCCCGCGCCACCGGACCAAATCCACACATTCCTGGTAAACTTGGCCCCTTCTAAACAAAACCCTCAGCCGTGGCAGCCATATTCCTTGAAAGAACTTGGAATGCTCAGGCAAGCAGTCAGGGAGGACGGTATGCACTCTCCATGGACCAAGTCCGTTTTGAGAAGCTTTTACCAGCATTTAAATACACCACAAGATTGGAAAGAACTGGCTCGTGCTGCACTCCCAGACCCTCTCTATCTTCAGTGGCAGGCATGTTTCCGCGATGAGTGCTCTAGGCAATCGCAGGAAAATAGTAACAAACAGATAGAATGGAATTCTGATGCTTTGTTTGGAGCAGGAGCTTATTAATCTGGAGCTCAGCAGGCAGAAGCCAGGTTTCCAACTGGTTATTTTGAACAGGTACGCATCTGTGCAACACAAGCATGGGAAAGGGTGACCACACCTGATGTAGATCCATCAGCTCCTATTAACTCTTTTCACCAAGGCTCTGATGAGTCATTGGCGAGCTTCATCTCAAGGGTGAAGAGAAGCTTAGAGAGAAAGGTTTATAATCCTGACGTCCGCACACTACTCCTGCGCTCTATTGTCTGGGAAGGCATGACACCACAATTCCGTCAGGTATGCCTTAATCTTAAACACCTACACCCAGATAATTGGATTCTAGCGACACAGGAACTTACATCAGGCAATTATGGGACACCCGCTACGACGCAGGTCTATGCAGTTGCCCCACATAAGCACAACGGGGCCTGCTTTCAGTGCGGTCGCCAAGGACATTGGCATAACCAATGTCCTGATAAGTTGCGACCACGCCTCCAGCCAGAGCAACCCCGCTTTCAGTCAGGGAGCCAGAGACCACGTACTGTTTGTCCAAAATGTCGTAAGGGGTTTCATTGGAAGAGAGATTGTTGGTCCCAATTTCATAAAGATGGTTCGCCCCTGAATAGTACAAATTTGGGGCCTGAGATTTTGTGGACCACTCCTGTTTTAGAACAAGGTCACCCTTCTATGACAGTAAAGATTGGCAATATTCCTTTTAAATTTTTGATTGACACGGGGGCAGCAAAGACGATTTTAAGGCAAGAAGAGGTTCCCCAAGATTGGGAACTCGTCCCTGGACCCAGTTTACATGGAGTAGGAGGGATGACAAGAGCATTTTGCACACAAGACTCGCTTATGTGGGAAGACCCAGAAGGTTCTACCGGACACTTCCGCCCTTTGGTAGCTAATACGAGCACCAACTTACTGGGCATGGATCTTCTGGAATGTCTTAATGTTAGGATATCCACAGACGCCTCTGCAGAGTGTAAAACTCATTCCCGCGATACCAGGTCTATTCAGCACCCCCAATACTAAATGCCACTGTTCATAGCCAAACACCCCGCTTAAGCTGGCTTTCTAATGAGCCTGTCTGGGTGGAACAGTGGCCTTTACCTAGGGATAAGCTAAAAATTTTAAAAGAGCTCGTCCGAGAGCAGTTGTCCTTAGGACACATTCGTCATTCTCGAAGCCCATGGAATACTCCTGTTTTTGTGATTAAAAAGCGCTCGGGAAAATGGCGCCTCCTTCAAGATCTCTGTGCAGTAAATAAAACCATGCAGGTCTGGGGCTCCCCCCAAAGGGGTTTGCCTCTTGCTTCTGCAATTCCCACGGGAATTCCAATCATAGCTATTGATATACAAGATTGTTTTTTCTCTATCCCCTTGCATCCGCGAGATTGTAAACGTTTTGCCTTCTCTGTTCCGTCTATTAATAATGCCAGCCCCGCTGATAGATTTGAATGGGTGGTGCTGCCCCAGGGTATGGCCAATAGTCCTACAATTTGTCAGGAGGCTGTTAAATCTGCCCTTGTCCCATATATTCATAAGGGCCTTAATATTTTTCATTATACAGATGATATTTTAATATGGGGAAAATCAGATACAGATCTCTATGCCTTACGTGATTTTCTCATTCCTGCATTAAAGAAAAGCGGCCTTAATGTAGCCCCTGAGAAGATACAGCTAATCCCTCCAATATCCTTCCTAGGTTCAGAGATTTCTCTAACGCAAATTTGTCCCTTAAAACCTAATGTTACCTTCCCTTCTAACCTTACTCTTGCTTCTTTACAAAGTTTTCTAGGAAATTTAAATTGGCTTAGGCAGTATCTCTATCTGCCCACAAGCTGCCTCCAACCACTGTTTGACCTGTTGAAAGGAAACAAACAGCCCTCTTCAAAACGTAAGTTAACTCCTGAGGCCTCCTTGGCACTGGAAAGGGTTAACCAGGCCCTCCAGGACATGCACCTTGTTAGATTCTCCCCCTCCTCTCCGGTAAACCTTCTAATCTTCAACTCCACCCCCACAGTAGTAGGGGCACTGTGGCAAGACCATGGGGTTCTCGAATGGCTTCACACGCCAGTAGGAGGAGCTCCAAGACTCCTCACTGAGATAGATGCGTTAGCATTCATGGTTCGCCAAGGGAGAAATAGGTCTGTGCAGGTCTTAGGGAAAGAACCGGATTTAATCATTCTGCCCTTTTCTCTCACAGATACAGAGTGGCTTATACGCCATCATTCCCGCTTTGCCATAAGCTTCGTGGGGTTTCCAGGACAAATAGATAACCATTTTCCTTCTAATAAATTGATAGCTTCTTTACCTCTTCTGCCTCTACTAGCACCTAAACTTTTCTCTTGGGATCCCATTCCCTCTGCTCCTACAATCTTTACTGATGGCGGAAAAAGGGGAGCTGCTGCCCTTATATATTACCCAGACAATCTCCTAAACCTCTCTTTACTGAGCTTCCTGTTAATTCCCCTCAGTACAAAGAACTTTATGCTGTTTTTCTTGCACTAAAAGCTGTACCAGAATCCTTCAACCTTTTTTCTGACAGTGTGTATACTGTTAACTTACTTCCATGGCTTGCTCCTTCCTATGTGAAAATTGATGACAACCCACTTTCCCCTCTCTTGATTCAAATCGCCTCTATGCTCTGTTCTCGAACCCAACCACTGTATATTCAACACCTTCGTTCCCACAGCCCTCTTCCTGGTTCCCTGTCTGAAGGGAATGCCGCAGTTGACCGCCTTGCCTCCACAGCAACTTTCCCAGTCTCTGTCTCTGATCCTGCTAATTTTCACTCTCTAACCCATGTTAATCTTAAAGGCCTTCAAGCTCGATTCCCTGATGTTCCTGTACCACAGTTAAAACATATCCTTGCTACATGTTCTTCTTGTGCAAATCTCATAAAGACACCTGCTATCCAGACCCTTGGGGTTAACCCCCGAGGTTTAAAAGCTAATGCTATTTGGCAAATTGATGTCACCCACATACCAAACTTTGGCAAACAAAAATTTGTGTTTGTCTCAATTGATACCTTTTCTAAATTTATGTGGGCTACAGCTCAGACAGGAGAAAGTGCTAAAAAGCTTGTAAGCCATATGCTCTCTTGTTTTGCCATTATGGGGGTCCCATTACTTTTGAAAGCAGACAATGCACCTATGTTTTCAAGCGAACAATTTAAAGATTTTTGTTCCCTCTGGAATATTACTCATACCACGGGCATTCCCTACAATCCACAGGGACAAGGCATTGTCGAGAGGGCCCATCAAACACTGAAGGCTCAACTAAATAAAGATAAAGGAGGAACATATCCCCCCAATATCCAGCTAGCAAAAGCCTTAACTACGTTAAATCTCTTTAATTTTACAATAACTCAGCCTTACCCCCTATTATTCTTCACTGGCAAACACCATCTACCCTCCCATCTATTAAGGTGAAATGGAGAGACTCACTCGATAAAGTTTGGAAAGGGCCTGACCCATTATTTACCATGGGAAGGGGTTTCGCATGCATTTTCCCTCAAAATTTCTCTAAACCTGTCTGGGTTCCTGCCCGCCATGTCCGACAATACCCGCAGGATGGCGCTGTTATTCCTGAAGAACAAGAAATACAACAAGAGGACCAGATGCAGGATACATCCCAGGACCCATAATATGACATGGCAGAACCTGCAAAGTCTGGCTCACAGAGACCTCTCTCCTACCCTTTCCCTGTATGTCTTATGTTATAACTGGCCAGTTGTTTTTGTGAGTGAGTGTGTTAAATGACAAATTTTTTTTTCTTTTTTTTGCATGACCCATCTGCTTGGAGTACTCTAAAAGGTTATTGGCCTTATATAAAAATGCTGGACACAGCCAAAGTTTCTGGAGACGTCCAGAAACATTCCAAAAATTTTTTTCTTTCTCCCTCTTTTGAATTTTATATATAGTTTTGGTATATATGTAAGTGTTTAGTCTTAAACTGTGTGACTAATGACAGATTTAAAATTGTTTTTAAATAATGTGTTTTTATAACAAAAGTTCTTTTTCCTCCAGTTTGTTATAACTAAATGTTTATGGGTATGTCTCAAGTTTGGTAACACTAACTTAACGTTCAGAAGTTTAACCCTACAGCTACACTTTTACCAGACAAGGTAAAAATTAATTGTTAAGGTAACTTACTATTTAGGTAAAAGTCTAAATGTTCAACGTGACTATTCATTCCCAAAACTAAACTATATAAATTTTATATACAGGACACCTTTGAAGGGCCCCCAAAGGTGCCCTGTAAACTATCTTGTGGAAATTAATCCACAACAGATCTGGCATCAATCTGGCACTGTAAACGTTAAAATCATTGTCACGAATATGCGTTAACTCTCTAAGCAATTTGAGTCTGTTTAAAATACATATTTTAGCTAAAATTGGTCTCAAGATCCTGCGGTAGAGGCTGCTACAGGAGGTAACATTAGATGACCTTTTAATAAATCATAAAGAGATTCTAAACCAATTATAATCATCGAGGTATCAACTATAACAAACCTATAACTTGTTACCAGTTCAAATTAACCACGAGAAGCAGATTGTGTTTCTTTCACAGGAATCCCGGAAAAACCATCTGAACCCCTGCACACCCTGACGTCACTCACTAGATGGCACGACTACCGTGGCACACCCCCCAAAACCCTAGATGTCACTCAATGTGATCTGAAGAACCTGATACATGAATTCCAAGGACAGAACTTTCTTCATGCCTGGTTACCGTTCCTGCTTCTGACCTGCTTGTTACGTGTTGGCAGTTCCAGCTAGCTATCTACAAAAGAGCAACATTCCAGCGGCTGACTTCCCTCATGCAGCGTTGCATCCCCTGCCAATTCCTCCCCTAGCCATCTACTTCGGACTGAGACTTGTATCGGACTTTCTGACATACCCTATATACATTTTACACAATTTTGAAGCAGCTTATTTCCCTTCACGCTGCTGGTTTTTCATAGACTGATCCTGAGTAATTCATAGACTTTACAGACTGTTGCCTTGAGGACTATACAATGCCAAATAGCCCCTCTGTTTGGTGGGTCATGCCTCCCGCCTCCCCCTCATTATGTACCCTTGCCCTTTTCCCCACCCAAACAGGGAATGTTCCTTTACATACCAATCCTTCCCTTCACACCACACTGACTTTTACTTCTCCCCTTCGTGTCCCTTCCTATTTTGTTATGTCATTTAGGCTTATGCCCAAAAGGTTTCTGCCCCATGATAGTCTTTTATAGACTTTGTACATCTTATGCAATTACTAGATAGAAAGATAGAAAAGATGTAGAGATACTGTGAAGAGATGGTTGAGCAGGCTGCGCTTAAACCTATGAGATGAGTCTCTCCAGGTAAGTCTCTCTCTCTAAAGAGGGGTTGAGCACAGGAGGACATTTAAATCTCACAAGGTTGGCAGCCATTTAAGCCTTCCCTCCTCCACAGAAAGTCCTACATCTTCCCACCTGAGCATGGCATTCCTCTAAAACATTTAAGCATGCTCCATTTTTCTTTACTGTGCCCATTTAGTTATAAAGGGATAGGAGGAGATGTTGCTGAGGACTTATTCTGATGCAGTCTCCGCCCCCAGGTTTTTCTATGCCCCACTAAATCCTAGAGTGCCCCCTTTCAACCAATCCTGGCTCCGCCCCCAGGTTTTTCTATGCCTCGCTAAATCCTAGAGTGCCCCCTTTCAACCAATCCTGGCCCTACACGTCACCCCTGGTTGTCGCCCAATAAAAAGCCCCCTCACCCCTCCTCTCTCTCTCTCTCTGGGCTCTCAGCTCTCCCTCTCTGAGGTCTCGCTCCCTGCTCTCCCCCCGTGGTCGGCCATTGCTGGCTGGCTCCACGTGGTCTGAACCAAACCTCCCCCCCCATCCTATAATAAAGATCTGTGTACCCCTTTGCTCTGGACGTCCGCTCTCTTCTCCGCGGTGCAGCCCGACACCAGACCACCTCAACAACACTGTCCAACACTTGACGTCTCGTTACCCAATCTGGTCCCCTACGCCTACACTGAACTTCTCTGTTCCAGACTCTTGGAAACAGAGTTGGCAGTCAGCTGAGGTAAAGAACAAACACCCTCATCACAGACCCCTGCAGGTGTCAACCCGGCTTTGACCTAGCACGTTATGATTGGGCCCTCCTCAATCGCTATCGAACAGGCCATGGCCGGTGCACCGCTGTGTTCCATCACTGGGTAGCCAGAGACAACCGGAACTGCCCCTGCGGCTCCAGACAGACTATGACCCACATAGTCAACGACTGCCACCTCTCCAGATTCAAAGGAGGTCTCGAAACTTTACATCAGGCTCAACCTGATGCTGTTGACTGGCTACGGAAGAAGGGCAAACGCTAGAAGAAGAAGAAGAAGAAGAAGAAGAAGAAGAAGAAGAAGAAGAAGAAGAAGAAGAAGAAGAAGAAGAGCAACAACAACAACAACAACAACAACAACAACAAAGCAAGAAGAAATTCATGGTGAAACAAAAATGAACTATGGTATGTTTTAACAGGGCTTAAAGGAGATGAGATTACTGGGCAAAAGGAAGTTGAAAGTCTTGTTCCCTAATGTCAAGGGGGTGAACATTTCGTAGAGGGTGAGGTATGCTGACTCTTATCCAGGCTAAATGTGAAAATATACCCCTTGACAACAACATTCTTGTAAATCAACATTTACTCAACAATTATTTTAAAATAATTTTGAATATTTTTAAATAAATAGATATTTATTTATTTATACTGGGGTTTTGCACCTCATCATCCTACCATTCTTCTGTATCCCCTTTTTTAATTTTGCTCTTTTCTCTCCCTCTCTCTCTCTCGATAGAGATATCAGTAAAAAGAGATAGAAGAGAAATACCACAACATTGCTCCACTGCTTATAATTCATCCCCAATTTAAGTGCCTCTCTGTGGAGGCCAGATGCTTGAACTTGGGTATTTATACATGGTAAAACATTCACTCTTCCTGGTGAAATATTTTCCAGCATTGTTCCCTTCATTTATATTTCTTGAAAGTATAAATTCTGTAGTAATGTTCACAATAATAATATCAAACTGTGTAACTGGAACTCACTTGGTCAGAATACAAGAAAGTTCTGCTTCTGACCTCCAAGACAATTTACATGGTCCAGTGAGTCCCTCACTTTAGGCAAACTGAATGATATAACATACAATATGGCCCTGAGATACGACTATGGAAGATAATTTAGGAGTGTTAATTTAAACTTTATACAGTTTCATAAGCACAGCTTGTAACAAATGAGGTAGAACAACAGTGTTTTCATAGTTTTACTGGGTAGCAACTTTAGCACATGGGTGTTCCCCTATTAAAGAAAGGTCCTCGAAGTGAACCTTGCAGTGAACTCATATGCAGTCAAAATTCACTCAAGGATTCTGGCCAAATTTAGTGATAAATGCCAGTGGACAAGTCTGGGACAACTGGACAAAGATGTGGCTGTTAGATAATAGAGAAAAACAACTACGAGGCTTATCATGTTCAGTTTTATTAACATAGCCATTGAGGTCACAAATATGCCAGATGAGACAGGGAGACAGATGTGAGTCAGGGAAAATTCAGAATAGGAGTGTTGGTATAGACACATTTGTGAGAACAACCATTGCATTTTCTACAATTATCATTAAAAGGGACGCATTTCTACTCATTCAACTTAGTCTGTGTTCTCTTCTTCCTGGAATAATGTATAAGTAGCATACATTTTATTATTACTATTAATATTACATGAAACAGTTATTGCAGTCCTAATAAAAGGGAATATTTTGTGCTTATAATCGCTCTTTTTAAGGTGAAGAATAAGCCTCTCTTGCAAGTCCAGAGTAAAGCACTTACATCTTCATTTTATGAGAATAATTAGCACATTTGTTGGTTCTGTCATCAGTGATAATCAACATTATAATAATCCCTTCTGTTTATACAGCAATATACTATTTACAATACACTTCCTCATCTTTCACAATGTTATATAAACATTTGTCTAGCTTCTGTTAATGATTCTTAGGAGAAAACATGGAAGTGTTGAATACAACCATATGCATTTTTTGAATAGAGATATAAAGAAGCAGATGAGGGCATATAAAGGTCTTGAACTAGTTCTCGTATCTCCTTGTGTATAATATTGCAGGCCAAGCCACATGAAGGACATTTTTCTCAAAGAAATTTTACTTTCAGTGCTGTCCTACTCATCACTTCGTACAACTTGTTATCTATGTAATCTTTCATCTATTTCGTGACCAGTTCATTTTGTATTATAGCTTGAAAAGAAGTCTACATCTTTCCCCATTTCTTTAAGTAATATATGAATGTAATGTTCTCATATATAATTTGCCTACACAGGGAAATAGACTTTCTTTTTAAAAATATTTATTTATTTATTCTCTTTTGTTGCCCTTGTTTTATTGTTGTAGTTATTTTTGATGTCATTGTTGGATAGGACAGAGAGAAATGGAGAGAGGAAGGGAAGACAGAGAGGGGGATAGAAAGATAGACACCTGCAGACCTGCTTCACCACCTGTGAAGCGACTCCCCTGCAGGTGGGGAGCCGGGGGTTCAAACCCGGGATCCTTATCGTGGTCCTTGAGCTTTGGGCCACTTGTGCTTAACCCGCTGTGCTACCTCCCTGACTCCCGGAAGCAGACTTTCTAAAGGCATGATTGTTTTATACTGTGGTGTGCTTTAAGTACCTGTGGTTTTGAGATCTAAGGTTTTCAGCTATCGTCTTGCATTGTGTAGTATCTATTTCGGAACAGAAATCAATAGGATAGATAATCCGATATTTAGAATCCTGAATTTTCTACTTTCCTTAAAATTGGGACTTTCCTTGCACTGTGTGGATTCTGTTGAGTCGATGACACCACATTCATAAATGGTGCTGAAGAATCCCATTGAGTAGCTTCAGTGGAGCACTTAGCAGAGTAAAATTTAGTTATTACCATTCAGGATTATTTTTCTTATAACAATCCATTATTTAACACAATATTATATGATATGTCTTTTTTTGAATCCGTCATATAATCCTCCATTATCTTGGAACTGTTTGTCAATTTGTGAATACTGTCACCAAAGTTAGTGAGCTCATATTGTCTGAATTTCTTTTTACTTTTTTTTTTAATTATCTTTATTCATTGGGTAGAGACAGCCAGAAACCAAAGGGGTAAGGGGAGATGAATAGGGAAGTAAAAGAGAGATAGCTGCAGCATAGTTTCACCACTGACAAAGCTTTCCCCCTGCAGTGGGGGCATGAGGGCTTGAGCCCAAGTCCTTACTCATTGTTAAATGTGTGTGTAACCAGGTTGCTCACCACCCAGCCCCTGAATTCTTTTTGCTTAGGTCACCTTGTATCATCATTTCCCTTCTAGGAAACAGGTTATCATCACAAAACGGAATAGGATACAGCTGGTTTCTCACACAAGCTCAAATGGCATGCTTTGGGAAAGAGCTATGATATGTATCTTACAACTCTAGCCTAGAGACAAACCTATCTAGGAAATGAGGACATGCTATTGCCCATAGGAAAATATCAAGATCAACAAGATCTGACTTTGCTAGGTGAAAATATCCTTAGCACTGACTTTTTTTTTTTTTGCCTCCAGGGTTATCGCTGGGGCTCAGTGCCTGCACCATGAATCCACTGCTCCTGGAGGCGATCCCCCCCCCTTTTTTTGCCATTGTTGTAGCCTTGTTGTGGCTATTATTGTTATTGTTGATGACATTCATTGTTGGATAGGACAGAGAGAAATGGAGAGAGGAGGGGAAGACAGAGAGGAGGAGAGAAAGACAGACACCTGCAGATCTGCTTCACTGCCTGTGAAGTGACTCCCCTGCAGGTGGGGAGCTGGGGCTCAAACCGGGATCCTGTGGCCAGTCCTTGTGCTTTGCGCCACGTGTGCTTAACCCATTGCACTACCACCCGACCCCCGGCACTGACATTTGTATGTAGTTCTATTCTGGATTGCACTCATTTTGTTTCCTATTATCTAGTCTTGTTTCCTTTTACATAGGGAGTTGTTCTTTTTCTTTCATTTCTCTAAATTTCCTCTTGGTTAAGTCTTATAATTTGTTGGTTTCCATTATGTACTTGTTAAATTTTAATAGAGCTGTGGATGGAATAGAGGGTAGGGAAAGAGGAAAAGGAGGGAATAGTAAGTAAAATAGAGGCCTGAGTGATATCCTGAAGCATTATAATCAGTTACATAATAAATATTTGCAAGTTGTCCAATCCTCCATTTGCCTGATTCCTTTGTTTATTTATACAAGACTTGCTAATGATAGCTAATTTTATTTAACTATTATGCCAGATCGTTTACCAAAAACATTTCATTTAATTAAAGTAATGCTATATCAAATATGTCATTATCTCTACATTGTCAGGTAAGAAATTTGAATATTTTAAAGGATGAGTTATTGGCCCCGTGTCACACAAGTAATATTAGTAGTTTGATTTCAGTGCCTCTGGGCTTTTCTTAATAATTTAAATAGGCTGGTAATGTGAACAGGTAGCAATTCAACTGTAAAAGGTTTCCTGGAATCTATGCGCTGGATATTATGATTAGTGAGAACACAACAACAACGAGTGAGGTCAGATGCCGAAGGAAGACATTTCCTTTTTCAACTTCAATACCCATCTGATGTCTCTAATAACAATCATAAGAATGTAAGTAAAAAAAAACTAAACAATAATAAGAGGAATCAGCAGTGCTAATAATGCCATGAGTTCACATCTCTGCTTCTAAGCCTTAATTAAACCTAATTTGTACATTTTAATTGAACCATATGTACAGACATTAATGAAGCAGTATAAAAACATTGTTCTCCCAATAAGACAACACTCTAGTGCTATATACTTATATTCCTGGAAAGTGTACTCATGTGAGCCTCATCAAAGTATAATGAGGAAGTAGATAAACAATTAATCTTATTAATTGCAAACAAAGGACAAAAAGTACAAACTAGTTGTCTAGAGAAATCAACTTTGCCAGATTTCCTCACAAGAAGATACAGTGCTAATGAAGTGACAGTGTGAAATAAGTGAACATCTGAGGAATTAGAGGACTAAGAATGTCAAGAGTAGGACATTCAAGAAGCCTTTAGAAAAAGTGAGTGCTTTTAAAATGACTCTTGGATTCACTAATTTATTTATTCAACAAATGGGCATGGAGCCTTCAGTCTGATCATAATTTTACAATATATGCATGTATCAAGTAATGGTGTACACATTTAATTACACAATATTATAGGACAATCATATCTCAGTAAAGATGGTAAAATAAATATTAAAAGTGCATACTCCATAATTTGGCAGCTATTCTTGAAAATAGTTTAAACATAAGACAAAATACTTTATAAGAAGGTATAGAACACAGAATATCCAGATACTAGTTGGATAAAATAGTTTCATGAGTATCTTATTTAATGTCCATTTAAACAGTTTTGCAATAAATTGAGAGTTTGATATTAATGGGAAAACAAACTTGTCCATAGATCTAAGGGTTTTACCTCTTGATTTCTGCCAATAAATATACTGATGCTATTGTGGCAGGAAATTGCCTTCCACTTTGTTTAAGTCTCCTAAATAAAATGAAAATACCAGATATCTGCTTTAACATTAAGTGGTTTTTTTTTTTTACGTTTTAGTGTACTCTATATAATTTTGTATTTGTTATGAATAGTATGCTACAAGATTGTAAGATTATAATGTGTGATTCTACACCCTGGCTACTGCAAAAGTTTTCTCTCCCCACCCTCACAAAGATAACCACCATATTTCTCACAAGTCCTACAACTTACTTGCTTCAGTTTTGTTTGATTATTTTTGGCGAGTTTATTTAATGATTTTCATGATTTATATTACAGAGTTAAATCATCTAGTAGCTATCTCTTTAATATATTTATTTCCTTTTGTTGAGCTTGTTTTATTGTGGTAGTTATTATTATTGTTACTGATGTTGTCCTTGTTGGATAGGACAGAGAGAAATGGAGAGAAGAGCGGAAGACAGAGAGGGGGAGAGAAAGACAGATACCTGCTTCACTGCCTGTGAAGTGACTCCCCTGCAGGTGGGGAGCCAGGGGTTCACACCAGGATCCTTATGCAAGTCCTTGCACTTTGCACCACAAGTGCTTAACCCGCTACACTACCACCCGACTCCCTGGTAGTTGTCTTTTGTCAATTACTTCACTAAGCATAGCCACCTCCAGTTCCATCCATTTTGTCCCAAAGATCTTTTCTTCATTCCAGAGTAGTATTCCATAGACTATGTATCCCATAACTTCTTTAGCCAGTCATCTGATGATGAACATTTAGGCTGCTTTCACTCTTTGGCTATATAGAATAATGCAGATGTGAGGCTAGCTTCGTGGGCGGGAGAGAGAGATGACCAGGGACTCATGGCTGAGTGGTACAAAGTTCAGTCTTTATTCATGTGGAACGCAGCACAATCTAAGCTATTTCTAATCACAATCTTGTCCTTATATATCCTGAGGCGGAAGAGTCAGGTCCGAAAACGATGTAGGTAGGATAAGGGGTGGGGGGAAGGAAAAAAGCATTCAAAACAGTGAGGATTAAACCAATGCCCTGGAGACAGGGTGGTGCTTAGTTAACAGTGGTTATATAAATAGTATTCAGTGTTAAGCAGGGGGGATTAAACCAATGAAACACAAGGGGTCTGAGAAGCAGAATTTAGAAGCATACCAACAAGCAGCTGTGAACATAGACGTATATTTATCTTTCCTAGTTAGTGTTTGAGTGTCCACTGAAAAATGCCTAAGAGTGGTATTGCTGAATCATAAGGTATTTCCATTTTTATTTGTTTAAGGACTGTCCATTCAGTCTTCCAAAGGGGCTGTACCAGTTTGCATTCCCAACAGAAAGGTAGCCGAGTTCCCTTTTCTCCACAACCTCTTCAACACCTGTCAGTCAAATAGTTTGTTGATGTCAGCCATTCTTTCAGGTGTGAGATGTTATCTCAGTATAGCTTTAATGTGCATTTCTCGAATGATAAGTGAAGTAGATCATTTTTTTTAAAGGTAACTAATATCTTTAATATTTTTATTTGCCACTCACCTCAGTATCCTTCAGATGGACCTTTCAGTCCATTGATACCAAAAGTGAAGCATGTTCAGCTATACAATCATTTTAATTTTGACATATCTTCTCATATGGCTTAGCTTTAAATTTTAGTATGTGAACTTCCTATTTTTATTTTCTCATGTCTTGTTTTTTATGATACGTTATATTTTCCACTAAGTCCTATTTTTCCGACCTGTTTTCACAATGCGTGTTTTCATTTCAATATCGTGTTTCACAATGAATAGTCAACTACACAGAACACCAAAGCAAATAGCATCAGTTCCAAAGAAGTGGACCCCTGATTATGGGACATCTTACTTGCTAAATAAATCAGAATTTAAACACATGGAAAAAGTACATGAAAAGCCATTGTAAACTAGCTATTATAGTTCCTATACAAAAGTCAATTTTTCTGTCTTTTTATTGTTGACTTCCTGTCGTATGCTTTACATTGGTTTGTTCTAGCCCTCCCCCCGTCAAGAGAATTGGATGAGTCCTGTTAATTTCACGGGCCTGCTTGGCCCCGCCCCAAGGAACCCCGGGAGAGGGTTCCTGAGTTCGAGAGTGCCAGAGTTCCTGAGTTCGAGAGTTTCAGGGTTACAGAGTAAGAGAGTAAGGGAGAGGGCTCCTGAGTTTGAGAGTGCCAGAGTTTTCAGAGGGTTCCCCAGTACGAGAGTTCCAGAGTTCCAGAGTTGGAGAGTTCCTGAGTTACAGAAAGGAAAGAGTGCTTGCACCGCCGCAAAGAGACAGCAGAGTTCTGTTTGGTGATTAGTTTGTCTTAGTTTATGAATTGTTGTTCCTGAATAAAGAAATACAGCTGCCCTGCCCAGCCGTTGTCTCCGCGTCTCTATTACCCGCCGTGAAGCTAGACCCGCCCGGCAAGTGCCTCCGAAATTTTAACAACAACTTCCCTTTGCTTTTTGTCCACTCTAACTTCTCTGGTCAGTTTATTTCTAAAACATCCTCTTTCCATGATTTGCCTGTTGTGAATTGTTTCACAAGACCCACACCATTGTCCATATCCTTGCCCCTGGTTCCTGTAGACCTCAGGAATGGAGTGATACTGTGTTCCTTGGTAAGAAAAAATATATACCATTTAAATGGCATTTTTTTTTCTTTATTTGGGGGATTAATGGTTTACAGTAAGATACAGTAGTTGCTACATGTGTAACATTTCTCAGTTTTCCACATAACACTCTAACCCTCCACCTAGTTCTTTCATCATCAAGTTCCAGGACGTGAGCCCTCCCCCAAATCCGATTCCTTTACTCTGGTGCAATACACCAGATCCAGTCCAAGTTCTACTTTGTATTTTCCCTTCTGTTCTTGTTTTTCAACTTTTGTCAGTGAGTGACATATTCATCCTTCTCTTTCTGGCTTATCACACCTAACATGATTACTTCAAGCTCTACCCAGAATGAGGTGAAAAAGGTAAATTCACCATTTTTAATAGCTAAGTAGTTTAAATAACATTCTTACTTTAAGAATAATACAGAATCAATGTGATCTCTATTGAAATCATGATTTTCTTAAAGGAGATAAACTAACTACTAGAGGAAATTGTTTGGAAGTATACAAGACTCACAAAATGAAAATTATGAAAAAAACATGTTTATTGCCTTTAAAGCTTTATTTCTAGATTATATTAATTAAAACTGTGTGGTCAGGAATTAGGCATGGGCACACCCACTAGAGTACACACGTTCCAATGCACAAGTGTTCCCATTCAGGCTCCCAGTGCTTACTGTCAAAGGGAAAGTCTCTTGAGTATTGAAACAATACCACAAGTGTCCCTATTGATCTTTCCCTCTCTATTCCCCCCTTTACTCACCCTCTCTTTTTTAATTTTGTGCTTTCTTGGATAGAAAAGAAATTGAATAGGGTTAAAGGAAATAGAAGGGAAGAAAGAGAGATGCCTGCAGCATTGTTTCAGTGCTCATGAAACTTATTCTTCTCAGGTGGCTACCCAGGGCTTGAAAGCTAGTCCTTGCAAGGAGCAGTACCCTGTTCACATCTGTGATATTCTTAAAGGTAGAGGCTATGTATAGGTCATTTTATATTTAACATTGTTTACAGGATAATTAAGAAATAAAACTACTTTTAACTGAGTAAATGTACCCTTCTTTCACTTTATTTCAATATGTACTTCCTTTTTTAAAAAAGTATTTATTTATTTATTTCTTCCTTTATGTTGCCCTTGTTGTCAATATGTACTTCTTAAGTAAAGAGAATATATTTGACTGTGGGAATTCATAGATAGGGTTAGAGTTAACATCCCTCTATACAGGGTTGGAAGAATACCCTAACACCAGACCTAGTGTTACTAATATCTATGTCATGTAGAACTATTTATAGCAAGTCTTTCTTTCTTTCTCCCTTTCTTTCTTCCTTCCTTTCTTTCTTTCACCTTCAGGGTTAATATTGGGGCTCTGTGCCTGCACTACAAATCTACTGCTCTTGGCACCCATTTATTTCCCATTTAAGCTGGCCTTGTTACTCTTGTTATTTTTGTTATTGCTGTTGTTGGAGAGGACATAGAGAAATCGAAAGAGGGGAAAACTAGAGTGGAGGGAGAGAAAGATAGACATTTGCAGACTTTCTTCGCTGCTTGTGAAGTGACCCCCTGCAGGTGAGTAGGGTCCTTATGCAGGTCCTTGCTCTTTGAGCAATGTGCACTTAACACTATGCGCCACCACCTGACCCCCCCCCCCTTTTTTTTGTTACCACAGTGCTGCTCAATTCTGGTTTATGATGGTGCAGAAGACTGAACCTAGGACTTGAAGCCTCAGGCATAAGAGTCTTTTTATATAACCATTATACTATCTACCCCTGACCTGTAACAGTTTCTTTTTCTTTTACATAAAAGAAAGCTTTATCTTCTCTTCAGTTTACTGAATTACCGAATGTTTATGAAGAAGCACATAAAAAAGGGAAAGGTTTTAAAGGGCAGCATATTTACAAAGTAGGTAAACAAGTGTGGGGTCATGGACATAAATTTTTTTTAAGATTTTCTTTTTTAAAATTATCTATTTATTTATTGTTGTATAGAGACAGAGAAATTGAGAGGAGAAGATAGAGAGGGAGAGAGACAAAGAGACACCTGCAGCCCTGCTTCACCACTCGTGAAGCTTTCCCCCTGCAGGTGGGGACCAAGGGCTTGAACCTGGATCCTTACACACTGTAATGTATACGCTTATCCAAGTGCGCCACCTCCTGACCCCAATATTCATTCTAAATATTCTTTTTTTTATATTTATTTTATTTATTTATTCCCTTTTGTTGCCCTTGTTGTTTTATTGTTGTAGTTATTATTGTTGTTGTCGTTGTTGGATAGGACAGAGAGAAATGGAGAGAGGAGGGGAAGACAGAGAGGAAGAGAGAAAGATAGACACCTGCAGACCTGCTTCACTGCCTGTGAAGCGACTCCCCTGCAGGTGGGGAGCCGGGGTTCAAACTGGGATCCTTATGCCGGTCCTTGTGCTTTGCGCCACCTGCGCTTAACCCGCTGCGCTACAGCCCGACTCCAAATTATAAATATTCTTATCCAACTATGTTTGAAGCAGCAGAGCCATCACCTGTAGACCTCATTCTGTTGCTTACCACCACTTACCCTAGAAGGAGATTTTGATAGGTAATGCGACAAACCAATGATATATTTTCTCTAAGACATTTGAAACATACTTCATATATATTATTTTCATTTTCGGTGATCTGATAATAGAAAATTAAAGATGACATTTGCTTATTAAACCTAATATGAGCTATGAAACATTCTTATCTCTCAAACTCATATAATATTGAAGGGAGAACATGAGACTTGAAATATGCAATCATCTTTCAAGCGTGTTTTGCCTTTGTCCCAAATTTATTTTGTTAACTGTTGAATCATAAAAAAAGAATGGGAAATGAATGTTGGAACGTGTAATCAGAGTGTGCCTGTGCTACCATGTGTGTGGCCAGGGCTAACTTCTACTTTTTGGGAAGTGCAATCCCAATAATGACACATAAATAATAAATAAATAAATATGTAAGTAAGTAGAATAACGACACACGATTTGAATAATAGAAAAAAATGAAAGGTGATAGGGAAAATCCAGCATGCCTAAAACACAGTTATATACAAATAATGTCAATGGACATAAATTATGTTGGCGCTGTGTATGATACAGCAGATCCAAACAAAGGAATTTTCAAAGTTAACCCAGTTGCCAAATCGTGTGATTACTGCAATAACTATTTATTGCCATCTTAAACCCTAAGATAGCAAGAACCTCTCGCTTCCTCTATAGAGCCTATACCGCCCCCCCCAGTCCCAGAACCTGTAGGGTGGGGCTCATTTTCCTGCATTCTTCTCTCAATTCATATAAATGATATTACACCCACCAATATCATCCTAATCAACACAATAAGCACCACCTCAGCATGCTTCACTTCAGACTATGTCCAGAGATGTCAGGCATGGAATGTCAACCCTTCAGCCTCATTACTTAGGTGAGACCTTTGCTTTCATAGGATTCTCTAATTCCATTTGAGGTGGTTCACTTTCTAACAAAGTCCCAAAACCTAGAGACCAGATCCCATGAGATAGAGCATATGTTCACATGTATCCATAAACTAGGGCAAATATATACCTGAAAGCAAAAGTGCAAAATAGTCTGCAGTGAGTCAGTATATGCAGCAAGTGAGTAGAAAGATCTAAAAAAGATACCATAAATTTCCTAATGAGATAGCTTTTACTTAGACTTGGATATTCTCCTAACCTACTTACTATTATACTTTATACTTCCCTCAGTCACTCCAAAGCTAACCTTATTTAAGTAAGGACTACAAAAGCTGAATAAGGGCAAGAGACTGGCATACTTTAATGATGACTCTTTATTCACTCTCAGGCCACACATCAGCTGGGCCCTAGTTGGGGAGTCCTGAAATTCCCAAACAGACATGAGGGCCTAGACCTTGAATAAATCCCTCTCTCCATTGTTACTGGTTATTTCTATGAGGAACAACACAATAGACCCCCTTGTGGACCCCTGTATGACCTTGCCCTCAACTTGGATCAAAGACAGCAGAGAATATTCCATCCTCCAAAGAAAGGGTGGACAACATACTCTGTACTACCTGAGGAAGATGGGTCCTGAAATTGGAGCAGCTTAGAACTTTCCTACTCACGACCACAGAATGTGAGCTCAGATTTACAGGGATGCAAAGGTCACATAGGTTCCTAAGTTGAATATGGGCCCCAGATCAGATCATATCGATGGGGTTTACAGTCAACAATATTTATACCCCTTTCCCATATTTAGGAGCTACTCTCTTCCCTGATCCAGCTTTCTGGTCCTTTTTCCATGTTGACATGATCTCCCCAGACAATAACTTGGATCCACATGCATATCAGATGCTGGGATCAGGGAAACAAACAAACAAAAACTAGTATAATCATAGGCTGTTTGGATTACAACTGAAATAGGACTACTAACTATCTACAAAACGGAATCCCCCATCAACTCTTCATTTGAACTATTCCAGCCTTTAGGTTCAAGATTCGTCAATAATTTGTTTGACTCTGTATGCTAACTCTTTTTTTCAGCCACTAGGTTCCAGATGCTACCATGATGCCAGCCAGACTTCATTGGGCAGATAACCCCACCAAGGTGTCCTGGAGCCCTGCTTCCCTAGAGCCCCCACCCCACTAGGGAAAGAGAGAGACAGGCTGAGAGTATGGATCAACCTGTCAGTGCTCATGGGAAGCAATTACAGAAGCCAGACTTTCCACCTTCTGTACCCTATAATGATCCTAGATCCATACTACCGTAGGAGACATAAAGAATAGGAAAGCTATGAGGGGAGGGATGGGATATGGAGTTCTAGTGATGAGGACTGTGTAGAGTTGTACCCCTCTTTTCCTATGTTTTTTGCCTTTTTTTCTTTTTACAAGTAAAAAAATAAAAAAAAATTCAGAATTCACTTAGCTGGGTCCATGCTTAGACAATATTATATATATATAGGGATACAATGAAGAAGCCAACAGATTCTGAGAGGAAAGTAAAGTAAAAGTGTGATGGCAGACAGATGGTGGTCCACCTGGATAAGCGGGCACAGTACAGATCACAAGGACTGGAACTGAGCCCCCTGGCTTCTCAACTGCAGTGCACATGCTAAAGTGTAAAGCAGGTCTGCAGGTGTCTATCTTTCTCTTTCCCTCTCTATCTCCACTCCTATATCAATCTCTCTCAGTCATCATATCCATTAAAATGGAAACAAATGGCCACTAAAAGCAGTGGACGCCTAGTTCCAGCACCAAGCTGGAGCGGGAAATGAGTATTAGAAGCAAAATAATCATGACATATTATTTAATATATAATTAAAAAGGAGATGTTTTAACTAAATTACTCAACCTTATTTAAAAGAAAACATTTTCCTGGTGTTTATCATGCATCAATACTTACTTTGGACCAATAAAAGTAGTAACATACGTGGATTTTTATCATTTCACTTTATTGTTTTCAAACATAGATGAAGAAGTTGTCATTTAGAAATTCTAATCAACCTGTGAATGTATACAGTAAGTTAAAGATTCAGAGTTCTAGACCCATCTCTTTGATCCTGTGTTCTAGATTAAAATTTTGAAAGCCTCTGACAATAATATTTTTTGTGATGGATTAGTAGTTCTTAATACCCACAGCTATTAATTATAAACCATATTGTGCAAGCACTAACAATTTGTAGTGTGTGTGTGTGTGTGTGTGTGTGTGTGTGTGTGTGTGTGTGTAAAGAGAGAGAGAGAGAGAGGAAAGAGAGGAGTGAGACCACAACCCACAGCACTGGAGCTTCCTTTAATACAGTGGCAGCTGGGCTCACCCCAGTGTTAAGCTCAGGACAAAAGATAAAACCATGCACTATCCAAGTGAGCCATTTCACAGTCCTTTATTCTCCCTTTTGATAATGGTCAGGTAATCTGCATCCTTATTCCTTTCCCCTGGCTATTGAGGACTCTTTTCTTGTATTTTGGGCCAGGAATCAATGAACATTTGAACATTTTCTTTGGAACAGAAATCAATAAAGGTTTTGCAAGTCAGAGTATTAAATATTTTTGAGTTTGAATATCATGCAGTCTCTGAACAAAAGCTTTCATAGGCAATCTGTAAAGGACTCAGTGTGTTACATTTTTCTCTGTAAAAACCTGGCAGACGGAACTTATTGTCTCTGTGTTTTTTGTTGCTGCTTGTTTGTTTTTATTTTTCCTCATTCTATATGCACATCCAAAAAAGGTCAGTCTGGAGCAGAAGCCCCCAGATCAGTAGCATAATTTGAAAGGCTGGATTTGATCTATGTAGCTTGTTGTGGAAATATTTTAAGGCATTTTTTTTAAATAGCATAATGTTAATGCAAAGGGACTTTCATGTTTGAGTCTCCAAAATCCCAGGTTCTATCCCTATATCACTATAAACTAGAACAGAGCAGTGGTTTGGTCAGTTTCTCTCTCTCCTTCCCTCCCTCTCTTTCTCTCTCTCTGTATCTCACACTCTCATGAGAATAAAACAAAGTATATTAAAAACAAACTATTTTGGCCCAAACTAAAAGTTACATTTAAATTTATTTATATATTTCTCTATTTTGTATGATTAATCAGATATTATCAGAAAATATTTTAATTTTTTTCTGTGCAAAATACACATTGGTAATTTATTTTTCATTTTAGCTCATTGAATGGAAAGGTACTTTCCTTTAACAACTAAATTGATATCACACAGGAATGTATAAAGAAAATAATATGAAGATTAAAAAATGATCTGCAGAGGCTCCAAAATTAAATGAAAAAACAATAAATAAACAAGACAAGCTTTTGGATGTGAAAATAATCCTTAGGGTCTCCTGCATGATTGCTTAGTTAACAAATAATTGAATCAATTAGTCTAAAAGCCCTTTTATAGTAGAGACATTATAATCCATCACCCAGATAAATTTATTTCTTCCAGAGGAATCTAAGTTTCAATATTGTCATGAAAAGGCTTTTGATTAAGGAACCTTACTAGAATTGTAAATATAATTCCTTTATTCAAGATATATTTACTGGGTTTCCTCTATGATTCAGTATGTATGCTGAGCAATTAGAGGACAAAGACAGTAGAGTCACTGAGTGGGGGAAGAGGTGAAGCAAACTAGTGTTTGTTACATTGTGGAGAGCTAAATATATCATACAAGCAAATAAATAAACATCTATTTCGAGATAACTTTCATGTACAGGTAAGTATACTTTAATAATATTTTTAATTAAAGTTCAGAACAGCAGATAAAACTATTTCTTTGTGCTTATTTACTTGCAGGAGACCTTTAAAGAAAAAAAACAATATAATAAATCACAGATATAGTTCCCTTTGCTCACTTTAACTGGAAAATTAAAGGCAAGTGTAGTATTCTAACACTGATATTTCACTGGCTCAGAGCTCAAGTACAGATACCTCTCTTGAACTTCCATTTTTGACGACACCTAGTTCTCTGTTTGTCTATTTATCTTAATAGAAATCTGTGGGGCCGGTGGCAGTGAAGCAGGTTAAGCGCACATGCAAAGCACAAGGATAAGAGCAAGGATCCCAGTTAGAACCCTGGCTCCCCACCTGCAGGGGGACCACTTCATGGGTGGTGAAGCAAGTCTGCATATGTCTGTCTTTCTTTCCCCCTCTCTGCCTTTCCCCTCCTCTCTCGATTTCTCTCTGTCCTATCCAACAACAACAACAGCAATAACAACAACAATAATAACGACAACAACAAGAATAACAACAAGGGCAACAAAATGGGAAAAATAGCCTCCAGGAGCAGTGGATTCATAGTGCAAGCACTGAGCCCCAGCAATAACCCTGAAGGCAAAAAACAAAAACAAAACAAAACCTGACAGATGTCTACATTGATGAATAACCAGTATGCAAAAATTTTAATTTTTGTGTTATGCATACACTTGTGTTACATATACATACACTCATAATTCATATACACAAACATCTACATTTTGTCACTTTACTTGGGGGTATATTGATTTATAATACTGCTATTGTTACAGATGTATAGTGTCATATCTCCCATGATAGGCACACTGCCACATGACCTCTTCCTTATAATAAAACACTGGATTCTGATAACTTAAAAAGCTTGCATAAAAGTTATTGTCTTAATTTAAAAATAGTATTTAAAGATATGAAAGTCACCTTTTAAAATGTATTAATCAGATAATGATTATCATATTTTAATTTTATTATAAAAAGCAAACACTGACAAAATCATAGCATAAGAGGGGTACAACTCCACACAGTTCCCACCACTGGAGTTCTGTATCCCATCCCCTCCCCTGATAGCTTTCCTATTCTTTATGTCCTCGGAAGTATGGATCCAGGATCATTATAGGGTGCAGAAGGTAGAAGGTCTGGCTTCTGTAATTGCTTCCAGGCTGAACATGGGCATTGACACATGACACTTTCATTTTACACCATTTATTTTCCCAATAGAATATATAGATTGTCCAGTTTCATTTTAACTTATGACAAACTATAAATAGTTGTATGAATATTAGTGTATGGAATATTCCATTCTCATTCATCTTGAACATTTCTATTGTTATCTCAGATTCATATATACCTAGACAGCTTATATTTTATTTGGCAAGCATATCTATTAAACTGTCCTAAATCTGAATTGTTAAAAGTAACATGGCTTGTACAGGGAAACTTTCACACAGTATCTGGAAGTTAAAAACAAACTCACAGGTGGAACTTAAGAAACTAGAACAGGGGAGTTGGGCGGTAGCTCAGCAGGTTAAGCACACGTGGCACAAAGTGCAAGGACTGGCATGAGGATTAGGGTTCAAGCCCCCAGCTCCCCACCTGTAGGGGAGTAGCTTCACAGGTGGTGAAGCAAGTCTGCAGATGTCTTTCTCTCCCCCTCAGTCTTCCCCTCCTCTCTCCACTTCTTTCTGTCCTATCCAATGACAGCAGCAACAACAACAATAATAATAACCACAAAAATGATAAAACAACAAAGGCAACAAAAGGGGAAAATGGTTTCCAGGAGCAGTGGATTCATGATGCAGGCACCGAGCCCCGGCAATAACCCTGAAAGACAAAAAAAAAAAAAAAAAAAAAAAGAAAAAAAAAAGAAAGAAAGAAAGAAAGAAACTAGAACGGAAGAAAGGGAAAACAGAAAGTGAAACTTAGACTGATATATATATATGAAAATATCTCCTATCTTGTCAAGATTTCTGATTCTTGATGAAATTCTTAAAACAACACATTCCTTCTTATTGCCACCAGAGTTATCACTGGGGCTTAGTGCCAGTAAGATGAGTCCACTGCTGTCAGTGGCCGTTTTTTTAAAAGTATTTATTTATTTATTTATTCCCTTTTGTTGCCCTTGTTGTTTTATTGGTGTGGTTGTTGTTGGATAAGACAGAGAGAAATGGAGAGAGGAGGGTAAGACAGAGAGGGGGAGAGAAAAACACCTGCAGACCTGCTTCACACACCTGTAGACCTGCTTTAATGCCTATGAAGCGACTCCCCTACAGGTGGGGTGCTGGAGGTTCGAACAGGGATCCTTACACTGGTCCTTGTGCTTTGTGCCACATGCTCTTAACCCGCTGCGCTACAGCCCAACTCCCTCGTCAATGTCTATTTTTCTTTTTTATTTTCTTCCTCTTTATTTTGTATTACAGGAGAGAGAAAAATTGAGATGGAAAGACGGGATTAAACAGGGAGTGAGAGAAAGACAGGTGGTAACGCAGCAGGTTAAGTGCACTTGGCAGAAAGCTCATGGACCAGCCTAAAGATCCCCATTTGATCACTGGGATCCTCACTTGCAGGGGGGTAGTTTCACAGGGAGTGAAGCATGTCTGCAGGTGTCTTTCTCTCCCCCTCTCTGTCTTTCCCTCCTCTCTGGCTCTCTCTCTGTCCTATCCAACAACAATAACAGAAACAAGTACAACAAACAAGGGAAAAATAGCTTCCAGGGACAGTGGATTCGAGCACCAGGCACTGAACCCCAGTGATAACCCTGGAAGCAAAAACAAACAAACAAACAAAAGCAGAGAGAGAATTAATGCACCTTAAGCACTTGCTTTTCTACTCTGCAAGACTTCCCATTTGCAGCTGGGGGCCAGGGTCTTGAGACTTGTTGCCTGTTTATGGTAATGTGTGCGCTCAATAGGGCGAGCCCCTGTGTAGCTCCAAAGGAAACTCCTCTGTATGTCTTCTTCTCCAAAGTCTGTGTTGCTGTTATAATTTTTAAAAGGTTATTATCTTTGTATCTGTATTTATTTGCTGTGCCCTACCTATACTCGCATTTTGGAATCTGCAAGTTAAAGATAAGATATATCATTTTTGGAAGGGTGTTTGAGGATTAAGGTTTGATTAGGATGTTTTTGATTTCTTCTTCTTTTTTTTTTTTTTTTAGAGGAAAATTATTGGCAAAGCTGAAACGTTGTAGGCTGGGACTGCTACGTCCTTAGGTTCAGTGCATTCAGTTTTTATCTCTGGAGTCTTCACAAGGAATCACTTACTATGTAACCTTCCCATTGCCTTCCTGGTTCATTAATTTGAATCATAATTTTATCCGTTCTGGCAATGCGATTTTACCATTCACTGTCTAGATGAGCTATTCAGCCAATAAATCCAATAAAGCCATTTTTAAAATTGGAGCAATTTCTTCCATGCAATAAGGGCTTACTGCAAAGATGTCTCTGATACTTTTTGAATCAGAAATTCTCAGATGCATTCACTTACTGCTAGTTTTTCTTAATTGAAAAAATATTTATAAAATGGAAATATTGGAAAGATTATAGGATAAGAGGGGTACAATTCCACACAGTTCCCACCACCAAAACTCTGTATCCACCCCACCCCCTCTTGATAGCTTTCCTATTCTTTATCCCTCTGGGATTATGGACCCAGGATCATTATGGGCTGCAGAAGGTGGAAGGTCTGGCTTCTGTAATTGCTTCTCTGCTGAACATGGGGGTTGGCAGGTTGACCCATACTCCCAGCCTGCCTCTCTCTTTCCCTAGTGGGGTGGGGTTCTGTGGAATCGGAGCTCCAGGACACATTGGTCATGTTCAGCGGGGAAGCAGTTACATAAGCCAGACCTTCCACCTTCTGCATCCCACAATTACTTTGGGTCCATACTTTCAGAGGGTCAAAGAATAGGAAAGCTATTAGGGGAGGGGATGAGATGCAGAGTCCTGGTGGTGGGAATTGTGTGGCATTGTACCACTCTTATCCTATGGTTTTGCCAGTGTTTCCTTTTTATAGATAAAATAATAATAATAATAATAATAATAATAATAATAAAGAACTGGGATCTCAAGTTAACACCATCCACTCTTATAAGTCTGAAAGTTATAAAGTTTTCCATTTTACGGATGAAAAGATATGAAGACCATCAGCAAAGGAATGAGATGAGCATTTATTTCTTCTGGTATCCAAAGTCTATGCTTTCCCTCTGGGACTTCTTTTTGTGGATTCCATGCGAGAAATATTACAGAAATTATTGCAGAGACAGACACAACCTAGTGAAATGCCTTATAGTACCATAGACCATTCATTCATTGTATAAACAGTGAATTAGTGAGAGAGAGAAAAAAAGACGCATCAGACAAGTAAGATTTGTACTCACCTGCTTGAGATCAAATGAGCTATATAGTGAGTAACCAGAATAGGAAAGCTGCTTCTCTATCCAGTAATGTCAAATAAGGCCATCAGAAGTTGACCTTGACACCTGAAAGATAAAATGCAGTTGCTTATGTGACAAGCATGAGATAATTTGATGAAGTAGAAATGCAAATGCTTTAAAGAAAGAAAGAAACTCACATTTTGAAGGATAGATAAACTCATAATTTAGGCATATTGTAGATAAGCAGAAATAATGATGCAAACTGAAGATAGAAGTGAGGAAATTAAAAAGATTTGCCAATTTTAAATATCACAAGGAGATATGCTGAGAAATTCATGCTAACTTTATTATTAGTGATTTAATAATGATTTCAAAATTGTAAGATAACAGGGGTACAATTCCATACAATTTCTACCACCAGAGTTTGTGTCCCACCCCCTCCATTGGAAGCTTCCTTATTCTTTATTTATTTCTGAGAATATGAACTAGATCTTTTGGGGGTGCAGAAGGTGGAAGGTATGTCTTCAGTAATTGCTTCTCTGCTGAACATGAACATTGACAGTCTGATCCATGCCACCAGCCTGTTTCTGTCTTTCCCTCATGGGATAGGACTCTGGGCAGGTGAGGTTCACAACACCTTGGTGAGATTGTCTGCCCAGGGAAGTCAGGATGGTGTCATGGTAGCATCTGCAACTTGGTGACTGAGGGCTGTAAGATATAAGACAGCAAAATTGTTTAATAAATAGGAACCTAAAGGTAATAACAGCGCCGATGAAACTAGGGGTCTTCATGTGGGAAGAATCTAGGTATGTTTTAGATATGTTCCAAGGGGCCCACAACTTCAGTAGCTTTTTTATCCTCCAGGGTTATTGTGGGGGCTTGGTGCCTGCGCCACAAATCCACTGCTCCTGGAGACTATTTTTCTCTTTTGTTGTCCTTATTGTTTTATCATTGTTGTGGTTATTATTGTTGTTATTATTGATGTCCTTGTTGTTGGATAGGTTAGAGAGAAATGGAGAGAGGAGGGGAAGACAGAGAGGGGGAGAGAAAGATAGATACCTGCAGACCTGCTTTACTGCCTGTGAAGGGACCTCCCTGCAGGTGGGGAGCCTGGGGCTTGAACCGGGATTCCTTAAGCCAGTCCTTGTGCTTTGAGCAATATGTGCTTAACCCACTGCTCTACCACCCGACCCCAAACTTTAGTAAATTTTTTATGAAACTTATAGTTAACATGCAGGTGGACTAAAAATATTGTCTGAGAAGATGGTTTCAGAGTGGAGAATAGTCCTAGAAAGCTGGACTCTGGTGAGATTATCTCACATATATGGGGAAAGTATATAAATACCATTAACTGTAAACCCCATCAATGTGTCCTTGGGAATGTAACTGTTCACATTTAGCACAGAAGCCTGTGTAACCTCTGCATCTCTGTCAGTCTGAGCTCGCAGTCTATGGCCACAACTAGAATCATTTTAGGATGCAATCATTTCAGGACCCATCTTCCTAGAATGGCCAAGTAGATTGACCCAACCTTCCATTGGAGAGTCCGGGAGTCCCTACCTTCATTCTTCTCCATGAGGGTAAGGTCCTGAAGAGGCTCTCAGTAGGGCTTATGATGATGTTCCTAGTGGAAGTGACCAGTGATAGTGGAGAGAGGGATCAGTTAGAGGTCTAGACCCATCATATTTATGTGGAATCGAAGGACTCCCTGACTAGAGCCTCAGATGATGGGGTGACCTGGGAGTGGCCAAAAAGGCCATCATTAAACTGTACCAATCTCTTGCCCTTATCCAGATTTCGTAGTCCTTACTTTAGCTGACTTTGTTTTCTTAAGGAATAAGGCAAATACTACTAAGGTATTGTATTAGCCTCTCATGTTTCAGGACATGGAGGTTCTATGTTCAATCCCTGCCACTACCATAAAGAAGAGTTGAACAGTATTCTGATATCTTTTCCTACTTTTTTCATTAAAATAAGTAAATAAACCTTTAAGTGTTTAAATTTCAATACAAATGGAGAGATAAAAAGACCAAAAACACTCATCTAGCATATTCATAGCCAGAAATCGAATCTGGAACCTTATGCCTAATAAATAATTAATTATTACAGAATAAACACAAACATATACATAATAAATAAACCCTGTTCAATATCACTGAATCACGTTCCAGACCATATGCATTCCAAATTTAATGAGAACTCTTTGAAACTATTTAAGAATAGAAATGGCAAACAATGGGTTGATGTGGTTTTCGCTTGTGACTTTAAAAATCAAGTGAACATTCATTTAAACAGCTGTGTGTTTTAAGGGTACAATTTCATACTACCTCACAATGTATGCTACTGTACCATGCCTATAGACCATTAAATCTACAAGCATTGTACACCTTCACTCTATCAAACCTTTCCATGCCTTTCCCTTTGGTGGCTTGTTATGAGGTATTTCTTCACGTTCCAAATATGACTCAGACCATCTACTATTTGTTCTGTTTCTGAACTATATTGCTTAGTGTGGTGTCTTTTATTCTATTTATGATACACTAACAGTTAAGATTGCATTTCTTCTTATAGCTGGGTAGTGTTCCATTGTGTGAATGTATAACATACATATCTATTCATCTGTTGTTGAACATTTGGGTTGTTTTCCTTTCATGACTATTGTAAATAGCACAGTAATAAATATAGGTGTACATATATGGGTTTGGATCTGTGTTTTTTATTTCTTTATGTAGGAGTAAAACTGTTGTATTGTTTGCTAGGTATATTCAATTTGAGTATGAGCTGGGACCTTATTCACATGCAATTTTACTTTTTCTGGACCACACATACAGAAAGTCAGACACTCTATCTGGTAAGTTATTCCATGGACACTTTACAGAGCACTGTTCAACTCTACCTTATAGTAGTGTTGGGGATTGAACCTGGGGCCTTGGAACCTTAGGCAAGAATTTGTTTATATCACCATTAAGCTATTCCCCCAACCATTGAAATACTATTTTTTGGTATTTTCATTGTGAGTTCAGAGATTGACCTATTGAAAGAAATATCTGGACATACGTCACCTAGTTGAGGGCATGTGTTACTATACACAAGGACTTGCTTGTCCCTAGTCCCCAATGCAGAAGCTTCATGGTCAGTGGTACAGTGCTGCAGGTCTCTCTCTGTCTCTCTCTCTGCCTCTAGGGTTAGTGCTGGAGCTCAGTGCCTAATTATGAATCCACTGCTCCTATGGCTAATTTTGGATAGGATAGAGAGAAATTGAGAGGGGAGGGGAAGACACAGAGAGAGAGACTTTCACCTGCTTCACTGCTTGTGAACCGACCCATCACCCCACAGGTAGGGAGCCTGGGGATTGAACCTGGATTCTTGTGCTTAGTACTATGTGCAATTATCCTGGTGCCCCACAGCCCAACCTTCCCATTTCTGTCTCTACCAAAAGAAAAATAAATAAATAAAAGGCCATCATGCAGGCACATTGCCCCAGTGATAATTTTAATTAAATTTAAAAAATAAAAAAGAAATATTCTAGTTGACAAGGTTATGCACATTAGAAATCATCTATTTCCTTGGATAGGTGATAGCTTTGGAGAGACAGAGGACTAAGTAAGAGAAAACTTTTATCCATCGTTAATTATATGAGAAAGAGTTATTTAGGAAAACTGTAGAACACAATGGTCTATAATTTAAGGCTATTTCTAGAGAGAAAACAATTTTCCCACCCACTGTTCTTAGCTAAATTAGTTTAAGAACTTATAATATGGAGGTGAATTAGAACTTTAAGGGTGGAAATAGGAATAGATATGTGTGTGAATACCAGATTTTAAAGAATGTTAAAATTGTCATCTTTCCTCAAATTCTTATTTTACATAGTTAACTTAATTCCTGTAATCCAGAAATCCAGTTGTAAACCCTGTGCTATCTGGACTATGCTGGTACTGTGGCGGTGAGTCCAGACAGAATAGAGGTATTACCCTAAGATTATTCAGAAGACTGTATATACAAAGCAGTGACACATATCTGTTTCACAAACAGTCATTTCACCCTTAGTTATAGCAGTTATTTCATTTACAAGAAAGAACTAACTTGAGAAAACCTCTCCTCAGCAACCTTTCTGCAAGTGTGGAACCTACTTGTCTCTCTCACAGTTTAGTAACTATAACCAGCATGTTTTTATCTTTAAACTCACAAACAGAAGAGTGTCTCTGAGGATTACTGTACTTTATTCTATCTCAGTTAAATACTCACATCCTAAATTTGTCTCTCTGCACTAGTGTTATTGATATACTGGGATAAGACTATCATGCTCAAAATTACTTCCCTGGCTAATTTCACCTGAAATGAATTACTGAGGTGTGAGATGTTGACTTCCTACACATCTTAAGAAATGAGAGTCTAAGTCTTTATGGTGGAAAAAAGATGATGAAAGGTAAAACACATTGACATATTATTTGAGAAAATGTGTAAAAGTATCCAGGTGACAACAATTTTTTAAGTCAACATGTTCTCAATAGAGTGATAGTGAAATAGAAATAAAATTTTTAAAAAATGCAGGTCCTCTAGTGAGAAAAAAAAACAGGTATCCTTGAGGATATGTTTGGATAAAAGATTTTCATCAGATCTTTGAAAAAAAAGTCATTATGAAGAAAGTAGATATAAAGAAAATTCTAGGATTATCTGTCTAAGAATCCAGGAAAAGGGTTAACATAATAAATGAGGATAGGGAGCCTTTTCTTGTATGATAGTGGAATATAAGCAAGGTTCAAGATTGGTCTCTGGGGACTGGGTAGTGGCACAACTAGGTGAGTGCTATGCTACAATGCACAAGGACCTTGGTTCAAACCCCCGGTCCCCAACTGCAGAGGGAAAGCTTCAGGAGTGGTGAACATACATGAATTAATAAAGGTTTATAAGATTACTGGGGAATAATTAACATCACACCCACCACCAAAATTCTGTGCCCCTCATCTTTCTCACATTGATAGTTCTCATATCTTAGAGACAGATTTGCTTCTTCTTATATTTTTTTTTAATAGGAGTGTACGTAAACACCATTTCCACCATCAAAAGACTGTGTCCCATCCCATCCTCCCTCCCACCCATCCCTGCCCCGCCCCGTGAAGCAGAACATCATCCTTACCCTCAACCCAGGGTTTTTACTTTGGTGCCCTACTCAAAATCCAGTCAAATCCTGCTTTGAGTTTCCCTTTCTGTTCTCTTTCTTATTTTATTTTCAACCTCATGTATATTCAAACCCGTATATTCCACACAGGGGAAAAGCCATTTCATAGAGATCTTTCCATTCTTTGCTGACTTTGTTAAGAATGACCACATCTTGTTCTATTCATTTCTGTCTCAAATGACACAGTCTCCTCTTTTTTTGTTGCAGAACAGCGCTCCTTTAATAAATGCCCCGTAACTTCTTTCTATAATCACCTGTTGGTGAGCTTCTGGGCTTTTTCTACTGCTTGTCTATCGTGAATAATGTAAAAATGAACATAGTGGCATATGTGACCCTTTGAATTAGCGCTTTCATGCCCTTAGAATATTTTCCTAGGAGTGATATTGCTGGATCATAAGATATTTTGACTTTTTTTGCTTAAAGACTCTCTTTATTATTTACCATAGGAACCATACCAGTTTCCATTCCCATCATCGGTGTCCCAGAATTTCTTTTTTCTTAGATGCTCACCAGCTCTGGTCATCTCTCGAGGTATCTGTCTTTTCTGGCTCTGATTATTTGAGATAAATGCTATGTTCTTGAAACTGCACATCTTCTCTTGTAGTTCAAAGTCTGGCACTGGACTGGTGTGTGCTCAGTCATGTCACTTCTTTTTAAAACAAGTCCCGTGCATTTTTCTTATTTGAAAATTACAAAGAATCTAGGGAATTCATAATACTTAGTTTCTAATTTACATATAACAAAACAGGAAACAGATACTACATTGCTTTCTTAAGTCCACAGTCACTAAATGCTGAATTAAAGAATTCAAATTCAGACATCTGAGATCCCAGACTAATTTATTAATATCCTTCTGAATGAGTTTCTGGATCTGTTAAGTGATGAACAGTAATAGTTATGATTGGTATCATAGTATTCTTTTTCTTTTTTTAAATTTTTATTTATTTGTTATTGAATAGAGACAGAGATAAATTGAGAAGGAAGGGGTGCTAGAGAGAGAAAAAGAGACACCTACAGCCCTACTTCACCACTAGTGAAGGTTTCCCCCTCAGATAAGGACCAGGGACTTGAACACGGGTCCTTGAGCACTAAAATGTGTGTGCTTAACTAGGTTCACCACCATCTGGCCCCCATAGTATTATTTTTAATCTTTAAAAATTACGGTTGGGTAGTCACTAAATATATTGTTTTCTTCTTTGACTTTCATGTTTTCCATGACACACTCGAACTTACATAGCATATCAATGCTGTTTTCTGCAAATTGCGTATTTTATTTCATTTTATTATGTAGTATTTTTTTTTCTTTACCTCCAGGGTTATTGCTGGGGTTTGGTGCCAGCACTATGAATCCACTGCTTCTGGAGGTCATTTCTCGCCCTTCTTTACTGCTTAGGACAGAGAGGAATTGAGAGAGGAGGGTCGACAGAGAGGGGGAGAGAGAGAGAGAGACACCTGAAGATCTGCTTCACTGCTTGTGAAGTGACCCCCTGCAGGCAGGGAGCAGGGGGCTCAAACTGGGATCTTGGCAACAGTCCTTTTGCTTCATATTATGCTCACTCAACCCTGTGCTTCACCACCTGGCCCTGTGTAGTAAATTTTAATTAGATACAGATCTTTCATATCTTATGTTATGAAACATTTTATCACTTTATTCTAAAGAGTACTGCACTTTGATGCAGGAGTTGAATAATACGTAGATCTATCATATATATATATATATATATATATATATATATATATATATATATATATATATTCAAGTTCGGTAGCATTTTATTAGGATTTGTTGTAGATTTTAGTACTTTCAAAGCAAGCCAGTCACCTTTACAGTTACATGAGCCACATGTATAAAGTCATTCTTTGATCTGTTGAACATATGTTCAAAGAGATATTTCTTTTAATATTTATTTATTCCCTTTTGTTTCCCTTGTTTTTTATTATTGTAGTTGTTGTTGTTCATGTCATCATTGTTAGATAGGACAGAGAGAAATGGAGAGAGGAGGGGAAGACAAAGAGTGAGAGAGAAAGATAGACACCTGCAGACCTGCTTCACAACTTATGAAGTGACTCCCCTGCAGGTGGGGAGCCAGGGCTTGAACCGGGATCCTTAAGCCTGAAATATGATATACAGGTGGATCCTGTTTATGGTCTGGGGAAGTGATGTAATGGCTGGAAAAAGGACTGGAAAGCTGGATCAAGGAAGAGAGTAGCTCCCTAATATGGGAAAGGTGTATAAATATTGTTGACTCATAAGCTCCTGATGATTTTTAAATACTTCAGTCCTAGACTACTTCACTCATTCATAGGGTTAGCAGAAATCAAATATTATTATAAATTTCTCATGGTTTCATCAGTTAAGACCAGAAAACTTTTAGTATTATTATGTATTCAGTATTGAGAAGTTGATGTAAACAAGGGAAATTTCTTTGAAGAACTGGGCATTAAATTGAGTTTCCAAAATTAGTTGAGTTTTCTGACATTAGCACTCCTTCAGTTTAATACCATTCTCAGTTTGAAGAGTGTATAAATGAGACGTAGGTATTGCTTGACATAATCAATCCTTAATAATAAGCCTAATTGAGTTTATTTGGCATTTAACATTCAGATAAATAATTAGTTCTGTTTCTAGCAAAAATTCACAATACGATAAAGGAAGACATAAAATGTTTTCTTTTAGTAAGATTTTCTAAATGTTATTTCTTTTTATTCAAAACTAAGTTTACTTTTGACACAAAAACACTCATTAGATGTTGAGTCCTTACCTTACTTTTAAGTAAATACATACCATCTGGAGAAATAGCTCAGTGTTAGAACTTAGAACTCACACATCTGAATCCTGTGAAGCCCCAGGTTGAATTCTCAGCACTTCCATATGTGAGAGTTGTGTAGAGTTCTATTCTTCACTTTATCTTTAAAAATAATAAAATAAAACTTTAAGATAATGTTGTCTTTCATTGATATTTAATTGCATTATAACATTTTGCTACGTTTCAGGCACGGATCACTGAGCAGTTATATATTTTTTTCTTCCTCATTCATTTGCACCTTTTGCTTCAGTTACCTATTACCCTTAACCTCTTGCTTCTGACAACCACTTACTGGCTCGATAGTCTAAAGGTTCATTTTCAAAAATGAATTCTAAGTTCACGTAAAATTTCATATTCTGAAAAAAAAATTTTCCATATAGACGAAAAAGATTGAACAAGTGACTTAGATTTCTAGACCCCTGAATTCTTTTCTTTTGAGAACAATTGAATTATGCTGTCTTCAGTTATGACTCCAATAGTATGCTCAAAGATAGAAACAAATGACCCTTCTTTTACTTCCATTTGTAGCAGTTGAGACATTGCCTTTTCACAAAGAAATGCTGAGAGTTAATAAAACATATTACTATGTAAAATACAAATGCTTTTAATCTGTTCAATTTCTCAAGTAGTAGCTTTCTCCCTTTGACACAGTTGAATATGTGTTAATCCTGGAAGTTTACATGCTGCTCACAGAATCATACCTCACTATCTTGCCTGGCTTTCTTAGTGCCTGTGAGACTATCTCCACATGGTTTCTGTAAACAAGTCTGTGCTCATTCACTTGAAACTGTTACCTCAGAAATCTGGCAATTTTCAAATCAAAATTAGACCTCTGTGATTTGACTACCTGAAGACTTCCATCCCTTTTTTCAAGAATGGTGTGAATAACAAGTACTCATTCTGTGCTCATTCTTTTCATTCTTTTATTTACATTTCTAGTATTTGTGCAGGTGTCTTTGTTGCACAATTGATGTCCACCTATCTACCTGTTCTTCCAGATTTGGGGGAGGAGGTGGGCTTAAAAAAAGGTAGGGTGGGGCCGAGTGGTGGTGCACCTGGTTGAGCGTACATACTACAAAGCGCAAGGACTCAGGTTCTATCCCCTGGTCCCCACCTGCAGGGAGAAAACTTCACAAGTGGTGAAGCAAGGCTGCATTTGTCTCTCTCCCTTTCTATCACTCCATTCCCTCTCTGTTGTTTTCGCCAGGCTGGCTTCACGGGTGGGTAACAGACGACCAGGGACTCATGGTTGAGCTGTAGGCAGTATCTCTTTATTCATGCAGGACGCAGCACAATCTAAGCTGAGCTAAGCTAAGCTAAACTCACGTACTGTAAAACTCACAATGCTGTCTTTATATATACTTGCCAAGTAGGGTGGAAACAGGATGTGACAGAGAGAGGGTGGAGAGAAAAGTGACTGGTGAAAATCAGAGTGTGACAAGGAGAGGATCAGGGTGTGACAAGGAGAGGGGGTGGAGCAGGTGAGAATCCTATCACTGAACCACCAATGCCCTGGAGGGAGGGTGGTGCTTGTTAACAGTGGTTATGTAAATAGAATGCAGTGGTTATGTAAATAGAATAGTGTTAAGCAGGGGGGATTTAAACCAAATGAAACAGAAGGGGTCTCATGCATACCAACACCTCTCAATTTCTACTTGTCTCTATCCAATAAATAAATAAAAATAATTAAAAAAAAAGAAGAGAAAAAGGTAGGGTATATCCTACCACTAGAACCAAATGTAGCCATTGGACTAGAGCAACAGATCTGTATTCAGTGGGGGCTAGCTCAATCTACCAATAGTCAATGTTCTGTGTACAAGGAGAGATGGACTGTTTAACTTTTTTTCCCCCTTAAACTCTTGGAATTATGTATATGCTTATAAAAACTGTAGGTATTAGATTTGGACATAGTCAATGCAATTTTCACTGCCTCCATTTTCAGTCATCTTCTCCCCCAGTATTATTAGAACACATGTTTCTTAATGGATATAGTTTTCACCAAATACTATTTTTCAATTATCTTCCCAGGCTTCTAACCATTCAAAGTCCATTTCTAACATGTCTCTCTTCACTCTGTTTGCTACATTTTCCAATTTAGTGTAATTTGTGAATTTCATTAAGATGCTATTTACTCACACTTTGAAATCTCATGTACCTTCTTTTATGTAGCTTATCACCAAATATAAAGTAGATATATTCTAAAGTAAATGTGCTGATAGTATTTAATTTGGAAGGGTTATGAATATAAAGGAAGAAAAATAATAGAAGAGGATTCAATAGGGTTTGAGAAAAAAATTCAGAGATGCTTATAAAGAGTTATTATTCATAGAAAATATGCTTGAGGAAAATAGATCAAATATGTGCACTGAAGGTGTAAAATAATTGAAAAATAGTAATTCAGAGGAAAATGGTAAATGTGTTAGTGGATAATAAAAACTTACATTAAGAAAAAAATGTAATAATGTATGCACAAGAAGATTAGATTGTAAGAGTTGAAAGGTACTCTAGGGCTTATTAAATGCTTCCTTCATTTTTAGGAGACAGTAAGATGAAGCCTTGAGAGACTTCCACAAGGGCAAATGAAAACAAAATCCTAGAAGCCAGGTTTTATGTTTTCTAATTAGGTATTTTTCTTTTCTTTCTCCAGAGAATATTATTTTGCCGATATAAGAGCTTAGGACTTACAAGTGACTGGTAGATAAATTATTTTGAGTTTTGCAACATACTTGTTAAAATAGGTGACAGTTATCAGCTTCCTTTTTTTATGTATTAAGCAGATTGAGGCTCAGGCTAGGGAGATAGCATAATGGTCATACAGATTTTCCTGCTTGAAGAACCAAAGGTCCCAAGTTCAATCCCCAGAACGACCATAAATCACAGCTGACAAGTGCTCTGGAAAAAAATAAAAATGAGTCTCAGAGAGGCAATGACCAATAGCAGAACTGGCAAAGCCAGTGGCAAGGTCATATGTAAATCTCTTTTCCTCATTCTAAAACTGGTGATCCTGAAAATATGCAATGCTGACCCTGGCGTCAAATGAACATCAAACGACATTTGAACATAACATGACAAGTAGCCATCTGTAGAAGCATGATGACTGCTAAGATGAATGAGAAAGAGAATAAAAGATATTTGCAAATGGATGCAGCTTGGCCTGTTTATAAATGTCAGCCTGAATTCAACTAGAATTGAAACCTGAACTTGAAGGTTTCTGGTGCACACTGTTTATATTTAGAATAATTAATTAAATGTCTTCCTTATCTGAACTCCAAATATATCCCTTGGACAGGTCTGTCTGTAGTGATACTGACTGACCCAGGACTTCAAATGTGAATGACTCATTTCTTGTTTCCCATCTGCATGGTAGATGCTATACCGGGAAGCAATACCCTGCCTTCTGGTTCTTGGCTTCTCACATTTCTGTGTAAGCATCAGATTCTGGGAATTGGGACTCTACGTCAATAACATTGACGTGTAGTTCAGAATTTCTAGAATAGTTACTGAAATAGCTGACAGCAGAGGAGATTCTCAAAGGTGAAGAAACTAAAGACGGGGGGGTGTTGACATTGTTTTGAAGTATTTATTTTTGGTTTGGTACCAGCAATAATTGGTTTCTATAGCACAGAAAAAAATGTGCATTTGATGCAAATTCCACAATAATTTACAGGGCAGAATTGACTTTATACTTCTAATTAATAACCTAAAGATAAAGAGGGTTTTCTTTCTTCTTTCTTTCATGCTTTTTAATTTTCTAAGTTGTCTTTTTTTTCCCCCAGTGTAATCACAAAGGATCTTAAGATAGATAGGTTAGATTCAAAGTGGTGATATGATGATGGGAACGGAGGTTAGAATGAATCAGGCAGAAATCAAAGAACAGTAAATTTCCAGAAACTAGAAAACTCACAAAGCAGCTTCTCCCTTAGAATTTCAGAGCAATACGACTCTTCAGACAGTTAATTTTAAACTTCAAAAGTCCATGTCTCCCCTTTCTTTTGTGGTGTCTTATGTTCTACCTTTGAGTGAGGTCATCCCAAATCCATCCTTTTCATTCTAGTTCACCTCACTTAACATAATTTCTTCAAGCTCCATCCGAAATGAAGTGAAGAAGGTGACTGAATCATGTTTAATAGCTGAGTAGTGTTCCATTGTGTATATATACTACAGGGTATGGGAAGAATATTATTTTTTCTTTGCTTTTAACAAATCTGTGTGCTTC
Source organism: Erinaceus europaeus (assembly GCF_950295315.1). Lineage (NCBI taxonomy): Eukaryota > Metazoa > Chordata > Mammalia > Eulipotyphla > Erinaceidae > Erinaceus > Erinaceus europaeus. The sequence continues at coordinate 197,361,738 of NC_080162.1, forward strand.
ATTTCTTCATAGTGCACATGTAAGTGAAACCAATAGTTGCCTTTAAGAGAAAGGCATCTGGTAACATATAAATTATAGCAATATGAATCCTTGGACACCAATGTCACATTAAAGAACCTGAAGGTTCTACATATGACACAAAATATGAGAAAAAAAAAAGATTTGGGCACTAGCGCAGCGGGTTAAGCGCACATGGCACAAAGCACAAGGACTGGCGTAAGGATCCCGGTTGCAGCCCCAGGGTCCTCACCTGCAGTGGTGTCGCATCACAGGTGGTGAAGCAGGTCTGCAGGTGTCTGTCTTTCTCTTCCCCTCTCTGTATTCCCCTCCTCTTTCCATTTCTCTCTGTCCTATCCAAAACGAGGACATCAATAACTACAACAATAAAACAACAAGGGCAACAAAAGGGAATAAATAAATAAAGGGTATAATTAAAAAAATTAAAAATATGAGAAAAAACGAGAAAGATTAGAGAGAACAATGACACACTTTAATCAGACTTAGATGATTGCATACATATAAATTTGTTATCCATAAAAGTGCTACATATAATTTATATAAAATACTTATATCTATATGACTATCTATTTATGTGTATACATATCTAATGTCATTTAAAAAAACCTGCTCTTGTCTCAGTGTTCTTTGCTTGAGCATATCCTCTATCCACTTATCCCTCTTCTTTTACACTTTAAAGTTATCTAAGAGTCTATGGCTTGTGTTTTTAGCCCTGTTGTACCATATATCACCTTGACGAGTGTTTTGTTTTCTTTGTGTATTTGAGTCCTTGAAGACTTTTTTGAAACATAAATCATGAAATACCTTGCCAATGTTTCCTTCTATTCATTTGGGTGTTCCTGGTCTTTATCCACTTGGAGTTACAGTTGGTACAATGCACTTGCACAATGTAACATGGGAGGTCTACCAGATTACTGAACCCACAAAGTGATTACTGATATAACCTATTAGGAGCCCCTCAGTGTTGGCTGCCGGAAAAATAAATCAAAGATTCTCTTTGTAAATTTAAGCAGAAAGTGAACTGACACTATTTTAATCATAATGTTTACATTAAAAGGCACTTAAAGATTCCTGTAGGTTAGCCAGTGAGATAACTCATTTGAATCATGAACTGACTTGCTATGTGGGTGACCCAGGTTTGAAATCAAATATCACCTCATTGAAAACAGATTCAGTGCTATGGTGTCTTTCTTGCTTCCTCTCTGACTCTCTGTCTCCATCTAAAAATATTCTAAGTCAAACCCAGGAGAGAGCTCACCTGGCATAGTTCTTGCTTCTCCATGTGAAGAAGCCTGGCTTTATGTCCACACAGGAACAAAATACAAAAGAACTGCAGATGTGGTAGAGTGGTGTTATGGGCTTTCTCTCACTCTTTCTCTTTCTTTTTATCTGAAAACAAAGAAAAGGATTCTTCTAGGATTTGTGGCTTTATTCAGACACTCAGCTTGACAAAACCGTGACATTTATATATACCAGGATGGGGGCCCGGTGGTGGTGTATCCAGTTAAGCACACATAGTACTAAGTGCAAGGATCTGAGTTTGAACCCTAGGCTCTTCACCTGGACAGGGAAAACATCACAAGTGGTCAGTCAGGTATGCTGGTGTCTGTATTTCTTTCTACCTCTGTATCTCTCATCTCCCCCACCTTTTAAGTTCTTTCTGTCTTTTAAAATTTTTTTAATTTTTGTATTTTGTTTATTTATTTATTTATTTATTTATTGGATAGAGACAGTCAGAAATCAAGAGGGAAGGGGGTGATAGAGAGGGAGAGAGACAGAGAGATACCTGCAGTCCTGCTTCACCACTCGCAAAGCTTTCCCCCTGCAGGTGGGGACTAGGGGCTTGAACCTGGGTCCTTATGCATTCTAACATGTGCGCTCTACCAGGTGTGCCACCTCCTGGCCCCCAAGTTCTTTCTGTCTTATCAAATAAAAAATAAATAAAAGAAAAGGAAGAAATGATCACTGAGAGCAGTGGACTTTTAGCGCTTTCAGCAAGCTACAGTAATAACCCTGGATAAAAAAAGAATATATATATATATATATATATATATGTTTGTATATTACCTGTCCTAACATAAGGTAAGATAACTCACCAGAGAGTACGCATATATCTGATTTACCACACATGTAGTGCTTGTTCAGCTCCCGGCTCCTGGCTCCTTTGGCAATGAGAGAAGCCTTTATGCTTCTTCCTGTTAACTGATAACACAACTGTAAAAACAAACAAACAAGCAAAAATGTGTAATGTTTTTATTTTATTCTGTTTTATGTGATAGGACAGAGAGAACTGAGAGGGCAGGGAAAAAGAGAGAGGGAGAAAGAAAGGTAAACCCCTGCAGACCTGCTTCACAGGTCAGGAAGCATCCTCCAGTGTAGAAGAGGAGCCTGGGCCTTGATGTGAGATCCTTCCACATGATGCTAAGTGCACACATCCACGTGCACCACCACTGGAACCCCAGGTGTACACAGGTCTATCATGTTTCCTGAGGATTATGTAACGTATATTTTATTTTATTTTTTAAATTATCTTTATTTGTTGGATAGAGACTACCAGAAATCAAGCGGGAAGGGGGTGATAGAGAGGAGGAGAGACAGAGAGACACCTGCAATGCTGCTTCACCACTTGCAAAGCTTTCCTCCTGCATGTGGGGATTGGGGCCTCAGACCCGGGTCCTTGCACATTTAATGTGCACTCAACCAGGTGTGCCACTACCCGACCCCTGTAATTGTTTTTATAAATATGTTTTTGGTCCCCAACATTGCTTTCTTTCTTTTTTTTTTCTCTTTCTTTCTTTCTTTCTTTCTCTAATAAAGGGAAATTTAATTATTTTGGGTTGGAGACTCATTTAACTTTGAGCCTGCATTCTGCCTTGCATTTCATATATATATACCTTTTGATATCTACCTTAGCTTTCAAATTACATTATGCAGGGCAGGGGTAGAAAGCATAATGGTTATGCAAAGAGACTCTCATGCCTGAGGCTCCAAAGTTCCAGGTTCAATCCCCTGCACCACCATAAGCCAGAGCTGAGCAGTGCTCTGGTAAAAAAAAAAAAAAAAATTACATTATGCATATAAATGACAGACAAATTATGCACCCCAGTCCTCCAAGTATAACACATACAGAACGGGATTAAGAAATTTAGGTGCCTAGGTGGCCATTTTTAAAATGAATTATTTCACTGGGTTGATTTTTTAAAACCATTTCCTTTTGAAAGTGGCTCTGGGTTGACACTGCCAGAGAATGTGATTGCCCATTACTGCCCTTAGTGCATGAGGTTTCTTTGTATATAACTCTCACCGAGACGAAACTCTTTACATGTGGACATGGAATCTTATGTTGATGTTGCAATGCTTAGTATATGCCTATACACCGTGGGTATTTCAATTTTATTGAGTTGGTTGCAATGACAGAAGTGTCTGTCATTAAGGCATGAGTACAAGATAGCTAAATATTATTTGGACTGTGCCTGTAGCTTTTCTTTCCCCCTATAGGCACGGCATTGCCAATGATAACTCAGTCTTTACATGCTAAGGTGCTATTGTGAACAAGTATTTATTTTTCATTTCCAATTAGTAAATAGGCATGCGATTATTTTGGCTACATCAGGATAATAATAATACATTTAGTTTCCTTAGTTTAAGATATTTAACTGAGATTCATCAAATATTCTAGGTAACAGAACATTTTGAAACATTATAGAATTAGAGTAGGTAAGACTGTATTTCTATCTTCCCAAACATATATAAAGATGATTCTTATATTTATAGAAAGAATTATTTTTATGAAAGATATATACTTTTATATTTATTTATTCCCTTTTGTTGCCCTTGTTGTTTTATCCCTGTAGTTATTAATGTCTTCACTGTTGGATAGGACAGAGGGAAATGGAGAGAGGAGGGGAAGACAGAGAGGAAGAGAAAAATATAGACACCTGCAGTCCTGCTTCACCACTTGTGAAGCAACACCCCTGCAGGTGGGGAGCTGGGGAACAAAAGATATTTTAAAAGCAGGATGTGAAGCATAAGCTCACAGTTATAAAGAAAACTTTGATGTTATCTATAAAGTCTAATAAAATTTCAAGTTTTTTTCTTGTTCTTTACTCAGTGCACTCCTGTGCTATTATTGTCTGTAACTCTGCTTCTAAAATTTAATAAGTTTCATAAAAATAGTTAAATTTTTCTGGAGAAAAAGAAAATTTATTGCAGTTTCAGAAGTTCCTACTTTTCAAAGATTTACAGTGTTGGAGAGATTTAAGAAGTATTAACACACATTCTCAAATAGAAAGTAGATATTATGAAGCTCAGATTCTGAATTTCTGAATTCTTTCTTCTCAGAGAACACACATTTTATTTTATATTATATTATTTTATTTTACCATTTTTTCTTTATTTATTTATTTAAGAAAGGAAACATTAACAAAAGTGTAGGATAGGAGGGGTACAACTCCACACAATTCCCACCACCCGGTATCCATATCCCATCCTCTCCCCTGATAGCTTTCCTATTCTCTATCCCTCTGGAAGTATGGACCCAGGGTCATTGTGGGATGCAGAAGGTGGAAGGTCTGACTTCTGTAATTGTTTCCCTGCTGAACATGGGAGTTGACAGGTAAACCCATACTCCCAGTCTACCTCTCTCTTTCCGTAATAGGGTGGGGCTCTGGGGAAGTGGAGCTACAGGACACATTGGTGGGGTTGTCTGTCCAGGGAAGTCTGGTCGTATCCTGAGAGCATCTGGAACCTGGTGGCTGAAAAGAGAGTTAACATACAAAGCCAAACAAATTGTTGAACAATCATGGACCTCAAGGCTGGAATCGTGCAGATAAAGTATTGGGAGGTACTCACTGCAGACTTTTGTGTACTTTTGCTTTCAGGTATATATTTTTCCCTGGTTTATGGACACATGGGAACATATGCTCTATCTAAGGGGACCTGGTCTATATCTAGGTTTGGCGACTTTATTGGGGAGTGGAACACCTGGGATGGAATTAGAGAATACTATGAAAGGAAAGGTCTCACCTGAGTGATGAAGCTGAAGGGTTGTCATTCCACACCTGAAATTTCTGGACACAATCTGAAGTGAAGCATGCTGGGGTGGCACTCGTGTTGATTAGGTTGCGATCGGAGGTTGCAATATTATTTGATATGAATTGGGAGAATCATGCAAGAAAGTGGGTCCCACCCTAAGGTTCCAGGATTGGGGGAGGATATAGGCTTTATTCAAGAAGACGATGGATAGGTATTGTTATCATCACATTATTTGGTAATTGGGTTAATTTGAGAAGTCCCTTTGTTAGGGTTTGCTGTATAATACCCAGCATCTTGTATATATAGGTGTCACCGGTTGCTTCTGTTCTCCCTGGTCTAGGCTTTTGAGAGAGTCAACATATCAAAGACTCAGCCTATGTATTAAAAAGACTCAGTCTGTGTTTTTAAAAGTTCTAGACATGTGATCAATTTTCCCTTCTCATATTAATTGAATAGTGGTTTATATGACTATACTTTAATAGGAGTGTATATAAACACCATTCCCACCACCAAAAGACTGTGTCCCATCCCGCCCACCCACCCCCATCCCCCCCACCACCCGAGAGGCTGAATGTCCACCCTCCCCATCACCACAGGGTTTTTACTTTGTTGCCCTACTCTTGATTTAATCAGATCCTGTTTTAGTTTCCCTTTCTGTTCTTCTTTCTCAGCTTCAGTTGATAAGTGGGATCATCCCATACTCATCTTTGTCTTTCTGACTTAGTTCACTTGACATAATAACATAATTCCTTCTAGATCCATCCAAGATGGGTCAAATAAGGTGGGTTCATTGTTCTTAATAGCTGCATAGTATTCCATTGTGTATATATACCACAGCTTTCTCAGCCACTCATCTGTTGTTAAGCACCTGGGTTCCTTCTAGGTTTTAGCTATTATGAATTGTGCTGCTATGAACATAGGTGTACACACATCTTTTGATTGGGCATTATGGAATCCTTGGGGGTATATCCCCAGGAGAGGAATTACTGGGTCATATGGAAGGTATATGTTTAGCCTTGTGAGAGTTCTCCAGGCTGCTCTCCACAGAGGCTGGACCAATTTGCATTCCCACCAGCAGTGCACAAAGGTTCCTCTGTCTCCACAGCCTCTCCAGCATTTGTTGCTGCTGTCCTTTTTGATGTATGCCATTCTCACAGGAGTGAGGTGGTATCTCAATGTTGTGTTTGTTTGCATCTCTCTGACAATCAGTGACCTTGGGCAGTTTTTCATATGTTTGTTAGCCATTTGGGTCTCCTCTGAAGTGAATGCCTTGTTCATATCCTCGGCCTATTTTTGGATGGGGTCGTTTGCTTTTTTGGTGCTAAGTTTGCTGAGCTCTTTGTATATTTTGGTCATTAGTCTCTTGTCTGATGTATGGCATGTGAAGATCTCCTCCCATTCTGTGAGGGGTCTCTTTGTTTGTGTGATAGTTTCTTTTGCTGTGCAGAAGCTTTTCAATTAGATGTAGTCCCATTGGTTTATTTCTGCTTTAATCTTCCTTGCAATCGGATTGTTTCATGATTATCTCAATAGATACAGAGAAAGCCTTTGACAAAATCCAACACCCACTCATGCTCAAAACTTACAAAAAATGGGAATATATGGGAAATTCCTCAAGGTAGTGGAATCCATATATAGTAAACCTACAGCCAACATCATACTCAATATACAGAAGCTGAAAGCATTTCCCCTCGGATCAGGGACTAGACAGGGCTGTCCATTATCACCATTACTCTTCAACATAGTATTGGAACTTCTTACCATAGCAATCATGCAAGAGAAAGAAATCAAAAGGAATACAGATTGGAAGGGAAGAAGTCAAGCTCTCACTATTTGCAGATGATATGATAGTATACATAGAAAAACCTAAAGAATCCAGCAGAAAACTACTGGAAGTTATTAGACAATATAGCAAGGTGTCCGGCTACAAAATCAATGTACAAAAATCAGTTGCATTTCTTTTTGCAAACACTAAATCTGAAGAAGAAGACATCCAGAAATCACTCCCATTTACTGTTTCAGCAAAATCAATCAAATACCTAGGAGTAAAGCTGACCAAAGAAGTGAAAGTCTTGTATACTGAAAACTATGAGTCACTATTCAAGGAAATAGAAACTGATACCAAGAAATGGAAAGACATCCAACGTTCATGGATTAGGGGAACAAGTATAATCAAAATGAATATTCTCCCCAGAGCCATATACAAATTTAATGTGATACCCATCAAAGTTCCACCAAGCTTCTTTAAGAGAATAGAACAAATACTACAATCATTTATCTGGAACCAGAAAACACCTAGAATTGCCAAAACCATCTTGAGGAAAAGAAACAGAAATGGAGGCATCACACTCCCAGATCTCAAACTATATTATAAAGCCATCATCATCAAAACAGCTTGGTACTGAAACAAAAATAGGCACACAGACCAGTGGAACAGAATTGAAAGCACAGATCTAAACCCCAACACCTATGGACATCTGATCTTTGATAAGGGGACCCAAAGTATTAAACGGAAGAAGGAGGCTCTCTTCAATAAATGGTGCTGGGAAAACTGGGTTGTAATATTCAGAAGAATGAAATTGAACCACCTTATCTCACCAGAAGCAAAAATCAACTCCAAATGCATCAAGGACCTGGATGTTAGACCTGAGTCTATCAAATACCTAGAGGAAAACATTAGTGCAACACTTTCCCACCTAAACCTCAAGGGAATTTTGATGAAACAACATCTTCTGTAAAGATCACTTAAATTCTTATGGGCACCTATAGGACCCTGCCTTCATTTTAGATCATTACATACCCATGAGGATGTGTAAACTTCAAAAAATAACAAAAAGTGGAAAAATGTCAAGGAACTAGAATTCTCATACACTGTATACAAGGATGCAAAATAATTCAGTTTTCTGGGAGTCAGGAATAAGGATCCTGGTTTCAACCCCTGGCTCTCCACCTGCAGGGGAATCGCTTCACAAGGAGTGAAGCAGGTCTGCAGGTGTCTATCTTTCTCTCCCCCTCTCTGTCTTCCCCTCCTCTCTCCATTTCTCTCTATCCTATTCAGCAATGATGACATCAACAACAACAATAAAAAACAAGAAGGGAAACAATACAGTTTTGAACAATGCCTTTACATTTGATTTTGAAGGTATGTGTACATTAACAATTCCAACTGGCACGCTAGCTCCTAAGTATTTATATACCGTGAGTAAAATACATGTCTACATGAAGAGTTATTCTGCATTCACGGTGCATTCACTGTATTTTATAAAACCTGGCAACAACAAAAATCTCCATGAAGAGAGTCATATCCATATAATAGCATATTTTTGAAAAAGAAATAAATTACCTGCTGATAGACAATAATGAGTATGAATCTCAAATATATTATTTTGAGTAAGCGCGACCATGCAAGGGTATGCTTTTGTGATCACATTTTTATAAAAATCTAAAAACATTCAAGTTTATCTCTGAAAGATAGAGAGATCAGGACACTGGTCAGCTCTGGTTTGTGGTGGGGATTGAACCTCGAACCTCAGAGCCTCAAGTATGAACCCTTGTACAGTCTTCCAACCCTGTCTTGTTTATATTTAATACTTCATTTTTTTATTTTATGTATTTATTATTTGATAAAAATAGAGAGAAATTTAGACAGGAGGGGGTTACAGAGGGAGAGAGACAGAGAGACATCTGCAGCCCTGCTTCACCACATGTGAAGCTTTCCTCCTGCAGGTGGGGACCAGGGGGCTTGAACCTAGATCCTTGTGCACTGTAATGTGAACACTTACCCAGTTGTGCCACCAGCTGGCCACTATTTAATATTTTCTTTTTATTTTCCCTTTTGTTGTTTTCTTTTATTGTTGTTGTAGTTATTATTCTTGTTGTTACTGATGCCATTGTTGTGTGGATAGGACAGAGAGAAATGGAGAGACGATGGGAAGACCGAGAGAAAGACAGGTAGGTAGACACCTGCAGACCTGCTTCACGGCTTATGAAGTGACTCCCTGTAGGTGGGAAGTCGGGGGCCTCAAACTGGGATCCTAATGCTGGTCCTTGCACTTCGTACCATGTCTGCTTAACCCACTGCACTACTGCCTGACTCCCTATTTAATAGTTTCTAAAGGGATTCTCAGAGATTTGAAACACTGCTCTAAATATATATTTTGAATGTTATTGAGCCTTAATTTTAAACATACATTTATTTGCTATAATTACATATTTCTGTTATATAGATATGCTTCAGTGTACACACATAAAATACAGACTATTCACATCTAGCGCACATGTATTGCCTAATGATTCTTTAGTTCAAATCTGAATACATGCACATGTATAAATATTTATGCACCAAAAACATCAATGTAAGTGATATAATATTAAATAAATATCAATCAGCATGAAAACAACATAATTTCCCACTCACTTGAGAGGAATCATCTGGTTATAATTGTGTACCAGTACTTAAGAAGTTTATGTTCTAGCAGGCCAGTGTTACATATTAGGAAATAAACGTTATCTTCACTAGTTTTCTGAGAATAATTTAACTCCCTTCAATACCTTTACTTCTTATTTATTTATTTATTTATTTATTTTATTTAAGAAAGGATAAATTAACAAATCCATAGTGTAGGAGGGGTACAACTCCACACAATTCCCACCACCCAATCTCCGTATCCCACTCCCTCCCCTGATAGCTTTCCCATTCTCTATCCCTCTGGGAGCATGGACCCAGGGTAGTGCTGGCCAGGCTTCCCTGGACTGAAGACCTGAAGACCCCACCAATACCTTTACTTCTGAGAGGTCTTTGTCATTGCTTATCAAGTGCTGGTAGTAAATCTCAATGTAGCATGATAAAACTGTGGTATCTTCAACTCTTCAAACTGGAATAAACCAAGCATGTGTTTGGAAGATCCTTTTTTAAATATTTACTTATGTTTTCCCTTTTGTTGCCCTTGTTGTAGTTATTATTGATGTCGTTGTTGTTGAATAGGACAGACAGAAATGGAAAGAGGAGGGGGAGACAAGGGGAGGATAGAAAGATAGACACCTGCAGATCTGCTTCACCATTTGTGAAGTGACTCCCCTGCAGGTGGGGAGCCAGGGGCTCGAACCCGGATCCTTTAGCCGGTCCTTTCACTTTGTGCCACCTGCGCTTAACCTGCTACACTACCGCCCCACTCCCCTGGAACATCCTATTTTTACCTGCTTGGATTATTTCATCACCAGACCATTCTATCAGCCTCTCAATCACAATGTGTTTAAATTTCAATTTCTCTCCATTGCCTCCAGAATTTCCCATCTTGTTCAATTTACAGCACTGCTATTACTTTTTACTATTTTTTAAGACAATCTATCTTTTATAGTTTTATTTATTTATTATTAGATAGAGACAGAGAAATTGAAAAAAGAAGGAGGAGATAAAAAGGGAGAGAGACAGAGATATCTGTATTCCTGCTTCACCACTGATAAAGCTACCAGGGGAAAGGGGGCCCATGACTCAAGGTGTTAAGCATACATATTACCAAACACAAGGACCCCAGTTCAAGCTCCCGCCACCACCTACAGGGGTCCGCCTCACAAAGGAGGAAGCAGGTCTGTAGGTGTCTCTCCATCTCTCTCGCTTACTCTCTGTATATTTTCCCTCCAGGGTTATTGCTGTGGCTTGGTGTTGCACTATAAATTCATTGCTCCTCCTGGGCATATTTTTCTTCTTTTTCATTGTATAGGACAGAGAGAAATTGGGAGTGGAAGGAAAGACAGAGAAGCAGAGAGGGAAAGATAGACACCTGCAGACATGCTTCACCACTGGTGAGAGGACCCAATGCAGGTGGAGAGCCAGGGCTCAAACAGGGATCCCTGAGCGGATCCTTGTGCTTTCTACTATGTGGCTTAACCTGGTGTGCCACCACCTGCCTCTCCCCCCTTTCTATTTCCCCAAACTCTTTCAATTTCTCTCTGATCTAATAAAAATTAGAAAAACAAGTAAGGAAATATTCCTGCCAGTAGCAGTGGATTCACATTGCTGACACCTAGTCCCAGAGATAACCCTGGAGACAATAAATAAACAAATAATAAATAAAACAAAAGGCACAGGTACTTTTATGGCTTATTATGTATCCTCAAAGTTTCTGTGAGTTTAGTTCACCATCAGTCTAAGTGGCTTCCCAGACAGAGAGGTATTTTACCTCTCAGCAGTCTCCACAGACTTCCCCTCACTCAACATAGGAACATTTTCACCAATATTTCTTCGCTGATAGCAGGAAGGCACAAAGTATACTCAGAACTCACCCTCCACGTCTTACCCAAAATTTAACTTCTGTTCCTCCACATCAGTTCATATCTCATATTCATATCATGTGCCTGTGGGAAATCATCATATGATTTCACTTTATTTTGTTTTTATGATTAATAGTAGGTTATAAGATTGTAAAATTACTGTGTATGGTTCTAAAGCACACCCATTAGCACCCTCCCACCTCCAAAGATAATCACTGTAGTTGTCACAAGTCTTAGAAAGTTTTCTTGCAGAGTCAGGTGGTAACACAGCTGGTTAAGTGCACATGGTGCAAAGCACAAGGATAGGTATAAGGATCCAGGTTCGAACTCCTGGCTCTCTACCTGAATGAGAGTAGCTTCACAGGTGGTGAAGCAGGTCTGCAGGTGTCTATCTTTTTCTCCCCCTCTCTGTCTTCCCCTCCTCTCTCCATTTTTCTATGTCGTATCCAACAAGGAAAGACATCAATAACAACAATGATGACCACAATAAGGCTACAACAACAAGGGAAACAAAAGGGGAAAAAATGGCTTCCAGGAGCAGCGGATTCATGGTGCAGGCACTGAGCCCCAGCAATGCCCCTGGAGGCAAAAAAAAAGAAAAAAAAAGAGGAAGTTTTCTTTTTTTTTTTTTTCTCCACTAGTATTACTTGGGGCTCGGTGCCTGCACTATGAATCCACTGCTCCTGAAGATGATTTTTTTCCCATTTTGATGCCCTTGTTGTTGCTCTTGTTGTTATTGTTGCCATTGTTACTGTCGTTGGATAGAACAGAGAGAAATGGAGAGAGGAGAGGAAGACAGTGAGGGGGAGAGAAAGATAGACACCTGCAGACCTACTTCACCGCCTGTGAAGCAATTTCCCTGCAGGTAGGGAAAGGGGTGTGGGCTCAAACAGGGATCCTTACACCAGTCCTTGTGCTTGGCCCATGTGCACTTAACCCACTGTGCTACCAGCCGATTCCTGAATTTTTTTTTAAGTTCATGTGTATCAGTTCTCCAGATTTCATATATGTGACCGTGACCATCTAATAGTTGTCTTTCATCTCTACTTACTTTGCTAAGCACAATCACCATGCATTTTCCCCCAAATGACATGGTGTCATCTTTTTGATTACAGAGTAGTTTTCCATGGAATATGGATGCCATGACTTCCTTTCTAGCTTTCTGTTGATGGGTATGATTCAACTCTTTGGCTACTATGAACAATGCAGCTGTGAATATGGGGGAGCATATGTCCTTTTGAATTAGTGCTTAAGTGTCTTTTCCATAAATGTATAAAAGTTGCATTGCTGGATCATAAAGTGATTTCATTTTTATTTGTTTTCAGGTTCTTCATGTAGCCTTCCAAAGGGACTGCACTAGTGTTGATCTCATCAGCAATGTAGCAAAAGTTACTTTTTCTCCACAACCTCTCCAACACCTGTCATTTCCTGGTTTGTCCATGAAAGTCATTCTCTCAGGTGTGAATTGGAATCCCAGCGAAATTTAAATCTGCATTTATCACATGATAAGTCAAATCGGTCATTTCTTTGTGTGTCTGTAGACCATGTGTATCTCTTCTTTAGAAAACTGTCTGTTTAGTTTTTGGCCCACATTTTATTTGAAATTTTTTGCTTCTTCTGTAGATCTGTAAGAATTCAGTATAGATGGTTGGTATCAGTAGTTTTTCAGACATGTAATGTGCAAATATTACATTTACTTGGTTTCCTGGATATCCTTGTGTGGTTTGCTTTGGATGTGTAGAAGGTTTTTAGTTTCATGAAATCCCATTTATTTCTCTTATTTTCATTCCCCATGTATAAGGGATTGAGTCTCCAAATACATCTTTGATTTCAAGGTCCTGCAAGATATCACTGATATTTTCTTCTATCAATATTAATAATTAAGAGTTTTGGGTCTAATATCTAGATCGATAATACATTCTTCTTTCACCATGCTATATTGTGTTAGGTGATGATCTGATTTCATTTATTTACATGGGGCTGTCCAATTTTCCCAGCACCATTTGTTGAACAGACTTTACTTCACTGACCAGTTTTGGCCACTTTGTCAAATATTACATTTTTGTATATGTATAGACACATTTCTGGGATATTGATTTTGCTCATTCTGCTCCAAGTACCCATTTTTATTCCAGTATCATGTGTTTTTGATTATTACTGCTTTGTAGTATGTCCTGAAATTAGGCAGCATGATACTACCATATTTTTTGTATATTTTTTCTCTCATGTACTTTGACAATTCATGGCCATTTGTCTTTTTTTTATTTGTTTATTTATTTAAAAAAGGAGACATTAACAAAATCATAGGATGGGGGGTACAACTTCACACAATTCCCACCACCCAATCTCCACATCCCATCCCCTCCCCAATAGCTTTCCCATTCTCTATCCCTCTGGGATCATGGACCCAGGGTCATTGTGGGTTGTGGAAGGTGGGAAGTCTGGCTTGTGTAATTGCTTCCCGGTTGAACATGGGCATTGACTGTTTGATCCATACTCCCAGTCTGCCTCTGTCTTTCCCTAGTAGAGTGGGTCTCTGGGGAAGCTGAGCTCCAGGACGCATTGGTGGGGTCTTCAGGCCATTTGTCTTTTGTGGTTTCATACAAATTTTTGTACAAGTTGTTCAATTTGTTTGAAAAATTCCTTTAGGATCATGATGGAGATTGCATTGAAATTGTACATTGCCTTTGATAGAATGGCCATTTTAATAAATTTTATTCTTCCAATCTAGAAACAAGATACATTCTTCCAGTTCTATCTTTTCTATTCCCATTAGAAAATGTCTTATAATATTCATTGAAAATATTTTTTACTTCCTTATGAGATTTACCCCATTATTTTTTTTCTTTTTGAGATCTATTTAAACGGGAGTATTTTATTTCCCTTTTATTTGTTTCCTTGTTTGTATATATAAATGTTACTTGTCAACATCCCTGACCAGCAGGGAAGCAATTACAGAAGCCAGACCTTCCACCTTCTGCACCCCATAATGATCCTATGACCATACTCACAAAAGGATAAATAATAGGTAAGTGTTCAAGGAAGGGGATGGGCTACAGAGTTCTGGTGGTGGGAACTGTGTGGAGTTGTACCCCTCTTATCCTATGGTCTTGTCAATATTCCAATTTTATAAATAAAATAATATATTTAAAAAATGTCACAGATTTATGTGAATAGATTATATATCCTAGTAATTTAATGCATTTATTAATCATTTCCAGGAGTTTTTTTTTTTTTTTCCTCCAGGGTTATTGCTGGGCTCGGTTCTTGCACCATGAATCCACTGCTCCTGGAGGCCATTTTCTCCTCCTTTTGTTGCCCTTGTTGTTGTAGCTTTGTTGTGGTTATTATTATTGACATTGTTGATGTTGTTTGTTGTTGGATAGGACAGAGAGAAATGGAGAGAGGAGGGGAAGACAGAGAGAGGGAGAGAAAGATAGACACCTGCAGACCTGCTTCACCACCTGTGAAGCGACTTCTCTGCAGATGGGGAGCCGGGGGCTCCAACCGGGATCCTTATGCCGGTCTTTGTGCTTTGCGCCACGTGCGCTTAACACACTGAGCCACCGCCCGACCCCCTCCAGTAGTTTTTGGTGGAGACTTTGTGATTCTCTAGGTATATTATTATGTCATTAGAAAAAAGTTATAGTTTGGTTTCTTCATTTTCAATCTGTATACATTTGGTACCTCTTTCTTGTCTGACTGCAGTGGCAATGACCTTGAGAACTATAGTGAATAATAGTGGAGATAGTGGACACCATTGTCTAGTTTTCAATTTTAGGGAGAAAGCTCTCAGTTTTTCCCCACTGTAAATGATGTTATCTGTAGTTTTGTTATAATTGGCCTTTATTATGCTGAGGAGTAAGTCTCTTATTTTTAGTTTCTGAAGGGGCTTTATCATAAATGGCTGTTGGATCTTATTAAATGCCTCTTTAACATCAATTTTCATCAGAGATATAGGTCTATAGTTTTCTTGCTGACTCTTTTTGCTTTGGGGCTCAAAATGATATTAACTTCAAAGAATGTGTTTGAAAATCATTGCCTCTTTTCAATTCTCTATAAAAATTTTAGGAGAATCTGTGTTAGTTCTTTTGAAAGTCTTATAGAATTTGCTAGTAAAGTCATCTAGGTTTGGGCTTTTATTTTAGGGAATAATTTTGATTAATAATTCAGGGGGTGGAGCCAAGATGGCGACTTTGGAGCCATAGCTACCTTGAGCTCCAAGAGGCAGCAGCTTGCAAGCTGGAATCCACTGGATCTGGTAGGATATTGGGCTGTCTGTAGGAGGGTGAACACCGGCTGGTCAGAGGGACACCAACATACAGTCCCATAACTCCCTCTTGGGCTGACAAAAGGAGGTCGGGAGACAAAGGAAAATCCTCAGATTATTTCTGAGCTCACCCACTCCACCCAATACCAGCTGGCAGCCACTCCTAGCAGGTTCCCCATTGAACTATTTTCTTTTCCTAGATTCCTGGATCACTAGGAGTTTCATTCCAACCCTCTTCCTTTAATTTCTGTTTTTTTTTTTTTTTTTTTTTTTTTTTTAAGTGGCTGGAGCTCTATTTGAGTGACAAAATACATGACCAATCAGACCCTCATCCCTGCCTGGGAAAGACTACCTGGAGGGTTGTTATTGTTGTTTTTTTTTGAATTCTTCTCACAATTGGCTGTTTTTGCTCAGACTGCATATAGCAAATCTAGAAGTCCAAGCTGCAGACTGAATGTTAGGGGTCTTCTACTCTATTTTATTTTATTCCTACTATTATTATATATACACGTATCCCTTTTCCATCCACCTTTCAGGTTGACCAAAATTAACCATTGTTGTTTTTTCCATTGCTAGGTGAATGGTGTCCCAGCCATTGTGAGACGAACTTGTTTCTCTCTACCTCTTCTCTCTACTCTCCTTTTTCCCTTCACCAAGCTAATTTAAACAACAACAACAACAATAACAAAAAAAACCTCTTTCCTTTTACTGCTTTTCCTTTTTTTGTCTTTCTTTCTTGCTTCCTTTCTTTTTTTTTTATTCTTCCTTCCTCCCTCTTTTGTTTTCTGAATTCACTGATACTTTTTTGTGAATTATTTATGGGAAGAAATCTGACTCGGAGTGGACTCTATGTGTGTGAGTCTTCCCTAATTCCCTTTCTCCCCTTTCTATCCCTAGAATTTATAGTGGATAGTAGAACTACATAATTTTCTATACTTGCTCTCCCTTTTTTCCTGTCTCTTTCCTTTTCTTTTGTTTGGTTGCTATTTTTTCTTGGACTGGAGGTGTTGTTTGGCTAAATGGTATTGGTTGAATGGCATCAATCCTGTATACATAACACGCGCTAACTGACTGCACCACTGGAGCTCCTTAACTACATAAATCCTTGCCTCAGTTACTATTATTGTAATTTCTGGGGTTGGTCATTGCACTTGTCATAAAGGTCTTTAGTGTGGCTTGTACTCAAAACACAACAACTGAAGAATGACAAAAAAGAAAAATAAAAACAACATCAATAAAAAATGGTTAAATCAAGAGCGAATAAAACTGTTATCACAATGAATCAGGACAGGAGCCCAGAAGAAAATCCAAATCAGTCAGCGGTAACCATAGATATGGAAAGTATGCAAGCAATAATAAACCTAATAGTCACAGAAATGAAGACAACTATGGAGGAAAGGGACATCATAATTAGGGAAACAATAGCAGAGGAGAACATCAAAGAAAATACAAGCTACCTCAAGGTAATTACAGAAATGAAAGCAGAAATAGATGAGCTAAAAGACCAACTAGCAGAACAAGCTAATACTATAACTGAACTGAAGAAAGAAGCTGAGGGAATGGAAAGAAGATTAATAGAAGGAGAAAACAGAATTATCCAGGCAGAGGATGATCTAGAGAAAACAAAGAAAGAGGTAAAATAGCTCAAAAAGAGATTGAGAGACACTGAAAACAACAACAGAGACATATGGGATGATCTCAAAAGAAGTAACATTCCATATAATTGGCCTACCAGAAGAAGAAAGAGAGGAAGGGGAAGTAAATATTCTGGAGGAAATAGTGGATGAAAACTTCCCAGATCTAAACAACAGAAAGGGCATTAAGATTCAAGAGGTCCAGAGAGTCCCAAACAAAATCAACCTAGACCCGAAGACACCAATATACATCGTAGTTACAATGAATAGAAGCAAGGGTAAAGAAAGGATCCTAAAGGCTGCAAGAGAAAAAACAAAAAGTTACATACAGGGGAAAACCCCTAAGACTATAGGCAGACTTCTCCACTCAAACTCTAAAACCAGAAGAGAATGGCAAGATGTCTATAGAGCCCTGAATGAAAAAGGGTTTCAACCAAGAATACTATATCCTGCTATACTTTCATACAAACTATATGGAGGGACCAAAACCTTCTCAGACAGACAACAGTTAAAGGAGGCAATCATCACCAAGCCTGCCCTGAAAGAAGTTCTAAAAGACCTCTTATAAACAAGAACATCACTATAATACTTGCCATATATCAGAGCAAATAAAGAATGTTGATTAATGATTAATTACTACACTAGTGATTAGCTTGGTAAAGCTATTTATTTCCTCTTGGTTTATGTTTGGCAGGTGATATGATTCTAGAAATACATCCATATCTTCTAGGCTGTTAAATTCATATGTGCAGAGATAGTTATAATATTCACTTTAGATTTTTTGTGTCTCCCCATCTTCAGATGTAATTTCATATTTCTCATTCTTGATTTTTTTTTTATCATAGCTTTATATCTTTTTCTTTTTGTGAGTCTAGCCAGTGGTGTCTTTTACTTATCCTTCTGATGAACCAGCTCTTGGTCTCAATCTTTTGAATTGACTTTCTGGATTCTATTTTATTAATATTTGTATTGATTTTGACAATTTACTTCTTTCTGTTGACTTTGGGTCTCTTTGTTGTTTGTTTTCTAGTTGACTGAGTTTTGATGTTAGGTAGTTTACTTGAGATATGCCTGTTAATATGGGCATATATCACTATACATTTCACTCTTTTTTAAATATTTACTTATTCCCTTGTTTGCTCTTATTGTTTATTGTTGCTATTATTGTTGTTAATCACTGTCATTGTTGGATAGGACAGAGAGAAATGAAAAGAGGAGGGGAAGACTGAGAGGGGGAGAGAAATATAGACACCTGCAAACCCTCTTCATCACCTGTGAAGTGACTCCTCTGCAGGTGAGGAGCCAGAGGCTTGAACCAGGATCCTTCTGCTGTTCCTCTCTCTTTGTGTCACCTGTGCTTAACCCACTGTGCTACCTCTGAACCCCTAAATTTCACCCTTAAGACAGCTTTGGCCTTATTCCACAAGGTCTAATAGTCTCTTTATTTAAATTGTTTTCCAATTAATTTTTAAGTTCTCTTAATTTTTCAGTGATGGGTATTATTCAGAAGTGTATATTTCAGTCTGCATAGTTTGGGTATATTTATTTTTAATTTTTATTTTTTGTGATTGAATTTTACCCTCCCTGCCTTATAGTCAGAAAAAATAATTTTTTTATTTCATTATCTGTATATTTTTAAGGCTATCTTTGTGTCCCCACACATTTTCAATCCTTGAGAATGTTACATGGGCACTTGAAAAGAATGTACATTTCCCCCCTTGGGGGGGTGTTAAAGCTTTAAATATACCTGTTAGGTCCATTTCATCTACTATTTCACTTAAGGCCACTTTCATTGTTGATTTTTTGTTCCGAATCTCTTACTGTGAGTGGTGTGTTGAGTTCTTCCACTAATACTATGTTGTTATGTAGTTGTCAATCTCTCTCTTGAGATCAGTAAGTACTTTATATATTTGGGTGTACACATATTGGGAATATATATACATTGGGGTCAGATATTCTTGTTAGATTGATCCTCTACCCAATATGTATTGTTCATGTCTGACTCTATTTACTTCCAGGTCAGTTTAGTGTCTTTGATGTAAATATAGCCTTTTGGAATAATGATGTAACAGCCTTATAGAGTTTCTTTCTTTTTAGGGTCCAAAGAAGATGCAAGATTCATTGCCATAGCTAGGTGTCAATACTTGTTTAGCCTACATAGAATTAGTTATCATTCACATTTCTGCAACAAATCCTGGTTATCCTTATGATCTTGAGTTCTCAGTTAAAGATTCCAGAAGTTCCCTGACTCCCCTCCTCTGACCCTGTGCTTGGTTTTGTATTCTAAAAATTTATTTTTCCCTCACTCCTGGCTTTCCTGTACGTATTTTGTGGCTAAGTAAGTTACTTAATAATTCACAGTCATAAAAGGGCAAATTTTTTACATGATTTAAAAACAAACATAGAACAAAACAAAGAAACAACAAAAGCAATGAACAGTTGTGTTGGTTTACCTCAATGCTTCTGACACATCTCAGCATACCATTGGAAGTCGGCTAGGATTTATTTTTCTACCCAGCTTTGGGAACCTGAGCCGATTATAGGTTTTTACTTTCGGCAGGTTTTGTTTTCCTTAAATGCATTAGTCATTCCTTGTGGGCAACACATTTGTTGCCCCTGAGAACCCTGGTTAAGCAGCCTGATCTTCTTTTCTGCCACAGAGCATGTGCTCTACTGGGTAGCTCCGATTCTGACTCCAGCCAACACTGAGTACAGCTCTTTGAGTTATGGTAATCTCTCCCTTCCATATTTTGTCATCCATTATCCACACATGTTAGCACTTACCTATGGCTTAGTGAGTTTCTGAACAGCTCTTGATTGTAATTTGTTGAGTTTTCAGGGGATTTTAATTGCTTTCTCAAGTTTATCAGGGAGAGAAGTCAGACAGCAGCTACTCCATAATCATGCCCCCGGAAGTCCCCATAGTCTAATTTTATTAATTCATTTAAAATGCCATAACATTATAGAATATTTAATATTTTTGCCACCTCAATTTTTATTTATTTAGCCAAAACTGGGTCTGTATATTTAATTTTGTTATTTAAAAAAATAATAACACACATACACCTTTATATAATTTAAAGGATAATTTTACATTTCATATATACATGGAAATAATATGAAAAATTAAAAAATTACAATCCTATATATATGATTTTCTATATATATATATGCTTATCTTCACTTATTGCAAAGTTTAAAAGAATGAGTTAAGCAAAGTCAAAATAATTCTACTGTATTATTGATTTGTGACAGTGCTTTCTGTACTATATATAACTAACTTGTTAATATATTTTTGGGAAAATATTTTTCTGTTAGTTTGTATTTTGTCTGTTTTCTTCAAGTCTTTAAATAAGAATAACCTTTAACTTTGATACAAAACAACTAGTATTGTGCCCATCTCCGTGCTTTTAAATGTGGATAGCTACTATCAGAAATTTGTGAAGATATATTTAAGTCCTTAATACTAGGTCAGTGGTTCTCAAGTGGAGAACTTGCCACTGAGCATGCATTTGACAAAATTTGGAAACATTTGTAGACGTTAGATGTAATTTGTGTGGCAGAATGTGTCAGTCTAGATGACTGCTCACCAGTTCAAACTATCAACAATGTAGGAGTTGAGGAAATTACTTAATTTGTCAGTGTAGGTATCAATATATTGTTAATGGACAGAATTTGTTGTCAAAACTTACTTACAGTGATAAGGGGATTAAAGATGGGAATTTGGTATCCACACATATGAGAGATTTTTTTTTCTTTTTACCATTATGCAAGCTCTCTACCTGGCCTGAGAAAGTTCACCTTATAAATATATTGTCTAAGTCTCTGATATATTTGAAAATTTTCTTGTGTGTGAGATAAAATTAAGCAAAAAGTAACTTTTTAAATATCAGATTCTTCAAAAATGATTTACTTCTTCATAGCTTGTGTTTCTTTGTCAAAAAGTAATCATTCCAAAATATATTAGTTTAATTTCTGGTTCTCTTCCACTAGATTTTTCTCTCCTTTTGCTAATTAATTTTAAACTCTGCTATTTTAGATTACTTTATATTTATTTTGCTTTATTTAATCAAAATGTCTAATCATAATGACATTTCTTACAACTTGTTTGCATTTTTGGAATAATTAAAAATAATCTAAGTATTTTATTTTTTTAATTGATTTCTAATTGGAATTACCCACAACTTTGACATATCAGGAGAGATTGTAGTGGTAATATAGAAGTAGAATGCAGTAAGTTTCTGGAGGAAGGGCTACAGAACAGCAGCAGCTGTGTTTCTCTCCTCCCGTCTCCAGGGTAAACTAGGAATACCAAAGGAGACTTGGGACCGCAACAAGGCAGGACTAGAATGACTTTAGGAACCCACCAAATCACTGGTGAGTACAAATTCAGTGGTATCCCCATCAAGATCCCAACCATATTTTTTAGGAGAATAGAACAAATGCATTTTACAAACACTTATCTGGAAACAGAAAAGACCTAGAATTGCTAAAACAATCTTGAGAAGAAATAACAGAACTGGAGGCATTACATTCCCAGATCTCAAATTTTATTATAGAGCCATTGTGATCAAAACTTCTTTGTATTGGATCATGGACAGTGGTATAGAATGGAGAGTCCAGAAGTAGTCCTCCACACCTATGGACATTCAATCTTTGACAAAGATGCCCAGTCTATTAAATGGGGAAAGCAGAGTCTCTTCAAAAAATGGTGTTGGAAAATATGGGTTGAAACATGCAGAAGAATGAAACTGAACCACTATATTTCAAGAAATACAAAAGCAACTTTCAAGTGGATCAGGTCTTGGGAGTTAGACCATAAACTATCAGATACTTAGAGGAAAATATTGGCAGAAATCTTTTTTTTTCTGCATAAATTTTAAAGACATCTTCAATGAAATGAATCCAATTACAAAGAAGACTAAGACAAGCATAAACCTATGGGATTACATCAAATTGAAAAGGAAAAGAAACCACTACCCAAACCAAGAGACCCCTCACAGGATGGGAGAAGATCTTTACATGCCATACATCAGGCAAGAGGCTATTAACCAGAAAAAATAAAGAGGTTGCCAAAATCAACAACAAGAAAACAAATAACTCCATCCAAAATTGGGGGAGGACATGGACAGAATATTCACCCCAGAAGAGATCCAAAAGGCCAAGAAACACATGAAAAAATGCTCTAAGTCTTTTATTGTCAGAGAAATGCAAATCAAGATAACAATGAGATACCACTTCACTCCTGTGAGAATGTCATACATCAAAAAAGGTAACAGAAACAAATATTGGAGAGGCTGTGAGGTCAAAGGAACCCTCCTGAACTGCTGGTGGGAATATAAATTGGTCCAACCTCTGTGGAGAACATTCTAGAGAACTCTCAGAAGCCTAGAAATGAACCTACCCTATGACCTTGCAATTCCTCTCCTGGGGATATATCTTAAGGAACCCAACACACTCATCTAAAAGATCTGTGTACACCTATGTTCTTAGCAGCACATTTAGTAACGGCCAAAACCTGTAAGCAACACACGTGTCTAACAACAGATGAATGGCTGAGTAAGTTGTGGTATATGTACACAATGGAATACTACTCAGCTATTAAAAATGGTGATTTAAGCATTTTCAGCCCATCTTGGATGGAGCTTGAAGAAATCATGTTAAGTGAAATAAGTCAGAAACAGAAGGATGACTATGGAATGATCTCACTCTCAGGCAGAAGTTGAAAAACAAGATCAGAAGAGAAAAGATAAGTAGAACCTGAACTGGAATTGGCATGTTGCACCAAAGTAAAAGACTCTGGGGTGGGTGGGATGGAGAATACAGGTCCAAAAGAGATGACATAGAACCTAGTGAGGGTGTATTGTTATATGGAAAACTGGGAAATGTTATGTACTTTCAAACTATTGTATTTACTGTTGAATGTAAAACATAAATCCCCCAATAAAGAAATTTTAAAAAAGTAGAATGCAAAAAGATCCCAGACATGGTCATCCCTGGTTCCACCAATAGCTAGAGCTACACAGTGCCTTGGTCCAAAATGAATGAATGAATGAATGAATGAATGAATGAATGAATGAGTAAATACTAAATAACCAAATCTGATAGTTTGTAAATAAAGAGGACTCCAATTCATGAATATGGTACATATCTAGATTTAATGTTGTGATATTTATTTCTACAATATTTAATATATTTCATGATCTATAACTTAAATAAAATTTACTATTTTATCCTTTAAGTATTTCATGTATATCTCTTAGTTACAATACACAAGTCCATTTACCTGATCATTTAATGCTGATGTCATTGTCAGTGGTATTGAAAATATTTTTTGGCAATTTGTTTATTTAAAACTGTAAAGAAAAAAAGAATTTATTTCTCTTTATTTGATATTCTGATTTTGTTCCATAATCAAGTTCAATATTTACTTATGGACATTAAACATAGAAGCAGTATTGGTTTAATATATCATTGAAGTTTCAGGTGTAAAACCTCCTAAGTCACTATCTGATGCCTGTATTGCCTCATTTTGCCACCAGAATTCTAGTTTTGCATTTTCATCCTTTAGTCTTCTTTACCCAGTAAAAGAATCGACACCCATTTCCATTCCCTTCTGAAATTTTAAGTTCCTTTCTCTCTCTCTTTCCTAGACACAGAGAAGGCAGAGTCAGAGAGTGAGAGAGAAAAAGAGAGGAAGAGACCACAACACTTAAGCAAACTTCCTTCAGTGAGGCTGGGGCTTGACTCCAACCTGGGTTGCACATAGGACAAAGCAGCACATTAAGCAACCTATTTCAAAGACTCAAATTTGTTGCCTGTAACAGTGTTTTGGGGAATAAATTCCTTATGATTTATTTTTATATATAGAAATATGACGCCCCCCCTGGGGGTGGGTAGGTGGCAGCCCACATGGTTGAGCACACATGTGTGTGCAAGGACCTGGGTTCAAGTCCCTGACCCCCACCTGCAGGGGGAAATCGTCAGAAGTTCACAAGCGGTGAAGCAGTGCTGCAGGTGTCTCTTTGTCTCCCCCTTCCTCTCAATTTCTGGATGTCTCTATCCAATAAATAAATAAATATACTAGAAAAATTAAAAAGAAAAAATATGACACCCATAAATAAAACAACTTCTTCTTCTACCTTCCATCTTTAATATTGGCATATCTTTTGCTTTTTTTTTTTTTTAACTTTCTTTTATTATATGAGTAAAGCAATCTGGTTTGCATTCTTCTTTTATTTCCCTAAGAATAATCACCCCCAGTTTCATCCATTTTGCCCCAAAGGACACAGTGAACCTTTGTTTTTTACTTTTTAAAAAATTGTTATTGATTTATTTATAAAATAAAAATATCAACAAGACCATAAGATGAGAGGGGTACAATTTCACACAATTACCACCACCAGAACTCCTCAACCCACCGCTGCCCTTGAAAGTTTTCCTATACCCCTGGGACTATGGACCCAGGATCATTATGGGGTGCAGAATGTAGAAGGTCTGGCTCCTGTAATTGCTTTATTGCTGAACATGCGTGTTGGCAGGCCAGTCCGTATTCTCAGCCTGTTCTTATCTTTCCCTAGTGGAGCAGGGTTATGGAGAGGTGGGGCTCCAGAATACATTGGCGATACATCTGTCCAGGGAAGTCAGGTTGGCATCATGGTAGGATCTGCAACTTGATGGCTGAAAAAGCTTTAAAATATAAAGCAGAAAAAAAAAGTGTTTAATCATCAGGAGCCTAAAGACAAGAAAATAGCAGATGAGATTTAAGGTCTCCATTTTGGAAAAAGCTAATAGGTCTATTTTAGGCATATTCTTTTAAAAATATTTTAGTATTTATTTATTCCCTTTTGTTGCCCTTGTTATTTTATTGTTATGATTATTATTGTTGTTGTTACTGATATCGTCGTTGTTGGGTAGGACAGAGAGAAATGGAGAGAGGAGGAGAAAACTGAGAGTGGGAGAGACAGATAGGTGGACACCTGTACACCTGCTTCACCGCCTATGAAGCGACTCCCCTGCAGGTGGGGAGCCGGGGGTTGGAACCGGGTTTCTCATGCTGGTCCTTGCACTTTGTGCCACCTGCGCTTAACCCGCCATGCTACCCCCCCCCCCAAGTCCCTTATAGGCATATTCTAATGGGCTCATGACTTTACTAGTTTTTGCTTGAGCCCAACAGCTGACATGCAGGTGGGCTAAAGGCATTGTCTGGGGAGAGTTGGAAATAGGACTGGAAAGCTGGATCAGGGCAGAAAATAGCTCCTAAATATGGGAAAAATTATGTAAATACCATTAACTATAAACCCTATCAATCCAGTCTGGGGAGCACAGGAGCCTGTGTAACCTCTGCATCCATGTAGGTCTGAGCTTGCATTCTGAGGTTACAGCTGGGAACATTCTAGGATGAACTTATTTAGGACCAGCATTCTTCCAGTGGCAGAGAATGTTGACCCAGCCTCCCTTTGGAGAGTGGGGCACTTCCTACCATTGTTTCATTTCTCTAATGATAAGTTGTGAAGCATTACTTTATATGCCTGTGGGCCAGGTGTATCTCTTTAGAAAATTGTCAATCTAGTTCCTTGGCCTAGCAAGAATCCTATTGTCAAAGAAAAATTAAATTAAATTAAATTAAATAGAAAAATCACTGTCTATACTCAGAAGAAGAAGAAGAAGAAGAAGAAGAAGAAGAAGAAGAAGAAGAAGAAGAAGAAGAAGAAGAAGAAGAAGAAGAAGAAGAAGAAGAAAGAGGGAGAGAGAGAGAGGGAGGGAGAGAGAGAGAGAATGAAAACCAAAAGGAATTAAAGAAGTGAATTTACAACCAAAGATACGGAGATACAAAGAAGCATATGAAAATATTGTGAACATCTCTATGCAAATAATTTGCACAACCTAGATAAGATGGGCTTATTCCAAGAATCATACCACCTGCCTAGTTTAGCCCAAGAGGAAATCGATAACTTGAACAAGTCAATTACTAGTATAGAAGTGAAATTAATAATAATAAATCTTCCCAAGAATAACAGTGCAGGCTCAGACAGCTTTACTAAGAAATTTTAGATGGCTTTCAAAGAAGAACTAACACAGATTCTCCCCTAATTCTTCCAGAAAATTGAAGAAGGGGAAGCAGTCCCAAATGTATTCTGTGAGATTAATATCACTGTGATCCCCAGAGCAGAAAATGACTCTAACAAAGAAGAACAGTATAGATTGAGGGCTGGGTAGTAGTTCCTGGGTTAAGCACACATAGTACTATGCAAAAGGACCCACACAAGGATACAGGTTCAAGCCTCTGCTCCACACCTGCAGCAAGGATGCTTCATGAGCAATGAAGCAGGTAAAAAGTAAAAGCAATAACAAAGACAAAAACACCCCCCTCCCAAATATAGACCTATATTCCTGATGAGCATTCATTTCAAGATTCTGAACACAATCCTGGCAATTCAAATCCAATAATATCAACAATATATCAAGAGATTAGTTCACTTTTGCTTATATAAATATTGACTGTATTTATAATGTGGATTTCCAGGAAGTGTGGACATGAAGTATAAGAGAACGCAGACACTCATCTAGAACAACAACTAACGAACTTACCAAACTTCATCAAACAATAGCTGATATAGTAGTAGCTTCAGGTGGGTGCTTTTACATGGTTAGGGAGTGAGAAGGGCACAGAATTAAAATCAGACACATTTAAACTGAGAATTCCAGCAGCAAATGGCCCCATTTTGTTTGTATGCACCAAAGTTCTAAAGAAAAATCTGGAAAATAGCTAAGTGGTCTGTTCTGGCACTAAGTATAACATAGGAAAAGGTAAACAGATAACTTGCTGTTGGAATCTGAATGGAAGAATAAGCCTTGGAGGCTGAGTAGTATAACACCAATTTGAACATGCATGTAACAATGTCTAAGAACCCAGGTTCAATTTCCCTGTTCCCATCTGCAGGAGAAAAGTTTCATAAATAGTGAAGCAAGGATGAACCTCTCTGTCTCAATGTCTCTCTCTTTCCTACTCCCTCTCAATTTCTATCAAGTAAATCAATACATGAATAAAATATTTTTTAAAAAGGAATAAGAGTAATGTGAGCCTTGAGGTTTAGATACAGCCTGAAAGTCCACAGGACAGAGAGTGTAGAACACCTCAAGGAAATATAAAGGAATATAATATAATTCCACCCCCGCCAGCACCACCCAATATATAACTACAGCATCATCTGCTGTCCCAACAATAGACAGCACACTAAATGCACACATAGAAAAGAATTTCTAAAATCATACCCTGCTTCACAAACCACAGATCTTACAGACAGAAATAAAACAGTAGTCCTCCAGGAAATTATAGACCTGGATGACCTATCAGAAAAAGTCTTTAGAAAACACATTAGTAGGACTACGCACGGACCTATGCTTACCATGGTAAGAACTTAAAGAACACTTCACTAGGGAATTAGGAGATAGAAAAGAAGATTTCCAAACAGAATTCACTAAGAAGTTAGAAAATATAAAGGAAAGACTTCAAATAGACTTTGCTAAGGAGCTAGAAACCATGATAGTAAAATTTGAGAATTGCAGGGTGTAGAACACACTTTGAGGGGCTGGGTGATAACACACCTGGTTAAGAGCACATGTTATAGTGTGCAAGGACCCAGGTTTGAGCTTCAGTACCCCCTACCTGCAGGGGGACATCTTTGCAAATGGTTTAGCAGGTCTGTAAGTGTCTCTCTATCTCTCTCCCTCTCTATCTCCCTTTACCCTCTTAGTTTCTTGCTGTCTCTATCCAATAAATAAAGATAACAAAGAATTAGAAAAATAAATAAAATAAAAACAAAAAATGCGTGTTCCAGAGACAATAAGACAACACAATGATATATTTAAAATATTAAAAGACAAGAACTTCCAGCCACAGATATTATACCCTACTAAATTATTCTTCAAATATGAGGGAGAAATATGATCCTTAAATATGCAAAAGCTAAAGGAATTTACTGCCACAAACCCTGCCTTGCAAGAACTACTGAAATAAATCTGAAAAGACTAAGAAAAGCCAAAATGACACATTCTAAGTGAGCTTATCAGAAATAGACTAGAACTAAGAACACAACCTCAACAGAAAAAACAATAAAATAGTAAATGTTTGAGAAATAATGAATAGAGCAGTACTATCAAATGCCAGTAAATCAGTCCAGATCAACTTAAGAAAAAACACACACAACCATTTTTAGATATGAGAAATTAGTTGGGACATTCATGTTAACCAAAATACAGAATATGAGAGAGACCAACAGAAAGTACAAATGAAGTCAGTGAGAAAATGCCCCTAGAAAGTCACACACACACACACAAAATAACAGCAAGAATGTGGAAGGGCTATAACTGTTTTCTTCATTCTGGATTTAAAAGAAAATAAAGCCCTTCCATCATTCTTTCACAATTATTTCTGATGTAATAGAGTTTGATTTTCTGTGGCACTAGGCAAGAGTCCAGTGTTCAGCTTCACAAACAGAGTATCAGCTGTGAAACTTACTCATTATACGGACCACAACTGTTGATTTTCTGAAACCTCGTACTAATTGCATTTCATTACATTTGGAAACAAAATAAAAATTCTAGAAACTACCTTGATGATACAGCTCTTAAACACACACGGGGCTATGCAAGCCTCAGTCAGTTCAGCCAAACCATATTAACGATTCTTATATGGTGCTATTTGAAATGTGCAAAAGTGGCTTTGGCTACAATTCCAGATGATCTGCCTAGTGTGCCAGAGTATTTCAAAGAATTACATATTCAGTGAGATAGTCAGTTTCTAGAAACCTGTCATAATAGATGAATTTAAGCCAGTCTCTCAAGATGGATAATGAAACTGTGAAGAGGACAGTTCTGCTGACGTCTGTATAGATGTGCTGACCATTGGTTGTACTATGTCTCTTAGAATTCTAGTAAGTCCTCTTTTGAGTTTATCTAAGTATAAAATAATATAAAACCATTTCCAGCCTTTAAATTTTGATAAAGCTCACATTTAAGAGTATAAAGACTTCAAAAAGACATTTTACAACAGATTAGAATTGAAGAAACCAACCTGCCTTCTGACCCCACAGCAAGAAAGATCATCCTTCAACTAATTAGCAGAAGAAATGAGCCTACACTTTAACCTACTTCCTTTTGAAATTCATCAGCCTGAATCTACCTATTTTAATTAACTGTGCTTAAGGTTCACACAAAGGGATTTAATTAGACTTAGATACAGTGCTGAGATGGGAATCCCAGAAAGGGCACTTATGCCTTGGAAAAGTTCATCATCACATAGTAGGCTTGATCTCAGACTCACTGAAAAGCGAGATTTTTATTTTCCTGTAAAAATGTGAAAGACTGATTTGTTAAACTCCAAAGTGTTCTTTGCATAGATCTTATAATTTAATCACTTTTATTGGCGTATGTGAAATATTTCACCTAAAGTCACAAAATGTTATAGTAGGAGAGGGTCTTACATTTTATTATTTATTTACTTATTTACCAGAGCACTGTTCAGCTCTGGCTATGGTGGTGTAGGGAATTGAACCTAGGACTTTGGAGTCTCAGTTATGGGAGTCTCTTTGCATAGTCATTATGATATCTACCACAGCCTGAATCTGAAATTTTATTTAGTATGACTTTCTTATTACTTCCTAATAGTACACACTCTTTGTTAGTAAAAAGTTACCCAAATAAAAAAAATTACATTATTTAATAATAGAGCTTAGAAAGACTGGCTCTTGGGACTGGGGAATCAATTTTGATTGTATATATATATCAATATCAAACATGCCATTATTAGTAGCTGTTAAAATAATCTATTTTATCATCATTTTTGTCACTTGCTTATTTTTAATGCTACTATTGTAAAGTGAATGATCTGGGTTTTTTTTGTTTGTTTATTTGTTTGTTTTGGAGAGCAGGAGTTATGTTTAATTTATGTTAAAGGGTTACAGACTGATTCCTACCAGAACTGCACAGGCTTGCCTTGCCACACCCAGCTTTTATCAGTTTCAAAATGGGTGCAGCACAAGCTGATTGGTTAGAAACAAAGTCCATCAAGGTGCCTACAGTGAAGATGAGAGCAGGTTGTCTACGATCAGAGCCAGTCACTCACAGCCAACCTGGAGATGCTAGAATGTAGAAGTAGGCGTCCTCCAGAACTCTATAAATGTTTCATATAATCCTCTCTTCTTGTTGTACCCAGGAAATCTCTCCTGATGCTCTGGATTACCTCAATTTAAATTCTCTCTGTACCAGCTGTAACTTTACTGTTTCTAGGCACTCAGTTATGAACTTTACTAACATGTTAACAGGTTCACATGAGCAAAGAAAGAAACCTTACCCATGATACCCGTTTATAAACTTTTAAGCCTTGTCTCTGTTTCTTTTTTAAACCACACCCACATCTGTTACTACTTTTTATAGAAAGCTTTTTTTCTAACAATATGGGAAGCCCCTGTGTCTGGGGAGCAAGTACTCTAGGATGTCACAGTACTACCCATGTTCTCCAGGTTCTGTCTGTTTATTCCCTAACCCCTGATATTTCCCCATCTAGGAGTATGGACCTGAATTCTTTTGGGGATGTTGACAGATGGAGTTTCACACTTTTGAAACTGCTTCCTGCTGACATGTGGGCAGTTTCAAAACTATACTCTAGCTGGCAATGGTTTGGAGCAAATACATAAAAAGTCAATTTTAACTTTATTTCATACCTCAAATAAACAGTGTCTATTACTTCATCTGCCTCCTTTTTTCTAGGATCAAGAGATTCTGGCACTAAATTCAACATATATATGACCTTGTGTCTTTAAGGTCAATTCACACAAATAATACAGAACATGTGAAATTGAGAGGAGACAAGAAATGAATGATTATCACATGTTTAGAATATAAAGTTTTGAAATAAATCTAGTCCTTCACAATGCAATTTCTTACCATTTCAGGAACTCTTCTAGGTTCATATAAAACTATATGTATAAATCCCATAAATCTAATATTCACATTGAAGAGTTACATGGAGTATTTAGTACTTTATGGAAAATAATAAAAATTCTCTGTTTTTTCAGAATGCCACACAGTCAGAGAAAAGCTAGAGATGGCACGCCAGAGGAAGATTTTTCTAATCTACCCTGTTATTATAGACTGAAGATAGGCTTAATTTATATTTATTACAACTATATACAAATTATCTTTTGAGTATTTCATTCACTTATTTGCTCAATGTTTACTGAGTACCTACTAAGTATCAGAATCTTCCCTATGTTCTCGTTAGACACACGATTCCTTCATATATATTCTAATGGTGGAGTTAAAAGGATAGCACGTATGTGGTCTCAATATGCAGTTACTGTCCTTGAGACATGTAAAGCATAATAAAAAATTCAGATTGCCCAAAGTGGTGAAACTAGAGTATTCTTTCAGGTGGTACTGTCTAAACAGAGACATGAATGCAGTGACTTGAAATGATTTGTGCAAAAAGAAAAAGATTTATGTAGATGGAATATCAAATACAGGAAGGCTGAGGGTAGACTTTACTTGGAAAGATTAGAATAATCATATTAGGGAGTCAGGCTGTAGCGCAGCGGGTTAAGCGCAGGTGGCGCAAAGCACAAGGACCAGCATAAGGATCCCGGTTCGAACCCCGGCTCCCCACCTGCAGGGGAGTTGCTTCACAGGTGGTGAAGCAGGTCTGCAGGTGTCTATCTTTCTCTCCTCCTCTCTGTCTTCCCCTCCTCTCTCTGTCCTATCCAACAACGACAACAACAATAATAACAATAAAACAACAAGGGCAACAAAAGGGAATAAATAAATAAAATAAATATTTTAAAAAATTTTAAAAAATTAAAAAAAGAATAATCATATTAATATACCACATCACCTTCATTTGTCACTATATCCTAAACATTTTTAGGTTATTTTATTTTTAAGTATTACTTTTATTTTCTTTATTATTTATATATTGTTTTAATTCATTATTAGATAGAGACAGAGAGAAATTGAGGGGGGAGACACAGGGTGAGAGAAACAGAGAGACACTTTCAGCCCTGCTTCATCACTATTGAAGCTTTCCCCCTGCAGGTGGGGACCAGGGCCTTGAACCTGGGTCCTTGCACACTGTATTTCCTGTACTTAACACACCTGGTTAGGTGTTCCACTGCCTAGCCCCTGTTAGATTATCGTATATATTTATTTAATGACTGCATCCCCAAATTGATATATTTATTATTTTCTCTCTTCTTTGTGTGACTGACAGGACTTCATTGCAGTAGGTCAACATTTTCATAAAGAGAGACAGAGACAGAGAAAAAAGACAAAGATATGGCAGCACCAGGCCTCCTTCAATGGGTGGAGGCTGAATGAACCTAGGTTGCAAAGCAGGCCCACTATCCATGCGAGCTATTTTCCTGCAATATATTTTTCTTATTTTACCTATGTTTATTTTATTTTATTATTTTATTTTATTTTACCAGTAAGGTTATCATTAGATCTCGGTGTCCCGTTACAAATCCACTGCTCCCTGTGGCCATGTTTTTTTTTTCTTTTTTTTTTTTTTTCTTTTTTAGTTAGGACAGAGAGAAATTGAGAGAGGGTGAGGAGATGATAGATGATAGATGATAGGTAGGTAGGTAGATAGATGATAGATAGATAGATAGATAGATAGATAGATAGATAGATAGATAGATAGATAGATAGATAGATAGATGATAGATGATAGATCAAGAGAGCGAGAGAAGATGGACATCCCCTGAAGGGGGGGGCTGGGGGCTCAAACCTGGGTCCTTGAGTGACGTGCGCTTAACCGGAGGTGCTTCCCACCCAGCACTCTTTATCTTATCTATGTTTAAACCAAGACAAAGACTGTTAGATAATTTTCTCAATGTCAAACTGGTAGGAAATGATCTGAAATAAATTAAAAAGTAGATGAAATAATACTAAGCTTTGGGTAAACAAGCCTTGAATAATCTGCGCAGAAGAAACTGTGAGGCATACATTCACATAGGGTGACATTTGCATTGAGTTCCTGCAGTAGAACTGAAAAAGCTCAAAGCACCTTCTCATGACCCGTGTTTTTCCTGTTGTTGCTGCTGTTTTCCCCTTTCTCTCCAGCAAGGAGACAGATAATAGAGAAAGGTAGATAAGAGAGACGCCACTGCTGGTGTAGCTTTCTCATCACTCATACTCCCATATGGTACTATGAGTTCAGACTTGAGACTTCACACATAGCAAAGTGTACACTCTAGCAGAAAAGCTATCTCACTCCCTCAAGTGCTGAGTTTTAATAATAGAATTTTAAATCCAAACTTAATTTCATGCCCTTGTCCTTCTTACTTCTTCCAGACAGAAGTTATTAGGCCTAAGAATTGTCTTCCAATTCTTTGTTGCAATAATCATTTGTTCCTTGGTTCCTTCTGATCCTATTGTGTTTTATGAATTATAGCTGGCATTGGGTTTTTTTCTACGACACTTCCTTCTCTATTCCTTCCAGAGAAGAAGGTTGTTTATATCCACACGCCAGGGAAATAATGAGTTCTTGGAAACACAGTTCCTGGTAGACGTTTGGGAAGTGACTAGCATTGTGCAGTGCTGCTGCCGTATGTCGTATCTGTGAACATCACTAAGGGACTGACGTGGATGGTGTCTTGTCAGATAACACTGCTGATTAATTATAGGGTCAAGCTGCCATCTCACCCTCTAGAGCACAAAGGGTTTTTTCAATAGCTAGAGTGCATTTTTTTAAATGAAAATATCTGATGCTGTTGGAATCATATATTTCTTTCATGAAGAAATCTTCCAATTTCCAACTTATTACCATTCTATCTTGAGATAATTTTCTTATCATTAAGAGCTAATCCTAAGTAGAATTTTCCGGGAAGAAAATCTGGAGATGATTAAATGCTAATGTTTTCAATAAAGTATACACAAAGAACCTTTAATGACCCCCATAAATGGAATCTACAATTACTTTGGAATGAAGCTATAATGATGGCACTAATGTCTATTTTTATAAGAGCTTGCATCATCCTAATTTTCACAGTAAACTTGTCAGATGACAACAATATAGGCGCTGTAATTTAGTTTCCAGGTTTATTGACTGCTGTGCCCTGTGGCATTTTCTCAGAATGACTGTATAACATTGAGCCAGAGGCCACTTTTACTTCTAACATAAATACAAGAACTCCCTTAATAAAAACAGATGAATTACACTGCAGTGTAAATTAGACTGTTCTAATGAACTCCAGTGGCAAATATAGTGAAATAGTAACCAATGTGATTAGGTTTACTACACCAAAGACAGTGACTGTAAATCATGAAACATTGCCATTTTTTATTTTATTTTATTTTACTTTATTTTATTGGCTTTCCCATTCACATAGCTCACCTCTTGAGGGAGCAATTGATTTGGCTGTGGACTGCAGTTCAGTCTTTTTTTAGTACTGGGTCAGCTTTTTTCAAGACTACACTCAGAAACAGAATACAAATGCAGAGAAGAAATAAAACCCAGATAGCACATGCATCCTACAAAACATACATTCAAGTATGGTGGACCAGGGCACTATTTCTTCCAAGTTATTCGATGTTGGGTGTGAATTATTTGTGTGTGGGTACATATTTCTGGATTTTAGAAAGTAGTCTATAAGTATATACTTTGACATTTCTTTACAGTTATTTGGTTTGTTTACTTTCTTATAAGGTGTAGGTTTAACGGAGAGATTGGGAGTGGTCTCTGTAAATAAAAGAGTCTGCAACATCTTTTCAAAGACAGTTTTGAGGACCAAAATATCCCCTAATCTAAACTAGTCTTTAGGAAGAAAAAAAAAAAAGAAAAGAAAAGAAAAGAAAGAAAAAAGATGCTATTGGAATGTTATTTGGTGGACAAATCACTTTTTATTAGTTATTTAATAATGATTAACAAGATTGTAAGATAATAAGGGCAGGAATCCTAAAGCAAGCAGAAAGATAGAAATCGCTGAAGTTAGGGTAGAAATCAATAACACTGAAAAAAAGAAAAAACACACAAAAGATCAACAAAAGTAAATGTTGGTTCTTTGAAAGAGTGAACAAAATCAACCAACCCTTAGCCAGACTCACAAACAAAAAGGGAGAAGACCCAAATAAAATGGTTAGTAAATGAAAGAGGAGATATCACAACAGACTCCACAGAAATTCACCATATTATGTGAGTATTCTATGAAGAGCTATATGCCACCAAGCTAGAGAACCTAGAAGAGATGGATGATTTCCTAGATACCTACCAACTTCCAAAACTAAGTAAAGAGGAAGTAGATAACATGAATAGGCCCATCACAGCTAATAAAATTGAAACAGTTATCAAAAATCTTACCAAAAATGAAAGTCCTGGACCAGATGTTTTACAAATGAATTCTACAAAACCTTCAAAGAGAGGAAAAGGGACACCTCAAGATAAATAAATAAATAAATAAAAAGAAGATAACAAGGGCATGATTCCACACAGTTCTCACCACCATAATTATGTCCCATCCCCTTTATTGGAAGGCTCCCTATTCTTTATCCCTCCCTGGGAGTATAGACCAAAATTTTGGGGGGGCGCAAAAGGGGGAGTTATGGCTTTTTAAATTGCTTCTCTGCTGGACATGGACATCAGCAGGTCAATCCATTCGGTTTCTATCTTTCTCTAGTCAGGTAGGACTCTGAGGAGATGAGGTTCCAGGACATACTGGTAAAGTTGTCTGCCCAGAGTAGGTCAGGATGGCATCATAGTAGCCTCTGCTACCAGTGGTTGAAAGGCTGTAAGATATAAAACAGGACAAATCCTTTGATAAACAGGAACCCAAAGATAGGGATAGAGCAGGTAAAATTAGGGGTGTTTGTGTGGGAAGAAGCTAGGAAGTCTATTTTATGTATGTTCCATATGAGCCATGAATTTAGTCATTTTTTTTCTGAGCTTCATAGCTAGCATGAAGGTGGATTAAAAGTATTGTCTGGAAAGATGGTGTAAAGAGTTGAGACTGGGACTAGGAAGGTGGATTAGGGCAGAAAGTAGCTCCCACACATGAGGAAATTATATAAATGCCATTAACTTTTTACCCTACTGATGAGACCTATGGCCCATGTATATTCATATTTAGCACAGGAGCCCATGCGATTTCTGAATCCCTGTCAGTCTGCGATCACAGTCCATAATTTAAGTAAAATATAAGGCATTTGACATGGGAAGAAATTATGCTTTGAAGTTCACATATTGTGAGAAATGCTCAGTGAAGGGCATTGGTGAAAGTTTTAGGTCATTTAGCTGGGGGATCTATCACAGATTACACATCAAAATGAGGAGGAGAGGAGAGTTTGGTTCTCAATGAAGGATAGACTCAAAGTGAGCGACAAACATTCTGATCATAACCTAAAACAACTTGATATCTATGTAACAATCATAGTTCCATATTGAAGTGCAACATAGAGAAAGAAATTAACACAAACACTTCTCTTCTAATACATTATATAAGGTCAATGGCAGGTCTGGAATTGACAATCAGGGAGTCTGGTTATTTTTTCTTTCTCTTTCATTTTTTTCTTTTCTTTCTTTCTTTTTTTAATGTGATTTTTAAAAATATTTTATTTTATTTATTTATTCCCTTTTGTTTCCCTTGTTGTTTTATTGTTGTAGTTATTATTGTTGTTGTCGTCGTTGTTGGATAGGACAGAGAGAAACGGAGAGAGGAGGAGAAGACAGACGGGGAGAGAAAGACAGACACCTGCAGACCTGCTTCACCGCCTGTGAAGCGACTCCCCTGCAGGTGGGGAGCCGGGGTTCGAACCGTGATCCTTATGCCGGTCCTTGTGCTTTGTGCCACCTGCGCTTAACCCGCTGCGCTACAGCCCGACTCCCCTTTTCTTTTCTTTCTTTTTTTTTCTTTCTCTTTTTTTTCTTTTTTTTTTCTTTCTTTTTTTCTTTTTTTTTTTTTGCCTAGAAGGTTATCACTGTAGTTCTGTGACTGCATTACCAATCTACTGCTCCTGGAAATCTTTTTTTTTTTTTTTTTTTGTTTTTGTTTGGGTAGAACAGCAGCTGGGTATTGAGATAGATGAGATAATTGGACAGGAGGAGATAGATGAGAGAAAGAGAAAGAAAGAGAGAGAAAGAGGAAGAAGAAGAATAACGAGAAGAAGAAGGAGGAGGAGGAGAAAGACGAAGAGGAAGAAGAAGAAGAGGAAGAAGAAGAAGGAGGAGGAGGAGAAGGAGAAGAAAGGGAGAGACAGAGAGGGAGAGGGAGAAGGGGAGGGGAGAGGGAGAGATGGAGAGAGGGGGAGGGGCTGGGAGAGAGGGAGAGGGAGAGAGAGAGAGGTGGGGGAGGGAGAGGGAGAAGGAGAGGGAGAGGGAGAGGGAGAGGGAGAGGGAGAGGGAGAGGGAGAGGGAGAGGGAGAGGGAGAGGGAGAGGGAGAGGGAGAGGGAGAGGGAGAGGGAGAGGGAGAGGGAGAGGGAAAGGGAGAGTTGCTTCTCTAGTCATGAAACATCCCCCCTGCAGGTGTGGAGCTGAGGACTCAGGCTCAGTTCCTTGCATGGGTTCTTGTGCTTATTACTGTGTGAGCTTAAACAGGTGCACAACTGCCTGTACCCCTGCTTCTGTTCTTTTTAAAATTCATTCACCATTGATTTTTCAACACCGTATATTTTAGGTGTGAGATTTTAGACCTCAAATATCCACTACCAAAAGCCTAGTACTGTTTACCATGACCAGTTTCATGCTGTTTCTCACATTGCTTTCCTAGCTTCACTGGTAACTCCACTCTTACTTAGGGTCTAAGAGTTGTTTCTTTTCTATTTTATTAATTCCTTTGCCATGAGTAAAACCATGTGCTTTTTGTGTTTTTCTTTCAGGTTTATAAATAGTCCATATTTTTTAAAATAAAACTTGTGTGCTGCAAAGTAATCTAAGGTTTATATATATGTTCTGCTTTTAGTATAATGATCAAGAAGTTTTTAGAACAGATAAGAAAGCATGTGAATAGTGGTCTGGGAAGTGGCACAGTGGTAAAACTTTGGACTCTCAAACATGAGGTCCCAAGTTTGATCCCCAGCAGCACATGTGCCAGAGTGATGTCTGGTTCTTTCTCTCTCCTCCTATCTTTCTCATAAATAAATAAAATCTTTTAAAAAAAAATGTAAAAAGAAAGCATGTGAATAATAAGCTGATTCACGTATTTGTTTGAGAGTTACTGATTTTAAACTTTGATTCAGGCTCTGAGCTATACGCTGAGAACATTGATGTACCTAGTTTACTCTTTCCATCACTCTTCTGATAGACATGTGTTATTGTGGCTTTCACAGCAATTGAGATGCTTGGATAAAATCACACAGTGCTATTTTCAGCTCTGACACCATCTTCCCAGACAATATTTTTAATCCACCTACATGCTAGCTCTGAAGCTCAGGAAAAAATTACTAAAGTCATGGGTCATATGGAACATACCTAAAATAGACTTCCTAGCTTCTTCCCACACCAACATCCCCAATTTTATCTGCTCCACTCCTATGTTTGGGTTCCTGTTTATCAAATGACTTATCCTGCTTTATATCTTACAACCTTTCAGCCACCTACTAGCAGACACTACTGTGATGTCATCCTGACCTACTCTGGGCAGACAACTTCACCAGTATGTCCTGAAACCTCACCTCCTAAGAGCCCTACCTGACTAGAGAAAGATAGAAACAAGCTGGGTGTATGGACTGACCTGCCAACATCTGTGTCCAGTAGAGAAGCATTTACGGAAGTCAGAATTCCCAACTTTTGCACCCCAAGAAAGAATTTTGGTCCATATTCCCAGGGAGGGTTAAAGAATAAGGAACCAGGAGTCGGTGGGGTAGCGCAGCGGGTTAAGCTCACATGGCGCAAAGTGCAAGGACCAGCGTAAAGATCCCGGTTCGAGCCCCCGGCTCCCCACCTGCAGGGGAGTCTCTTCACAGGCGGTGAAGAAGGTCTGCAGGTGTCTGTCTTTCTCTCCCCCCTCCGTCTTTCCCCTCCTCTCTCCATTTCTCTCTGTCCTATCCAACAACGACAACAATAAAACAACAAGGGCAACAAAAGGGAATAAATAGATAAATAAAATCTTAAAAAAAAAAAAAAAGAAGGAACCTTCCAATAGAGGGCATGGGGATGGGACACAGTATGGATTTGTGTGGAACTTGTATCCCTGTTATCTTACAATCTTGTTAATCATTCTTAAATCACTAATAAAAAAAAAAAGACTAAAGAAAAAGGAAAAAAAATGTAGCTCAAGTTAAATACTAATTTTTAAGTCACCAAAATATGTACGCTACTTTTTTGGTGTGCCAGTGAAACAAAAATCCAAAGACGTGTGAAAGAGATATGTTACTATTTCAGGTGAGTTCTCAACACAACCAGCAGTTACCTCATGCTAAGCAGCTAGGTTGAAAATAATTCACCTTCAAGATCAAAAGACAATTGGAACCTTAGGAAAGGGA
This sequence comes from Erinaceus europaeus, assembly GCF_950295315.1. Classification (NCBI taxonomy): domain Eukaryota; kingdom Metazoa; phylum Chordata; class Mammalia; order Eulipotyphla; family Erinaceidae; genus Erinaceus; species Erinaceus europaeus. The sequence goes on from NC_080162.1 coordinate 197,401,435, forward strand.
ATTGTGGGTACTGAGGGTGAAGTTGCTGACAAAGACCAAAGTTTAAATAAAACATTCTCGGTAGAAATGAATCAATACTTTATTTGTTAAGGAGAAGTAAAAGTACAAAAAGGCTTGTACAACGGAGCATAAAAAAAAGTGAGAAATCAATTCTACTTAATTCAGAATGCTTGAAGAGTCACCTATGCCATTATGTATGAATAATTCAGGAACAGAAATTTATTGCAGACACATATTGTTTGGTTTGGATTTAGCACTGCCTCTCATTTGACCTAAATCCTGTAAAGAATGATATTCAACTAATTGAAATAACATTTTTCAAGTAACACAATGCCTCAGGGATGTTCTTAACGTGCTCTTAAGATAAATTTTGGAGGATGAAGTATCAGATACAATTTCTTTAAATGGCACAGAGTTGTAGTATGTTACCTTTGATGAGTGAGGATTTTATTTCTCTACTGTCACAGGTTCAAAATGAATTGGAGGCAGGAAAGTTCTTAGATAACTGGTGTTCTTCTCACCAATGTCAATCATGCTTATGCAATGTCCATTATTATTTTTCAGTCCTTACAAGCCAGTCCTGTAGACACTCTCAGAAGAAAGAAAATTAAACCTTTGCAGGATATAATAAATCCATGGTGAAGGCAGCTCCATTACTTTCTAGATAGAGTGAAAGGAAAGCAAAACAGAGTTTAGTCCACTAGCACGCATTTAGCAATGAGGAAGACTAAGTTTAATGTGGTCTTCCTCATTGTAAATGCGTGCTATTGGACTAAGCTCTAACTATCCATTGTCTTCTTGAACCCTAAGACAGCAGGAAGCTCACATTTCCACTATAGAGCCTAAACTTCCCCCAGTCCTGGGACCCCAGGGTAGGGCCCACTTTCCCGTATGCTTCTCCCAATTCTTATCAAATAATATTGCATCCGCTGATTGCAACCTAATCAACGCAACGAGAGCCACCCCAGCATGCTTCACCTCAGACAGTGTCCAGAGACTTCAGGTATGGAACGACAACCCTTCAGCTTCATCACTCCGGTGAGACCTTTCCTTTCATAGTATTCTCTAATTCCATCCCAGGTAGTTCACTTCCTAACAAAGCCCCCAAACTTTGATATAGACCAGGTTTCAGGAGATAGAACATATGTTTACACGTATCCATAAACTAGGGCAAATATATACCTGAAAGCAGTAGTACACTAGAGTTTGTAGTATCCCCAACACTTCATCATCAATATTCCAGCCTTTGGGACCATGATTCTTCAACAATTTTTTGGCTTTGTATGTTAACTCTCTTTTCAGTCACCAGGTTCCAGATGCCATCAGGATGCCAGCCAGGCTTCCCTGGACTGAAGACCCCACCAATCTGTCCTGGAGCCCCGCTTCCCCCGAGACTCGCCCTACTAGGGAAAGAGAGAGGCAGACTGGGAGTATGGATCGACAGTCAACACCCATGTTCAGTGGGGAAGCAATTACAGAAGCCAGACCTCCCACCTTCTGCAACCCATAACAACCCTGGGTCCATGCTTCCAGAGGCATAGAGAATGGGAAAGCTATCAGGGGAGGGGATGGGATATGGAGATTGGGTGGCGGGAATTGTGTGGAGTTGTACCCCGATCCTATGATTTTGTTAATGTCCCCTTTCTTAAATAAATAAATAAATAAATTTTTTTTTTTTAAAGTAAAGTGATGTACTCAAAATTATTCGATCACTGAGTTTTTTTTTGTAGTTTTTTTTTTATTTAAGAAAGGATTAATTAACAAAACTATAGGGTAGGTGGGGTACAACTCCAAACAATTCCCACCACCCAATCTCCATAACCCACCCCTCCCATGATAGCTTTCCCATTCTCTATCTCTCTGGGAGCATGGACCTAGGGTCATTGAGGGTTGCAGAAGGTAGAAGGTCTGGCTTCTGTAATTGCTTCCCCGCTGAACATGGACGTTGACAGGTCGGTCCATACTCCCAGTCTGCCTCTCTCTTTCCCTAGTAGGGTGGGTCTCTGGGGAAGCTGAGCTCCAGGACACATTGGTGGGGTCTTCAATCCAGGGAAGCCTGGCCAGCATCCTGGTGGCATTTGGAACCTGGTGATTGAAAAGAGAGTTAACATACAAAGGCAAACAAATTGTTGAGCAATCATGGACCCAAAGCTTGGAATAGTGGAGAGGAAGTGTTAGGGGAATACTCACTGCAAACTCTAGTGTACTTCTGCTTTCAGGTATATATTTTGCAGTAGTTTATGGATACGTGTGAACATAAGCTCTCTCTCAGAAACTGGTGTATATCTAGGTTATGGGACTTTTTAAGAAAGTGAACCACCTGAGATGAAATTAGAGTGTACTATAAAAGGAAAGGTCTCACCCGAGTAATGAAGCTGAAGGGTTGTCATTCCACACGTGAAGTCTCTGGACACAGTCTGAAGTGAAGCATGTTGAGGTGGCAATCGTTGCGTTGGTTAGGTTGTGATCGGCAGATGCAATATTATTTGGTATGGATTGGGAGAGGCATAAGGGAAAGTGGGCCCTATCCAAGGGTTCCAGGACTGGGGGAAGTATGGGTTCTATAGTGGAGATGTGAGGTTCCTGCTGTCTTAGGGTTCAAAAAGACAATCGATAGTTAATGTTATCATCACATTATTTGGTAATTGGGTTAACTTTGAAAAGTCCTTTTGTTATGGTTTGCTGTACAGTATCCAGTATCTTGTATATAGCTGTGCTATTGTGCTTCTAATCTACTTAGTCTAGGCTTTTGAGAGAGTCCGCATATCAAATACACAGCCTATATATTAAAAAGATTCAGTTTGTGTTTTGAAAAACTTTGAGACATACAATTGATTTTCCCCCTCTCATATTAATTAACTACTAATTTATATGTCTACATTTTGCTAGGAGTGTACATAAACACAATTCCCACCACCAAAAGACTGTGACCCATCCCTCCCACCCACTCCCACCCCCCACTGTCCCAGGAAGCTGCATGTCTACCCCTCACCACAGGTTTTTTTACTTTGGTGCCCTACTTACAATTTGATCAGGTCCTGCTTTGAGTTTTCCTTTCAGATCTTCTTACTCAACTTCTGTTGATGAGTGGGATCATCCCATACTCACCTTTATCTTTCTGACTTAGCTCACTTAACATAATTCCTTCTAGCTCTGTCCAAGATGGGTCAGAGAAGGTGGGTTCATTGTTCTTGATAGCTGCATAGTATTCCATTGTGTATATATATCACATCTTTCTCAGCCACTCATCTGTTGTTGGGCACCTGGGTTGCTTCCAGGTTTTAGCTATTATGAATTGTGCTGCTATGAACATAGGAGTACACACCTCTTTTTGGTTGTGTGTTATGGAGTCCTTGGGGTATAACCCCAGGAGAGGAATTACAGGATCATATGGAAGGTCCATGTCTAGTCTTCTGAGAGTTTTCCAGACTCCTCTCCACAGAGGGTGGACCAATTTACATTCCCACCAGCAATGTAAAAAGGTTCCTCTGTCTCCACATCCTCTCCAGCATTTGTTGCTGCTGTTCTTTTTGATGTATGCCATTCTTATAGGACGGAGGTGGTATCTTAGTGTTGTCTGAATTTGCATTTATCTGACAATCAGTGACCTGGAGCAGTTTTTCATATGTTTGTTAGCCTTTTGGATCTCCTCTGAGGTGAATGTTTTGTTCATATCCTCTGCCCATTTTTGGATGGGGTCATTTGCTTTTTTGGTGCTAAGTTTGCTGAGCTCTTCATATATTTTGGTGATTAGTTTCTTGTCTGATGTATGGCATGTGAAGATCTTCTCCCATTCTTTGAGGGGTCTCTCTGTTTGTTTAATAGTTTCATTGGATGTGCAGAAGCTTTTCAATTTGATGTAGTCCCATTGGTTTGTGTCTGCTTTAGTCTTCCTTGCAATTGGGTTTGATTCATCAAAGATGTCCTTGAGGTATAGGTGGGAAACTGTTTTACCAATGTTTTCCTCTAAGTATTTGATTGTTTCTGGTATTACATCTAGGTCTTTGATCCATTTGGAGTTGATTTTTGTTTCTGATGAGATAAAGTGGTTCAGTTTCATTCTTCTACATGTTACAACCCAGTTTTCCCAGCACCATTTATTGAAGAGAGCCTCCTTTTTCCATTTAATCCTTTGGGCCTGCTTATCAAAGATTAGATGTCCATAGGTGTGGGGATTTATTTCTGGGATTTCAATTCTGTTCCACTGGTCTGTGTGCCTATTTTTGTTCCAGTACCATGCTGTTTCAATGATGATGGCTTTATAATATAGTTTAAGGTCTGGGAGTGTGATGCCTCCATTTCTGTTTCTTTTCATCAAGATGGTTTTGGCAATTCTAGGTTTTTTTCTGGTTCTATATAAATGATTGCAGTGTTTGTTCTATTATTTTAAAGAAGCTTGGTGGAACTTTGATGGGTATTGCATTAAATTTGTATATGGCTCTGGGGAGAATATTCATTTTGATGATATTTATTCTCCAATCCATTAGCATGGGATATTTTTCCATTTCTTGGTATCAGTTTCTATTTCCTTGAGTAGCGACTCATAGTTTTCAGCATACAAGTCTTTCACTTCTTTGGTCAACTTTATTCCTAGGTATTTGATTGATTTTGCTGAAACAGTAAATGGGAGTGATTTCTGGATGTCTTCTTCTTCAGATTTAGTGTTTGCATAAAGAAATGCCATTCATTTTTGTACATTGATTTTGTAGCCTGATACCTTGCTATATTGCCTAATAACTTCCAGTAATTTTCTGCTGGATTCTTTAGGTCTTTCTATGTATACTATCATATAATCTGCAAATAGTGAGAGCTTGACTTCTTCCCTTCCAATCTGTATTCCTTTGATTTCTCTCTCTTGCCTGATTGCTATGGCAAGAACTTCCAATACTATGTTGAAGAGTAACAGTGACAGTGGACAGCCCTGTCTAGTCCCCAATCTGAGGGGGAATGCTTTCAGCTTCTGTCCATTGATGTTGCCTGGAGGTTTGCTATATATAGACTCCACTATCTTGAGGAATTTCCCATCTATTCCCATTTTTTGTAGAGTTTTGAGCATGAATGGGTGTTGGATCTTGTCAAAGGCTTTCTCTGCATCTATTGAGGTAATCATGTGGTTTTTGGCTTTACTTGTATTGATGTGGTGAATGACGTTGATTGACTTACCGATGTTGAACCAGCCTTGCATTCCTGGGATGAATCCCACTTGGTCGTGATGAACAATCTTTTTGATATGTTGCTGTATCCGGTTGGCCAAGATCTTGTTTAATATTTTGGCATCTATGTTCATCAGAGATATTGGTCTGTAGTTTTCCTTTTTTGTTCTGTCCCTATCGGCTTTTGTTTATCAGGGTGATGTTGGCTTCATAGAAGGTGGAAGGGAGTATTCCTGTTTCTTCAATCTTATGGAATAGCTTAAAAAGTATGGGTATTAACTGTTTCCTGAAAGTTTTGTAGAAGTCGTTTGTGAAGCTTTCTGGTCCAATACTTTTGTGGTTGGGGAGATTCCTAATAACGGTTTCAATTTCTTTGTCTGTGATTGGTGCATTTAGATTCTGTAGTTTTTCTTGGTTCAGTTTTGGAAGGGCATATGTTTCTAGGAATTGTTCCATTTCTTCCAGATTCTCTAGGTTGGTGGCATATAGTTCTTTATAGAAGTTTCGCAGGATTCTCTGGATTTCTGTGGTGTCAGTTGTGATATCTCCTCCATCGTTTACAATTCTATTAATTTGAGTCTTCTCTCTTTTTTGTTTGGTGAGTCTGGCTAAGGGTTTGTCAGTTTTGTTTAATATTTCAAAGAACTATCATATGGATTCATTGATCTTTTGTATGGTTCTTTTATTTTCGATGTTGTTTATTTCTGCTCTAACTTTAGTGATTTCCATCCTTCTGGTTGCTTTAGGGTTCCTTTGTTCCTCTTCCTCTAAGTCCTTGAGGTATGCAGTAAGGTCGTTCATTTGAGCTTCTTCTTGGTGTTTAATATGTGATTGTATAGCTCAGTACTGCTTTAGCTGTGTCCCAAATATTTTGATAGGTTGTGTCTTCATTTTCATTTGTTTCCAGGAACATTTGAATTTCCTGCTTGAGTGACTCTCTGACCCAGTGGTTCTTAAGGAGTATGTTGTTTAGTTTCCAAATTCTGTGACTTTTAATAATTTTCTGTTTGTTGTTAAATGTTAGTTTTACTCCACTGTGATCTGAGAAGATACTTGAGATGATTTCAATGCTCTTGAATTTATTGATGCTGTCTTTGTGGCCTAACATGTGGACTATCCTTGAGTATGTGTTATGTGGATTTGAAAAGAAGGTGTATTCCAGTTTTTTGGGGTGGAGGAGTCTGAAAATGTACAAGAGGTCTAGTCTGTCAATCTCTTCATTCAATTCTTTTGTATTTTTATTGGTTCTCTGCTTTGTTGATCTGTCTAAGTGTGAGAGTGGGGTATTGAAGTCTCCCACTATTATTGTATTACTATTGATGTATTTTTGAAATTCTTTCAGTAAGTGCTTAATGTATTTAGATGGTCCCTCATTGGGTGCATAGATATTAATAATTGTTAAGTCTTCTTGGCTGATTGATCCTCTAATCATTATGTAATGTCCTTGCCTATCTTTTATTACTTTTTTTAATTTTAAATCTATCGTGTCTGAGATGAGCATGGCTGTTTCTTCCCTTTTTTGTGGTCCATTAGCCTGTATGATAGTTTTCCATCCTTTCACTTTAAGTCTGTGTTTATCTTGTTGTGACAGATGGGATTCTTGCAAGCAGCATATGGTTGGGTTATGTTTTCTGATCCATTCCCCCCCACACTCTGTGCCTTTTGATGGGTGAGTTTAAGCCATTGATGTTTATTGATATTATGGATTTAATGTATTGTAGTGCCATTGTTAAAAAAATTGTTTGCTCTGATATATTTCCAGTATTATAGTGATGTTCTTGTTTATAAGAGGTCTTTTAGAACCTCTTTCAGGGCCGGCTTGGTGATGGTTGCCTCCTTTACTGTTGTTTATCTAAGAAGGTTTTGATCCCTCCATCTAGTTTGAATGAAAGTCTAGAAGTATATATTGTCCTTGGTTGAAACCCTTTTTCATTCAGGGCTTGATAGATATCTTGCCATTCCCTCTGGCTTTTAGAGTTTTAGTGGAGAAGTCTTCAGATAATCTTATGGGTTTTCCCTTGTATGTGACTTTTTGTTTCTCTCTTGCAGCCTTTAGGATCCTTTCTTTATCCTTACTTCTTCTCATTGTGACTATGTTGTGTCTTGGTGTCTTCAGGTCTGGGTTGATTCTGTTTCGTACTCTCTGTGCCTCTTGAATCTTGATGTCCTTTCTGTTATTCAGGTCTGGGAAGTTTTCTTCTATTATTTCCTCTAGAATGTTTGCTTCCCCTTCCTCTCTTCCTTCCTCTGGCAGGCCAATTATATGAATGTTACTTCTTTTGAGATCATCCCACATGTCTCTGTTGTTGTTTTCAATGTCTCTCAATCTCTTTTTAAGCTCTTCCACCTCTTTCTTCGTTTTCTGTAACTCATCCTCTGTCTGAGTAATTCTGTTTTCTGCTTCTGTTAGTCTGATTTCCCTTGCCTCAGCTTCTTTCTTCATTACAGCTATTTCAGCTTTCAGTTCTCTAATTGCCTCAAGATAATTAGTATTTTCCTTGGGGGGGTCTCAGCTGTTGTTTCCCTAATACTGCCATTCCTTTCCTCCAATGTTGTTTTCATTTCTGTGATTAATAAGTTTATTATTGCTTGCATACTTTTCTTATCTATGGTTACTTCTGGCTGATTTGTAGTTTCTTCTGGGCTCTTGTCTTCATTCATTGGAGTAGGGGAATTGTCGTATGCTTTACATTGGTTTGTTCTAGCCCTCCCCTGCCAAGAGAATTGGATTAGTCCTGTTAATTTCGCGGGCCTGCTTGGCCCCGCCCCAAGGAACCCCGAGAGAGGGTTTCTGAGTTCCTGAGTTCGAGAGTTTCAGAGTTACAGAGTAAGAGGGAGTGCTTGTGCCGCCGCAAAGAGACAGCCGAGTTCCGTTTGGTGATTAGTTTGTCTTAGTTTGTGAATCGTTGTTCCTGAATAAAGAAATACAGCTGCCCTGCCCAGCCGTTGTCTCCGCGTCTCTGCTACCCTCCCGTGAAGCTAGCCCGGCCGGCAAGAGCCTTCCGAAATTTTAACAACAAGTTTCTTCTGGGCTCTTGTCTTCATTCATTGGAGTAGCAGTTTTATTTGTTTTTGATCTACCCATTTTTTTGATTTATGTGTTTATTTTCTTTATGCTCTGTTGTTCCTCAGTTGTTGTGTCTTGAGTACAAGTAACACTGTACTAAATACCTTTATGACAATTGCACTCACCAACCTCAGGAATTACAGTAGCAACTGAAGCAAGTATTTAAGTAGTTTGATCGTTACCAGTTAGCCAAACAATTTTTCCAGTCCGTGAAAAAATAGTAACCAAATCCCAGTGAAGAAAGAGAACAGAAAGAAAGGATAGCAAGAATAGACAGTTATGCAAATCTACTATCCACTGTATATTCTAGGGGTAACAAGAGGTGAAAGGGAACTAGAGCAGAGATACACACATAGAAAGTCCACTCTGAGTCAGATTTCTTCCCCAAAATAGTTCACAAATTCAGAAAGGCAAAGAAGAAGGAAGAAGTGTATGACAAGATTAAAAAAGAGAGAGAGAGAGAGAGAGACAAGAGAGAGAAAAGGGAAAAGATAAGAAAAAGAGCTGTAATTAAAGAGGAGTGAAAGGAAATTCCCAAATGTATATCAGTGAATTCAAAAAAGCACACTGTTTGTTGTTGTGGGGGCTGGGGGCTGTGACTTTGGAAGCTGTAGGATTAAGGAAGAAGGGATGACAAGAATAAGAAAAAGAAAAAAAAAAGGGAGAGAGAGAAAAAAAGTAAAAGATAAGAAAAAGAACAGTCATAAAAGGGCAGTGAAAGGAAAAGGTTTTTTTTAATGTATTTATTTTTAATTATTTAATTAGCTATGCAGTGTGAGGTGGGGGGGTTGGCTACTTAGAAAGAAAAAAGGCCGGAGGTTTCAGAAGGGTACAGACTTAGAATTAATGATACTCCCTGGTGGGACAGGAATTTGGTAAAGAAAAGAACTGGTTATGGGGGGTGGGGGGTGGGAAGGAGGTATGCTTGAAAATTAAAAGGAAAAAAAAAAATTTTTTTCCTTTTTTTTTTTTTCTTCCCTTTTTTTCCCTACTCTAATTCTTAACCCAAAGTAAGTTATAGTCACCTCCTTGGTGTTGGTCCTTGGACCCCTTATTGGCTGCCCTGCTAAAGTCAGAAAATCCTACCGTTTCCAGGAGATGTGGTCAGAGCTCAGCCACTAGCAGCTTCTCAGTCCGCCATCTTCCCGATCACTGAGTTTAGAGCATGAATCCAGATGTAGCATCCTCCTATGAATAAAATTTGTCTACAGTATGTTATTATTTTCATATTTTATTTTTGTAATGTGTCTTCTATCCATACTAGTTATATCAAACTTATTTTCTACATTATGACAGGCCCTGTTTAAGAACATAATTGGAAGGCTGGACAGTAGTACAGAGGGTTATGCATGCATGACAAAGCACATGGACCAGAGTGGGTCCAAGCTTCCCACCTGCAGGGGGGTAGCTTCACAATCAGGAAGCAGGCCTGCAAGTGTCCTTCTCTCCCCTTCTCTGTCTTTCATTCCTCTCTCAATTTCTCTCTCCCCTATCCAACAACAATAGCAATGACTACAATAACAATAAATACAACAAGGACAATAAGGGCAATGAAATTGGAAAGAAAAAACATGGCCTCCATGAGTAGTGGATTCATACTGCAGTCACTGAGCCCCAAATATAACCCTGGAGGCAACAAATAAAAGTAAAAAGTAAAAAAGAACATAATTGGGCAATTACCCACAAATGAAAAGATAAGGTCCTGGAGTATAAACTGCCATACATTCCCAAGTACACAACAATCCAAAAGTCAAGTCTTAAAGTACTTCTTGAGCATCTAAGTTAGCACAAATTACAAAACAGTCTCTAGTCTAATAGGTCTTAACATTTATAATTATAACACCTTCTGGTTAATGGCTATTTGTACTTAGACCATAATTTCAGAGGTGTTTAAAGAAATACAATTAACAGAATGGTAACATGTATAGGTGGATATGTGTAAGTGACAGAGCTAGAAGAAATGACAGAGGGATGAAAGAAAGAGGACACAAAGAAAGGAGGAGTAGGAAATAGATGATAGATGGTAGAGCTATCAGATAGACAAAATTTTAGGGGGTAGGGTTATGGAATCTTCAGATGGTGTGGTATCAGTCTGAAAACCACCATGAAGGAGCTAAAGTCAAAGTTTCAGTTTGAATGGCAACATAGGATATGTTTTTTCCACCTCCCTATTGGCACCAGGGTTATCACTGGTGCTCAGTGGTGTCACTAAGAATTCACTCTTCCTAGGAACCTTTTTTTTTCTTCCTATTTTTGAATAAGACAGTAATTGAAAGGAGAGAGAGAGAGAGAGAGATAGAGAGAGAGAGAGAGAGACTTAGAGACCTGTTTCACTTCTTACCAAGTGTCCCCCTGCTGGTGGGGAGTTGGGGTTCAAACCTGTGTGTTTGCACAGGTCCTTGCACTCAGTACTATGTGTACTTAACTGGGTGCACCAAAGTACAGACCCAAAACTAATTTTTAAAAGTTTATATTCCATTGCAAATGTTGTCAAACAAAAAGGATTCTTCTTTTCCTTAGGGGAGGCTGAATCTAATGGCTTCATGCAAGTTTTCCATTGATCACATTAGGTCCATTCATTTTATTTTTTAAAAAAAATTAAATAATTATTTATTTATTTTCCCTTTTGTTACCCTTGTTGCTTTATTGTTGTAGTTATTATTGTTATTGATGTTGCTGTCGTTGGATAGGACAGATAGAAATGGAAAGAGGAGGGGAAGACAGAGATGGGGAGAGAAAGATAGACACCTGCAGACCTGCTTAACAGCCTGTGAAGAGACTTCCCTGCAGGTGGGTATCCGGGGACTCGAACCAGGATCCTTACGCCGGTACTTGTGCTCTGCTCCACATGCACTTAACCTGCTGAGCTACTGCCCCCCCCCCAGTTCCCTAGGTGCATGCATTTTATAGAGGACTATTTGACTATTTGGTTGACTTAGAGTACCAACTTAAAAGGTATCATGATGAAATAATATTTCTCATAGAGACACCTAGAATAGTTGTTGAACAAATATCTTGGTCACAATGGGTCAGTCAAGTTGACACATAGGATGAAGCATTTCAAAAGCTTTGTGTCAGTGCAAACGTATAAACAGTAGATTCTGTGACTTTCTTCAGGAAAGAACTCAGAGAGCCTGTTTCCCAATCAAAATATGTATGCCTTGTGTTGCCTGTTGCTGAAAACATTGACTTAATATGTGTATTTTGTTGACTCCCTGTTGTGTAAGATTTTCCAGTAAAGCAGCAAAAATGTGCAAGTTCTATTTTAATATGTTGGTCTGCCTTTTCCTAGCTTTAAGAAAACAATAAACAAAAAACTGTGTGACCCAGGATATGACATTGTGGATAAGTTATTGGACTTTCAAGCAAAAGGCCCTAAATTCGGTCACCAGCACATGTGCTAAGATGACATTCTGCGTCTCTCTATCTCCCCCTCTCTCAAGCTTAATAATTAGCTAATTATTTAATTAATTGAAAAGTTTAAAGTAGATGATTCACTTGGCAATTTTTTTTCTTTATCAGCTCTCTTCCCTGTTCAGTATTCCTATTTCTCAGCAGTGCATTACACCCTATCCTTAGAAACTAGACAACCAAGAATTGAACAAAACTGTCAAACATTTAGAGTATTTCTTCTTTCAGCCTGCCTGAGTGCTAAACATGGATTATTGATTTGTCGTATGAAGAGTTTTTAATCCCCTTGGCACAAGAATGTGAACACTGATTTCCTTCATAGGGTTTGTGTTGGGTGGCTAAGTGGATTTTTATAATTTATGGAACATATTAGTATGGCTTACTTAAATTTAAAACAACAGTTATCTTAAACTTAGGTTGTATTGTTTGATCTTAAAATGCAAAGTGGTAATACATGGCTATGAACAATCCTAATTATGCAACTGTAATGTCCTAGCTGTATTAACTTAATGAAGTTATTTAGTCTATTGATTTCATAAATCTCATTTGTAGCTTGGAAATAAAAAGTCAACAAGGCTTCTTTTATTCTGAAAGTATATTTTAATTTTTTAAATTATTTTTACACCACTCTTATCACTAAAATTCTATCTCCCCATCTCCACTCCCATAAATAGCCACTATAGTTCTCCCACCATCTTTGAAACAGTTTATTTTTTCCTCACATTTGAATACTTAATTGTCTATATTCTGCATTTGACTGAAACCATTCTATGGCTGACCTTCATCTCCTTACTTGCTTCAGTGAGCACTATCTTATCCAATTCCATTCACTTTATGCCAAAGGACACAATAGTATCCCGTTTTATTGCAGCATAATACTCCGTGGAGTATATGCCTCATAACTGTTTTATCCAGTCATCTTTCAAAGGGCATTTTGGTTGTTTTCAGGTTTTTGCTATTGTAGATTAAGTCACTATAAAGATAGGGGTACGTATGTTCCTTAGAATTGATGTTGTATCTTTTGTATACATGTCTAGTAGTGGAATTGCTGGTCATATGGCATTTCCATTTGTAGTTTTTAAATTTTTTTATTTATAAAAAGGAAACATTGACAAAACCATAGGATAAGAGGGGAACAACTCCACAAAATTCCCACCACCAGAACTCCGTATTCCAGCCCCTCCCCTGATATCTTTCCTATTCTTTACCCCTCTGGGAGTATGGACCCAAGGTCATTGTGGGATGCAGAAGGTGGAAGGTCTGGCTTCTGTAGTTGCTTCCCTGCTGAACATGGGCGTTGACAGCTTGATCCATACTGCCTCCTGCCTCTTTCTTTCCCTAGTGGAAAAAGCCTCTGGGGAGGTAGAGCTCCAAGATTCCCACCAGCAATGTAATAGAGTTCCTCTGTCTCCACATTCTCTCCAACACTGACCTTTTCCTGTATTATCGATGGAGCCCCATCTTACAGAATGGGAACCTTAAACCATTAAATAGGAAGGCTGTCCTCTTTCTGCAGGAGATTTTGATGTCATTGAAATATGAACACTATTGGTGTAATGACCATTAGGATGGACTGCTTCTAAATGTTACTCATGCATTAGGAGCTGTGGGAAGGAAACATACATTATTATCTATTATTGTGTAAAAGCAAAAGCTGCTGCTAAGACTCACAGAGATCACCTGAAGTGAGCAATGGTCTTCTGAGTCAACGTTAAGTAAAAAATAGAATGGAGTAGAGGAGGGATTAAAAGAGGACAATACCAAAGTACTTGTTTGTTTTAGTGGGTAGCTGGAGATGACAGTATTCTTTAGATGTGTGGAAGGCCATGCTCAGGATCGAAGTCTGTTCTTGCAAATCTTAAACCTAGGTGAATCTTAGATAGTAAGGACAACATTAGGGGAAAAAAAATGCCTTAACTGTTCTTGACCTGCCATATAAATACCACTTTCCCTTGTGAAGAGTTGCTAATTAAACCAATAGATGTTGATCATGTCATCAGGAAATGGAGAGGGTCAAAGACAGAATCTTTTGAGCACTCACTTAAAGATAAGCAGAGAAAAATGAAGTTAGTCAAATACAAATGTAGATCTAGGTAGAAGATCTAAAAATTGTGGTGCAATAGTATCAGAGATATTAGTATTTCAAGTTGAGAGTGTAAGCATTTGGGTCAGGTTCTTCTTAGCAACCAGGAAGCATGAGGTAGAGACAATTTTGCTTGAGTATATCGACACTGATTAAGTTGGTAATTCACACAACAAGGCATAAATTGTTCATGTTACTAATTTATATTAAATACATTTCATATTAATGTGAGTATGAGTGGGGGGGAAAGGAGTAACATGAGAGTAAACCATTTTGTTAAAATAATGATGGGCTGTGGAGCTGAAGAGAGAAGTCCAAGCTAGAAATTTATGTGGAGTCAAAAAGTCTTTATGGGTATCTGTTTTTAAGCTGAGGTTATTTATGCATGTTAAAGTATTGGGCTATCTGAAATATCATGATGCATTTTTTTTTGGGGGGGAAGCAGAGTCTCTTCAACAAATGGTGTCAGAAAGAATGGGTTGAAACATGATGCATTTTTTGCTTTGAAAAACATGAAAAAAAAGTCATGGCTTTTCCAACAATGTAACAGTAAGGAGAATAGAAAAGTGGAGTCCCAAAGACTCCCAAAGAAGGGATTAACATATATCAGATATAATACAATATATAAGAGATATAACAGAGAGAAGAATAATTATAGAGTTTTGTGAATACTGAGCATGAACGGGCTCCTAAACATAGCTAAGAAACCTCATTTTTCTAATAGAAACCACACTTCCTCTAGTAGAAACCACACTGTCTCTTTTAGAACAGATAGCTAAGATTGAAACAATGAGGAGACAGAGGCAATGAATTATGTACACCAGATGGCCAGGGCAAAATGTTGAAGAGAAACTTGGGTTGGTGGTGGGATTGGTGTGCAAACACCTTCTGGGGGAGATAAGAAAATGTACTTATGCACTAATAACTAACTTGTAAACCATTATTTCTCTAATAAAGTGATTTGGGAAAAGATGCATTAATTTGGTTGTAAAAATATTTACCAGAAATAGTAAAAATTGTGTTTTTAAAATTTTTTTACTATCTTTATTTATTGGATCGAAACAGACAGAAATCAAGAGGGAAGGAGGAGATAGACAGAGAGACACCTGCAGCCCTGCTTTACCACTTGCAAAGCTTTCCCCCTTCAGGTGGGGTCAGGGGCTTGAACCCGGGTTCTTTCCCACTGTAACATGTCGCTCAACCAGGTGCGCCACCACCCAGCCCCAATTGTTTATTTTAATGAAATTAAATACTACTTCCATAAAAGATTCAGTCTAATGAAATTTTATCTGGGCTCAACCTCATTCTGAAGAAGATACCCCTGTTTGGTCACTTCTTGCGATCACTCACTCACTCATGATTCAAAAATTTATTGAGTACTAGTGATGCCATCACTACAAATAGTCCAGGGAACTCTAAAGTTCAGATGGCCACCAAGATATTTGAAATGATTTTATGAAAACACACAGTGACAATTCATGCAAAGAAAATATGCTCCAGTGAACATTTAGTAACACCACTCTTGATCATTTATCCCAAGGACACTCAAACACTAATTTGAAAGGACATATACACTCCTTTGTTCATAGTTGCAGTATTCCGACCTAGCCAAAGAATTGGAGGAGCCTATGTTTCCAATGACAGATGACTGACTGAAGAAGTTATTCCATGGAATACTGTTCTGCTGTCAAAAAGACACATTATGTCCTTTGGGACAAAATGGATGGAAATATAGGTCATTATGTTTAGTAAGGAAATGAGAGACTCATATGTGGAATCTACAGAACTGATAAACATGAATTTAAAAAAAAAAGCCCAACCATCTAATAAACAAACATAAAATAGAAACAAGCAAGCTTGTTTAGTAAGATTAGTGATAATTATGATGGTTATATTTGTGAGGTGGGAAGGTTGGAAACACAGAACTTGGGTGGTATTGTCTAGCGGAATGATAACACTGTGATATTACAATATTTACAAACCAACTATTAAATTACAGAAAATGAAAAACAGCAAAAATGACAACAATGACAAAACTGTGCTGGAGCCAGGAGGTGGCACACCTGGTCGAATGTGTACATTACATTGCATAAGGACCAGGGCTTAAGGCCCTGGTTCCCATTTGCAGGCAGGAAGTTTTACTAGCATTGGTACAGTGTTGCAAGTGTTTCTCTTTATCCTTTTCTATCTATCCTCACCCCTTAACTTCCCTCTGTCTCTATCAGATAAGAAGTAATTAGATATAATTTTAAGTAAACAATGTAATCATAGATTTTTAAATAATAAAGGCATCTGTCATGTCTGGTGTAGAAACCAAAAGAAAGGGATGTCATGAGTTGAGGACCGGTTGATGGCACACCCAGTGAAGTGTACATAGTACTATGCTCAAGCACCCCAGTATGAGCGCCCCTCCCGCAGTGGGGACACTTCACATGCTGTGAAGTAGGTCTACAGGTGTCTATCAGTCTCCATCTCTGTCCCCACCTCCCTTCTCAAATTCTCTCTGAACTATTGCACAGAAATAAGAAGGAAAAAAAAATGGTCGTGGGGAGTGGTGGACTCATAGTGCTGTCTCTGAGTCCCAGCAATCTCTTGGAGGCAAAAAAAAAAAAAGTGTTGTAAGCTAAGACTTACAACACTAGAAAATCAGACCAAAGTATGAAGTTAGTGCTCATTGCTCATTGGAACTAAGATCATTCTTGAAGTTATTTGCTGAAGAGAATGCTAGTTTCCTGAATGACATATTATCTCCTTCTCACTGAAAAATCCAAAACTGTACCAGTGATTGTAGTATTATCCGTTAAAACAAAGAACACATTTAACGCCTTGTAGTTGACTGTGTCCAGTTGGATATATGTGCAGAATAAGTTCAGGGCAAGGCAAAAATTTCCTTAAAATAATAACACCAGAGTAGTTCTGTTAACACTTATGTGCTCTCATTCCTCTTTCCTGAAAGAGGTAACAAATGGATATAGGAGTCATGGCAACCAGACTTCCCTGGAGAGACAACCCCACCAATGTGTCCTGGATATCCAGTTCCCCTGAACTCCACCCCACTAGGGAAAGAGAGAGACAGACTGGGAGTATGGATCTAAGTGTCAACTCCCATGTTCAGTGGGGAAGCAATTACAGAAGCCAGACCTTCCACCTTCTGCATCCCACAATGACCCTGGGTCTATACTCCCAGAGGGATAGAGAATAGGAAAGCTATCAGGGGAGGGGATGGGATACGGAGTTCCCATGGTGAGAATTGTGTGGAGCTGTACCCCTCTTATCCTATGGTTTTGTTAGTGTTTCCTCTTTATACATAAATTTAAAAAATAAATACAAAATAAAGCCTCAAAGGACAAAATAAGCTTCATTCTCTATATCCCCTGATGTTGTACTTTCTTATATAGAAATAAGAATTTTGCTTTTTAAAAATAAATGTGCTCCATTTCACTGATTTTCATAATAAAAATGAGGGGGGGAAACTTTTACTGCCTCAGGGACATTTAATTTGTACTCTGTATGTCAAGTACACTATAATACTATCTCCACTCTCTGCAGGGAGCCCAATCCTTACATTTCAAGATACTGAACATAGATAATAACATTTGAAAATGTCTACCTCATGCACCATGCTAATAACATCTTCTTTGACACTGTTCTAACTGTTAGGCATTTACTATAAACTGACCTCATAAAAATCAAATAACCTGACTTTAAACTCCTCCAGAGCTTGAGGGAAAAATGAAGTGTGTGTGTGTGCATGTATCATTTGTCCCTGCTAGCAAGCTACTGAAGGTCAATAGTTTCCTGTTACTGCTTTGCCGCCAGAGTTTCCCTGCTACATGATTCCAAAAGGATCAGTAACTTTTTTTTTTTATTTCCAAATAGAGGTTGAAAGATAGTTGGGAAAAGAGGGAGTCTGGAGGTAGCACAGTGGATTAAGCGCAGGTGGTGCAAAGCATAAAGACCCGGCATAAGTATCCCAGTTCAAGCCACTGGTTCCCCACCTGCAAGGGAGTCACTTCACAGGTGGTGAAGCAGGTCTGCAGGTGTCTATCTTTTTCTCCCCTTCTCTGTCTTCCCTCCTCTCTCCATTTCTCTCTGTTCTATCCAACAATGATGACATCAGTAACAACAATACTAATAACTACAACAATGAAACAAGGGTAACTAAAGGGAATAAATAAATAAATGATTTTTTAAAAAGATAGTTGGAGGAGAGTCAGGCTGTAGTGCAGTGGGTTAAGTGCAGTTGACGCAAAGCACAAGGACCGGCATAAGGATTCTGGTTCTAGCCCTGGCTCCCCACCTGCAGGGGAGTCGCTTCACAGGTGGTGAAGCAGGTCTGCGGGTGTCTATCTTTGTCTCCCCTGCTCTGTCTTCCCCTCTTCTGTTCATTTCTCTCTGTCCTATCCAACAAAAACAACAACAACAACAACAATAATAATAACTACAAAAATAAAACAAGGGCAACAAAAGGGAATACATAAATTTTAAAAAATGGTAAATTCTGTTTGAGAATCTCAGGATTCCCTAAATAGGGCCCCAGCTGATGGAGTGGCCTGATAGTGACTAAAGAGTCATCCTTAAAGTATGCCAGTCTCTTGCCCCTATTCAGCTTTTACAGTCCTTGCTTTGAGAAGGTTAGCTTTGGAGTGATGGAAGTGTAATAGGAAGTAGGTGAGGAGGGTATCTAAGTCTAAGTAGAATCTATTTCATTATGAACTTTATACTGACTCACTGCAGACTATTATGTACTTTTGCTTTCAGGTATATATTTTGCCCGAATTTATGGATACGTGTGAACCTATGCTCTATCTCAGGGGACCTAGTCTATATCTAGGTTTTGGGACTTTGTTAGGAAGTGAACCTCCTGGAATGGAATTGGAGAATAATATGAAAGGAAAGGTCTCACCCAAATAATGAAGGTGAAGGGTTGACACTTCACACTTATGGTCTCTCGACACAGTCTGAAATGAAGCATGCTGAGGTGGTACTCATTGTGTTGATTAGGTTGGTATTAACAGATGAAATATGATTTGGTATGAATTGAGAGAAGCATGCAGGAAAGTGAGCCCCATCCTATAGGTTCCAGGAATGGGGAAATATAGTCTCTATAGAGGAAGAGGGAGGTTCCTGCAGTCTTAGGTTTTAAGAAGACAATAGATAATTATTGCTATAATCACATTATTTGGTAATTGGGTTAATTTTTAAATATCCCTTTGTTAGGATTTGTTGTATCATACACAACATCACCATAGTTTATGATGTCCTTTGACATTACTTGTATATAGCTGTGCTACCATGTTGGGGAATTGTGCAGACGTGGTCGAACGTTGGCAGGGCCCACAAAACATTATATTTCCATGCAAGTTTTATTTACAGATATCCACCACGTTATCCTCTCAGGGTATTGCTAGCTTAGTTAAAAAGCACTGCAGCAGTTGTGAGGATGCTTCCACCTTCCAGCATGCCTTTTGCCTCTCTACATCCCCCTTTTTCTAGCCAATCCCTTCCGGACTTGCCACTTCCAGAATTTCTTCCATAAAAGCCCTCCTGCTCTGCTTTTTCTCTCTTGCTTTTTTCCTCTATTTGGTGACCCAGAGAAGGGCTGCTAGGCATAGTGGGAAGTGGCCAAGCAAGCTCCACGTGGCCTAAACCACCCTGCTCTTGCCCATTTCTGGGATGTCCACTGGAATAAATATTTGTGCTATCACTCACCTCTGGTCTCTTCTCTCTCCCCCTTGAGGCAACCTGACACCACTGGTTGCTTCTGTTCTCCCAGATCACTTCAAATCAATTGGGTTTGCAGTCAACAATATTTATACTGCTTCCACATATTAAGGAGCTACACTCTTCCCTGATCCAGCTCTCTGGTCCTTTTTCCATCCATGACAGCATCTCCGAATACAATAACTTGGAACCACCTGCATATCAGATTTCAGGCTCAGGGTAAAAAAAAAAACAAAAACAAAAAAACTTGTATAACCACAGGCTCTTTTGAATATAACTAAAATATGCCTGCTAGCTATCTACAAAATGGAGGACACCCCCAACTCTTCATCTGCACTATTCTAGACTTTAGGTTCACGAATGGTCAAGAATTTTTTTTGTATGTTAACTCTCTTTTCAGCAACCAGGTTCCAGATGTTAGCATGATGCTGACCAGACTTCCCAGAACAGACAATCCCACCAATGTGTCCTGGAACTCCACTTCCCCAGAGCCCTTCTCCACTAGGGAAAGAGGGAGACAGGCTGGGAGTACAGATTGACCTGTCAATGCCCATGTTCAGCAGAGAATCAATTACAGAAGCCAGACCTTCTACCGTCTGCAACCACAATGACCTTGGTCCATACCCCAAAGGGTTAAATAATAGGAAAGCTATCTTGGGAGGGGATGGGATATGGAGTTCTGGTGGTGGGAATTGTGTGGAGTTGTACCCCTCTTATCCTATGGTTTTGTCAATGTTTCCTTTTTATAAAGTAACAAAAAGAAAAGAAAGAAAAAATGGTAAATTCACATTCTTTACTCCATCTTCAATGGAGCTTGAAGAAATCATGTTAAATGAGATAAATCAGAAGCAAAAGGATGAATATGGGGTTATCTCACTCATAGACAGAAACTGAAAAACAAGATCAGAAGAGAAAATACTAAGCAGAACTTGGACTGGAGTCGGAGTATTGCAGCAAAGTAAGACTCTAGGGTGGGGAGAGTGAGGGTTCAGATCCTAGAAGATGATGCAGAGGAGTACTTAGTGATTGTATTGTTATGTAGAAATGTTATGTGCTAGGATAGCCTGAGGGTGCTTCTTCAGGGACACATTCTCCTGAGTTGGAGAGAACTCGACTGGAGCCAACCTAGGCTGCTGTGTGGGAGAGGGATCAGGAACTCCTGTCAGACTAGCGTGGAAGGAGAGAAACTCTGGGATTCAAGGAGCCAGAAGGCAATCCAATGTGTGTTTAATCAGAAGATTCTTTTATACACAAGAAGGAAGTGGTAGGGTGTGACTAGGAGAGGGGGTGGAGCAAAAAGAGAGTGCAAACCAGTGGGGATTAAGTGGTGGAAAACAGGGTGTGACTAGGAGAGGGGGCTGAGTGAAAAGAGAGTGCAAACCAGTGGGGATTAAGTGGTGGAAAACAGGGTGTGACTAGGAGAGGGGGCTGAGTGAAAAGAGAGTGCAAACCAGTGGGGTTAAATCAGTGCCCTGCAGGTAGGGAGGGTCTCAGGTAAAACAGTAATTATGTAAATAGACCACAGCATTAAGCAATGGAGCAGGGGGGAGCTGGCATACTGCCCAACAGTTATGTATGCACAAACTATTGTATTTCACTGTTGACTGTAAACCATTATCCCTCCAATAATGAAATTAAAAAATCTAAAAGTAGGTGGGTCGGGCAGTGGCGCAGTGGGTTAAGTGCATGTGGCACAAAGTGCAAGGACTAGCTTAAGGATCCTGGTTCGAGCCCCCGGCTCCCCACCTGCAGGGGAGTTGCTTCACAGGCAGTGACGCAGGTCTGCAGGTGTCTTACCTTTCTCTCCCCCTCTGTCTTCCCCTTACTCTCTCCATTTCTCTCTGTCCTATCCAACAAGGAACAACATCAACAATGGCAATAGTAATAACCACAACGAGGCTACAACAACAAGGGTGATAAAAGGGGGAAAAATGGCCTCCAGAAGTGGTGGATCCATGGTGCAGGCACTGACCTCCAGCAATAACCATGGAGGGAAAAAAATAAATAAATAAAATGTGTGCATGTCAGCACATAAGCATTTGTATATAATATAATCAAGACATTAAGTAAAGTAGTTGTCTGATTTATATTTGATAAGCAAATCTATAACCTTTTTTTTATATACCAGAGTACTGATAAGATCCTGGTAATGGTGGTATAGGGATAGGTCTTGAGACTTTGGGTCCCCAGGCATTATGCTATCTCTCCCATCCTAAGCAACTCTCTTAAGGAATAAAATTATAAAATTGAAAATGTCTATTTTTTCTCCTCAGTGGAGAAAATAAATTTCTATATCTGCGTTGATAATTTCATAGATGATATATAGAAACAGGTAAGTGACTGAGTTTTGAAGCATGTCAATAAAGTATAGGGACAGTCCAGGTTATTTCCATTTGCTCTCAGTCCCTATGTCACAAATGGGGGAGTGTTAAGTGTTCCACATAATTCTTGGGAATTTTGACAAAGATTGCCATCCCAAATTTATCCTTTTTCATTTTTCAAGTGTGCTACCCTTCCATTTATTGTTGAATTGAATCTACTTCTGCTCCTTGAATATCATATGATGAGCATCATTCTGTTTACCACCTTCTTTCATTTATTACTAGTGTTTAAATCTGACACATTGCCTTTATTTTCTAAATTTATACATAGAATTCTTTAACAATATATAAATTGGAAGCTCAGGTGTCCTTTCTTCTGCACTTTCAACATAGCTCTTTTACTGAAATTATATTATGAGCCAGAGCATGGAATTGACTCAGAAATTCTGAAATTGCTTTGTTTTTTTTTGTTTTTACACAGCATTTAGATATATTAACTAGTAAAAAAAAAAAAAAACAGTATGTGTTCTTGCTGATATGCAAGCTTACTTCAATGAACTCTTTGATTAAAGGTTGGGTGAAATAAAGTTAAGGTTAGTCTCAAGTCTTATTTTTTAAAAAATATTTTTTAATCTTCAAATGTCATTTAATTTTACACAGTATGTTAGTAATGAATAATATGGTGGGGAGGGAAGGAATATGTTCAAGTCCTGGAACATGATGGTGGAGAACCTAGATGGGAGGTTAGAGTGTTATGCATATAATGGAGAAATGTTATACATGTACCAGCCACTGTATTTTACTGTGGGCTGCAAACCATTAATGCCTCCAATATAGAAAATAAAAAGGAAAAGAAAAAAAATAAAACAAAAGAGGTAATTTTAGGAACTGTGTTACTCTTGAATTTGTTGCTTTTGCAGCTGTTCTTCAAGTATATGTTTATGTCTCTGTTTGTGCACATATGACTTCATATCAGTGTGTAGTAGAATTGTATCTACACGAAAAGTTTTTAATCAACTTTGCCAATAATGTACATAAAAATATTGAATGTAAAAAAGTCACTAGTATAAAATAGTATTACATATAAATTACAATGCTTTGAATTATTGTGCTATTTAACCAGAGTATCTAGTAGTCTGACAGTGGCAGAGATGGGGCTAGGCAGTGACTCACCTTATAGAATGCACACATTGCCTGTCACAAGGATCCAGGTTCAAGACCTTGGTAGGTTCTTACCTGCAGTGGGAAAGCTTCCTAAGTAGTGAAGGAGTGATGTATATGTCTAGCTTTCCTATTCAAGTACTAACTAGATCTTTTTTCTTTCCCTCAGTATGACTCCCTTCCCTCTCAGTTTATTTTAGTGGAGAGAGAGAGAGAGAGAAATGGCTGTCAGGAGAAGTAGATATATTTGTGCAGACACCAAGCCCCAGCAATAACCCTGGTGGTAATGAAAAAAAAGGTAATTTAAAGAAAATTGTAGAGGTTATTATCTTATAATATCTAGCATATTCAATATTCATCTGATTTGGGTGTTATTATCGTCATTCTTCTTATTGTTATATTCATTTAAAAATTGCTTCCAGGTGTGGGTGAGCACACTTTTTTTCCTGTCTCTTAGCAACATATGTCATAGAAAACATTTACCTTGGCTTAGGAAGATGATTGCTGGTATCTTGTGCATAACAGTGTGACATGGCTCTCCCAGCTTGACTAACACCTGTAATCGTGACCTATATTTAGCAATGATACAGTCAAGTGATACCTCCGCTTGAATCCATAGGATAATAAGAATGACATAGGAAGCACGTCATATGTAGACACATTCAATAGTAAAATAATTGTAAGAGGATATGAACACATATCTATTTGGAAATCATATCCAGATCTGTACAGCACAATTAGATAACCCACTAAGACAATAACAATGTTGAATCACAAGTTCTTGGTTACACAACTCTAAATAAATAAAAGTTTTATGCAACTACATTTAATGATGATCTACTCAAAGACAAAAATATACATTATTGATACTTGGAATATAGATTTAGCATGCTCTTAGCCTAATGAGCATAGCTCTAGAATAAATGATACTACACTTAGCAAAAGGCAATAATCTATGCTTATAAATACATTTATATAATGCATATGGATTTGATATTCTATCTATAACAATCTAATAAGTCTTAATTCTTTCTATATTCCAAACCATACCAAGTATGTTTTACCCCAGAGATACAAGCTTGGTTCAATATATGTAATTCAATAAATGTGATCTAATACATCAATGAAAGTTAAACCAAATACTGTGGTTTTAAATGTCAAGAGACTTTGACAAGATCCAACATCCTTTCATGATCAAACCACTTACAAATATGTATATAGGGGCCGGGTGGCAGAACACCTGATTGTGCATACATGGCATACATGCCAGAATGCACAAAGACCCAAGTTCGAACCTCCAGTCTCCATCTACAGGGGGAAAGCTTTGTGAGTGGTGAAGTAGTGCTACAATTATCTCTCTGTCTCTCTCACCTTCTATCTTCCCCTTCCCTCCTGATTTCTGACTGTCTCTAGCCAATAAATATGATTAATTTTTAAATGTAAATACATGGTAAATTCCTCAAACTAGTTGAGTTGATGTATAGCAAACTTATAGGCAATATTATACTTAATGGTGAGAAAAGATGGCATTCCTTCTTTCATGGGTACATGAAGGGCTGCCCATTACTACCATTACTTTTCAATTTTGTCTTGGAAGTCCTTGTCCTAGTGATGAAGGAAGGGAAAAACATTTTTTTAAATTTTTTATTTAAGAAAGGATAAATTAACAAAACCATAAGGTAGGAGGGGTACAACTCCACACAATTCTCACCACCCAATCTCCATATCCCACTCCCTCCCCTTAGCTTTCCCACTCTCTATCCCTCTGGGAGCATGGACCCAAGGTCATTGTGGGTTGTAGAAGGTGGAAGGTCTGGCTTCTGTAATTGCTTCCCCGCTGAACATGGGCGTTGACTGGTCAGTCCATATTCCCAGTCTGCCTCTCTCTTTCCCTAGTTAGTAGGGTGGGGCTCTGAGGAAGCGGAGCTCCAGGACACATTGGTGGGGTCTTCAGTCTAGGGAAGCCTGGCCAGCATCCTAATGGCATCTGGAACCTGGTGACTGAAAAGAGAGTTAACATACAATGCCAAACAAATTGTTGAGCAATCATGGACCCAAAGCTTGGAATAGTGGAAAGGAAGTGTTAGGGGGGTACTCACTGCAAACTCTAGTGTACTTCTGCTATCAGGTATATATTTTGCAGTAGTTTATGGATACGTGTGAACATATGCTCTCTCTCACAAAAACTGGTGTATATCTAGGTTTTGGGACTTTGTTAGAAAGTGAACCACCTGAGATGAAATTAGAGTATACTATGAAAGGAAAGGTCTCACCCGAGTAATGAAGCTGAAGGGTTGTCATTCCACACGTGAAGCCTCTGGACACAGTCTGAAGTGAAGCATGTTGAGGTGGCCATCGTTGCCTTGATTACGTTGTGATCGGCAGATGCAATATTATTTGATATGGATTGGGAGAGGCATACGGGAAAGTGGGCCCTATCCAAGGGTTCCAGGACTGGGGGAAGTAGAGGCTCTATAGTGGAGATGAGAGGTTCCTGCTGTCTTAGGGTTCCAAAAGACAATTGATACATTATTTGGTAATTGGGTTAACTTTGAAATGTCCTTTTGTTAGGGTTTGCTGTACAGTACCCAGTATCTTGTATATAGCTGTGCTATTCGTTGCTTCTGATTTACTTGGTCTAGGCTTTTGAGTCTGCATATCAATTACACAGCCTATATATTAAAAAGATTCAGTTTGTGTTTTAAAAAACTTCGAGACATACAATTAATTTTCCCCCTCTCATATTAATTAACTAGTGATTTATATGACTAAATTTTACTAGGAGTGTACATAAACACAATTCCCACCACCAAAAGACTGTGACCCATCCCTCCCACCCACTCCCACCCCCCACTGGCCCAGGAAGCTGCATGTCTACCCCTCACCACAGGGTTTTTACTTTGGTGCCCTAATTACAATTTGATCAGGTCCTGCTTTTAGTTTCCCTTTCAGATCTTCTTCCTCAACTTATGTTGACGAGTGGGATCATCCCATACTCATCTTTATCTTTCTGACTTAGCTCACTTAACATAATTCCTTCTAGCTCTGTCCAAGATGGGTCAGAGAAGGTGGGTTCATTGTTCTTGATAGCTGCATAGTATTCCATTGTGTATATATACCACAGCTTTCTCAGCCACTCATCTGTTGTTGGGTACCTGGGTTACTTCCAGGTTTTAGCTATTATGAATTGTGCTGCTATGAACATAGGAGTGCACACCTCTTTTTAGTTGGGTGTTATGGAGTCCTTTGGGTATAACCACAGGAGAGGCATTACTGGATCTTATGGAAGGTCCATGGCTAGCCTTCTGAGAGTTTTCCAGACTGCTCTCCACAGAGGCTGTACCAATTTACATTCCCACCAGCAGCAATGTAAAAGGGTTCCTCTGTCCCCACAAACTCTCCAGCATTTGTTGCTGCTGTTCTTTTTGATGTATGCCATTCTTACAGGAGTGAGGTGGTATCTTAGTGTTGCCAATTTGCATTTCTCTGACAATCAGTAACCTAGAGCAGTTTTTCATATGTTTGTTAGCCTTTTGGATCTCCTCTGAGGTGAATGTTTTGTTCATATCCTCTGCCCATTTTTGGATGGGGTTATTTGCTTTTGTGGTACTAAGTTTGATGAGCTCTTCATATATTTTGGTGATTAGTTTCTTGTCTGATGTCTGGCATGTGAAGATTTTCTCCCATTCTGTGAGGGGTCTCTTTGTTTGTTTAATAGTTTCTTTGGATGTGCAGAAGCTTTTCAATTTGATGTAGTCCCATTGGTTTGTTTCTGCTTTAGTCTTCCTTGCAATTGTGTTTGATTCATCAAAGATGTCCTTGAGGTGTAGGTGGGAAACTGTTTTACCAATGTTTTCCTCTAAGTATTTGATTGTTTCTGGTCTGACATCCAGTTCTTTGATCCATTTGGAGTTGATTTTTGTTTCTGGTGAGATAAAGTGGTTCAATTTCATTCTTCTGCATGTTACAACCCAGTTTTCCCAGCACCATTTATTGAAGAGAGCCTCCTTTTTCCATTTAATCCTTTGGGCCCCCTTATCAAAGATTAGATGTCCATAGGTGTGGGGACGGAAACACATTTTTAAAAAATTACAGCTTGGAAGAGAAGTAGTTAATTTGCTATTTGCAGGTGATATGGCTGTTTATATAGAAAATCCTAAACACTCAAAAAACTCCTGGAAATTATTGAATAACATAGTAAAGTGGGAGGCTATAATATCAATATATCAAATATCAGTGACATTATTCTATGCAAACACTAAATTAGAAGAAAGTATTCATAGATCAATCCTTTTTAGTATAGTAGCAAAACAATGAAATATTTTGGAATAAAGTTGACAAAGTAAGTAAAATAATGTACACCAAAATTATGAGTCACTTATCATGGGAGTAGAATGAAATACAAAGAAATGGAAAGATTATGTATTCGGAGAAATTAATATCAATCTAAATGATTAACCAACATGTACAGACTTAATGCCATCCTCTTCAAGGAGCCATAAAAATTACCAGTAGCAAATTTTAAAGGACATTGAATAATTTCTTGCAAATGAATAAGTGAGAAACACATACCAGCACACACACATACACACAATACATTTGTATTCATACAGGTTTTCAGAAGTGATAAAATTTTATTTTTACCAACGATTTAATATTGGTTTTCAAAACTTTAAGATTACAGGTATAAAGTTTTTTTTTAATATTTATTTATTCCCTTTTGTGGTACTTGTTATTTTATTGTTGTAGTTATTATTGTTGTCATTATTGTTGGATAGGACAGAGAGAAATGGAGAGAGGAGGGGAAGACAGAGAGGGGGAGAGAAAGATAGACACCTGCAGACCCGCTTCACAGCCTAAGAAGTGACTACCCTGCAGGTGGGGAGCTGGTTGCTTGAACCGGGAATCTTACAGGTTTACAGGTTTATTCCACACTCACCGTCAAAGATATATACTCCCAAACCCACAACAGTAACCATTACAGTTCTCATAAAGGCCTAGTGAGATGGATTGTTGGCTTCTTTATTTCTTTCAAGTTCATATATTTCAAGTCTTTACAATCCATCTATGAGGAAATACATTAGATGGCTCTCTTTCATCTCCTTAATTCTTTACTAAGCTAAATCAACTCCAATTCTATCCATTCATTTTCAAACAATATCATGTCATCTTTATGTGAAAAGTGCTATTACACTGAATATATGTATATATGTTCATATATATATATATATATATATATATTATAACTTTTTCACACATTTATCTGCTGATGTATATTCAGGGTCTTTCCACTCATTGACTATTGTCATCTCTAAGCATAGCGGTGCACAGATCCTTTCAAATTAGTGTGTACATATTCTTTGGATATATATGCCTGTGTGGTGTTGCTGGATCATAAAATATTTACACTTGTATATATTTAGATACTGTCTACACTATACATAGGGTTGCAGGCCATCTGTATATCTTCCTTAGAAAATGGTCTATAAATATTTGCAAATTAAATTACTTGAATAAAAATCTGCTGTGACATGTGATCAAAGAGGTTAGAAAAAAAGATTCAGTGCTGTAGTCTCTGTCACGCTTCCTCTGCCTCTCGGTCTTTCTCTAAGAAGAAATGAAAGAAGAAAATTCCCATTATATATTTTGTCTATTTTTTATGGGATACATTGTTGTTGAACATTTATAAATGTTTAATATCAATTGTTAATCATATATGCATTATGTGAATATCTTCTTCCAATAATTGGTTTCTTTATATTTGTTTATCCTTGTGAAGTTTGCTTTTGATATGTAGACATTCTTATGTTAAGGCAGTTCTGTTTATTTAATCTTCTTTCAATTTAATCTGCCCATTGTACTGTGTCTCCAAAACTGTGTCTCTTTGGTGCTAAGATGCTGAAGTACTTCACCAATATTTTCTTCTAGGTACTTTATATTTTTGGGGGGTATATGATACAAGTCTTTGATCCGCTTTGAATTACTTTGAGTGCATATTATCAAGTAATTCCCAGTACTGAATATTTTTACAATCTAGGAAATATAGGTAAAATAAGTATCTCTTAGGTTTGAGGTTTATAGATTATCTAAACAGAATTTTTTATGTATTAGCACAATTAAAAATAAGATATTAACAAAATAAATTATATGAACAGAAACAGATAGTGAAGAGCTATTTAGAAACTATTATAGTATTCCTGTGGATGGAAAAGAAAGATGGGCATAAAGTGATCTCTGAACGTACAGCCATGGGGAATCATTAACCATTTTCATGAATGTGGGAGCCTAAATTGCTTACTTAAAATGTCTTGTCCTGATGACAGACATATTAAGAGTCACACCCAAAGCTAATCACTCATTCTCTAGGCCACAGAGAAGTAGAAATACTTATGGTATTCTCACTTATTATTTTTGAATTTGAAAGGATTTGCCAAACATCAGTAGAATATTGGTGCCAAAAGAGATAAGTTATACAGCATTAGAAAAACAAACAGCACTTGGGAAGCAATAAAGCCTCTTAGAAGAAATGAATGTGAATCTAATTTAAAAAGAATGAAATATTTTTCAAAAGTGTTATTACTCATAAAAAAACAACATAAAATATTAACTGCAATTGAAGGAAATGATTCAGAATTCTTACAAGCTAAGGCAAAGAACTAAGAAAAAGAAATCAAAGTCTCATCATTAATTATCAATGTTATGAAATCCCCAAAGGATCCAATGCTTACAGAATTTAAGTTTATAAATGTGAGTATAATAATCTCTGTAACTTTTGATAGGTTAACATCTTTAATTTTTGGATATCCTTAAGCAAGTTAGTGACTTACTCATGCATGAGCCTTTGAATTGAACTGTTTTTTTCCACTAATATGACTATTAACATCACTAATCTTACGGGATGCATTGGATCGACCTTCCCGTGGTGCATCTCGTGAGTACCCATTCATTGGGGAAACTGACGATCCTTCCTAGCCGACTGAATCCACATGAATCCCAGTCACTTTCAAAGCCAGCAACAAGCAGCTCCTGCCAGCTTTCAAGCTGTTGGTCCTGCTCTTCTAGTCCTCCAACTTAATGTTGAGGGGCTGTCCTTTGCCAAACACATTCTTATTGGTCAATTGGCGATTCAGCATCAGGCAGATGTTATCTGCCTACAAGAAACATGTTCCATCGCTGGGGAGTCAGAGACGACCCGAACTCCCCCTGCGGCTACAGACAGACTATGACCCACATAGTCAACGACTGCCACCTCTCCAGATTCAAAGGAGGTCTCGAAACTTTACATCAGGCTCAACCTGATGCTGTTGACTGGCTACGGAAGAAGGGCAAACGCTAGAAGAAGAAGAACTAATCTTACCATTATTTCTAGGGTACTGTGTATGTTAAGTGAACTTCTTGTTATTATAAGCCATTGTCTTCATTCTACCACATATTTATTTTACCACTAATTAAGAGATAAGAAATATTATGTATATAAACCTAAGATAACATATAGAGGTTTATTGTGCTTATAAAGAAGTGTCACCATGAGATTCCAGGTTTGTTTGATATCCAAGTTAGTGTTCTTGTGACATGCTCATAAGCTGCACAACAGTAGACCACTGGACACATATGCAAGAGAGACCACTTGATCTCCCTACTACTGTCAGTAGCCAGAGCCTGATGTCACTCTGGTTTTTAAAAAAAGTCATATTTAAATATATATTCCACCAATTTTTACTCTATACTTTTGAAAGAGACAGATGGAATGAATTTATGAAAACATTGTTGAAAAAATAAGTAAATTATGGCAGTAAAATTATTTTCATGAAGCAGAAATATAAACAAAATACCGTAGGTCAATAATAAGACTTTAAAAGACATATAAATTGGATGGCATTAAAAACATAACAGCCTTATTACATTATTAGCCTGAGTAGGTGCACAGTTTCTTAAGAGTACACAGCTCAATTGATTATAGAAATGATACTACTTTGATGATGATTCCTACAGGTATTTACTGCAGCAGAGTATGCACACTGTAGATGTTAACAGCTGGGCTTGTCAACATCCATTTTTAAAGACTGTGGCATAGCTCTTTGAACTTCCTGCATTTGTGAAAACAATCATTTTCTTAAAAATCACTATTAGTTTATGATATCATAAATTTTGTATTTTTTTTTTTTTTGGCAAGGCTGTAAGTAGTAACCTCAGGCTTAAGTCCATGCATAAAACTGTTAGTTCTTAAAAGCAATTTCACATTTCATACTGACTGGAGTCCTGAGTATGGTGTACTTACTATAATACTCTGCCAGATGGCTTTATTTAGCAGTGCATCATATTAACTGTAAAAGGTAGTCAATAGGGCAGTTATGATATAATTTATGAGATAGATATACACACAAAACAGAAAATCTTTAAGCTAACTACTAAGTACTAGATGTCTAGGAAGGAAAGATTTCTAGGTACCTAAGATGTACCTTTAGGATGTGCTTATGTCCTCAGGAAATTAAGCATATTTAAAACATTTAGTCTGAGTAACTATGAAAACCTGGTCCAATTTTTTGGCTCAACAAAATCCTTGAAGATTTTATATAATGAGAAATGTGTGGTCTATTTAAAAGGTACAATTTTTCTTCCTAAATCACAGCTGAGTTTAATCTTTATTTAAAACCTGTGCTATTTCCATTTCATTCGACCATGGGCAATATTAAACTAATCATTGCTTGATATCTTGCTGAACTAAAACATTGGCTCATTTATATATTTTTCTTGGTGAAAGTTAATCATTAACATGTCTGATGTAGGTGAACAGAGTTCTGTAAAGGTAATTGTATGGGGGAAGAAAGGAAAAATAAAGAAAGCAGATGAAATGAAAGGTCACATTCATTTTTTATATGTATTTTAATATAGTCCATAGTCATAGTCACAGTATATTGAATATCTTATATAGATTTCTATTAAGAAATTACCACAGGTAGAATATTTCAGATGGATTACATTTTTGATCAGCTAGTAGACTTGCAGAGAGAAAGAATAAACCTATAGGCAAATTTAACAAAGAGGCACTAATTTAGAGATTAAAAATGTGTGTTTATAAACAATAAAAAGTGTATTTTAGATGTCATATGTATCTTATAGGCTCTAAATGAGCAATATGGAGGATGCTAAACTGATAAGTGTTTTCAAGCCTTTATAATATCAGTGAAGGTGTCATGAAACTGTGGACAATGCAGAGGTCATATAGGAAATGCAGAGGTCACATAGGCTCCTAAACTGAATATGGGTCCCAGAACAGATCAAATTGATGGGATTTACAGTCAACAACATTTATACACCTTTCCCATATTTGGGAGCTACCTGATCCATCTTACTGGTCCTTTTTCCAGCCATGAAATCATCTCCTCAGACAATAACTTGAATCCTCCTGTACATCATATGTCAGGCTCAAACAAAAAAAAATACTAGAATAGTCAGGGGCCCTTTGGAATATAACTAAAATAGGCCTACTAACTATCTACAAAACAGAGACCACCAACACTTCACCTGCACTAATCTAGCCTTTAGGTTCATGATTAGTCAACAATTTTTTGGGCTTTATATATTTATTCTTCTTTCAGCCACCAGGTTCCAGATGCTACTGTGATGCCAACTGGATTTCCTTGGGAAGATGACCCCACCTGAAGCCCCTCTTCCCCAGAGCCTGCCCCACTGGGGAAAGACAGAGGCAGACTGGGAGTATGGATCGACCTGTTAATGCCCATGTTCAGTGGGGAAGCAATTACAGCAGCCAGACCTTCCACCTTCTGTACCTCATGATGACCCTGAGTCCACACTCCCAGAGGGATAAAGAATAGGAAAGCTATTGAGGAAGGGATGGAAGGGATGGGATATGGAGCTCTGGTGGTGGGAATTGTGTGGAGTTGTACCTCTCTTATCCTATCATTGTGTCAGTGTTTCCTTTTTATAAATAAAAATTATATAAAAATGTATATATTTCTCTGGTATAGCTCTTTCCAATGAAAACATCTACCCTCAGACAATATATAGAGACAATTAAACCTAACCTTGCTAATGGATTAAATAATCTCATATTTTTTATTTTATGCTTTTCTCTGAGTACCTTCAAAACCAAATAACATCTTCTACTAAATGTAAGCAAACAAACAAAAATATGTATGATTTCTAATGCTAACCTAACTGGTAAAAGTTGGCAAAGTACTTCTAAGTTAATTTATAATAAGCACCACATATTTCTATATCTTTCCTCAAACATTTGTTCAGAGGTAATCAAATACTTCAAGTTAAGCTGTTTTTTTTTTCAATAAGAGATAGATATAAAGAGAAAAGTACAGGAAAGGGCAGATGGACACACACACACTCACACACACACACACACACACACACACACACACACACCAGAACACTCAATAGTTTTGTTTATGGTAGTGCTAGTGTTTGAACATGGGGCCTTGAATCTAAGGCATGAAAGTCTTTTTGTATGAACATTATGCTATCTCCTCAGTCCAAGAGGACCTGCTTGCAAATTAAAACTGTGATAGCATATGTACATATTTTTTTATCTTTAAGATAATATGTGGATGCCCAGGAGGCATGTCCATGGAGTAACAGTAAAAATAACAGACAACCCCCCCAAAATGAAAATTATATACAACTATTGAACTTAATAAATCTCATCAACTATAGCTGAGACATCAACAGAAGCACTGAAGCCTCAATTGGATGCTTGGGTGTGGCTGGGGTGAGAAGGGGTACAAGACTGACACAAAACACACAGATGTTAAGAACTCTGGAAGAAGATGTCACTATTTTTCCTCTGTACATGCACCACAAGCAATACACAGTGTGACTATGAGAGAAGGGAACCTATGAGCTTTGGATCCATGATCTCAGGTGTGCTAGTCTGGCAGAGACACACCA
The DNA here is from genome assembly GCF_950295315.1 of Erinaceus europaeus. Classification (NCBI taxonomy): domain Eukaryota; kingdom Metazoa; phylum Chordata; class Mammalia; order Eulipotyphla; family Erinaceidae; genus Erinaceus; species Erinaceus europaeus. Next base: position 197,435,275 of record NC_080162.1, read on the forward strand.
TAATAGCTGGGGACATTCTGACCAAAATTAGTCTTGTCTGTTGCCAAACTACGGTTTGCATGCCAAACATGCAAAAAGGTAGTTTGTGGAAGCTGGCAATTAAAGGGTAAATTGTGCCTCAATTCTCTGAACAAAGCAGCTGCCTAGAAACAGCCCTCTGGGGCTTGGTTTCAGATTGAAACCATGCAGAGAATATACATATACATATACATATACATATACATATACATATACATATACATATACATATACATATACATATACATATGCATATACATATACATATACATATACATCAAATGGAGTGTAGATGAGCTCATGGGAATAACAAGAAACATAACCCCATCTCCCCCCCACCATTAAACATAAATGTAGTGGAACCCAATAATCACAGTAATAACCAGCACAATAAATGCCTTATCAGAAGAATTGCAAAAACAAATTTCCAAATATGACAATCCAGATAGAAATGAAACAGAAGAACTTCAAGAATGTATAGAGTTAGAGGGTGTATCAGAGAAAGACTATAGAATACTCTTTATGATTAGTCATCAAGAATCTATGGAGAAGCATATTCAAGAGTTGAAAGAATACTACACTAAAGAGTTAAGAAACACAAAAGGAAAACTCCAAACAGAGTTCTCTAAGAAATCAGGGGAAAAAAACACACAGAAACAAAAATAAAGGAAGAATTTCAGAGTTCACTAAGCAGTTAGGAAGCATGAAAGAAATGACTTTGATTAAAATATAAAATATATGATGTAAAAAACACTTTGAGTATGGTACAAGCTCAGGTATAATATTTAGGAAGTAGACTCACTCATGCAGAAGGAAGATCATATAAGCTAGAATATACAGTTAGCCCACTCTTTCAATTTAAAGATGAGAGATAGGAAAGGCTTAGGAAGTATGAAGCAAGTCTCTATGAATTTGCAGACTCCATCAAAAGGTCAAACATAAGAGTGATAGAGATTCCTGAGAAAGAAGACAGGGGAAAGGAAACAGAGAATATATTCAAGGAAATTATAGCTGAGAATTTCCCTTATTTGGGCAATCCTCAGAACACACAGATCCAGGAAGCTGAATGTAAACCCAGGTTCTTGAAAGCAAAACAACCAAGACCAAAGTTGATAATTGTAAAACTATCGAAACTCAATGATAGGCTGCTAAGGAAATGGAAGACATAGATACTAATGTAGAAATATCAAGCTTTCAGCAGACTTCTCTTCACAAGAGGCAAGGAAATATTAGAATATATATTCAAAATATTAAAAGAGGGAGTTTAAGCAACATATGTTGTGTTCTATAAAATTATCCTTCACATGTGAGGGAGAAATAAAGATCTTCTCAAAAATGTAAAAGCTAAAATAATTTGTCAACTTGTCTTGCAAGAATTACTGAAAGGAGCCCCAGAAGAAAAGAAGAAGCAAAGGGATGTTTGTTGTAAATGAGATTAGCAGCATTAGAATAGTACACAATAAAAACAGGAAAGAATAATAAAATAGGAAAGGGGAAGAAATCAATGGACAAAATGGTTCTATCAGTGTTAGTTAATACAGACCAACTTAAAATATTTTTTAGATATATGCTAGTAATTACACATTTAAAAACCATTACTACATAGCAAGAAGCAGAGATATGCAGAAAATATAAGAAAAATCAATGAGGAACTCATCATAGAAATCTATTCATGCAAGGTTGTCATGCTGCACTGCGGAGGAGAGAGAGAGAGATCTGGAGTGGAGAGGGAACACAATTCTTTATTCGCATGGGCATCTCAGAGATGAGTGAAAGTGCAGTGGTTTGGGCCATGTGGAGCTAGCCAAAATGGCCACCTCACGCAGCAGCCTTCCCTGTGCCTAATCACCGAAGTGAAAAGCAGACAAGAGAGAGAGGGGCGGAAGAAGAAGGGCTTTATAGGGCAAAAACCAGGAGTGACAAGCCGGGACAGGACTGGTTGTGAAGGGCACTTTGAGAATATTGTATTAACTCTCGTGGGAACTGGCACTAGCCTGAGGGGACAACATGGTGGAACAGGTGCTCCGAGAAGAGAATATTCCTACTCTCGAGGGAACTGGCACTAGCCTGAGGAGACCTCTGCACAACACAAGATAATATGGTAGATAGGACCACTTAGCAAAAGGTTTTGTTTAATATGCTCCCTGTTTTGTATCTAATAAACACGTATTGCATGCTTTATAATTATTATTATTTTTGCTGTTTCTATTACTGTTGTAGTTTATACTTAAGGCTCTAAAACAGTCTCCTTATCTTTAAAATTATGACACAATAATATATCTTAAAAGCTCTGATAGGAATTAGGTGATTTTCTATAGGGAAAGCCCTTATTACAGTCTCTACCATATAGTAACTACAGTTCAAAGGTTTGATATTATTAATATTATATTACTGGGTTGGCAAAAGCTCATAGAATCCTGGTAACTACTGTAATTTGATTTTCGGTCTATCAAAGAGGGTAGTGGTTTCAAGAATCCCCACTGTATCACTTTGGTATCTACAGCATACATGAATGAAACAGCCTTACTCTTGTTGCATGATCTCCACAAATTTTCCTGATACATTCTGCTTACAGTTGACAAAGCCTCTTTACTCTTTTAAATGTCATTAATTAATTAGTTAGCTAATTAATTAAATTTTTGTCTCCAGGGTTATTGCTGTGTCTCCATGCCTGCACTATGAATCCACTGCTCCTGGAGGCCGTTCCCCCCCACCCCGTTTTGTTGTCCTTGTTGTCATTGTTATTGTTGCCCTTGATTTTATTGAATAGGACAGACAGAAATCAATCGAGAGAGGAGGGGAGACAGAGAGGGGGAAAGACACCAGTAGACCTGCTTCACCACCTGTGAAGTGACCACCCCTGCAGGTGGGGAACCAGGGGCTCAAACTGGGATCCTTACACCAGTTGCGGTACTTTGTCCCATGTGTACTTAACATGCTGTGCTACCTCCTGGCCCCCTTTTTTTTTTTTTTTTTCCTCCAGGGTTATTGCTGGGCTCGGTGCCTGCACCATGAATCCACCGCTCCTGGAGGCCATTTTTCCCCCTTTTTGTTGCCCTAGTTGTTGCAGCCTCGTTGCGGTTATTATTGCCATTGTTGACGTTGCTTTGTTGTTGGATAGGACAGAGAGAAATGGAGAGAGGAGGGGAAGACAGAGAGAGAGGGGAGAGAAAGATAGACACCTGCAGACCTGCTTCACCGCCCGTGAAGCGACTCCCCTGCAGGTGGGGAGCCGGGGGCTTGAACCGGCCTGGCCCCTTTAATGCCATTTTAAAACTTATTTCTTGAGGTAAAGAGGGACAGAGGGAGAGAGGGAGAGAGAGCAGAGAGAGAGTGAGCAGAAGAGAGAGAGAGAGAAGTACACTATTCATTTTGGCATATAGTAGTGCCAAGATTGTGGCCTTTAGGGCAAGGCTACCAACATTTTAAAACAACGATCTTCAGAATCAAGTTGGGATCTATGTCTGGAGCACGGCATTAGCTATTTATCAATCTTATTTTTCATTATGATAAATTGATAAACTCATACTTACATAATAAAACAGAATTGGGTATCAAAATGATGATATATAGCAAAGAAAATGGTAAATAACTAGTGCATCTTAAATGTTGGATTATGATTATTATCTAGAATTTGAAATTATTAGTAAACCTAACCCCTTGATGAATTCAGTGCAAATCAAGAGAACTTCTGAGTCAACTTTCAGTTTCAGAGAACGACAGTTCTAGTTTAAATTCTACTAGAAGCAGCTCTTCACTTCTTTGATATTATGTGGCCCTTCAGTATTTTTTTTTAATATTTAAAATGTATAATCCATTTTCAAAATACCTCTAGATTCTCAACTTCATTATCTCTGTCATCTGTAACATAAGGAAAATAAAGTCAATTTCCATGGTTAGTGAGACAAAAAAATAAGATCACACAAGAGAATGCACTTGATAACATGTCAAGGTTGTGAGAACTTTATCATGAATAACAACATCAAACAAGACCACGATACAATCCTTTAAAATAAATCCTCAGCATTAGGAAGAAATCACTAAAAGACTTCACTTCCCCTTGATTTTTATGTCAGTATCTCAGTGGACCATCTATCTTCTTATAAGCTCACCGCCTGACATCTAGCAAAGAGATTGGGGATAATGTGTAATATGGACTAAATTTCAAGTACATCTTTGACATTTATTCTATAGGTGTTCATAAATAATCACATTTGTACATGTGTGTATTGATGTGGTCTTGTGCTTTTTATTTTGTGAAACTGATTTTAAAAGATCTTTCTACCTTTCATGGCATGATGATCTATATTTTGATCTTTTCTGAGGGAGGATTTTGGTGCTTATGATTGTGCAGTTAAAGACGTCTATATCATCACTTCCGGTTATCTTTAAAAATAGTGACTTTTTCTATTAAAATGCAGGTTTGTGTGTATTAACACCTAATATTTACTGAATGCTATTAAAGTGCTTTCCAATACACTAGGCCTTTTATCTGACACTATTTTCTTAATGTCCACTGCAATACCCTAGAGTATTGTTTCCCAATTAATGGATGAATAATTGAGATTTGGAGAGATCAACCACTTTTGTTAATTTTACACCAGCTTTAAATTGCAGAGCTAAAGGTGAGGTGAACTCAACATAAGGGCACAGGTATTACATACCTGCAGCTATAGAGGTCCATGGCTTAATGCTTAACATTAACATGTGCCAGGGACCTGCATTCATTCTCTCTCTGCCATCCTCTCTCTGACACATAATCAAGCACACAATATATGAAGAATATATTTCCATGAATAAATAAGCTAAGACCTAAGTTTAATTTTCTAATTTTTTCAGTTCCTGATTTTGTATGTCAGAACATAATTATTTTATTTGTCAGATTAATTCATACAAGCCTTTATATCTATCTACATGAGTCACTAGCTCAAATGTCTTCAGAGGTCAAACAAGTGACCCACATAAGAAAACATATAGACAGAGCCAAAAGAAGTTTACTGGAGTTCAACACTTAGCACTGCCCACAGTTCACTCCACTAAATATACACTGAGGACCAAAATCTTCTGGCTAGCAAGACCTCACTCTACACCATGAGCTTGAGCAAGTTTAAATGAGGGTCAGCAGTGACCATTTTTTCTGACTCTCACAGTCTAAGGTCTTCACAGTAAACATTTTGTTTGTTTGTTTCTGTTGGAATCCAAGGTCCAGTTTACATCTCAGATGTGGTCAGCAGGTTCTCAGCTGGGAATGACATGAAACTTACCTCTGGAATTTATTTTGAAGGCTTGAATGCTAGGCATTAAGCTTATAGGTGGGGGGAGTCAAAAACTCACAGGTCTCCTTTGTTTTCCTTCAGTAGACTCAGTTGTTTTTCTGTTCACATATGGTGCAGGTTTCTTTTGCAGTTTCTTTGCACCTCCTTCTCTGAACCTCCTTGTGTTCTCTGTAAGAAATCAGTCTTCATGCATACAGTCAACTAACTTGACAAAGCATTAAATGGTTCTCAAAACATAAAATGGAAAAAAAAAAAAAAAGGAGAGTCTATTCAATAATTGATGTTGGGAAAATTGAGTTGAAACATTCAAAAGCCTAAAACTGGATCAGTAATTTCACCATCTATAAAAGATAAATCCAAGTGGTTCAAAGATTTAGAAGTTACAGTGCCAACTACCAAATACTTAGAAAACATAGGCAGAACTCCCTTCCAAATAAATTTTCCAATATCTTCACTGGTATAAATTCAATTGCAATGAAAATTAAAGTAAATATAGATCAATAGGACTACATCAAATTGAAAAGCTTCTACACAGGAAAGGGATGCATGAGGGGCCACAGTAGAATCTGGGTTACATACATGCCAGAACAGCACACTATGTAAGTGTATTTCACCAGAAGGAGTCAAGGACAAGAAGTGTAGGTGGTCTCTATCACGGGAAGGGAAAAGAGAAGAAAACAGATTCTCTCAAGTACACCCCAAAGTAATTTCACCCTACCAACATCTTAACTGAAGTCTGGTGAGACCCATTTTGATTAGATGGTCTTCAGAACTGTGAGATAAATTTATATGGTTTTAAGTCATTAATATTTGTTAGTTTGTTATAGCAGAAATGCAATACTAATACAGACACCCTATAGTTTAAGTGAGGAAGCAGAGTTGGGGGTAGAAATCAAATACATGAATATTCATATTTGTGTAATGTACTGAATAGTGATTTTCTTTTAATTTTTGGGTGATTGAAGTTTTACATTTTTAAGAAATAATTCACATTTATTTATTTATTTGTTTACTTATCTATTTTGATAGGACATAGAGAATTTGAGAAAGGAAAGATAGAAATGGAGATAGAAAGACACCTGTAGCACTGCTTCATAGCTTGTGAGGCTTCCCTTCTGCAGATAGAAACTGACTCTTGAAATCATGTCCTTGTGCATTATAACCAGTGTGCTCAATCAGGTGTGTCACAGTCTGGTCCACTAACTGGAGCCGTTTTAATGTACAGTTTTACTGCCTTGAGCCAACATTTCCACTCAGAGAGCAAGCGGGAGATACACAGAGACTGGCCAAGAAGGAGAGAAATAACTGAAGCATCCTCTAGTGGCATTATATCACCACCTACTATTCCCTCACACACACCAGAGTATGTACTGGACTAGTACCTGGGTCAAACAAGAGACAAAGGAGGCTCCCCACCTGGTGGTCTATACTTATAGCTCTGCATGGCCATATTGAGCTGGGAAGGCAGAGCACCTAGTGAGAAAAATTACTTGAATGTCTCACCCCTTCGGTTTTCTTGAAATGACTTGTAAATATAAGGCTACTTGGAATTTTGTTGTTGTTTGTTCAAGCCCTGAATTCAGAAAGGCTCTATTCTACTTTTCCCAGATTAAGTTCATACTACATCTGGAAAACACTCTTGAAATTAAGAATCTCTGGTTCATCTTGTTCCCATGGGGAATACTCATTATAAACTTTTAAAAAATATATTTATTTTTTTATTTATTCCCTTTTGTTACCCTTGTTGTTTTATTGTTGTAGTTATCATTGTTGTTGCTTTTGATGTCATTGTCCTTGGATAGGACAGAGAGAAATGGAGTGAGGTGGGGAAGACAGAGAAGGGGAGAAAAAGAGAGACACCTGCAGACCTGCTTCACCACTTGTGAAGCAACTCCCCTGAAGGTGGGGAGCTGGGGGCTCGAACTGGGATTCTTTATTTAAAATTAATTTATTTATTTTAAAAAGGAGACATTAACAAAGCTGTAGGATAGGAGGGGTACAATTCCACATAATTCCCATCACCAGATCTCTATATCCCATTCTTTCCCCTTATAGCTTTCCCATTCTCTATCCCTCTGGGGGTATAGACCCAAGGTCATTGTGGGTTGCAGAAGGTGGAAGGTCTGGCTTCTGTAATTGTTTCCCCACTGAACATGGGTGTTGATTGGTTGATCCATACTCCCAGTCTGCCTCTCTGTTTCCCTAGTAGGGTTTGTCTCTGTGGAAGCAGAGCTCCAGGACACATTGGTGGGGTTGTCTGTCCAGGCAAGTCTGATCAACATCATGCTGGCATCTGGAACCTGTTGGCTGAAAAGAGAGTCAACTTACAAAGCCAAACAAATTGTTGAACCATTATGGACCTAAAGGGTGGAATAGTGCAGATAAAGTGTTGGGGGTACTCACTGCAGACTATTGTGTACTTCTGCTCCCAGGTATGTATTTTGCTCTAGTTTACGGATAGGTGTGAACATATGCTCTATCCCAGGGCACCTAGTCTATATCTAGGTTTTGGGACTTTGCTAGGAAGTGAACCACCTGGGATGGAATTAGAGAATACTATGAAAGGAAAGGTCTCACCTGAGTGATGGAGCTAAAGGGTTGTCATTCCACACCTGATGAGGTTGGGATAGATGGATGCAATGTTATTTGATATGAATTGTGAGAAGCATGCAGGAAAGTGCCCTCCACCCTAAGGTTCTAGGACTGGGGGAAATATAGGCTCTATAGTAGAAATGTGAGGTTCCTATTGTCTTAGGGTTCAAGATGATAATGGATAGTTATTGTTATCATCACATTATTTGGTAACTGGGTTAACTTTGAAAGGTCTCTTTGTTAGGGTTTGCTGTATAATACCCAGCATCTTGTATATAGCTGTGCCACCAGATGCTTCTGTTCTTCCTGGTCTAGGCTTTTGAGAGAGTCAACATATCAAAGACAGCCTATGCATTCAAAAGACTTAGTCTGTGTTTCAAAAAGTTCAAGACATACAATCAATTTTCCCCTCTCATATTAATCAGTGATTTATATGCCTACAATTTAATAGGAGTGTACATAAACACCGTTCCCACCACCAAAAGACTGTGTCCCATCACACATACCCAGCCATTCCTCTGCATGTTCCAACCCAGATTTCCCAGCACCATTTATTGAAGAGAGCCTCCTTCTTCCATTTAATACTTTGTGCCCCCTTATCGAAGATTAGATTTTCATAGGTGTGGGGGTTTAGTTCTGTGCTTTCAATTCTGTTCCACTGGTCTGTGTGCCTATTTTTGTTCCAGTATCAGGCTGTTTTGTTGATGATGGCTTTATAATATAGTTTGAGATTTGGGAGTGTGATTCCTCCCTTTCTCTTTCTTTTCCTCAAGATGGTTTTGGCAATTCTAGGTGTTTTCTGGTTCCAGATAAATTATTGTAATTTTTGTTCTATTCTCTTAAAGTAGCTTGGTAGAACTTTAATGGGTATCACATTAAATTTGTATATGGCTCTGGGGAGAATATTCATTTTGATTATATTTATTCTTCCAGTCCATGAGCATGGGATGTCTTTCCATTTCTTGGTATTAGTTTCTATTTCCTTGAATAGTGACTCATAGTTTTCAGTATACAAGTCTTTCACTTCTTTGATCAGCTTTATTCCTAGGTATTTTATTGATTTTGCTGCAACAGTGAATGGGAGTGATTTCTGGATGTCTTCTTCAGATTTAGTGTTTGCATAAAGTAATGCCACTGATTTTTGTACATTGATTTTGTAGCCTGACACCTTGCTATATTGCCTAATAACTTCCAGTAGTTTTCTGCTGGATTCTTTAGGTTTTTCTATGTGTACTATCATATCATCTGCAAATAGTGAAAGCTTGGCTTCTTGCCTGCTTGCTGTGGCAAGAACTTCCAATACTATGTTAAAGAGTAATAGTGATAGTGGACAGCCCTGTCTAATCCCTGATCTGAAGGGGAATGCTTTCAGCTTCTGTCCATTGAGTATGATATTGTCTGAAGGTTTGCTATATATAGACTCTACTATCTTGAGGAATTTCCTATCTATTCCCATTTTTTGTAGAGTTTAGAGCATGACTGGGTGTTGGATTTTGTCAAAGGGTTTCTCTGAATCTATTGGGATAATCATGTGGTTTTTGGCTTTGCTTTTATTGATGTGGTGAATGACATTGATTTACCTATGTTGATCCAGCCTTGCTTTAGTGGGATGAATCCCATTTGGTCGTGATGAACAATCTTTTTGATGTGCTGCTGTATCCGGTTGGCCAAGATCTTGTCTAATATTTTGGCATTTATGTTCATCAGAGATATTGTAGTCTGTAGTTTTCCTTTTTTTCTGTGCTCCCACTTGCTTTTGGTATCAGGGTGATGTTGGCTTCATAGAAGGTGGAAGGGAGTGTTCCTGTTTCTTTCATCTTATGGAAAAGCTTGAGAAGTATGCATATTAACTGTTTCCTGAAGGCTTTGTAGAATTTATTTGTGAAGCCACCTGGGTCAGAACTGTTGTGGTTGGGAAGATTCTTAATAACTGTTTCAATTTCTTTGTCTGTGATTTTTGTATTTAGGTTTTGTAGTTCTTCTTGGTTCGATTTTGAAAGGGCATATGTTTCTAGGAATTCTTCCATTTCTTCCAGATTCTCTAGCTTGGTGGCATATAGTTCATAACAGAAATCTCACATGATTTTCTGGATTTCTGTGGTGTCAGTTGTAATATATCCTCTATTGTTTATAATTCTATTAATTTGAGTCTTCTCCCTTTTTTGTTTAATGAGTCTGGCTAGGGGTTTGTCAATCTTACTTAATTTTTCAAAGAACCAATATTTGGCTTCATTGACCTTTTGTATGGTTCTCTTATTTTCAATGTTTATTTCTGCTTTAATTTTAGTGATTTCTGTCTTTCTGGTTGCTTTAGGGTTCCTTTGTTACTCTTTCTCTAAGTCCTTAAGGTGTGCAGTAAGGTAATTTATTTGAGCATTTTCTTTTTGTTTAATATGTGATTGTATGGCTATGAGTTTCCCTCTCAATACTGCTTTAGCTGTGTCTCAAATATTTTGATGGCTCGTGTCTTAATTTTCATTTGTTTCCAGGAACATTTGAATTTATTGCTAGAGTGGTTCTTAAGCAGTATGTTGTTTAGTTTCCAAATTCTGTGTCTTTTAGTAATTTCTGTTTGTTGTTAAATGTTAGCTTTACTCCACTGTGGTCTGAGAAGATAGTTGGGATGATTTCAATGCTCTTGAATTTATTGATGCTGTCTTTGTTGCCTAACGTGTGGTCTATCCTTGAGAATGTGTTGTGTGGATTTGAAAAGAATGTGTATTCAAATTTTTTTGGGTGAAGAAATCTGAAAATGTCCAGGAGGTCTAGTCTGTCCATCTCTTCATTTAATTCTTGTTTCTTTGTTTATTCTCTGATTTGTTGATCTGTCTAAGTGTGAGAGTGGAGTGTTAAAGTTATTGTATAACTATTAATGTATTTTTGAAGTTCTTTGAGTAGGTTCTTGATGTATTTAGATGTCCCTCATTGGGTACATAGATGTTAATAATTGTTAAGTCTTCTTGGCTGATTGATCCTCTAATCATTATGTAATGTCCTTACCTAACTTTTATTACTTTATTTAATTTAAAATCTATCGTGTCAGAGATGAGAATGGATGTTTCAACCTTTAGGATCCTTTATTTATCCTTACTTCTTTTCATTGTAACTATGATGTTTCTTGGTATCTTCAGGTCTGGGTTGATTCTGTTTGGGACTCTCTGGGATTCTTGAATCATAAAGTCCTTTATGTTGTTCAGGTCTGGGAAGATGTCTTATATAATTTCCTCTAGAATATTCACTTCCCCTTCCTCTCTTTCTTCCTCTGGAAGGCCAATTATACAAATGTTACTTCTTTTGAGATCATCCCATATGTCTCTGTTGTTGTTTCAGTGTCTCTCAATCTCTTTTTGAGCTCCTTTGCCTCTTTCTTAGTTTTCTTTAGCTTATCCTCTTTCTGGCTAATTCTGTTTTCTGCTTCTGTTAGTCAGCTTCTTTCTTCAGTTCAACTACTTCAGCTTTCAGTTCTCTAATTACCTTGAGGTAGTTAATATTTTCCTTGAGGGTCTCATCTGTTGTTTCCCTAATTCTGCTAGACTTTTCCTCCATAGTTTTCTTCATTTCTGTGATTATTAAGTTTACTACTGCTTGCATAGTGTTTTTTTTTATATCTATGTTTACTTCTGACTGATTTGTAATTTCTTCTGGGCTCTTACCTTGATTCATTGTAGTAGCAGGTTTATTTGCTCTTGATTTAATCATTTTATGATTTTTTTTTAGTTTTATGTTTTGTTGTTCCTCAGTTATTGTGTTTTGAGTACAAACCACACTATACTAAATACCTTTATGACAAATGCAATCACCAACCTCAGAAATTACAATAGTAAATGAAGCAAGGATTGAAGCAGTTTAACCAATACCAGTTAGCCAAACAATGCCTTCAGTCCAAGAAAAAGTAGCCACCAAATCCAAATGAAAAAGAGAAAGGAAATGAGGGATAGCAAGAATCAACAGCTATGCAAATCTACTGTCCACTGTAAATTCTAGGGGTAGCAAGAGGAGAAAGGGAAGTAGAGAAGAAACACACACAAAGAGAATCCACTCTGAGTCAGATTTCTTCCCTAAAATAATTTACAAACAAGTATCAGTGAATTCAGAAAGCAGAAGAAGGAGAATGGAAGAAAGCTAGACACACAAAAAAGAGAGCGAGAAGAATAAAATAGAGTAGTGAAAGGAAATAGTTTTTTTTTTTTAATTAGCTAGAAGGAGGGAGAAGGGGGAGAGTGGATAGAGAAGGTAGGTAGGGTGAAACAAATTCCTCTCATAATGGATAGGACACCCAGTCACCAAGCAATGGAAAATACATTGAGTTAATTTTGGTCGACCTGAAGGAGTGGGGGAAGGGACAGACACATATATATATAATAGTAATAATAAAATAGAACAGAGTAAAAAATCCTAACAGTCAGTCTGCAGCTTGGATGGCTCTCAGTTGGCTCAAGCAGCCTGAGCCCAAGACAGCCAATTAAAAAAAAAAAAAAAAAAAAAAAAGCAGAGGGTTTCAGAAAGGAAAAGAATTGGAATCACACCCCTGGTGATCCAGGAATCTTGGTAAAGAAAAAAGCTCAGCAGGGAGCCGCTAGTAGCTGCTCTCCAGCCCCAGGGTTCTGGTTATGGGGAGGCGGGTGCTTCAGAAATAATAAAAAAAATTCCTTTCTTTTTTCTCTATTTTCTAAGCCAAATTGAGCTATAGTCACCTCCTTGGTGTCACACCTATGACTCCTTATTCACAGTCCTACTCTAGGCCAAGTATCCTACCCTTTCCAGCAGTTATTGTCTGAGCTCACACCAGCAGCTACTTCCAAGTCGCCATCTTGGCTCAGCCCCTCCAGATAAACTTTTAAATATGGGTTTTCTACTTAAACCCAGCTGGAAGTCTTGTTGCTCCATTCAGTCTTGTTAGCCTTCTCATAGGTCACTCGACTGCCTTAAATTCATGCTTACAGATGACATGCTATGAGCTCTTTAACTTGGCTAAGTGTGGTATTTCTCCATGCTGTGAATAGGTGATAGTCATTTCAGATTCCAGCTCTAGAAGTCAATTTGCACTACTTTGACACCCTTAGTATGGGATGATCATTTTAGATCAGATAAGCGGTTCTCAAAAACTCATTTGAAATGCAAGATCGCATCTTCCCAGAACTTAATTTCTTTTTAACCAAATGACAGACAGAATTTCATGTTAAACATCATGTGATGAACCAAGGAAGGTAAGAAAACCTCTCATGCGATTTTTTAGCATATATATCGTTTTTGTTTCCTGTCTTATGAATTCATGGCTTATACCATATTTTTGATAATCAAGAACATAAATTTTGTAGCTTCCTCCAATTGGACTAACTGCATTTTCATCTGTCTTTTTTATAGCATTTTATTTAAGGTTCACCTTAAAGAACCTCTAAAGGAAAGACTCAAATGACTACATTTAAAATATGCATTTAACAAATCATACTAAATTAACAAACACTGTTTTTATAAAAAAAAAGTCAAATAAATCTTCCAAATTTTTTTCCGTAATAAAATACTTAAATTACAAACCCATAGACTTTATTGTATATTTAATCTGCTTTCTTTCCCTGTTTTAGATTTTTGTCATTGCCAAAGCCTTATCTCAAAAACTACTTTTTTCCCCAGATAAAATAGGAGAAATAAAAAAAGTCTGGTATGGTAATATAGTATCAGGTCCAATTATCATCATGAACCTTGATGAATTGACACGAGTTGGCTCCTTTATACTCTCTTGCTATAAATTCTCATTAAGTAACTGTTATTGTAGTAGCCTTTTATATGAGATGTTTGAACATCTGCTTAGTGCTACATGTTTTAATAATTATTTTGCATGAAGAATTGATAAGAATTTGTCTCTGATAGATGCTAAAATAGACTTCCTAGATTCTTCCCACCCTAACATGCCTATTCTTAACTGCTTTATTCCTATTTTTTGGTTCCTGTTTATTAAACAATTGATTCTGCTTTATATCTTACTGCCTTTCAACCACCAAATTGCAAATTCTACAAAGACCCATCCTGACTTCCTTAGGCAGACAATCTTACCAATGTGTACCAGAGCCTCACCTCTACAGAATCCCACCCCACTGGGGAAACAGAAACAGGCTGGGAGTATGTTTGTGTGCAGTGGAGAAGAAATTACAGAAGCCAGACCTTCTAACTTGTGCATCCCATAAAGAATTTTGGTACATAACCCAGAGCGAGAAAACTGAGGACTCTGAACTTCAAGTCCATCAAGAACCAGAGAAAGAGAGAGAAAGGGAGAAGAGAAAAAAAAAGGACCCCACTCAGGAGTAGCAATATGTGTGTAGGTATGACGTAGAAAGGAAGAGAAGTCACGACCACAGAAAAAAATTCAAATATATATATATTGTCCATTCCATATCTGTGACCCTGAGAGAACTACTTCAGTTTTTAATGGAGGAAATGGGCACATAGAATTCTGGTGGTGGAAACAGTATGGATACATACCCCTAATATATTATACTTTTTAAATCACTAATAAAATTTTTTTTAAAAGAAGCAACCAGATATAAAGGGTACTAAATTTTTAAAAATATTTATTTATTCTCTTTTTGTTTTATTGTTGTAGTTATTATTGTTGTTATTGATGTTGTTGTTGGATAGGACAGAGAGAAATGGAGAGAGGAGGGGAAGGCAGTAGTGGGAGACAAAGATAGACACCTGCAGACCTGCTTCACCACCATGAAGCGACACCCCTGCAGGTGGGGAGCCAGGGGCTTGAACTGGGATCCTTACACCGGCCATTGCACTTTGGGTCACATGCACTTAACCCACTGCACTACTGCCCGACTCCCAGGAAACTAACTTTTAAAGGACACCTTTTCAAACTGGAATTTTCTTGATAAAAAATTCTGTGTGATATTTCAATTTTGAAAAATATTTTGATTGAGCTCTACTTAGTTTTGTAATTTTGATAAACAATGAGGTTATATCTTCAAATATGTTATATTTCCTTTATTAGTAATAACTGAAGACATCTGTTGTCTTCCCTAAAACTTCTCTCCTTGGGGCCTTTTTTTTTTTCTGATTAAAGGGAAAGATAAAATTGTTTTTTCCCCAGTATGGTGGTGAAGGTGGTGTGTGGACTTGAATCTGTACCAGGTGTTTGGCTAATAAGGTACCAACCAGATAAGCTATCTTTCTGATCCTATAGTGGAAAAGTTTTAAGCAATTCTTTATTAGAATTTGTGCCATTTAAGCTCATGTGGCACAAAGCTCAAGGACTGGCATAAGAATTTGTGCCATAAAAGCTTATTTTTGCCTCTGCATGTATGAGAATTTATTTTCTTATTTTCTTTTACGGATATGGCTTTTCTGATTTACTAAAAGCCTTTAAGACCCTCAACTCTATATATTCTCTATGTGTTTAGAATATATTTTTCTTAATCTGTTGTTAGTTTTAAATATTTTATTATGTTCTTTCATGTACAAACATTTTATGGTTTTATTTTATCAATCCTGCATATATTTTTCTTTAAGATTTTTCCATGATATTAATCATAGGCATTTCTTATCCTGTGCTTAAAATTATTTATTTTACTCTCAGTGCTTTTAAAATTTTATTGGTAATATTTTAGAATTGAAATCACTTTAGCAGGTGCTTGAATTATGTACAAGTTTTCCCAAATAACTGATCAGTTTCTGAGGCATTTTTGACATATTCACTGTATTCCTGAAATTTAAGATCTCCTGCTTTAACATAGAATAATGATTAAAAAATAATCAATGTATACACATACACAAACCCATATATACTTGAGGAATTTATGTGATTATAATTTGCTCCACTGCTATATCTCTATTGGAGGCTAGTTTTATAACCTTTCTGAAAATCTTTGCTTTTACTATTTGCAAGTGCTTTTCAAGTTGCTTCTTTGCCATTTGTTTTTATAAATAATGAAAACATGTGTCACTCTAAAAAAGGATACTGATCAAGGGAACTATACCTCTTTAACAAGTGTTATCTGCAAAGTTGCAGCATGGTACTGGAAAAGGCTATTGTTTAAAAGTCATTTCCATGTGGGAAACAATAGAATGTGAAAATTTCAGATTGAGAGGAGAAAGGGCCAGGTTAATGGTGAGTTTAGTGGCAATCACATGGAACTATTAGCAAGGCTCCTGGTTCAAACTCCAAACCCCAGTGTTGGTATGTTTCATATTGGTTTGTTCCCCTTCCCCCCAACTCTGAGAGAATTGGTTTGGCCCTGGCTAGTTTCGTGCCCCTATTTCTCCGCGCCCCCTATGCTAAGGACACCCAGAGTCCCAGTAGCAGCCGCGGAGGGAGAATGATTGGGAAGCACATGGTGTGGTGATTTGCCCACTCGTGAATAAAGATTACACTGCAGCTTCTTAGCCCAGCCGTGTGTCCCCGAGTCTCTGTCTCTGTCTACCACCATGACGCTAGCCCGGTCTGCTGGTGCTTCTGAATTTTAACAACAAATGGTGCCCACGTGGACCTGACCTGCGCATCTCTCAGATAAGTGAAGACAATTTGGCTACCTATGTACTATGGCCTTCTCTTCTACTTGTGAAGAGATCTCCAAAGGCCTCTGCCCTTTCTTCACGAGACTGTTTCGCTGTTTCTGGAACATTTATCTCTGGACCGCTCTGTGGTTTCTGCCCAATGCCAGCTCGCAGGAGCCCAACGCCAGCCCGCATGAGCCGGCTTTCTGCCACGTGGCGCAGGGCATTGGGCGTGGGCTCCCTCTATGCTGCTCGGCAGCTGGGAGCAGGGCAGCAGACATGGCAGGGCCATGGGGCAGGGCCGCGGCAGCCTATCATGGCTGCCACCCCGGGGCACCTCGGCCCGCGCCTTCTGCACGGCTGGCCTGCCCGCCCTCATGCTATGAAGTCTGGACAGATCCCAGACCATCTGGAGACCGCGGGTTCCCTGCCGAAACTGGGCCCCCTGGCCGAGATCTCCAGCTTGGGTCTGAAGGCAGACAAGCTAGAATACACAGAGATTCATCCAGAGATCGCAGCCTGAAATTCCTAGAAGTGAAGTTGCCCAAGAGGCCACTGCTGGACAACACACACCCCGAACGGCTAAGACAGTACAGATCTGAATTCATGCTTGAAATGACATGTCTTCGTAACAAAAGTTTCTCTCCTTGTGTATTAAAGACCATGTGTATGTGTGTGTTTAAAGTTTGGTAACATTAACTTTAAGGTTAAGAATGTAACTTTAAGGCTATATTCCTACCAGACAAAGTTAAATGAAAAAGGCGTTCAACGTAATTCTCATAAACATAAAATTAATTTACATTTAAAGTCTGAGGTAAAAATTAGTTAACAATCAATATATTTTAACTAAGTTGGTCTAAAAAAAAAACCTGCACACACCTAGGGTGTGTCTCCATCTTGAATGGGTGTAACAAAAGGTTAAAAAGACTTTGTTGATATGTAAAAGTCTCAAATTCCTTCTCAATTAGAAAGGTTAGATTGTGCTATGGTTATGCTAATAATTCTCATGCCTGAGGCCTTTTTCTTTCTATGGTTCATGTTTGCCTTTCCACATTTTATTGTTTGAACTTTAAATAGCCTTGCAATCATGCTGGAAGGGACTTCCAATTATGATAGAGTTATCAATTGTGGTAAACTTCTAACCTGCTACAAGTTTTGTTTCATAAGTAAGTGAATTGCAGCTGTCAAGTTCTCTACAGAAAAGCAGGATTCCGATGGCTGACATTCCCCATCAAGACAGACGTACAACAATTCACCCCTTGGCAATTCTTCAGTGGACATCTGCTTTGGACTTTTATCGGACTCACTGGTACACCTCGGACACTTTACACAAAACTAGCGGCTTCCCTTTAAGCTGCTGGGTTTCTCAAACACTGACTGCAGCCATGCCTTGGGAGTCTAGGCCTCACCCTTCCCCCATGCTAGAAAATGCCTGTAGAGGCAAGTACGCCCCCCAGAGGCAGGAAATTTTTTTTAACATGATAAAGTTTTGCCCACAGAGGCAAAAAATGGCCCCCTCAGGCCTTCCCTTGGCAGCACACTGGTTCTTGTTACTCGCTTACATGTTTCTCCATGTTTGTGCCCGTTTCTTTTTTGAAAATGCCTGTACGATATAGGTTTCTGTTCACCCCACACCCCTGATACTGTGGTCATTTAGTTAAAAACAGAAGGGGGAATTGTTGGTATGTTTCATATTGGTTTGTTCCCCTTCCCCCCAACTCTGAGAGAATTGGTTTGACCCTTGCTAGTTTCATGCCCCTCTTTCTCCCCGCCCCCTATGCTAAGGACGCCCAGAGTCCCAGCAGCAGCCGCGGAGGGAGAATGATTGGGAAGCACATGGTGTGGTGATTTGCCCGCTCATGAATAAAGATTAAACTGCAGCTTCTCAGCCCAGCCGTGTGTCCCCAAGTCTCTGTCTCTGTTTACCACCGCTACGCTAGCCCGGTCTGCTGGCACCTCTGAACTTTAACAACACCCCAGACCCCCACTTACAAGGGGAAACATTTCAGAACTGTGGAGTAGTGCTACATGTGTCTCTCCTCTCTTCTCCTCTTTCCACCTCACTTTTTGACTCTATCAAACAAAAGAAAGTGAGAAAATGGAGAAAAAAAAAATCTGTGATAAGTGAACTTGTGCAGGAGCAGAAACCCAGTCATAATCTTGATGGTACAACAAACAAACAAATACATAAATACAAATAAGAGTATGACAATAAGGTACTGTCTTAAGACTTGTAACATCAGTTAAGCTAAGGAACTAGATTCTGGGAATGAACTAGAACAGAATATATTTGGTGGCTTTCCGTTTTTATAGAATAACAAGATATATAAATTAGTAATAATTTATTCTTTCTTCATGCCACTGGGATATCAGTTTCTAGAATTATAATCATTATTAATATCTTAATGATTTTACAGGAAGATGTTATCCAAACATACTTACTGGAAATAAAGCATGATGGTTACTAAATGGGAGGTTTGGAATGACCTTATCAAATGCTTAAGAATCTTCAGAATGTTCCAGAGCTTAAAGAAATCAAAGTCAGCTATATGATTCATTTCATTCATTTGTTTAACATAAGGGAGATTGATTTCAATTGACACTAGTCATTTCTCCATGACTCTTAGTTGGCCCTACTGAATGCGTTTTCCATTACTCTGTTTTGTGGAGATGCAAGTAGACCTAAGTTTCTGTGAATTCATTTCCAACTACTTTCTGAGCCTGCTAATCCAACAGCATATAGAGAGATACCAGAAAAATCTAAGTGTGGTGTGATTTATCTGATTGAAGAACCACTTAAGCTAACTATTCTCTACAATTCAAAGTAATTCAGCAAGCTGAGTTGTGTGCCTGGAAAATTTTCAGAGGCTTTCTGAGTTTCCAGTCTTTGCCAATGTTTATAACGAATAAAAAATTATCAGGACATTTGTCTCCTTGGCTGAAATATGCGAAAGACTACCAGATTTCTTACCCAGTCATTAAGTAAAATATAATCTTGAAAACTCATGTTTCCACTGGTTCCATTGTGCGAAGGTCACAATGAAGACTATAGAAGGGTCTGAGATGGCCTTGTGGGAGCTTGGGTTTAAAATAATAAGTTGATTTCATTGTTTGTGTTTGAAGTTGACAAATTTCACACTCAGACTACTCTTAATTCCGTGGTTTCAGGAAATGGATTTACAAGTCCACTGCAGCTGCTGAAGAATGATGAGGCTCTCCATTAGGGGGATGCCAAGGATGGCACTGAGTACACGATTGCAATCAAAGACAATCGGTATTGTATCCCTGTATGAATTTGATGTGGAAGAAATAAAGAATCCACTGGGAGGCAGTCTTGTATAGTGAGATAAACTCAAGCATACACTTCAGCCAGATTGGTGAAGAGTCTGATTCCATTGACACTGCACAGTGTGACTTTAAGTGATAAAGCAAACTTCTCTCAGCCTCAATTTCACTCATTTGAGATTCCTACCTGAAAGCGTTCTGTCTTCCTCAAAGTTTCATGCAGGGTAAACTTAATAAATATTAGTGCTGCATCTTTCTTTTCATTAAATGTCCTTGATTGCCATGACAGCCTGATGCTTTTATATCACCACATCGCTCTTTGGTCTGACAGCAGCAAACTCATCTTTTTCCCCATCTCCCTGTTGTTTTAGATTCGTTCTAGGTAATGGATTCAGAATTTCACATCATGGACCAGCACAATAACTCACTTGGAAGGGTTCCTGCTTTGCTATTCAGGGGACTCAAGTTCAAACTCGGCCAACAAAAACACTGGGGGAACATTCGGTGCTGGAATATATTTTCCTCTCTGTTTTTGTCTCTGTCTCTTTCAATCTAAGAAAATGTATTCCCAAAGAGGTGAAGCCCCTGTAACGTTAACAATTTAAACAAATAAATAGATATATGAATAAAACTGGTGTCAAATGATTAGCCCCTTATGTAGTATTTCACACAATGATTCCTTTTAACTACCTATTTCTTAGGGAATTAAGGGTATTATCTGTCCATGATGCCAAAAAGGTGTTTTGAGAGGATATAAATTCACTAGCGTGGGACCTTAGTCATTACATTTAGGTGTTAGGTCCCCACAGGAGCTTGAATCTGACTCTTAAATACTTAGCATCTGGGTTACCCATGGCAGTAGATGATGTGCATAGATAACTTGAGGCAAAACAGAGAGATGAGTAATTAGATTTGTTTCCATGAGTAAATATTTTACTAAGATGCATCAACCTGAAGTGCTTAGTTTTTAAAAGTCCTTGTAATTAAAAATAAACAAAATACATTATTAAATGTATTCACATGCACATATATACAAGCATACTTTCACTAGCTCCAACATGAATCCTCATGACAGCAGAGACTGTATCCAGATTAGACAGGAAACTTCATTTTTTTTAAAAAAAAAATTTAATACTTACTTATTTATTCTCTTTTGTTACCCTTGTTGTTTTATGGTTGTAATTATTATTGATGTTGTTGTTGTTGCATAGGACACAGAGAAATGGAGAGAGGAGAGGGAGACAGAGGTGGAGAAAAATATAGATACCTGCAGATTTGCTCCACGACTTGTGAAGTGACTCCTCTGCAGGTGAGGAACCAGGGGCTCGAACCAGAATCCTTATGCTGGTCCTTGCACTTTGCACCACCTGCACTTAACCCATTGCGCTACTGCCCGACTCCCTAGACAGGGAACTTCTAATTCAGATGGTTTTTCAATATATGAATCCTCTCTGTAAATCCTTCCTCATATATCTAGGACTACTGGCATGTGTATTTCATATTCAGCATACCCCATAAGTTGTACTCTTTATTCAAGAAATTTTTCTAACATTTTTCTTTAAATAACTAACCTGACTTCTACAATTTTTTTCTTTTTTTTCTTTCTTTAGTTTTTGTTTGTTTGTTTGTTTTTTGCTTTTGCTTCAAGGGTTATTGCTGGGACTCAGTGAAATCACTGCTCCTAGTGGCTGCTTTTCCCATTCTATTGGATAGGACAGAGAAATTGAAAGAGGAGGGGGAGATGCTAGATAATAGATAGATGACAGATGGATAGATGACAGATAGATGAATATAGATGATAAATAGACAGATGTTAGTTAGAAAAATTACACCTGCAGACCTGTTTTGATGCTTGTGAAATATCCCCTGTGCAGATGGGGAACTAATGATTTCAATCTGGACCCTTGAATGGGTCCTTGTGCTTTGTACTATGTGTGCTTGGCAGGGTCTCCACACTCCATTTTGTTATTTCTATTGTACTTGACAGAACAGAAAAAAATCTAGAAGTCAGAGGGCATAGAGAATGAAAGAGAAATATAGACTCCTGCAGAACTGTTTCAATGCTTGTGAAACATTCTCTCCTGCAGGTGGAGAGCTGTTGACTCGAACCTGGGTCCTTGCTTATGGTGATATGTATGCTTAATAGGGTGTGCCAACCCCCATCCTCCTTCTTTTTCTTTATTTTTTAACTTTTAGATAAGACAGAGAAAAAAACTGACAGTGAAAGGGAGATAGGGAGATACAGAGGAAAAGCGACACCTGCATCACGAATCACCACTCTTGAAGTTTTCCAAAGGTGGTGATAAGTGTCTTGAATCTGGGTACTTGCACATGGTCACATGTAGTTCACCTGGGTGCAGACTACCCAGCCTCTAGAACACTATTTTTTTTTATCATTTTTTTGCATTAATTATTGAATTCATTGAGAGTGGGAATGAGGTTTATTTTAGAAAATTTAGTCAACATTTTTCATGCATAGTGGTGACTAGAGATTAGAATAACTCCTTGATGCTTCAGACTGAAGTCAGAAATGAAAGCCTCCAGGCAGTCTCACAATCTTCCACTCCTAAAGGTCAATGTGTCTGAGGGTTCCTGCTCATTTCTTAAATTACTTTATTGGGAGTTAATGGCTTACAGTACAGTGTTGACACATGAGTATGATTGTTCCTCTCCCTTTGATATGTAGCTGCAAAACACTCTTGGTGAGTCACTTAGCAGGGATGCAGTTGACAAATGTATCCTTAAGAGATTTTGCTTTTGTATGACTGTAATAGAGTTTACTTTCACATAGTTTGTTAGTTATCTAGGCCATGTATAATAACTACTGATGCATATGCAATTCATAGACCTGAAACATCATGTTTGCTTTACAGGTTTAACCTCTTAGTCGAATGTTGGTATGCTTTTAAAACCCCCTTCTGTTTCATTTGGTTTAAATCCCCCCTGCTTAACACTATTCTATTTACATAACCACTTCATTCTATTTACATAACCGCTGTTAACAGGCACCACCCTCCCTCCAGGGCATTGGTGGTTCAGTGATAGAATTCTTGCCTGCTCCGCCCGCTCTCCTTGTCATACCCTGATTTTCACCAGTCACTTTTCTCTCCACCCTCTCTGCGTCACATCCTGTTCCCACCCTACTGGGCTAGTATATTTATAAGGACACGATTGTTTGTTGTTTTGAGTTTTAGCTTAGCTTGGTATAGATTGTGCTGCATCCTGCATGAATAAAGAGATACTGCATACAGCTCAACCATGAGTCCCTGGTCGTCTGTCTCCCATCAATGAAGCTCAGCCCAACAGCTGAACTTACTTTTTTTTTTTCAATTTGCTCTCTACACAACCAGTTCTTTTTTTTTTTCTACTGCATGTTCATACTTCATTTTTTTAAATTTTTAAAATCAATTTCCACATTGAGTAGCTTATTTTTTATTAACTAAATTATTGATTTAATCTTTATTTTATTGTCCTTGTCACTATTATCTAAAGTGTTTATCAATAAATAACTATTCCAAGGAAACTTACCTGTCAAATATTTAATGAATAAGTAACTCTTAAGACAGCACACAAACTAGGGACCTGTAGGTGACTCCTCAATAAAATGTACATGTTGTGGTCCGGGAGGTGGTATAGTGGATAAAGCATTAGATCCTCAAGCACTAGGTTCAGAGCTCAATCCCCAGCAGCACATGTACCAGAGTGATGCTTGGTTCTCTCTCTCTCTCCTTCTGTATTCATGAATAAATAAATACAATCTTAAAAAAAAAAAAGAATGCACATATTGCCATGTGTAAAACTCAGGGTTAAGCCCCAAGTCACTACAAGGAAGACATTCTAGGAAGGAGAGAATGGCTTTGCAGTACCATCCTTCCTACCACCACTTTTCTTACCCCTCTTTCACTTTCTGTCTCTCACCCTCTTCCTGGAGGGGAAAAAAAAAGCCACAGTTACAGTAGAGCCATATAAGCCCCAAGTTGCAGCAATATTTCTGTTGGGAAAACAAAAAACAAAAACAGTCATTCAAGTTAGTGCAATCAAATCACACTGTTTACAGATAACCAGATAGCCTTATTTATCACTAGGAGGGTTTCGGCTGTTAGTCTTAGAGCACTGCTTCTTCCTGTTCTTACTGTGTTTCTGTAGGCTTTAATCATTCTCCAAATAGATTTGATATAACACACTATACTTAGGAAGTAGAAATATAAATAATAATAAATTAAAATATAAAATATAAATAATAAATAAAGCTCATTTATTATGTGTCTGAGAGTAGCTTTTAGACCTTTAAAAATGTAGGTACACATTTTATAGGAAAATGAGATAGGGCTAACTCATTAAAGATTTGGGTTGATAGTGGATCCCATAGTGCCAGTATCTTGTCGTGTCATTATTATATAATGTGTTCTTTGCTCTCTCACTATTCTGCCCCCACCTCTTGGTGCCTTCTTTCCATGGGGCTGTTTTGTCACTAACATTTTCTTTCTCCCCTGAAGCCAAATATGTACGTTCCACATGCTTTTCAGAATGCGAGAAGCTGTCACCAGAACTGCTTGTCTTTTTTGTTACTATTGCATTGTTATTAAAAGTGTCCATTCTTTTACTAATCCTTAAATTAGCAGTATCTTTAAAAATTGCTAAATAAATATAAATGTTTGGAAGAAATTCTAAGTTTTTTGTGTTGTTTCCATGTATTTTATTTTGTATTTCATGTGCTGCCTGTATGCTATGAAATGATGACTGAGATTGAGGTTACTTAGAAGGTTGTTCTTCGACATTATTTGTATATAATTGTGCCACTGGTTGCTTCTGTTCTCTGTGGCCTAAGCTTTTAAGAGAGTCATCATATCAAAGACTCAGCCTATGGTCTGTGTATTAAAAAGTCTGAGACATTCAATCAATTTTCCCCTCATATTGATTAAATAGTGATTTATATGACTACAAGTTAATAGGAGTGTACATAAACACTATTCCCACACCAAAAAGACTGTCCCATCTCATCCTCCCCTCTCCCCATTCCTTGAAACCAAACATTCACCCTCACCCTCAACCCAGGGTTTTTACTTTGGTGCCCAACTCCAAATTCAGTCAAATCTTGCTTTGACTTTCCCTTTCTGTTCTTCTTTCTCAACTTCTCTTTATGAGTGTGATCATCTCATACTTGTCTTTATCTTTCTGACTTAGTTCACTTAACATAATTCCTTCTAGCTCCATACCAGATGGGTCAGAGAAGATGTGCTCATTGTTAAGATGAGAAAAAAAAAAGTTTCTTCAAAGAAAATTAAACTACTGTCCTATTTTATTGTTTCAGTTGTAATCAGTTTCACTCTATTTATGTGTGGTTTTATGGTTTTTTTTTTTAATTTCTCTTTTTTATCAGTGACTTAGCAATGATTAATAAAATTGTGGGATAAAAAGGGGTACACTCCCACATAATTCCCAGCACTAGAGTACCCCATCTGATCCCCTCCATTGGAAGCTTTCCTGTTCTTTATCCTTCTAGGAGCAGGGGCCAAAGATCTTTATGGTGTGCAGAGGTGGAAGGTCTGGCTTCTGTAACTGCTTCTCTTCTGGATGTGGGCTTTTGTGGCATTTACATACAAGTTAATCCATACTCCCAACCTGTTCCTGAGGGTGGTGGGGCTCTGGGGTGGGGTGGGGTTCCAGGACTCATTGGTTAGGTCATCTGCCCAGAGAAGTCAGGTTGGCATCATGGCAGCATCTATAACTTGGTGGCTGAAAAACATTAAGATATAAAGCATAACAAATAGTTTAGCAATCAAGAACCTAAAGATAAGAACATAGTGATGAGATTTGAGGCTTTCATGTTGGAAGAAGCTAGGATCTATTTTAGGTATATTCCAAGGGGCCCATGACTTTTTGCCTGAGCCCAAGAGCTAACATGCAGGTCGGCTGAAAATATTGTCTAGGGATATGATGTCAGGGTTGAACATACGACTATAAGTGTGTATCAGGCCAGACAATAGCTCCCAAACATGGGAAAATATATATAAATACCACTAACTATAAACTCCATCAGTCTGATCTAGGGCACATGTATATCCATAGTTATCACAGGAGCCTGTACAACCTCTGCATTCCTCTTGGTCTGACCTTGCATTCCTTGTTCATAACTAGGAACATTCTAGGCTGTTCTAGGAAGCATGAAGGAAAATGAGCAAAAAATCAGAGGTTCCATACAAGTCCTTACCATGGTTTATGTCCTTTATTGCTATTTACAAATAACTATCTTGTATACTGACAAGATTGGTTGTTTCTGGTCTCCCTGGTCTAATATTATATGTAATTTAGTATTTTGAAAAAAAAATTATCATTAAAAATGTGTTAACAATTTGGGCCCAGTGTTGAAATTCAATTAGTTTTCTTCTTCTTCTTCTTCTTCTTCTTCTTCTTCTTCTTCTTCTTCTTCTTCTTCTTCTTCTCCTTCTCCTTCTCCTTCTCCTTCTCCTTCTCCTTCTCCTTCTCCTTCTCCTTCTCCTTCTCCTTCTCCTTCTCCTTCTTCTTCTTCTTCTTCTTCTTCTTCTTCTTCTAGCGTTTGCCCTTCTTCCGTAGCCAGTCAACAGCAAAACTGTCAGGAGCTGCTTGTTGCTGGCTTTGAAAGTGACTGGGATCCATGTGGATTCAGTCGGCTAGGAAGGATCATCAGTTTCCCCAATGAATGGGTACTCACGGGATGCACCTTAAGTGCTTAGATTGAAGGAATATCCACTCAGAATTAAGTCTATGCATTAAAAAAGCTTGATATATTCAATCTACTATTCCCTTCTCATGTTAAGTAGTGATTTATAAGATTATAAATTAATAATATTATATATTAACACCATTCCTTCCACCCAGGGTCTCTGTCCCTACCCCCAGTCCCAAGTAAGGTGCAGTAGTCCAAACTCAGTCAAATTCAGTTTTTCATTTCCATTTCTGTTATTCATTATCAACTTCTGTTTATGAGTGGGATCATCCCATACTCATCTTTGTCTTTCTGGATTATCTTTGAAAATCAATCTGATTGATTCTAATGAGTTTATTATTAGTAAAGTCTCTGAAATTCTCAAGAAAATCTCTTTAAATTCTTTTTTTTTTAATTTTAATTTTTTTTAAATTTTTTTTTCCTCCAGGGTTTTTGCTGGGCTCGGTGCCTGCACCATGAATCCACCGCTCCTGGAGTCCATTTTTTCCCCCTTTTTGTTGCCCTAGTTGTTGCAGCCTCGTTGCGGTTATTATTGCCATTGTTGACGTTGCTTTGTTGTTGGATAGGACAGAGAGAAATGGAGAGAGGAGGGGAAGACAGAGAGAGAGGGGAGAGAAAGATAGACACCTGCAGACCTGCTTCACTGCCCGTGAAGCGACTCCCCTGCATGATAAGTTCCTGTTAGAAGAGGAGTTTAAAAAGAACTGCACTTTACCAAGTGGGAGTTGCCACTGTGGTTAACATCACATATTTTCAGGTCAACTCTATTTCACAATAAGTTTGTCAATTTTCTCAAAGCCAGGACCTTATTTCTTAAACAAGTAAAAACTATATTCCTGCTATTAAACCTTATTTAAGCAGTCATAAATTACAAGAAAACTGTCATCAATGGCTAAGTGCATATTGCAAAACTTGAGCTTTAATTATACAAAAGTATTGTATTCTTCCTCTTCATTACAGTTAACACAGGCTCTTTGGTAGATGTGAAATTGAAAAATGAATGAGGTTTGGAGTAGGAGAGTGGACTGTAAGAAGTCTGGGAAGAAGGAACCCTGTGTTCAAATATGTAAAGGGAATAGAAATAATGTTATGATTAAGTGAAAGTATCAGAACATAACTAGCAAAATACAAGACAAGGTATGGACTGAATTTCCAAAAGTGAAGGCATTTACTAACCATTAAGAGATGCTGTTAAATAGTTGTGTTGAGGTCAGGAAAGAAAGGAAGTACTTGGGGGAACACAGAGAGGGCTGCATCAAGACAGAACACATGTTCCCTAGGTGTGTCTGGGGGAAGGAAATTACTGCACAGGAAATGGGAGTGATAGCAGGTGTTGGCTTGTGGCTTAGAAAGGAGGTAAAGGTAGGGCTTGGATGTTTATAAAATAGACCTATGGACAGGCTTGATATCTCTCACTCTCACTCTGTCTCACTCTCTTGTATTCTCTCTCTGCCTAAGTGAACGTGCCATTATGTAAGGACTCTTATGGTCTCTCTCTCTCTCTCTTTCTCTGTCTCTCTCTTTCTCTTCCTCTTTTTTTTTTTTTTTCTTTCTTTCCTTTGGCTGAGATGTGGATGTTTTCAAGTTTAAAATTCCTGAAAATCTTTCTTTTTTCATCAATTCTTTGTTGAGTTTATTTGTAACAAACCTTTAAACATGTACTGAAAAATCTTGGCTCAATTTCCCCTCAGGACAGTTGGTGATAGAAAAATGTATTAGGAGTCAAGACAGAGACAAATAGAGAGGTAGAGAGACAGGTATCTCTGAGAGGCAAGACAGGTTCATTGAAATAAAATCGGAAAGCAACCAGCAGACAAGCAATCTAAACTGATATTCTTTTCCCTTACAGAATAGCATGCATTATAATTGTGAAAGAAGGGGGAGGGGTAAGGAAGGAGGATTGTATGCAGGAAGGGTGAGTTGGTCTAGTGTAGTAATTTGGATGGGAGTACAGGTCTGCCTGTGGTGTTTCCATTACATCTAGATAGGTCACTTTGCTCCTAGCTACATCCTGTTTTTGTTTTGAGACTAGAGAGCCACAATGGCTATCTTGCCCTGCTGGTTGCCTCTTATATTTGTGGCAGTCAGTTCCTCATTCTGGGATATTTTCTCAGTTGGCATTCCATCATTACCTGAAAGCAACAGGACACAAGCAAGGATTTTTAAGCAGGTGCTGATACAGGATTTTTAATAAAAGTTCCTGAGCTGTTGACATCCTTTGACTCTGTGTGAATATTGACACTTGGAGTCAGGGTTCTGGAAACAGCTCTCCATAGAGAAGCACAAGTCCACTACTGACATGGCCTTGGGTATCTATGCTTTCTCATATGGCAGAATGGTACTATGTATGTTTAAATCACAGACTTTGAGACAGATCAGTTGGAGACACAATTTACAAGATGTTCATGTGTGAGTTGCATTGTGCCTGTGCTTCATTGTTTTCATTAATAAAATGGGCTTCTATCAGTGTCCTAAATCATAAAGTTCTAAGATTGTCAATTCATGCTGGAATCAGTGTAAGATAAACTGTTCCACTGACATCATAATGCATGTGACTGAGCTGTCATTTGAAACTTTAATGGATGGTGGGTTTAAAGCAATATTTTTCTGCAAGTAATACCACCCAGTGCACTTTCTGATGCACTAACCTTTGTTCCACATTCATGTATGCCATTCTTTCCTTTCTATACATTAGTCCATAGTCTCTGTAAAACTCCTCAAGCTTAAAATGCCAAGGGGAGGAATTGAAATATCACACTTGCTTTGTGAGTCTGCTTTGCCATGCATCTGTTATCATGCAAAATAAAAAAGGAATATAATTTAGGATTGAAATGTGAAATTAATATGTGATGTAGTCAAATAATTCTTCAGATCCAACCTATACACCTGTGAATGTGAAGTTTTAGTTTGACTTCAGATACAAATTTTCAGTACGGTTGGGCATGGAATTTCTATCTCCTTGTTACTTTATAAACACAGTTTTTTTTTCTTCACTTAGATAACTCACATATGATTATAAGAGAAGAGAAAACTACTATCAAGCAAAGCTGTTCTACTAGCTAGTAAGCCCTTAGTTACCAACAATAGTTACTGAGTCCCATACTATATCCAGAAAAAATGTTTCTACTGTTTTCTAATGCTTGTAAATTCTACCCTGATGACTTCATGGAAGCAAAAAGCATATGAAGAAACAAAAGTATCTGGTATTTATATAAACAAATTACTAATCAAAACAGTTTAGTTTTCTAATGTTTACTGTATGACTTATAACTTTCTACTATTTCTATTTTTTTTTAATTGAGGCAGTTGGTTTCTAAAAGCAAATGATGACTCTGTATAAGGCAAAGTTATGCAATATAATAACTATGCTTTTTGGGTCTACCAGTGTTGAAGGCATGTATTAAATTCATACTTAATAACTTCTGTTCCAGTCAGTCCAGCCCCCCCCCCCCCATATTCAGAAACTGTATGAATGGATACAGTTACATCATCACCACCATCTTGTTTTTTCTTGTTTTACAAAGAAAGAAAACAGGGGCCTGGGGGGTGGCATACCTGATTGAGCTCACAGGGTACAAGCTCAAGGACGGGATTTGAGCCCCTGTCCCCACCTGCGGGGGGAAAGCTTCTAGCATGGTGAAGTAGGGCTGCAGTGTCTCTCTGTTTCACTCCCCCTCTCTATGTACTCCTTCCTTCTTGATTTCTAACAGTCTCTATGCAATAACTAAAGATAATAAAAACAATAATAATTACATATATATTAAAGAAAACATGTCTCAGTGATCTATCCAAAATTCAAGGGCTTTATATGAATTTGGCTAACCCAATTGCCGTAAATAAACTCATAGATTGTCTAATGATACTTAGGAAGTTACTTAAATAAAGGTCTTTGAAGAGAATGAAATCTGTATCTCTACTACTTTCAATATTTCATATATACTATTCCTATATAATATATATCATTACCACCATATGTTATGTGATGAACAATGTAGACTTATGTTTGGATAGAGACAGAGATAGAGAGAGGGAAAGAGGCCACAGGGCAGAAATTTCCTTCAGTGCAGTTTGGTCTGCTTTTGAACCTTGCACATGGCAAAGCAGAACACTATGCAAGGAAACTGCTGCACTGGTTCACTAATAAAATGTAGTACAGGTTCTCTGACTTTAAAGAGCATATAATGAAAGGGAAATTCACAAATATAGTTATACCCCATGAGGAAAACATCTTATTTATGATTCATCTTATTCAAAGCCATGGTATGGCCCTCTGACTTCCCCTAACCCATCTCACGTTCCTCTTTTCTAGAAGTTGCTAATCTAGGGGATCTGGTGGTAGCCAGCAGGTTAAGCACATGTGGCACGAAGCTCAAGGACCCACATGAGGATCCAGGCTTGAGTCCCCCGGCTCCCCACCTGCAGCGGAGTCGTTTCACAGGCGGTGAAGCAGGTCTGCAGGTGTCTGTCTTTCTCTCTTCCTCTCTGTCTTCACCTCCACTCTCCATTTCTCTCTGTCCTATCCAACAATGAGGGACATCAACAATAACAATAATAACCACAACAAGGCTACAACAAGGGCAACAAACGGGAGTGGGTGGGAAACATGACCTCTAGGAGCAGTGGATTCATGGTGCAGGCACTGAGCCCCAGCAATAACCCTGGAGGCAAAAAAAAAAAAAGTTGCTAGTCTCAAATGGGAGAGTGACCAGTCAAGAGTAGTCTTCATGTGATGATTCTTTGTTTTCTGTTTTGGTTGTTTATTTTTCAAACTTAAGCAAGTGACTTAATCATCCAGTTCAGTTATCACATCTGTATAGCAGAAATAAACTGATCAAGCCTCCCAGGGCTGGGCTGCAAATCAGTGAACTAATATTTACAGATTGTTTTGGAAATATGAAAGAGTAAGTATTTTTAAGGCTGCACAGTGGTACAATAAAAAGACATAAAATTAAAAAGCAGAAAAAAAACCCCTTTCTTTGAAGCCCTTACAGATATGGTTGAAGCCAAATAAATAAAAATACAACTGTAATGGAAAGAATCAAGTGTAACCAGAGCAAGAAATTATATTACTTCTAAAGTGAATTGGAAGACTCTGGTGCTGCTATTCTAATGAATGAGAGACATAAAGGAGCAAGCAGGTTCTTGAAGAGGAAGGAGTTCATTGAGCCCAGCACTAGCTCTCATTAAATGCCTTGAGTCTTTAGCACACACTCTCATGTTGAAGTAGCCAACAGCTTCAACTTCTCTCCTCTGAAAATATTATGCAGGTTACTTGCTGGATGTCTGTCTAAGTGTCTAGTTTGCTATAGCTTCCTCTCTTCTATCATCTCTATCTTCCCTTCCTTTTTCTCTAACTCCCTAATCCTTTGTATTGGGTTGTGGGAAAACTCATGATGGATTTTTTTTTTTCTGTTTTTCTATGCAAAAAAATGCATTATGAGTTTTCCTACAACTCAATGATTGTCCTATATAGAGAAGCAGAAAAACTAGCAATCAAAGGAAAATTTGGATGTGTTACTTACAATCATCTATTTGGTGATTTGAAGGCTAAATGATCAGAGTGATTTTTTTTTTGGTCTTTGTTTTATTTTTTAAATTTTTTGCAAGGTATTTATGGTAAGCCTGGCCCATATTCCCTTTCCTCCCACATACTCCAAGTACTCTAGTTCTCCAAATAATCTGTTCTGCAGTTTTGGCAAATGACAAGCAGCAGTTATCTTGGATGCTTCTGGGCTGCCATCCCCCTTGAGTCATTCTCTTTGTCTAATTTCCACTCAGACAGAACACGTGTCTGTATAATGATGCCACACCTGTTCAGTCAGGAATGTACACATTTTCCCAGAAACAGCCTTGACTTTTACATCCTTTGTTGCCCAATGGGAGGATTATTTCAACACTTATCTGAGGAAATCATTTTCCCAGTGAAATACTTGTGTCTTCTGAGTGTGTGTGTGTGTGTGTGTGTGTGTGTGTGTGTGTGTGTGTGCCACTTAATCACTGTGCCTGGCACTGCTGAAACTTGCAATTTCTTTTTGTGAGCACAGAATAAAAAGATGCACAAAATGAAAGGATGAAAATATAGAATGAGACTGAAGCGGGGTCATAGTTGCTGACCTAAGAGATTTATGATACTCTGGGGACTTTAAAAAAATTAAAACATTCTCACAATAGTTAATACTTCATAAAGCCTTCTGAAAAATATTTTATTGTTAAATTTTTTATGAGTCAAGGAGACTCATAGTGGTAGCTTATTCATATACTTACAGAAAATAAATGGCAAAGTGATGATTTCAGTCCAGGCTGTCTGACTGATAAAAGAGACTTAGGCATGACATCTCAAGAGGAACAATCTCTCTGAAGGCAGTCAAAGAGATTGCCCCAAAAGATACTATTTTCATCCAGAATTTTAAAATGAAGTATGGCCACACATGCAGAGGGAGAGGAGACTCTAGACAAATGAAGGCATCTGGAATGGTAAGGAGAGTAGTGTAATTATGTCACCTAGGAAGGTTGTCACTTAGGAAGTTGTTACCTAGTTTTCTAGGAAGCAGTCTTATTCAGCAGTGCAGAAAAGACACTTTATGCAGGCACTCCAGCTGTGTTGGTAGAAAACCTTGATTAACATAATAATGGGCTGAGGTTAAAGAGAAAAACAGAGCAAACATTTTATTTTCTTTATTTCTTTCTCTCTCTCTCTCTTTTTTCTCCAGTGTTATCACTAGGGCTTGGTGCTAACACTAAAAATCTACTTTTTTTTTAATATATATTTTCTTGGATAGGACTGAGAGAAATTGAGAGGGGGAGTAGAAGATAGAGAGGGAAAGAGAAAGACACCTACAAACCTGGTTCACTGCCTGTGAGGTGACCCCTGTGCTGGTGGGGATCTGGGGCTCAAACCCAGTTCCTTGAGCTAATCTTAGAGCTTCTTACTATGTGTGCTTAACCTGGGGAACTGCAGCCTGACCCCCTGGAGTGAACATTCTATTTGGGAGGAAACTGCAAAGAGAATTGAAAATACAATTTGCTTGTAGTTCAACTGTCATGCACCTCCACCCTCCATTTGCTTCTAATTGGCCATGTTGCATTTGTGCCTTTGACTGTCTTGTAATAAGTGGAACTGGTAAAGGGAAAGGTCGGTGGGCTGCCTCTGATGATTGTTGAATCTCAGAATCTCAAGCTTTTCTCAAACGGTTGAGCTGTTTTGAATTGATTTCAGTGGTGCTTGTGGCTGGTTAGCATCAATCTGAGTGAGTTCTTTGTGTGTGTGTGTGTGTGTGTGTGTGTGTGTATGTGTGTGTGTGTGTTTACACTTATTCAAATATCAGCACCTAGGGCACATGGCTGCCTCCTTCCATTGTCTTTCTAACAATTGGATAATGAGGAGTGAATAACCTATCTAAGTCCATTGACTGTTGAGAACATTGAGGGTAAAAAAGTGAAAGAACATGTTAAAGAGGAATTGGAAGGAAAATCTTATTTTAATGTCATTTATTACATGTAAAAGATTTTAGAATTGGAGCCAGGTGGTGGCACACCTGGTTACCATGTGAGAGGACCCAGGTTTAAGTCCTCAGTCCTCATCGGCAGGGGGACGTTTTATGAGTGGTAAGGCAGTACTGCAGGTGTCTCTCCTCCTCTCTCCCTCTATATCTCCTTCTACCCTCTTGATGTCTGGCTGTCTTGATCCAGTAAATTAAAAAAAAAAAATTTAGAATTAAAAATTTTTAAAAAAATAAGACTCTTAAAATCAAAGAGCTCCGATAATTTTACTATAGATAAGCATGAAAATAAGCAGAAGTCAGTAATGGCTACTGGAAATAAGATCTAATTTTTAGTCTACTCTCAGATAGCCTTTGCTAAAATTAGTTCTGATGAGCTATAAATTCTTAGAAGTCTTCTCACAAACTTCTCTCCCTTAAAATTAAATCAAAACACAAAGTCACAGTTCAGTTTGAATTTTTGTCCATTATACCTCATATGTCATCTAGTTAGGACCAAAAAGCTGGCAATCAGTGAGGAGTAAAAGTGAGTGTTGATCTGAATCTTAGGGGTTGAGGTAACCATCACATCATTCCTATGAGCTAGGGTGCTGCTAAGTGAAACCTCCCTAAAGTTTGATTCCACTATGGTCAAGAGGTCTGACTAAAGTCAATGACAGAATCTATAAATTCTTCATATGTGAGGACACTTTGTCACCATGAAAATACTTCAACATGGGGTCAGGCGGTGGCAAACCTGGTTTAGCATGCACGTTACAGTGAGCAAGGATCAGAGTTCAAGCCCCTGCTTCCTACCTGTAGGAAGGAAGCTTCATGAGTGGTGAAGCAAGGCTGCAGGTGTCTTTCTCTCTTCCTCTGTATCTTCTCTTCCCCTCTCAATGTCTCTCTAGCTCTACCCCATAATAAGTAAATAATTAAATAAGATAAAGAAAATACTTCAACAAGAATGTACAAACATTCAAGAAATAAATGAAGAAAATAAATATGTCAGCAGAGACATGGAAAATACAAAGAAGAATCTAATAAGAAAAAAAAAAAAGCTGAAAAATACAACTACCAAACTAAGAAGTCAATGGAGAGACTCAGGAATAGAGGTGTGGAGACAAAGGAAAGAATTAATACATTGGAAAACATAAATTTCTCTCTGAAAAGCAGACACAAGATAGACCAATAAAATTAAACAGACATTCAGACACTTTTTGAATTATAATATGTCATCAGAATCTGAGAAGAGAAGAGAAGATTTGGAAAGTAGTAGTTGATGAAATAATTATCGAAATATTCTATACTTTCAAGAGACTTTAATCAGTGTGTTCCAGAAGCTTAGAAAATACCAAAAAAAAATAATAAAAAATAAACAGGAGACATAGAAATCCACATGAGGTATCACAATGATACCTATAACACTAAGACAGAAATTGATAATAGTTAGAAACAAGTTGTACTTCATAGGAAATAAGCGATTAGAGTATCATATTAGAATGTCACCAGATTTCACATCAAAGTACAAATTGAAATGTTATTTTTCAGTTTCCAAAGTAAAAAATTAATCCAGAATTTAATACTTATTAAAATAACTGATGATATATATTAAAGGAGAAATTATGATATTCTAAGATGAAGGAAAATGAAGATAATTTGTCTAAGAAGACATTAAAAATGGATAGTGAAACTACTCTTAGCAGAAGGGAGCCAATAATAAGGGAAATAAACAGCATAAATTAGAATTTAATAAATAAGCAAATTGCTGGTAGTCATAATATAGTCTTAGTTTCATCTTTAGAATTTAGAAATTGACAGTTACAGAAAAAACTAAGCAAAAAATAATGCTTTGTGAGATGGCGAAATATATGAAGAAGAAATGCCCAATGATCATAAGATAAACCAAGGAGATTAAAGAAATGAAGAATATATAAACTTTCTACAATTCAGTTAAATTTGTAAAATGTTGAAAGAACAGAGTATGATAAACAACATATGTAATGTAATACCTAGAGCAACCATAAAATCTGTACCTGAATTTTACAAAAAGTATAAATAACCCATAATAGGGCAAGGAAACAAATCATTAAAAACACACTAAGCACTCAAAAACACTTAGTCCTAATGCATATGTTAATCATTATACCAATAGCACATTTTCTAAATAATCAATAAACATGAAGATGTTAAGAACTGAGGAAATAGCACAGCATTTTATTCAATGAACTATCATGTATGTGGTTTTGAGGCCCAGGATTAATCTCTAGCACAGCCATAAGACAAAGCTTAGAAGTTTTCTACTCAAAAAAAAATTATATATATGACTGACTGGAGGATAATGAGAAATGACCCAACTAAATTCTGTCTATGAGTAGTACATGGACAAGATACTAGTATACATACTAGATAATGTATACATTAGAGTAAAGATAACTTCAAATTTGAGAACATCGAACAGTTCAACCTAGGGGTCAGGAGATTGGACACATAGTAGTAATGCATGCATACGCTTCATTATACAAGACAACCCATGTTGGATCTCCCAGCACCACCTGGGAGCACAATCTGAGACAAGTATTGCATATCTCTCTTCACTTTCTCTCCCTCTCAGAGTTGATGGAGTCATGCAGACACTAAGCCCTGATTAATAAAGTTGCACACATGCACACACACACACACACACACACACACACATACACACACAAAGAAAGGAGAAGGAAAATAAAGAAAAATGTTTCAATAAATAACAAATAAAAAATACTATATATATTATATATATTCAATTAATAAATATAAAATATTGGAAGCAAAAACTGATAGAATTAAGAACATACAGGCACATTCACACTTATAGTTGTAGAAATCAACATTAATCTCTCAATAATGGTAGAACAGCTAGACAGAAAATTATCAAGGATATAAAACTCAAAGTATTGTCATTCAAAAGAGAAAACATGTTCTGTGTGTGAGTGTGTGTGTGTGTATGTGTGCATACTTGAGTATATCTATAATAGTTTTTTATATTATATCCTTCATAGCTAATTATACTATGTATTCAGGATACAGCTCAGTGATCTCTATGTCTAATATATTCTTTTTTTTTTTAAATTTTTTATTTAAGAAAGGATTAGTGAACAAAAGCATAAGGTAGGAGGGGTACAACTCCACACAATTCCCACCACCCAATCCCCATAACCCACCCCCTCCCATGGTAGCTTTCCCATTCTCTATCCCTCTAGGAGCATGGACCCAGGGTCGTTGAGGGTTGCAGAAGGTAGAAGGTCTGGCTTCTGTAATTGCTTCCCCGCTGAACATGGGCGTTGACTGGTCGGTCCATACCCCCAGTCTGCCTCTCTCTTTCCCTAGTAAGGTGTGTCTCTGGGGAAGCTGAGCTCCAGGGCACATTGGTGGGGTCTTCAATCCAGGGAAGCCTGGCCAGCATCCTGGTGGCATCTGGAACCCGGTGATTGAAAAGAGAGTTAACATATGAAGCCAAATAATTTGTTGAGCAATCCTGGATCCCAAGCTTGGAATAGTGGAGAGGAAGTGTTAGGGAGGTACTCACTGCAAACTCTAGTGTAATCCTGCTTTCAGGTATATATTTTGCAGTAGTTTATGGATACGTGTGCACATAAGCTCTCTCTCACAGAAACTGGTGTATATCTAGGTTATGGGACTTTGTTAGAAAGTGAACTACCTGAGATGAAATTAGAGTGTACTATTAAAGGAAAGGTCTCACCCGAGTAATGAAGCTGAAGGGTTGTCATTCCACACGTGAAGTCTCTGGATACAGTCTGAGGTGAAGCATGTTGAGATGGCAATCGTTGCTTTGGTTAGGTTGTGATCGGCGGATGCAATATTATTTGGTTTGGATTGGGAGATGCATACGGGAAAGTGGGCCCTATCCAAGGGTTCCAGGACTGGGGGAAGTAGGGGCTCTATAGTGAAGATGTGAGGTTCCTGTTGTCTTAGGGTTCAAAAAGACAATCAATAGTTAATATTATTATCACATTATTTGTTAAATGGGTTAACTTTGAAAAGTCCCTTTGTTATGGTTTGCTGGACAGTACCCAGTATCTTGTATATAGCTGTGCTATTGGAAGCTTCTAATCTACTTGGTCTAGGCTTTTGAGAGAGTCCGCATATCAAATACGTAGCCTATATATTAAAAAGATTCAGTTTGTCTTTTGAGAAACTTTGAGACATACAATTGATTTCCCCCTCTCAAATTAATTAACTACTGATTTATATGTCTACATTTTGCTAGGAGTGTACATAAACACCATTCCCACCACCAAAGGACTGTGACCCATATTCTTATCCTATGGTTTTGTCAGTGTTTATATAAATAAACTAATAAAAAAAAGAAATAGGTTTCCCCTTTTCTATACCTTCCCTGATGAAACTCCCAGTGGCATTATAAGCTTCTTCACTTAGACTGTTGTTGCTTATGCCATGAATTTCTTAGGTTTCCTCTTCATGTTCTGTTCTTTTCTACTTCTTGAGGATGTTCATATCAATGATTTACACAGCTACAACCTTGGAGTGATGCTTTTGACAATGAAGGATTGTTTTGTAGGCTTTCTCATTCTTTACAGAGTCTGTGTTACTTCAAAAGAAGTGTATTCCCCAGAATCTTCACATTAAGTCTGATGTCAGGTCCTGTTGTGTCTCCACCCTAAATATCTCTCATAGCTTCCTTTTAGTTGCCACCCCTTTCCAATGACTGGGTGTCGATGTCAGCCTTCATTCCTTGTAATGCTGGATAACAAATGAAGACTAAACTCTGACAAGTCAACTTACTACTTTCTTCCTTTTAAAAATTTATTTATTTATTTATCCCCTTTTGTTGCCCTTGTTTTATTGTTGTAGTTATTATTTTTGTTGATGTCATCGTTGTTGGATAGGACAGAGAGAAATGGAGAGAAGAGGAGAAGACAGAAAGGGGGAGAGAAAGACAGACACCTGCAGACCTGCTACACCATTTGTGAAGCGAGTTACCTGCAGGCGGGGAGCCAGGGGCTCGAGCCAGGATCCTTATGCTGGTCCTCGAGCTTTGTGCTACCTGCGTTTAACCTGCTGTGCTACTGCCTGACTCCCCATCTTGCTGCTTTTTACACCATGTTTAAAGTATTATGTTCACTTCTAAAATGAGCTTATTACACTGGAAAAAAATCTTTGCTAAAAAAAGATTTCCGCCACTCTAAGTTTCCTTAAGGATATGCTCAAACACTCTTCAACATACTCAAATTACAGATTCATAACATTATCAGTAGCAAAGAAACAGCAAGACATATGTATCAATGTTGTGACGTATTTACATACATTCCTTTGGTCAGAACATTGGGATAATGCAGAATTCCTTGGTGAGGAAATGAAGGCAGACTTTCAAGTTATTATCCATAACCATAAAAACAGAAAATGGGGAGAAATGCTTCACACTGAAATTTATGACTGCAAAATCTGTACTCAGTCACTTTAACTGATATCTTTATACTTATACTCCCCTATCCATCCTTTAATCCTAAACACTAATTACAGAACATGCAAGGTTTTATTTATTTATTTATTTATTATACACACAGAGAAGAGTCACATATGTTATGTTAACTTCTTCAGGTATATTTCCATGATTCTGCATTCAGTCTATTTTAGATTACCCTTACAGTCCTCATAGAACTCTATAGAACTTTCTATTGCAGCATATATTTCCCTGGGTTTTAAGTTGGACTTGGCAATGACGCTGGTTATTTTTTATACTGATGAGAATTTTCAGCCTCTATGTGTTTTGTTCCTGAGGCTTGCTTGTGATTTTATCCACACAATTAGCCTTGGCTTGCAGAAGCACCCAGACTGGTGTGAAAATAAACACCTTGCAAGTTAATTTCATAATCAAGTGACTAAGAATATGTGATTAAAAAAGTTTAGCTACCGTGCGTCAGGTCAGGACTATCTATGTAATAAGGCTTCAAATCCAGATATCCTTGTAGGGTTTGTCTGAGTAAAATATTAGTGAAAAAAAGTCCTAGATATTCTGTGACTTCCTATTATTTTTTTCTGCATTCCTATCCTGTTACCAGCAGCCTCCTGCATCAAACATGCCCTTACTGCATCACTGAATATTTGGTTCAGTCTACAATATTAGGAATAACTTAGTAAACACCTGTGGTAAGCATGGTTAAGTAAGGTGGGGTATGGTTCAAGATCAATATTTTTTTAGGTGAATGAGCAAATTTTCTTGTACCATTTGCTGAAAATATCATCTTCCTCCACTGAATTAATATTCTTTGTTTGGATCTATTTGGATGTTGTTTATTCAGTTTCACTGACTAATTTGTACTTTGGTCAATTATATTGTCTTGATTTCTGTCATCTAGAACATAACTTGAAAGCAATAGTTTGCATCTTTCAATCTTTCTCTTTTCCAAACTGATTTTGCTATCTCAATTTTCTGCTTTTCAAAATGAATGTAGAATTTTGGGCCTGAACCAGATACAGCAGCATATCAAAAAGATTGTTCAACATGACCAAGTGGGATTCATCCCAGGAATGCAAGGCTGGTTCAACATCCCTAAGTCAATCAATGTCATTCACCACATCAATAAAAGCAAAGCCAAAAACCACATGATTATCTCAATAGATGCAGAGAAAGCCTTTGACAAAATCCAATACCCATTCATGCTCAAAACTCTACAAAAAACAGGAATAGATGAGAAATTCCTCAAGATAGTGGAGTCTATATATAGCAAACCTACAGCCAACATCATACTCAATGGACAGAAGGTGAAACCATTCCCCCTCAAATCGGGGACTAGACAGGGCTGTCCACTGTCACCGTTACTCTTCAACATAGTATTAGAAGTTCTTGCCATAGCAAGCAGGCAAGAGAAAGAAATCAAAGGAACACAGATTGGAAGGGAAGAAGTCAAGCTCCCACTATTTGCAGATGATATGATAGTATACATAGAAAAACCTAAAGAATCCAGCAGAAAACTACTGGAAGTTATTAGGCAATATAGCAAGGTGTCAGGCTACAAAATCAATGTACAAAAATCAGTGGTGTTACTTTAAATCTGAAGAAGAAGACATCCAGAAATCACTCCCATTTACTGTTTCAGCAAAATCAATAAAATACCTAGGAATAAAGTTGACCAAAGAAGTGAAAGACTCGTGTACTGAAAACTATGAGTCGCTACTCAAGGAAATAAAAACTGATACCAAGAAATGGAAAGATATCCCATGAGCATGGATTGGAAGAATAAATATCATCAAAATGAATATTCTCCCCAGAGACATATACAAATTTAATGCAATGCCCATGAAAGTTCCACCAAGCTTCTTTAAGAGAATAGAACAAACACTATAATCATTTATCTGGAACCTGAAAACACCTAGAATTGCCAAAACCATCTTGAGGAAAAGAAACAGAAATGGAGGCATCACACTCCCAGACCTTAAACTATATTATAAAGCCATCATCATCAAAACAGCATGGTACTGGAACAAAAATAGGCACACAGACCAGTGGAACAGACTTGAAAGCCCAGAAATAAACCCCCACACCTATAGACATCTAATCTTTGATAAGGGAGCCCAAAGGATTACTGGAAGAAGGAGGCTCTCTTCAATAAATTGTGCTGGGAAAACTGGGTTGTAACATGCAGAAGAATGAAATTGAACCACTTTATCTCACCAGAAACAAAAATCAACTCCAAATGGATCAAAGACCTAGATGTCAGACCAGAAACAATCAAATACTTAGATGAAAGCATTGGTAAAACACTTTCCCACCTAAACCTCAAGGGCATCTTTGATGAAATAAAACCAATTGCAAGAAAGACTAAAGCAGAAACAAACCAATGGGACTACATCAAATTGAAAAGCTTCTGCACAGCCAAAAAAATATTAAACAAACAAAGAGACCCCTCACAGAATGGAAGAAGGTCTTCAAATGCCATACATCAGACAAGAAACTAATCACCAAAATATATAAAGAGCTCAGCAAACTTAGCAACAAAAAAGCAAATGACCCCATGCAAAAATGGGCAGAGGACATGAACAAAACATTCACCTCTGAGGACATCCAAAAGGCTAACAAACATATGAAAAACTGCTCTAGGTCACTGATTGTCAGAGAAATGCAAATTAAGACAACATTGAGATACCATCTCACTCCTGTAAGAATGACATACATCAAAAAGAACAGCAGCAACAAATGCTGGAGAGGCTGTGGGGACAGAGGCACCCTTTTGCATTTCTGCTGGGAATGTAAATTGGTCCAGCCTCTGTGGAGAGCAGTCTGGAAAACTCTCACAAGGCTAGACATGGACCTTCCATATGATCCATGGATCCTTCCATATGAACCACTCCTGGGGTTATACCCCAAGGACTCCATAACACCCAACCAAAAAGAGTTGTGTACTCCTATGTTCATAGCAGCACAATTCATAATAGCTAAAACCTGGAAGCAACACAGGTGCCCAACAACAGATGAGTGGCTGAGAATACTGCGGTATATATGCACAATGGAATACTATGCAGCTATCAAGAACAATGAACCCACCTTCTCTGACCCATATTGGACAGAGCTAGAAGGAATTATGTTAAGTGAGCTAAGTCAGAAAGATAAAGATGAGTATGGGATGATCCCACTCATCAACAGAAGTTGAGAAAGAAGATCTGAAAGGGAAACTAAAAGCAGGATCTGACTAAATTGAAAGTAGGGCACCAAAGTAAAAACCCTGTGGTGAGGGGTAAACATGCAGCTTCCTGGGCTGGTGAGGGTTGGATGGGTGGGATGGGTCACAGTGTTTTGGTGGTGGGAATGGTGTTTATGTATACTCCTAGTAAAGTGTAGTCATATAAATCACTAGTTAATTAATATGAGAGGGGGGAAATTAATTGTATGTCTCGAAGTTTTTAAAACACAGACTGAGTCTTTTTAATATTGGCTGTGTATTTGATATGCGGACTCTCTCAAAAGCCTAGACTAAGTAGATCAGAAGCAACCAATGGCACAGCTACATAAAGATACTGTATACTATACAGCAAACCCTAACAAAAGGAGTTTTCAAAGTTACCAAATTACCAAATAATGTGATGATAACATTAACTATCCATTGTCTTTTTGAACCCTAAGACAGCAGGAACCTCACATCTCCACTATAGAGCCTATATTTCCCCCAGTCCTGGAACCTTAGGGTAGGGCCCACTTTCCCACATGCCTCTCCCAATCCATATCAAATAATATTGCATTTGCTGATTGCAACCTAATCAACGCAACGATTGACACCTCAACACGCTTCAGCTCAGACTATGTCCAGAGACTCCAGGAGTGAAATGACAACCCTTCAGCTTCATTACTGAATACTATGAAAGGAAAGATCAGACCTTTCCTTTCATAGTATTCTCTAATTCCATCCCAATCGGTTTACTTTCTAACAAAGCCCCAAAACCTAGATATAGACCAGGTTCTGTGAGAGAGAGCATATGTTCACACATATCCATAAACTACTGCAAAATATATATATGAAATCAGAAGTACACTAGAGTTTGCAGTGAGTACCCCCTAACACTTCCTCTCCACTATTCCAAGCTTTGGGTCCATGATTGCTCAACAATTTGTTTGGCTTCGTATGTTAACTCTCTTTTCAGTTACCAGGTTCCAGATGCCATCAGGATGCTGGCCAGGCTTCCCTAGACTGAAGACCCCACCAATGTGTCCTGGAGCTCATCTTCCCCAGAGACCCAGCCTACTAGGGAAAGAGAGAGGCAGACTGGGAGTATGGACTGACCAGTCAACACCCAAGTTCAGCTGGGAAGCAATTACAGAAGCCAGACCTTCTACCTTCTGCAACCCACAATGACCCTGGGT
The DNA here is from genome assembly GCF_950295315.1 of Erinaceus europaeus. Classification (NCBI taxonomy): domain Eukaryota; kingdom Metazoa; phylum Chordata; class Mammalia; order Eulipotyphla; family Erinaceidae; genus Erinaceus; species Erinaceus europaeus. The sequence goes on from NC_080162.1 coordinate 197,479,000, forward strand.
CCATGCTCCCAGAGGGATAGAGAATGGGAAAGATATCAGGGGAGGGGGTGGGTTATGGAGACTGGGTGGTGGGAATTGTGTGGAGTTGTACCCCTCCTACCCTATGGTTTTGTTAATTTATCCTTTCTTAAATAAAAAATAAATTAAAAAAAAAGAATTTGGGGCCTGGTAAAAGAGTTCATTTGGGAGCAGATATGTGTTGTGTTGCACTTGATTTAGGTTCAAGCATATTTCACCCAGAAATGGGGAAAAACGCCTGTTTGTTAGTATCTTCAGTCTTTATCTGTCTCTGTCATTCTATATGAAATAATATCAACCCACAGTGCTTAAACTCAAAGATGATAAGATAATAAAGTTATAATTTTCTTATTGATTGATAAAAACATTGTTAATATCTTCTTTAGGGATATTTTCGATCTATAAATAAACTTGTCACCCTTTAAATCTTAACTGCATACAATCTTACAATATATTGTAACATGACATTTTGGATTAATGTAGGCTTCCTTTAATTTCTTTCATCAATTTTTGTATAAATATTCCACATAAGTTAGTTTTATTCAGTGTTTCATTTTTATGTTTTTTTTAACCATTCAGTTGTTATGTACAATTCATGCATTTTTTGTATGTTGATTTTGCATCCAGTTATCTTAATACAAAACACTTTGACGTTTCAATAATCACTAACGATAGCGCTATACGTTTCTGGCCTAAAGTGGTGCACAGTATTGATCCTGGCACCTCTCAGCCTTAGGCATAAAAGTTTGTTTTATAATCATTATATACTCCCTCTGCCAATTCTCAGTTTTCTTATACCACAATTTCTTAATTGGTCATGAATTATTTTTATTTTAATACATGGTTGCAATAAATTTGCACACATGGATATTTCAAATTAATAATATATATATATATATATATATATATATATATCTTTGTAATGTTACCTTCCATTATTTGTCTAATTTGATATATAAACATAATGCTGGAATTATAAAATGAATTCAGAAATGCCTTTTAAATTCCACAGATAGATTGATTATGTATAGATATAGTATTATTTATTTTCAGTCACTTGGCAGAACTGCTGTTGAGTGTTTTTCAGTCAGTAGTTTTTATTTTAGAAGATATTCCATTTCCTCAATATCATCTTCCCGTGAGAGGTGTCTGCAAAACACTCTCACCCTCCAAATTAGACCCTTTTCCACCACTGTGTACAAGGGCCTTAATCTTCTCTCTATTCCTGCCCTTCTATTCTTTTTTAATTTTTTTAAAAAATATTTTATTTATGTATTATTGGATAGAGACAGAGAAATTGACAGGGGAGAGACAGAGAGGGAAAGAGACAGAGAGACACTTGCAGCACTGCTTCACCACTAGTGAAGCTGTCCCCCTGCAGGTGGGGACCAGGGGCTTGAACCTGGGTCCCTGTGCACTGTAATGCGAACACTGAATCATGTGTATCAACCACTTGGCACCCCCTCTTCCTCTTCTTTCTCCAGTCTCTTGCTTTGGTAGACTACACCATACCCAGTCCACATTTCACTTTGTGTTTTCCTTTTTAATCTTCACTTATAAGTGAGATCATACAGCATTTTTTCTTCTATTTTGGCACATCTAATTTTGGAGAATTTGGTCATATTTTTTATTCACTATGAAGCAAAGGGGCTGACTTCATAATTTTTAGCCACTACATAATGTCCCACTGTGTATACATACCACAACTTTCTTAGCTACTCATATGCCCATTGCCATTGGACATATGGAGAGCTTCTAAGGTTGGTCTATTACAAATTGTGTTGATCTGCATATAAGTGTACACACATCTTTGCTAATGGATGTTTTTGTTTCCTCTGGAAAAATCCCTGGGAGAGAAATTGCTGGGTCATAGAATAGGTCTATTTGAAGTGTTCTGAGAAGTGAACAGACATTTCTCTACAAGATTTATACCAATTTATATGTCCATGATCAGTGTAGAGTGTTCCTTTCCCTGACATCTTAGAAATAATTTGTTTTAGTCCCCTCTAATGTATGACATTCTTATAGTTGTAAAATAGCGTTTCTTTGTTGTTTATTTCTGCACTTCTCTAACAGTTGATACATTGGAACACTTGTTCAGGTGTCTGTTGGCATTCTGGTTCTCTTCTTCAGTCTAACGCTCCCACGCATTTATTCTCGTTCTCTTCTTCAGTGAATATTCTGTCCATATCCTTTACCTTTTTTTTTTTTGGAGTTGCTTTTTTAAAATTATCATTACTACTGAGTTTGATGAGCTCTTTATATATTTTTGTAATTGGTATTTATCTGACACATGTCAAATAAATATCTCCTGTAGCTCCTCTTCCTGTTCCCCTGTTCCGGTGATTATTCCTTTTGCTGTGCAGTTAACACAGAGTGTAACTCTAGCTTATGTTGCCATGGTTTCACAGAGAGCGATACTGAAGCGGCCAGGCAGTTGCCATCTTGGATCTTTTCCATCTGTCTTGCACAGTGATACTCTCTCTTGAATTTCTGATAATTGCATGCGAGTTCTATAATTTTCTTTCTGTCAATGTGATTATGTATTTATTGGTATCATGATTCATGTTATAATATTGTTGTACATTCCTTTATGTTCTATCCATCTTTCTTTTATCAATTAATTATAATCTATTCTTATGTGATTAATTTATTTTACTTGCTCTGGGTTGTCATTGGACTTTTCTTCAGTTATTATCATTGATGTTCTAGTGGCTTATCAAATTTCACTATTTTAGTGCTGTAGCAGTCATTGGACTTTTATTTACTTATTATCAGTGGCTTATCAAATTATAATATTTTAGTGCTGTAGCTTTATAACAAATCATGGGTTATGAGTCAACACAACTACCTAACTAAGAAGCCTGCATTCTCACACACAGTATCTTTTACCCCCATAGCCACCACAGTTCTCCAAATCTTGACTAATATTTGTTTCTTTTTTGGTTGGTGTAGGCCATCCTTACATGTGCTACACGATATCTCATTATGTGTTAATTTTCATTTCCCTAATAAATAGTCTGTGATCCATCTCAATGCCTTTTTTAGAGAACTATTTCACTATTTTGTCCAGATGTCACTGGATTGTTTTTGTCGTTCCAAATGATTTCTCTGCAAGTTTCAAAACTGACTTCCTATCAAATGTGTAACATGCAAACATCAGATTTCAGGCTCAGGCAAAAACAAACAAACAACAACAGCAACAACAAAAACACTAGTATAGCTACAGGCCCTTTGAAATATAACTAACATATGCCTACTAGCTATCTACAAAATGGAGGATCCCCCAATGCTTCACCTGTACTGTTCCAGCCTTTAGGTCCATGATTGTCCAACAGTGTCTTTGGCTTTGTAGATTAACTCTCTTTTCAGCCATCAGGTTCCAGATGCTAGCAGGATGTGACCAGACTTTTCTGGACAGACAGCCCCACCAATGTGCCTTGTAGCTCTGCCTCCCCAGAGCTCTTCCCCACTAGGGAAAAAGAGAGACAGGCTGGGAGTATGGATAAACCTGTCAATGCCCATGTTCAGCAGGGAAGCAATTACAGAATCAGACCTTCAACATTAGGCATCCCACAATGATCCTGGGTCCATACTCCCAAAGGGTTAAGAGAGCAGGAAAGCGGGGGGGGGGGGGGGATCCCAGAAGATGGCGGACTGAGAAGCTGCTAGTGGCTGAGCTCTGACCACATCTCCTGGAAACAGTAGGATTATCTGCCTTTAGCAGGCCAGCCAATAAGGGGTCCTAGCGGTGACACCAAGGAGGTGACTATTACTTAATTTGGGTTAAGAATTAGAGTAGGGGAAAAAAAAGGGGGGGGAATTTTTTTTTCTTCCTTTTAATTTTCAAGCATACCTCCTTCCTGTCACCCCCCCACCCCCCCGTAACCAGTCCCTGGGGAACAGCTCATAGCAGGGGAGGGGAGCTCCTTTACTTTAGAAAATTCCTGCCACACCAGGGAGTATCATTAATTCTAAGTCTATACCATTCTGAAACCTCTGGCCTTTTTTCTTTCTAAGTAGCCAACCCCCCCCACCTCACCCCACATAACTAATTAAATAATTAAAAGTAAACACACACACACAAAAAAAACCCTTTCTTTTCACTGCCCTTTTATGACTATTCTTTTTCTTATCTTTTTCTTTTTTTTCTCTCTCCCTTTTTTCTCTCTTTTTCTCATTCTTGTCATCCCTTCTTCCTTAATCCTACAGCTTCCAAAGTCACAGCCCCGAGCCCCCACACCAACAAACAGTGTGCTTTTTGAATTCACTGATACACATTTGGGAATTTCCTTTCACTGCTCTTTAATTACAGCTCTTTTTCTTATCTTTTCCCATTTCTCTCTCTCTCGTCTCTCTCTCTCTCGATTTTTTTTAATCTTGTCATACGCTTCTTCCTTCTTCTTTGCCTTTCTGAATTTGTGAATTATTTTGGGGAAGAAATATGACTCAGAATGGACTCTCTATCTGTGTATCTCTGTTCTAGTTCCCCTTCCCCTCTTGTTACCCCTAGAATATACAGTGGATAGTAGATTTGCATAACTGTCTATTCTTGCTATCCTTTCTTTCTTTTCTCTTTCTTCACTGGGATTTGGTTACTATTTTTTCACGGATTGGAGAAATTGTTTGGCTAACTGGTAACGATTAAACTACTTCAATACTTGCTTCAGTTGCTACTGTAAATCCTGAGGTTGGTGAGTGCAATTGTAATAAAGATATTTAGTACAGTGTTACTTGTACTCAAGACACAACAACTGAACAACAAAGCAAAAAAAATAAACACATAAATAAAAAAATGGGTAGATAAAAAACAAATAAAACTGCTACTCCAATGAATGAAGACAAGAGCCCAGAAGAAACTACAAATCAGCCAGAAGTAACCATAGATAAGAAAAGTATGCAAGCAATAATAAACTTATTAATCACAGAAATGAAAACAACATTGGAGGAAAGGAATGGCAGTATTAGGGAAACAATAGTTGAGACCCCCAAGGAAAACACTGATTATTTTGAGGCAATTAGAGAACTGAAAGCTGAAATAGCTGTAATGAAGAAAGAAGCTGAGGCAAGGGAAAGCAGACTAATAGAGGCAGAAAACAGAATTATTCACAGAGGATGAGCTAGAGAAAATGAAGAAAGAGGTGAAAGAGCTCAAAAAGAGATTGAGAGACACTGAAAACAACAACATATGGGATGATCTCAAAAGAAGTAACATTCGTATAATTGGCCTGCTAGAGGAAGAAAGAGAGGAAGGGGAAGCAAACATTCTAGAGGAAATAATAGAAGAAAACTTTGCAGAGCTGAATAACAGAAAGGACATCAAGATTCAAGAGGCTCAGCGAGTACCAAACAGAATCAACCCAGACCTGAAGACACCAAGACACATCATAGTCACAATGAGAAGAAGTAAGGATAAAGAAAGGATCCTAAAGGCTGCAAGAGAGAAACAAACAGTCACATACAAGGGAAAACCCATAAGATTATCTGCAGACTTCTCCACTCAAACTCTAAAAGCCAGAAGGGAGTGGCAAGATATCTATCGATCCCTGAATGAAAAAGCGTTTCAACGAAGGATAATATATCCTGCTAGACTTTCATTCAAAATATATGGAGGGATCAAAACCTTCTTAGATAAACACCACTTAAAGGAGGCAACCATCACTAAGCCGGCCCTGAAAGAGGTTCTAAAAGACCTCTTATAAACAAGAACATCACTATAATACTTGCAATATATCACAGCAAACAAATTTTTTTTGAACAATGGCACTACAATACATTAAATCCATAATATCAATAAATGTCAATGGCTTAAACTCACCCATCAAAAGACACAGGGTGGGGGGATGGATCAGAAAACATAACCCAACCATATGCTGCTTGCAAGAATCCATCTGTCACAACAAGATAAACACCGACTTAAAGTGAAAGGTTGGAAAACTATCATACAAGCTAACGGACCACAAAAAAGGGCAGGAACAGCCATTCTCATCTCAGGCACGATAGATTTTAAATTAAATAAAGTAATAAAACATAGGCAAGGACATTACATAATGATTAGAGGATCAATCCGCCAAGAAGATTTAACAATTATTAACATCTATGCACCCAATGAGGGACAATCTAAATACATCAAGAAAGAATTTCAAAAATACATCAATAGTAATACAATAATAGTGGGAGACTTCAATACCCCACTCTCACACTTAGACAGATCAACAAAGCATAGAACCAATAAAGATACAAGATAATTGAATGAAGAGATCTACAGACTAGACCTCTTGTACATTTTCAGACTCCTCCACCCCAAAAAACTGGAATACACCTTCTTTTCAAATCCACATAACACATACTCAAGGATAGACCACATGTTAGGCCACAAAGACAGCATCAATAAATTCAAGAGCATTGAAATTATCCTAAGTATCTTTTCAGACCACAGTGGAGTAAAACTAACATTTAACAACAAACAGAAAATTATTAAAAGACACAGAATTTGGAAACTAAACAACATGCTCCTTAAGAACCACTGGGTCAGAGACTCACTCAAGCAGGAAATTCCAATGTTCCTGGAAACTAATGAAAATGAAGACACAACCTATCAAAATATTTGGGACACAGTTAAAGCAGTATTGAGAGGGAAACTTATAGCCATACAATCACATATTAAACACCAAGAAGAAGCTCAAATGAACAACCTTACTGCACACCGCAAGGACTTAGAGGAAGAGGAACAAAGGAACCCTAAAGCAACCAGGACAGAAATCACTAAAGTTAGAGCAGAAATAAACAACATCAAAAATAAAAGAAACATACAAAAGATCAATGAAGCCAAATGTTGGTTCTTTGAAAGATTAAACAAAATTGACAAACCCCTAGCCAGACACATCAAACAAAAAAGAGAGAAGACTCAAATTAATAGAATTGTAAATGATGGAGGAGATATCATAACTGACACCATAATCCAGAGAATCCTGCGAAACTTCTGTACACCAATCTAGAGAATCTGGAAGAAATGGAACAATTCCTAGAAACATATGCCCTTCCAAAACTGAACCAAGAAGAACTACAAAATCTAAATGAACCAATCACAGACAAAGAAATTGAAACCGTTATTAAGAATCTCCCCAACAACAAAAGTCCTGGACCTGATGGCTTCACAAACGAATTCTACAAAACTTTCAGGAAACAGTTAATACCCATACTTCTTAAGCTACTCCATAAGATTGAAGAAACAGGAATACTCCCTTCCACCTTCTATGAAGCCAACATCACCCTGATACCAAAAGCCGATAGGGACAGAACAAAAAAGGGAAACTACAGACCAATATCTCTGATGAACATAGATGCCAAAATATTAAACAAGATCTTGGCCAACCGGATACAGCAACATATCAAAAAGGTTGTTCATCATGACCAATTGGGATTCATCCCAGGAACGCAAGGCTGGTTCAACATCTGTAAGTCAATCAATGTCATTCACCACATCAATAAAAGCAAAGCCAAAAACCACATGATTATCTCAATAGATGCAGAGTAAACCTTTGACAAAATCCAACACACATTCATGCTCAAAACTCTACAAAAAATGGGAATAGATGGGAAATTCCTCATGATAGTAGAGTCTATATAGCAAACCTACAGCCATTATCATACTCAATGGACAGAAGGTGAAACCATTCCCCCTCAGATCGGGGACTAGACAGGGCTGTCCACTGTCAACCGTTACTCTTCAATATAGTATTGGAAGTTCTTGCCGTAGCAAGCAGGCAAGAGAAAGAAATCAAAGGAATACAGATTGGAAGGGAAGAAGTCAAGCTCTCACTATCTGCAGATGATATGATAGTATACATAGAAAGACCTAAAGAATCCAGCAGAAAATTACTGGAAGTTATTAAGCAATATAGCAAGGTATCAGGCTACAAAATCAATGTACAATAATCAGTGGCATTTATGCAAACACTAAATCTGAAGAAGACATTCAGAAATCACTCCCATTTACTGTTTCAGCAAAATCAATCAAATACCTAGGAATAAAGTTGACCAAAAAAGTGAAAGACTTGTATGCTGAAAACTATGAGTCGCTACTCAAGGAAATAGAAACTGATACCAAGAAATGGAAAGATATCCCATGAGCATGGATAGGACGAATAAATATCATCAAAATGAATATTCTCCCCAGAGCCATATACAAATTTAATGCAATAGCCATCAAAGTTCCACCAAGCTTCTTTAAGAGAATAGAACAAACACTACAATCATTTATCTGGAACCTGAAAACACCTAGAATTGCCAAAACCATCTTGAGGAAAAGAAACAGAAATGGAGGCATCACACTCCCAGACCTTAAACTATATTATAAAGCCATCATCATCAAAACAGCATGGTACTGGAACAAAAATAGGCACACAGACCAGTGGAACAGAATCGAAAGCCCAGAAATAAATCCCCACACCTATGGACATCTAATCTTTGATAAGGGGGCCCAAAGGATTAAATGGAAAAAGGAAGCTCTCTTCAATAAATGGTGCTGGGAAAACTGGGCTGTAACATGCAGAAGAATGAAATTGAACCACTTTATCTCACCAGAAACAAAAATCAACTCCAAATGGATCAAAGACCTAGATGTCATACCAGAAACAATCAAATACTTAGAGGAAAACATTGGTAAAACAGTTTCCCACCTACACCTCAAGGACATCTTTGATGAATCAAACACAATTGCAAGGAAGACTAAAGCAGAAACAAACCATTGGGACTACATCAAATTGAAAAGCTTCTACACATCCAAAGAAACTATTAAACAAACGGAGAGACCCCTCAAAGAATGCAAGAAGATCTTCACATGCCATACATCAGACAAGAAACTAATCACCAAAATATATAAAGAGCTCAGCAAAGTTAGCACCAAGAAAGCAAATGAGCCCATCCAAAAATGGGCAGAGGATATGAACAAAACATTCACTACAGAGGAGATCCAAAAGGCTAACAAACATATGAAAAACTGCTCTAGGTCACTGATTGTCAGAGAAATGCAAATTAAGACAACACTAAGATGCCACCTCACTCCTGTAAGAATGGCATACATCAAAAAGGACAGCAGCAACAAATGCTGGAAAGGTTGTGGGGATAGAGGAACCCTTTTCCATTGGTGGTGGGAATGTAAATTGGTACAGCCTCTGTGGAGAGCAGTCTGGAAAACTCTCAGAAGGCTAGACATGGACATTCCATATGATCCAGTAATTCCTCTCCTGGGGTTATTCCCCAAGGACTCCATAACACCCAATCAAAAAGACTCCTATGTTTATAGCAGCACAATTCATAATAGTTAAAACCTGGAAGCAACCCAGGTGCCCAACTACAGATGAGTGGCTGAGAAAGCTTTGGTATATATACACAATGGAATACTATGCAGCTATCAAGAACAATGAACCCACCTTCTCTTACCCATCTTGGACAGAGCTATTAGGAATTATGTTAAGTGAACTAAGTCTGAAAGATAAAGATGAGTATGGGATGATCCCACTCATCAACAGAAGTTGAGTAAGAAGATCTGAAAGGGAAACTAAAAGCAGGACCTGACCAAATTGTAATTAGGGAACCAAAGTAAAAACCCTGTGGTGAGGGGCAGACATGCAGCTTCATGGGCCAGTGGTGGGTGGGAATGGGTGGAAGGGATGGGTCACAGTCTTTTGGTGGTGGGAATGGTGTTTATGTACACTCCTATCAATATGTAGACATATAAATCAGTAGTTAATCAATATGAGAGGGGAAAAATCAATTGTATGCCTCAAAGTTTCTCAAAACACAAACTGAATCTTTTTAACATTTAGGCTGTGTATTTGATATGCGGACTCTCTCAAAAGCCTAGACCTAGTAGATTAGAAGCATCCAATAGCACAACTATATACAAGATACTGTATACTGTACAGCAAACCATAACAAAAGGACTTTTCAAAATTAACCCAATTTCCAAATAATGTGATGATAACATTAACTATCGATTGTCTTTTTGAACCCTAAGACAGCAGGAACCTCACATCTCCACTATAGAGCCCCTCCTTCCCCCAGTCATGGAACCCTTAGATAGGGCCCACTTTCCCGTATGCCACTCCCAATCCATACCAAATAATATTGCATCCGCCGATCACAACCTAACCAATGCAACGATTGCCACCTCAACATGCTTCACCTCAGAAGTCCAGAGACTTCACGTGTGGAATGACAACCCAACAGCTTCATTACTCAGGTGAGACTTTTCCTTTTATAGTACACTCTAATTTCATCTCAGGTGGTTCACTTTCTAACAAAGTCCCATAACCTAGATATATACCAGTTTCTAGGACAGAGAGCTTATGTTCACAAGTATCCATAAACTACTGCAAAATATATACCTGAAAGCAGAAATACACTAGAGTTTGCAGTGAGTACCTCCCTAACATTTCCTCTCCAATATTCCAAGCTTTGGGTTCATGATTGCTCTACAATTTGTTTGGCTTAGTATGTTAACTCTCTTTTCAATCACCAGGTTCCAGATGCCACCAGGATGCTGGCCAGGCTTCCCTGGATTGAAGACCCCACCAATGTGTCCTGGAGCTAAGCTTCCCCAGAGACACACCCTACCAGTGAAAGAGAGAGGCAGACTGGGGGTATGGACCGACCAGTCAACGCCCATGTTCAGCGGGGAAGCAATTACAGAAGCCAGACCTTCTACCTTCTGCAACCCTCAGTTACCCTGGGTCCATGCTCCCAGAGGGATAGAGAAGGGGAAAGCTATCAGGGGAGGGGGTGGTTTATGGAGACTGTGGAGACTGGGTGGTGGGAATTGTGTGGAGTTGTACCCCTCCTATCTTATGGTTTTGTTAATCAATCCTTTCTTAAATAAAAAAAATGTAAACAAAGAAAAAAAAGAGAGTAGGAAAGCTATCAGAGGAGGAGATGGTATATGGAGGTCTGGTGGTAGGAACTGTGAGAATCTGTACCCCTCTTACCTATGTTTTTGTCAATGTTTCCTTTTTATAAATAAAAAATTTTAAAAAACAACAAATATTTTAGACCAGTTGTTAGGTTACTTTTGCAATCATTGTATCATTTTCTTTCAATATATAAAACCTTTTTTGGGAGGGGGAGACAGCAATGGTTATGCAAACCAACTCTCATGCCTGAGGCTCCCAAGTCCCAGGTTCAATCCCCTATACCACCATAAGCCAGAGTTGAGCAGTGCTCTGGTGTTTCTGTGTGTGTTTGTTTCTCTCTCTCTTCATCTCTCTCAAAAATTAAAAAAAAATTAAAAAATATATATTCAAAATAACTTTTTCATCTGAGTCTCATTTGTTGATTTGTTCTGTAGTTTTCCTTGTCCACAGAGTTGAAAAAATAAATATATCTGAAGTATTTCACCCGTGTTTTTTCATGAAGTTCATAATTTGAATCATAATATTTAATGTATTTGGAATTAATTTTAATGTAAATCATTGAGAGATGTGTAGTTTCATTTCTTCTACATGTAATTGGCATGTTTTCCAACTACTATTTTGTATACTGGTTTCTTTTCAATGTTAAGTTGTTTTGTTTCTTTGCCCCATATTTGATTTCAATATATACATGATTTTATTTCTGGTTTATCTATCTATTTCATTGGTCTGAATGTCTGTATTTGTCCTGTAATAAAAGTGTATCCGTTACTAGTACTCTACAGTATAGTTAGAAGTTGGGGAGCAAGCACAGTGTCTTTTTTTTGCTATTTTAATTTTCTCTCAGAATTTTTTTGGCTACCCATCCTCTTTTGTGGTTCCACACAACTGCATTAAGTCATTGGATCTATAATTCCCTTCAACTAAAAGGGTCATTACAATACTATAAATTCATTTAGCTATGAAATTCAAACAGTTTTTATGGTGTGTGTGTGCTTCAAGCTATTTATTTTATTATATTGTTTTCATTGCAGAGGTCCTTAATTGTTTTTGTTTGTTTGCTCTTGTTTATTTAGATTTACTCCAATGTCATTTTGCTCAATTGCAAATGGAACTCATTCTTTTATTTTCCTTTTTTTTCCTTTTTTTCTCCCCCCCCCCCCTTATTTTCCTTTTCTTAGACTCATTGTTTGCATTAACAAACATCAAAGTTTTTTCTTTTATACATTGATAATGTAATAGAAAAACCCCGAGACTCCACAAAAAAAAAAAAAAAAAACTATTAGGGATGTTCTGTAAATTAAGTAAAGTGTCAAAGTGTTTAGCAGATATAATTTTAAAAAATAGTGATTTAGTATTGATTTACAAAGTTATGAGATAACAGAAGTATGCTCTACAACTTTCTCACCACCTGAATTTGGTGTTCCCTTACCCTCCATTGGAAACTGCAGCAGTTCTCCCTAGATCATAGATATGGGTTGACTATTTGTTATTTTATTAATGATTTAATATTGATTTTCAAAATAAAAATATAACAGGATACAACTCCATACCATTCCTACCATCAGAGTTCTGAATCCCTGGTCCCTCCACTGTAAGCTACAGCAATTCTCTAAAGGTTGCAGATAGCAGTTAACTATTATTTATACAACTATCTGTCTACATATTTTAAAGGTTATATATACATACATACACACATTTGTTTCTGTAGTTCTGACTTCTCTTCCTTTAAGTCACACATACTACTTCCAAGTGCTTATTTTTATTTTTGTTTTTTTTTTCCTCTCTTTTCTCTCCTAGTCTGAATGTAATAGGAATTCAGAACCCTCTGGTCATCTCCCCCTAATATTTACCCCTCTGTGGATATGGATCTAAACTTTTTATGGGGTGCAGAAGTTAAAATGTCTGGTTTCTGTAATCGTTTCTCTTTCTCACTTTTTCTTTTTCTTTATTTATAAAATAAAAAAAAAACAGAAAATAGCTACAAAACCATAGAATAAGATGGCTAAAATTCTATACATTTCCCACCACCAGAGTTCCATAGCCCATCCTCTCCATTCCCTCAAGAAGCTTTTGTATTCCTTATCTCTCTGGGAGCATGGACCCACGATCAATATGAGGTGCAGAGGGTGGAAAGTCTGGCTTCTATAATTGCTTCTCCACTGAAGACAGGCATTGGCAGGTTGATGCATACTTCTAGCCTGGCCCTGTCTGTACCTACTGGGGCAGGGCTCTGAAAAGGTGGGGCTCCAGGGTACTGTGGTGAGGCCTTATGTCCACTTGAGTCAGGTTGGTGTCTTGGTAGCATCTGCAACTTTGTGTTTGAAACGTGTATTCTATTGTATCCTTCTTTCTTGTGGGAATCAGTTCAGGAGTTCTTGTAAGGTGGGGTTGATTGTGGCAAATTCCTTTAGTTCTTGAATTAAACAAAGGCATTGGCATGCTAATCCATATCCCCAGCTTCTTTCTATATTTCTCTAGCAGTTTAGTTTTTTTTTTTTAGGGCATAGTCTTATATTGATAATTTATATCCTATACTTTTAAATTACATATATATGTATATAATTTGCAAACATTTGAACATTTAATACTATTATTTCCTTCTAAGAATCGATTTATGTATTTTATGAAACTTTTATTTTTATATTTCACTTTACATATTTAGTAATACAACCTAATTACACATATGCCTTCCTCTTTGACAGGTATTCTATTTTAAAATAGATAACTTAGTTTTTTTATATAAGTTTTTTTTTAATTTTCCCTTTTGTTGCCCTTGTTGTTTCATTGTTGTAGTTATTATTGTTATTGATGTTGTCCTTGTTGCATAGGACAGAGAGAAATGGAGGAGGGGAAGACAGAGAAGGGGAGAGAAAGATAAACACCTGCAGACCTGCTTCACAGTCTGTGAAGCGATTCCCCTGCAGGTGGGGGCGGGGGGGCTCAAACCCAGATCCTTACTCTAGTCCTTGTGCTTTGTGCCACCTGTACTCCACAGTGCTACCGCCTGATTCCCAACTTAGTTTCTAAATTAAAACTCATTTTGAATCTTTGTTATTGATTTCCAGTTTCATTCCATTAGGATTTGGAAACATACTTTGTATGTTTAACTGTTTTGAATTTTATTATTTTGTGTTATAGTTTTCAATATGATCTGTCTTAATGATGTTTTTTTGGGTGCAAATTGAAAGTATTTCTCTGGCTCTATTATTTTATTTTATTTAGTCCCTGTGTCTATTAGACAGGGAGGCATAAATGGAATTCAGAAACACTGAAAGCATGAGGATAGCTGTGCCATGACTGGTTTGAATATGGAGAAGTTCGTCTGAGACGAAATATGAATGGCTTTTAGGAGAAGAGAGGAGCCTTCAGTTGTCAGTAAGGACTGCAGGTGCAGGTCTATTTTGTTTTGTTTGCCACCAGGGATGATACTGGTTTTCAGTTCCTCACTATGAATCCATTACTTCTGGGAGCCATTTTTTCCTTTTATTTTTTTCTTCTTTCTTTGTCTTTTTACTATATTTTATTTTATTTGACAGGTCAGAGAGAGAAATTGACAGGAAAGGGGAGATAAGGAGAGAGAAAGGTAGACATCTGTAGCTCTGCTTCACTGCTCAAGAAAGACCTCCCCCTTGCAAGTGGGGAGAGGTGGCTGGAACCCAAATCCTTGCTCATGTGATATGTGCATTTAACCAGGCCTGCCACCACCTGGTCTCCCACCTCTGCAGTTTAAGAACAATATGGAACTGGATTCCATCTACATGGGGAATGCGCGTGAAAGTTATTTCATTCTCAAAGCCTTCAGACAAGACCTTGTAACACTACCTCTTGTAACACTAGTCAAACCCCCATCAATGCCCGACCTACAGAACTTAAATTAAATAAAAAAACTCATATTCAGTGACCAAATCTGTGATATATTGCTACAAATCAGTAGAAAACTCATTGTTCAAGTATATGAATTTTATATATACTAACTTGCTTAGTTCTCTCTGATTCAAAAACTTTTACAATGTCATTATGCTGACACAAAGTGCAGCAATTTTGCCATAGATCTAAACTTCTTTTTTCATGTCCAAACACTAAATTTCTTATTTTTTATCATTACTCTTTGATTTCTTTTAATATTCCAGCACCACACAAGTATATTATTGTTCAAGAAAGAAAAAGTCTCATTAAGCTGATTTGATTTTTTTTTAGCTGATATATTTCATATCCCCATCAGATCTCAGAAGAAAAAGGTTTTAATGAAGCTTGCATAAATCAGAGAGGCATTATGTGGTCTAATAGTTAACTAATCCTTAATTGTGCAGTACTTTGAAATTTAATGACCATTATGGAACATTCCATCAGAATTAAAATGAATCAGTGAGGACCAGGAGAGATGAATAAATCAGAAAAAAATGCACATTGCTAGTGCCAAAAGTAGCAGTGTTGTTGCTCCCTTCCTTTGGGAGATTTTTCAGCAAAATTAAAATGGAGTCTATTGTTCAATTTTTTAAATTTTTATTAGTTATTTGATATTGATTTTCAAAATTACATGATACCAGAAGTACAACTCCACACTATTGTCACCACCAGAGTTCTGAATCCTCACTCCCTCTATTGTAAGATGTAACAGCAATTCTCCTAAGGTTACCGATATGGGTTAACTATTGTTTCTACAACTATCTGTTTATTTTTTTATATATTTGTCCATTTTTTCCTGTGGTCTCATCTCCTCTTCTTTTCCAAGTCACACATATACCTATTACTACATCTCAATGTCCCTCCCTCTTTCCTCATCTCTTTCTGGTTTCTGACAGAATTGGACTTCAGAACCTTCTGGTCATCATTCCTCCCATTCTTGGACTGTGAGTCAAGAAGGATCAAAAGGAATATGATGGTTTTTATTTAGTCCCTGTGCCTCTCTTCCCTCCCCATTGCATCAGATTCATTTATTTTTCTCACCATATTTATAGTTGTTTTATAATTTATGTCAGGACAAATTTATTGCATTATTATGGTGATGTAAATGCTACTCTTAGCTGGGTCTGGATGGTAGCACACATAATGTGAAATGCAAGGACTAGCTCAAGGGTCCTGGTTTGAGGCCCCCAGTTCCCCAGCTACAAGGGGGTTGTTTCACAAGCAGTGAAGTAGGTCTGCAGGTGTCTATATTTCTCCCCCCTTCTCTCAATTTCTCTCTGTCCTATCCAACAACAATAATGCAACCAGTACCACCTTGACATGTTTCACTTCAGATTGTGTCCAGAGACACCAAGCATGAGATGTCAACCCTTCAGCTCCGTTACTCTGCCAACAAGTTGCAGATGCTATCATGACATCAACTTGACTTTCCTAGGCAGAAGATTTGACCATTGTGTCTTGGAACCCCACTTCTCTATAACCCTGCCCCACTAGGGAAAGATAGAAACAGGCTGGAGGTATGGATAAACTTTTCAATGCCCTCGTCAAGTAGATAAGCAATTACAGAAGCCAGACCTTCCATCTTCTGCAACCTGTAGTGATCCTGGGTCCATACTCCCAGAGGGATAAAGAATAAGAAATATTCCAGTGGAGGGGATGGGATGCAGAACTCTGGTTGTGGAAATTATATGGAAGTGTACCCCTCTTACACTATCGTCTTGTTGATCATTATTAAATCACTTACCATTGATTTTGAGAAGAAGTAAAAACAGTTGTATATAGGGAAAATAGTCAATGTATAATTTGTATAAATTATAATGTTCTACAAGGTTTAGCTATAAGTAGCTTTTTTTTTTTTTTTTCCCTTTAGAGTTATCACTGGGACTCTGTGCCTGCACTGTGAATCCACTGCTACTTGTGGCCATCTTTTTTTCCATTGTTGTTGTTCTTCAATTGTTTTTACTATTTTCTTTTCATATTGTTTTTATAAGTTGAATTGTCATTTGCTGTTAATGAAATGATAGGTATACATTAATCAAAGATTTTCTACATACAAGGACAATAGGACTAGAAAACAAAGTTTGGTAAAGGCATTATTGCTTGACTTGGTTTCCTAACAAAACATTAAGGGACCCAGATTAGAGCCCCCTGCTACCCATCTTCAGAAGAAGTGCTTCACAAATGGTGAAGCAGGTCTGTAGGTTTCTTCCTTTCTGTCTTCCCCTCCTCTCTCAATTTCTCTCTTTCTCATATTTGGTCAAATAGTAGAGAGAGAGAGAGAAAGAGAGAGAGAGAGAGAGAGAGAGAGAGAGAGAGAGAAAGTATCCACCAGGAAGAGTGAATTCATTGTACTGGCACTGAGTGGCAGCTATAGACCTGGTAACAGGGGAAAAAAATGTTCCAGTAGACTGTAGTGGAGAGGTACTGGCAATATGGTGGTGATTTTTCTAGCAGTAATGAATATTTTCAAAAGGTGTGATATTACACACCTAAAACATATGTTTTTACAGATCAAAATTACTTCAACAATATGTTTTATAAAATGAAAGATTATCAACCACACATGATCATTATAGGTTCATAGAGTTCAAAGCTAAATGGGATGAAACTCCCTGGAGTTTGAAGAGTACATTTTAAGAGAAAAACAAAACATGACCTATGTTATATTTATTTATAGCATATTACAAATAGCACTGTTCTCATAGGTGAAACGTCTGCTATGTAAAGAATTAGTGAATAAATTGATGCTTCAATGAATTGTCCACAAAAATGAAGGTTGACGATGTGTACTAGCAGAGAAATATACTTAGTGTCCTTAAAACCACTGAAATATTCTAGGTAACAGAAGTTTATTCTGGATAGCTTCAGGATGGTAATTCAGAAACACAAGAGAAAATATAAATTTGTGATTGATATCTGATTTGGGAGAGCAGCCTTGTGGGTCTGAATTTTTAACCTGTGAATTTCATACTGACTAGTATTGATATCTGAATTGGGTTGGATTTTGAGACACCTACCTGATACTGCTTGGTATGAGAAATAGACCCACTTAAGTGGGTATTAAAAGTGTTTTGAGAATTTGTTACATATGTAAATATAAAAATAGCACTTTTCATTGCAGGGGTGTTTTTAAGTTCATAAAATGTGTCTACTGCAGGTAATCTCTGAATCTATTTTTTATTGTTAGGGTTTCAAAGTTTGGGGGCCAGGTGGTTTTGCACCTATTGAGCACACACGCTACAGTGTACAAGGACCCATATTCAAGCCTTCCCTCCCCACCTGCAGAGGAAAGCTTCCTAAGACTATTGAAGCAGGGCTGCAGGTGACTATCTGCCTCTCTATCTATTCATCTCCTCTTTTACTCTCAGTTTTTTTATGCCTCTACCCAGCAGTAAATAAATAAATAATTAAAAACTAAATCAAAGTTTGACACAAATTGCTCAACATTTAAATAAGTAAATAATTTTTAAAAAGAGTTCAAAGTTTGACACAAACTGCTCAACTTGTACTTCATGCATTGTTCTCCTAAGGATGTTGCATGAAACACATATGAAATACATTCTTGAAACCCATGACAAGAGTGGAAAGACAAGCTTGTTTCTTATAGTCACAGTCAGATGAAATTTGTAATGAAACTGTAGAACTAGTGTGAAAATATGATACCCACTGTTCACCTAAATTTACCTTGATATAATTTTAGTTAAATCTAGCAACAGTAGCACGTGTATATAAAATATTATCTTTATATAAATATATAAGTAGGGTCTGGATAGTGACATATCCAGGTGAGTACACATGTTCACCTCTGTGTCTCTCTTCCTCTCTGTCTTCCCCTCCCATCCCAATGTTTCTTTGTGTTTTCAAATAAAAGAAAGAAGGGGAGAAATGGCCACTGGGAACAGTGGGTTCTTCCTATAGGCACTGAGTATTCCCACACCCAAATTTATCCTGACTTTTTCTATCCCTCATGCAAATTTATCTTATTTTCTTTCAATTAAAATGCTCCATTTTACAATCTCATTACTGAGTGCTATCTTTCAAACCTGCATACAAAATATTCTATGATGAGCCTGACTCTATAATTATCTGAAGGATAATCTTGCATTTCAATATCAGCAAATTGTTGACAATATCTTGTCCATACCAATAAATACTCATTGACTCCTTGTGGTTGTGTTCATAGTACAAGTTTTAAAGTAAATAATACTGGCTTATGAGCTAACAGTTCTGCTATTGAATGTTGCCATTGTCTATCCACCAGATGTTCTCTCTGAGAAACAAGATGTAATGAATCCCAGGAAGAAGGTTATTTAGTAGCACCTATTCCATTAGGACATTTTACTTCTAGACCTGAGAGTAGTCAGTTCTGAGTGTAGATATTATGTCACTAAGCTTTTAATTAAAATGTTTTTGGTGTTCATTTTAACCTGTAGAAATTCAAAATGTATTTCTAATTAAAAAGTAAATACAGACAGTGGTAACAGCTACTGTTTCTTTAATGAGTTTTTGAAAAAAAAAGTAATTAATTTAAAGTTCAGTATATCCTCTGGTGAATAAGAAAACAAAGGAAAACTCTAACTGTTGTCAAATAAAGTAACATTCTGTTAGTCCTTACAACAATAACAAAAGAAAAATAAAGCATTAAGCCCAGAATATGGTGCAGTGAGTAGGGTACCAGTATTGGAAGTATTAGGCTCTGATATTCAATCCAGAATACTCCATGTTCCAGAGTCATGCTGTGGTTCTCTGACTTCTTTCCCTCCTCCTCCTCCTCCTCCTCCTCCTCCTCCTCCTCCTCCTCCTCTTCCTCCTCCTCCTCTTCCTCCTCCTCCTCCTCCTTTTCCTCTTCATTCTCCTCCTTTTTCTCCTCCTCCTCATTCTCCTCTTTCTTCTTCTCCTTCTCTTCCTCTTCCTTCTTCTTATCCTCCTTCTCTTTCTCCTCCTCCTCCTTTTCCTTCTTCTTCTTCCTACTATACTTGATAGGTCAGAGAGAAATTGAGAGAGTATAGGAAGTTAGAGATGGAGAGAGAAAGAAGGACACCTGCAGACCAGCTCTCTCTCTACCTCTCAAACTAATCTGTATGACTATTTTAATATAGGAAAAAATGATTTTTTCACTAAATGGATTCCACTAATAGTATAAATCAATACTTACACACTATTTTAATTTTTTTTTCATAGAAATAGGCAGAGAAAGAGAGGGAAAGAGGCCACAGCATCAAAATTACCTTCAATGAGGTGGGATCCAGGCTTGAGTCTGGGATCCTGACATAATAAAACAGAAACTATCCAAGTGAGACACTGTATCATTTTCATATTGTATTCTTAAAAAGTGAAAATCATTGGGATAAGGAATTTAGAGTCATCTATGACTTTAATGTAGATAGAAGGAGTAACTACAAAGGATTTGGATGACACTTCGTTGATGATGAAGTTTCCAGAACATCACTTACCCTACACATTCAAATTAACTCAAAATAGATCGAAACTTCGAATGTTAGACCTGACACTATAAAATACAAAGGAAAAATAAAAGAACTCAACCATATGGACAAGGGAAAGTAAAAAAGAAATAAACAAGAACAAAAACAAACAAACAAAAAATACCCAGAGACAGAAGTTGAAAAACAAGATCAGAAGGGAAAATACTAAGCAGAACTTGAACTAGCCTTGGTATATTGCACCAAAGACTCTGGGGTGGGGAGAGTGTTCAAGTCCTGCAACATGATGGCAAAAGAGGACATAGTAGAGGTTGTATTGTTCTGTGGAAAATTGAGAAATGTTACACATGTACAAACTATTGTATTTTACTGTTGACTATAAACCATTAATCTCCCAATAAATAAATAAAATAAATTAAAAACTACCTTTGCACAAGAATGAAAGACAACCTACTAACTGGGAGATCGTATGTACACCACAATCATCTGAGAGGGACCGGTGCTGATAGAAATGATAAGTTTTAGTGAAGTAAAATCTGATTTCTGATTTCATGTGTTCCAACTCTTCAGAATTTTTGAAAGTAGTTGTGTGAAAGGAAGTGAGTAGAGCAAAGCTTTGGAAACAACAATGTGAAGGGAAACTCCTTGAATTTGATATGATTTTGAGAAAATTTCAGAAGAAACAGTTCTCTGTAATGAGATAGATTATAGTCAGAACAAAAGGGTTATTGCAATGGAATGAATAATATTAAGAATATGAGAAAAGTAACTGAGGCTGGAGGGTAGATAGCATAATGGTTATGCAAACAGACTCTCATGACTGTGTCTCCAAAGTCCCAGGTTCAGTCCTCCATACCACAATAAACCAGAGCTGAGCAGTGCTCTGGTAAATAAATTAAAATAAATAAATAAATAAACAAATAAAATAAAACAGAAAAACAACTGATAACAGTTCCCAAAGCTAAAAGGATATATTTCAGAGATAGGTAATGAATGAAATAAAAAAAAGGTCAATTAAAAAGTTTGTTGAGGTTATGCAAAAAAGAATTAATGCCTGAGGTTCCAAGATATCTGGTTTAATCCCCAGCACCACCATAAACCAGAGTTTAGCAGTTCTCTGGTTTCTCTTTCACTCTGTATTATTCTCATTAAAATAAAAATAAAAATCTAAAACAAACAAGAAAAGGAAAGGTGTGTACCACCGCCCAATGCCTAATAAAATATTTTTAAAAATAAACAAATGAAATAAAATTCTGTTGAGTCATATGAGAGTGAGAATTCAAGGAATTCAGAGCAGCAAATAGGTCACTATCACTGAATCACAGTTGTTATTATTGTTAATACATAACTCTGATAATTTTTGTTGGTATGTTTCTAAATTCTGCTTCTAAGACCCCTTTGGTTACATTGCTTGAGGGTGTGGTCTATTTACATAATTATTGTTTTCATTGGTTTAATCCCCACTGGTTAGCTCACTATTTTCCTTCTCCCCACCCCCTATCCTACATACTTCCTCTTCCTGACACTTCGCCTCAGGAGACATAAAAGATAGAGCTTTCTAATGAAGAGAGATTAGAAAAGATTAGATTGTTGAACTGCACCCCCACTCATAAATAAAGATTGAACTGCATTCCCAGCTCAGCCATGAGTCCCTGGTTGTCTGTCTCCCGGAAAATGGCGCCCTGAACCCGGACCGGCAGTTGCTCAAGTAGAGATCCTGCAAGTGTAGACAGAGCTTTGGAGATTCCCTCCCTCTGAGATGATGACACTGCCAATACAGAAAAGGGGATTCTTCCTACTTTATAACAATATTTTATTTAAGGTATCACAACTGCAGTTACTAATATCTGGCACTCATTTATTTGAATAATTATTGAAATGAATAGATGACAAATGAAAACAATAAGTGAAACATTATTGAATCTAGGCTGGCATGATAGTTCAGCTTGATAGTGTGCCTGCTATGTGGTACACATAATCCAAGTTCTAGCTCTACCCACATTGGAATGGAGGAATCTTCAGTGCTGCACTCACTACCTTTCCCTTTCTTCCTCTACCTCTCTTCATAGAAAAAGGTGTGAAAAGCAAGTAACAACAGCAACAGTAACAGAAAAAGACATCAAAGGGACACTTTGTTCAATACACCTTATTGTTCACAATGTAAGTTTATTGCTTTAGATTCAAACATCCTTGGGATGCACAATGCATAACCAATATAGCATAGCCTCTTGACAGGACTACTTCAAGATGTTTCCCATGCTGTGCTTTCTCCCTTTGGTAGAGTGCTTTTGTAAGAGCAGAAATTCCAATTTGGGAAACCAAGAGCAGGTATCTTACTGTCCATTATCCACAGTTTGGCTAGATAATTACTTCTTGTCCTTACTATGAGGACCTCAGTCTTATTAGCCACAGTGGAACCATAATTTTCTTGGTAATTTCAGCTAGTGAAACCTATTTAAATAGTGTCAGTTTGATAGCTATTATCATTCCCATTTATTTGTTTTACTTCTCTTGGGGTCTTTATTTATTTTTTTATTCTCATTCCCATTTATTTGTTTTACTTCTCTTGGGGTCTTTTTTCCATGTCATAATAACTTGTACAATCTTTCATGACTGTGCATGTATTTAAGAAATAAAATATTTATAAATTTTTTAAGCAGTTAAGAGGAATATTGTTTAGAGATGACATGAAAACGTCCCTTCCTTGTGATTTGTTTGCCTGGGAATGAAAGGCCATAATTACATTAAGGTGACCCTAAGTCATTACACCAGTACTGAATCTACAATTACTTTTGGCCTCAGGAATGAATTTGAGAAGGGAGACACAAAAGGTAATCAAGTGTTAGTTGTACCAGACAAAGGGACAATGGTGAAGGCAGGGCCACAACGTGGTGGAAATGATTACAGAATCTTACCTCTCCTCCAGTAGAATTCTTAAACTGCAGTTTCACTATTTTCAGACTTCTTTTTAGTCCTTAGTGTTAAATAAAATGTCCATTTTTGAAATAATCTTTCAAATTGTTTTGGGATAACATTTATTGTCCATCATCTCAGCCAGGGATGCAATAGGATTTTGCTGGGTTGTAATTATGGAGTTAATTACCTAGAGTGTAGTATGTGGTGCTGTTTGACTAGTGGTAGGTAGTAAGCCACAGAATGTACCAGGTACCTATTATAGCTTTGAGGAATGGTATGTCTCTCACACTTTGTGAAAAATTCAGAGATATTCATTTCTAAAACAACTTGTGTGTTTATTTGAAATGTAGTAGATCACATGACACTACACCCAGATAGTTCTAGAGGCAACACGGTGATGTCAGTGGAGAGCGTTCCAGCTCTAATACAAGGCAGGGCAAAAGTGTAATGAAAGGTACCACTTACTCACTGTGTCCTTTTGCAAAACTGACTTCATTTATTTGGGAAGGAATCTTCTCTTCAACTCTACTGATTTCTTCTCTCACGATTAAGAAGCAGTTGAAATGTGAAAAATAGTGTATAGATTGTAGTTGAATATAACTGAATATACATAATAAACTAATACTGCATTATTTTAATGTTTTTAGGATTTTATAGTAAGAATTATTACTATATTATAATTTGATAATTGTTAGTTTTATATTACATAAATATATTTATATTTAGTACACATTTATATAGAAATATACAACCATTTTATAGTTATTACGTATAAAATTATTATAATAGTATTTCTTCCATCATATATGTGTTATCAGTGAATTACAGAAATAGTTTTCTTTCTCTTGAATGGTCAGTAAAATAGGAAATGGAAAGAAGTACATGTTTTTTTGTTCTTGAGGGAGTGAATGCTTTACACTGTAGTCATATGCAAACTGTCGTTATACACCAGGCTCCCAAAGATTTCTTCTATTCCTTCCTCCCCTCCCTACCCAGAGCCCTTTGTTTTAGTGCAATACACTGTCCATGTCATGTTTCACTTTGTGTTCTATCTCCCTGTCCCTATTTATTAAATCCCACTAATAAGAGTGACCATTTTATATTCATCCATCTCTCTCTCTCTTTTTTTTTTTTTTTTTGGCTTATTTCACTCAACAGGATTCCCTCAAGTTCCATCCAAGAGGATGCAAAGGTGATGACTTCATTGTTTTCAACAGCCAAGCAGTATTCCATGGAATATATATATACTACAGTTTTTAGGCACTCATCTGATGCTGGACATCTGTGTTGCTTTCAGGTTCTGGTACAAAGTTTGCCGCTATGAATGTAGGTATACATAGATCTCTTGTGATAGGCGTTTCAGTTTCCTTTGGGCAAATCCCCAGGCGACAAAGTGTGGATTCACAGGAAAGGTCTATGTCTCCAATACATCTCCGGACTACTTTCCACAATGGTTAGACCAGTATTCACTACCACCTGCAGTGAAAAATTGACTCTTTTTATCCATGTCCTCTCCAACATTTGCTGTTTCTGTCTTTTATCATCTATGGAATTTTCACAGGTGTAAAGTGAAATCTCACTGCTGTCTTTATTTGCATTTCTCCACATTTGGTGACTTTGAGCATCTTCTCATGTATCTTTTGACTTTTGGTGAAATTTCTGTACATGTTTTGGCCACATTTTCTAAGTGGGCTGCCGCTGTTGTCTCTCCCTCCTCCTCTTCCTCCTCCTTCTTCTCTTCTTATTCATCTACTTCTCCTCCTCATTCTTCTTCTCCTCTTCCTTCTTCTTTCTTCTTCTTCCTCCTCCTTCTTCTTTCTTCTTTCCCTCCTCCTTTCTTTTTCTTCCTCTTCCTCCTCCCTCTTCTTTCTTCTTCTTCACCTACTAATTATCCTCCTCCTTCTTCTTTCTTCTTCTTCATCTACTTCTCTTCCTCCCCCTTTTTCTTCATTTTCTTCTTCTCCTCCTTCTTCCTTCTTCTTCATCTTCTCCTCCTCCTCTCCTCCTTCTTCATTCTTCTTCTTCCTCTTACTCCTCCTCCTCCTTCCTTCTCCTCCTCCTTCCTTCTCCTCCTCCTTCCTTCTCCTCCTCCTTCCTTCTCCTCCTCCTCCTCTTCTTCCTCCTCCTCCTCCTTCTCCACCCCCCCCTCCTCCTCCTCCTTCTTCTTTATCATCTTCTCTTCCTCCTTCTCCTTCTCTTGTTGTGTCAAGGTCTTCTCTCACGGTAAGGATATATTTCTGCTTAGGTGGTGATACCCTGCTGCACAGAAACTTTTCAATTGGATGTAATCTTATTGGTTTATTTATTTTTGCTGTTCTATTTGAATCCTTAAATGATATTTTTTTAAATTTTTGATAACTAGGTCATGAAGTGTTCTGCAAGTGTTTTCTTCTGTGTACTCAATTGTTTCCATCCTAATGTTCCTACTCTTCCTTAATCCACTTGAAGCTAACTCTTGTCCAGAGTGATAAGTGATGGTGTAATTACACCTGCTTGCGTATTTCAGCATTATTTGTTGAAGAGATTCTCCTTTTGTCATTTAATGGTTTTGGTCCCTTGTCAAATATTAGTTACAGTGTTGACCTCAGCTCATCTAGTCTTAGATGATTAGGAGTCTCTGTCATCAGGACAATGTCTCAGTGTGAGCCAGACTTCAGACTGTAGTACCTATATGGTAAATCTACAGGAAAATCTTTTTTTTCCCTCCATTTGCTGAGGCTTAGTGCCAGCACTAAGAATCATTCATTCGTGGCCCAGTTAGCTAGTCTTTCATCCCTGTCCCCCGTTTGTTTATTCTATAATACAGAAAGAAGTTAAAAGAGGAGAGGGAGAAATATAGACGCCTGCAGACTTGCTTCACTGCTTGTGAGGCATCTCTGCTGCAAGTGGGGAGCTGGCACCCAAAACCAGGGATTTCCTGCACCCTTACTCTCAGTACCATGTGTCCTTAAGTGGGCACACCACCACCTGACCCTGGAAGAGTAATTCTTTCAATGAATAGAGTGGAAACTGTTATTGTTTATGGATGACAACAACTAACAAAGTTGTATTCATGTCTGCTTTTTATTTCCTTTTACTTTAATACAGCCCAGTTTTAGCATAGGATCATATATAAGAAGCTGGTAAACACTAATTTTCTCATAACAGATTATTGTAAATCACTTGGCTGTTAATGACATTTTAGGTGCTTACACTTGTTTAAAACTTAGCATTCAAACATCAAAACACATTTCCAAAATGGATTGATTAATGCTGTATACAGAATTGCAGGTTCACTCCTGGGTCTGCCCGTCTCCTGGCTGGGGAGACAGAGGTCAGAAGCAGCCCCTGTGGATCCAGGAGCAGCTCACTGTGTCGAGGGCAACATGCACAGGGAGACAAATACTCAGTCAGCCCTGGAAAAAGCCTCAGAGGGCAATTTGTTTATTTGAGAGAGAAAGCAAGTACATATACCCATTGCCCAAGTAGAAGGTCAAGGTAATTATTAACCCAAGCACAGAGCAACACAATACATAGCTGCATGTTGACCCTGACTTATAAACTATTAGATCACAAGCTTCACAATGCATATTTCCTCAGGGGGTAAATTACAGGCACTTCAGAGGAAGAGGGAGGGGGAGTAAGTGGGGGCAGTTGAGTAAGAATGTATGTGGGGGCTTTTGAGTTGGGCCAAACACAATGTACAGTAATTCATTGCCTCTGTTTTAAGGGGAAAAGAGAGGCATGTGTAGAAATGTACCCCCCATTCTGGAGAAGCCATCCATCATTAGTTCAAGAGGTCAGGGGGGCCTGACCTTGTCTCAACCTAAATAAAGGGTTGGGGGTCAACCTGCTTGAACCTCTTAGAAACAATGGCCTCGATTTCCAGGAACAGTGGGCCCTGTTCTCTAACACAGCATCACTAAATCTCTAGAAGGAACGAATATCTTACAATACTGTGAAAATCCCTCTATGACTACATCTGCCTGGGATTTTTCAGTTGAAGATTTTTTCATATGGAAATTTTTCTGGCAAACAATCATCTATAGTTCAGGTTTTACTAAGTAGCACAAGTTCCTGAGATAGTTTCTCTCCATTAGTGTCTGTTCTAGCATGCTTTCATATCTGTATTGGTTGGCCTCTTCAATCTTGAGACAACAGTTTTTTATGTACCCTTCCCTTAGGGTTTCAAGAGTATCGGATTTCTGTCTATTTAACATGTTGCTTCTTAGGATGAAGTCTTTACTTTCAGACTTCGTACATGAAGGAGCAGTGATCAAAATTATTGCATAATGAATTGTGACCTGATGGTAAAAACACTGGAAGTGTTTGTATAAAGTCACAGTCAATAATTTTATTTTTGAGTGAGAGTGTTGCAGACTTTCTGGATAGACGACGCAAAGTAAAAAGAAACTGGGAAAATATTTCGGGATAATATGAAATCTCAACAGCTTTTAAAAATCTGAAAGGAAAATTGAAAGGCAGCTTATAGAAGGCCATTGATAAGTATAAGTAACTTCACAAAGGTAAAATCAGAGAGGGAAGTCTTTAAGGCACAGTGTGGAGGTGCTAAGACTGGAGTGTTAGAATTCCAATTGCAAAAGAGAAGAAATCTGTGTCAGATTAAAATATAGAATATGTGTGTCATGTATTATTAAATAAATCCAATTTTATGTGCCTAATAACTGAAATCATTACACCTTTTAAAATGCCCTACAATTTTTAGGCCACACAGTCAGTTGAGGGGCAAAACAATTAAAAAAAAAAAAAGAAAATTCAGTACACACACCTATTCTGCACATTTTTAAATGGAAGCTCATATGAAAATGCAATGCCTATTAATGGGTCATATACATGAATGTGTATATATATATATTTTTCTCAACACTGTCTTTAAATACAATTCTAGAAATATGACCCAGCACACATCTCTGTAAATGCTCTGTTTTCTCTAACCATATCACACTTTTATGCTTCCTGTAGCTTTCATGCCAGTCTTCAGCAAATAGCACATCTATTTTGTTGGTGATTTACTTACAGGGATTTGTCTCTACTTTTCTTATTTAACTTCCACATTAAATTCAAATGTTTTATATTTATTTCTCACCAGTAATCATAAGCCTGAGGCCAATGAATGAATACTGAGTAAAGGAATAAATGAACTGGAATCAGTCCAGATCCTAATTCACTTCTGTGAGCATGCTGGGAGACTAGAGAATTAACTGTTTCACATCAACAGGAAGTTTTGTGTTATGCAGGTCTGCTTTATATCAAAATGTGGTGATGACAGGGATAAAGATTACATACTGAAGATATAGTTTTATGTTGTGGTAACATTCATTTGAAAAAGTATGAAATAACACTCCTGAGGCACAGTATTATAAACCATTAGCCAAAAAGAAAAGAAAAGAAAAGGAATAAAAGAAAAAGAAGGAAAGGAAAAAAAAAAGAAAAGAAAATGTTGAACTAGGAAAATACCATGATGAATGTAAAAAGACTTTCACACCTGAGGTCCTGATGTTCCAGGTTCAGTCACCAACTCAACCATAGTAAGCCTGCAAAAGAGCTCACTTGGATAAGGGACCCACCACATTAGAGAAAGTTTTGATAAAAAAGATATCTTTTCCTCTGTCTTTGTCTCTAATTAGTTTTTTTAAAAAAAACAGCCCACAGCAGTTAAGACCCAGTGATAACAGAAAACTTTAAATCATGAGTAAACAAGTAAATAGTAAACAGTGCTTCAGTAAAAGAGTAATGATTAATATATGTTTGTGGTTGTTCTCCCAATCTAGCATATATTGTTTCAGGAAGTATATCCTGTTATAGAATTGAATTTCACCAGAAGACACCATGAACTCGTGGAATTTAGTAGCTCCTACCTTTTTATACTGCCTTAAGCTTGATCAGTGAATCCTTTAAAGTAAATATTTTTGTAGAACAGTTGTAAATATAACACAAAAATAAGCAGAATATATGGAGAGCCCTTATATATGGTAGTTTCACTACCCATATAGCTCACTAGAGTGATTAATTTTTTTACATTTGGTGAATTTTCATGGTTCATATTAATGGATCAAAGGTCAGAGTTTGCATTAGGGTTCAGTTTTTGGGTTTTATAAGTAAGTTTTAACACATTGAAATAACTTGTTCATTTTAATGAGGGAGATACAGAGGGAAAGGGAGAGAGGGAGAGCGAGGGAGAGGGGGTGCTGGTGCTCCTGTGGGTGGCCTTGCAATAGAGGTAAGCCACTGGCTTTCTCATCACCAAGTATAGGGATGGTGTGATGCAGAAAGAATACCTACCCAGGAGAAATTCAGGTATGAACTTCCAATATATTCGGGGAAAGACAAAGCTTATATAGCAAAGTGGAACAAAGAACATTTTTCACATATGTCAGTAATCATAGGTTTTCAAAAGGCCAGTACCCCTACGGTGGGGAGGGCTAGGAATAATGAGAATTGATGAGATACCAAAAGGTCAAAGCAATTAGTTTCCACAACACAAGAAATGTTAATTATCTAAAGGTATTAAGAAAAATGTGGTGGTTAAACCAGTAGAGTGAGATAAAGCAGAGAAGGGCAGAGTTTGATGTAAATCATGGTGATCAAAGAATCCAGGAAGAGAGGTGTGGGGGTCTCACTGTTAAGTTACTGGCAAGGCAGTGTGATGAAGTATACTTTGTATGTGATGGTGAACTTATAGTGAACATAGTGAACTTCAAGTGAACTTTCAAGCAGGCAGCCATTTGGTCTGCAGCAGGGGAATGAGTTAAGTGTGAGAGGTTGCAGGACTCTGTGAAGCCTGGGAGACTTACAAGGAGACATTGAGTCAGAAGAGCGTTTCCCTCCGAGCTCTATCCTCGAAAGGGAGAGACTGACAGGTGGGGTGTCTTTTCAGACCTCCATCTCAAGGATGGGTGCTGGGCTAGCGTCGCCAGAGAGAGAAGAGACCAGGAACTTGTGGTGAAGTGGGAACGCAATGCCTTTTTTGATCAGAGACAACGCCTTTATATCTTAGAAACTGGAAGTGGCAGGTCGGAAAAAGAAATGGCTAGGAGAGGAGGGTGGAGAAAAGAAAAGAGCATGAAGGTAGAAAGCTTCCATAGCAGCTGTCGTGAAGTTTCTAACCAATGGGATAAGCCAATACCCTGCAGGCAGGGCAGGTTTCAGGCAAAACAATAATTATGTAAATAGACCATCTTATCGACTATGGAGCAGGGAGTAATGCCCAACAGATG
Organism: Erinaceus europaeus; assembly: GCF_950295315.1. Classification (NCBI taxonomy): domain Eukaryota; kingdom Metazoa; phylum Chordata; class Mammalia; order Eulipotyphla; family Erinaceidae; genus Erinaceus; species Erinaceus europaeus. Next base: position 197,509,411 of record NC_080162.1, read on the forward strand.
GGGAGTTCCCCATGCTGTACCATGCTTTCACATAATCCCACAAGAGAAGAGAGGGAGAGGGAGAGGCATACCCAGCTCTGGCTTACTATAGTTGAGCTGGTGACTGAACCTGGAACATCAAGAACTCAGGTGTGAAAGTCTTTTTACATCCATAAAGGTATTTCTCCAGTTGAACTTTTTTTTTTAATTTAAGAAAGGAGACATTAACAAAATCATAGGACGGAGGTGTACAATTCCACACAATTCCCGCCACCCAATCTCCATATCCCATCCCCTCCCCAATAGTTTTCTCATTCTCTATCCCTCTGGGAGCATGGACCCAGGGTCATTGTGGGTTGCAGAAGGTGGAAGGTCTGGCTTCTGTAATTGCTTCCCCACTGAACATGGGCACGTTGACTGGTCGGTCCATACTCCCAGTCTGCCTCTCTCTTTCCCTAGTAGGGTGGGTCTCTGGGGAAGTGGAGCTCCAGGACTCATTAGTGGGGTCTTCAGTCCAGGGAAGCCTGGCCTGCTTGAACCTGTCCAGTTGAACTTTTTTCCTTTTTTTCCTCTTTTCTTTTCTTTTCTTTTCTTTTCTCTCTCTCTCTCTCTCTCTCTCTTTCTCTCTTTGGCTAATGTTGGTTTATAAAACTGTGCTTTAGGAGTGTCATTTCATACCTCTTCAAATTAATGTCACCACAACATAAAACTACATCATCACTCTGTAATATTTACCCATGTCATAACAAGTACTGCATAAACATCAACAAGAATGATGTTAAGTATTGATTGTCAGTTTTCAGCTTTATTGGAAATTCTCCAATTACTAAAAAGAAGCTTCTGGAACTGAAAGTCAGGTAATTATGTATATATATTATTTAATCTTTAGAAACCCTAAATCTTGAACTCTTCTCTGGCACCATTTATTTTTCTTGCATTGTCTTTATTTATTTTATAGAGACAGCCAGAAATATAGAGGGAAGGGGAAGATAGGAAGAGAGACAGAGAGACAACTGAATCCCTGCTTCACCACTGGCAAAGCTTTTCCCCTGCAGGTGGGGACTGCACCATTTTCTTATGAACTTCTTACTCTCAACTGATATGGGGGGCCTTTAGGATATGTCAACTTCATTTCTGGCATAACAGCTTTGCATTATTTGATATCTCTGTATGCTTCCATTCAACAATTTGAAGCCTCATCTTTCCAAAGCATTTAAATCTAAGTTGAATAATCATCAAACTAGAGTTTAAAAGATAACATGTTCAATTTTTATTAATTAATAAAGTTATCTTTGTGAAATTACTTTTTGTATATTTATTTATTTTACATATTATATTACATGACTTATGAGAATGAGAAACTATCATACACATTATATTTCTTTATCTAGGACAAAGCCAAGCATGAGAAGGTATATGGAACCAGATGAGGGTAGATTCAACTGGTCGACTCCAAGCTTTTCATTCTGGTCTTAAGCACAATCTGTATTGTCTTATCCTGCCTTCCCCTCATGTTCTCCCTACCTGAAACATAAGGTTATATGATGCTGTCTGGTGATATCATTTTCAACTTGGTACTTATTATGTACTTGTTGACTTTACTTTAAACTTGCCTGGAATTAACTTTAAAAGCTCCTAATCTAACATAGACTCTCCTGCCCAACTGATTTGTCTGCTATTCTTTAATTTATCCTTCAACTCATAACTTTAATAATTTATAGCTTCCAATGTAAAATTTACTGTATCGGTTGTTAATTTTATCTCATGATTTTTCCCCCTAGATTTTCACATCTATCTTCTTCTCATTAATCTAATTAGAATTCAGTGACCTCTTCCTCGGAGAATCTTTTTCAGCTTTAGTCAATTAGTAACTCCCAGACCCCAGTTTATAACCTGCAAGTTTTGATTTGCTTCATCTTTACATCATGTGTTATGTAAGTGCTTGAGAACACTTTTCTGCATTCTGGAACATCAGGACAAAAATTCAGGACTATTCAGAAAATAGCCTGGGGGACTGGGTGCTGGCACACCTGGTTGAGTGCACATGTTACATTGCACAAGGACCTGGTTCAAGCTCCTGGTCCCCACCTGCAGGGGAGAAAGCTTCACAAGTGGTGAAGTAGTGCTGCAGGTGTCTCTCTGTTTTCTTCTCTCTATGTCTCTCCCTTCCTCTCAACTTCTGGCTATGTGTAACAAATAAATAAAGATTAGAAAAAATTAAAAAAAAATAAAAAGAAACACACCTGGTGTGCTATTGTTATACAAACTCCCTGGCCTCTTCTTTTCTATTCCTTCCCTTTAATTTGCCTGACTTTTTCCCTTCCCTTTCAATACTTGTATTCTCTTCATTATCTATATTTCTGCTATCAACTATGATGTGGAGTATGAGAAACCTCAAGCAGGTTTTATTGTAGCTGCTAATCTACTCCAGGGCACACTTGTATAATACTCAAATCTAGGACAGTAAAAATTAATGGTCCCCCTTTTTTTTGCCTCCCGGGTTCTACCTGGAGCTCAGTCCCTGAGCTACAAATCAGCTGCTCCTGGGAGTAATTTTTTTTTCATTTTCTTGGCTAAGACAGAGATAAATTGACAGGGAAGGGAAGATAGAGAGGTATAAAGAAAGATACACACCTGCAGACCTGCTTCACTGTTTGTGAGGTAACCCCCCTGGCAGGTGAGGAGCCAGGGACTCAAACTGGGATCCTTGAGAGAGTCTTTGCTCTCCCTTCATGTTACCTGTGCTTAACCTGGTGTGCTACACATGACAACCTTCCCTTTTTGTTTAAATGTATCAAGATGTTAAAAATGGATTTACTTATATACCTTAAAATGTAATGATCTTTAAAGTAATATTTAATTATAATCCAGTTTTCTTGTAAAAATATTTATTATTTATTTTCCCTTTTGTTGCCCTTGTTGCTTTATTGTTGTAGTTATTATTGTTCTTGTTATTGATGTCATCATTGTTAGATAGGACAGAGAAATAGAGAGAGGAGGAGAAGACAGAGAGGGGGTAAGAAAGATAGACACTGGTAGCCCTGTTTCACTGCCTGTGAAACGACTCCCATGCAGGTGAGGAGCTGGGGTCTCAAACCGGGATCCTTACTCCAGTCCTTGCGCTTTGTGTCACGTGCACTTAACCCGTTGGGCAGTAGCCTGACTCCCTATAATCGAGTTTTCTAACATCTTTCAGATAAGTTTAAGGAACCGTGCTAAATGAAATCACATCAACCACATTAAATATGTTTGTTTCCAGGGGTTAGAAGTCAAAGCACATACAAAAATTCAAATGTATTCAGGGGTTATAAAATTCAAAGGCTGTAGACTCTGGATTGACACCATGAAAACAATAAGCTATGATTTGTTAAAGAACTGAGAAAGACTTATAGTCACTTATTGACATGAATTTACTCAAGTAGAATTCTATTTTTCAAGAGTGCAATGTAAGGTAAAGAGTAGCACTCATATCAGTGAGGAAGGAAAAAATGCAATGCAATAATATACTCACACTATGGCATTTACTGGCAACTGTAACCCCTAAGGTCATCAAGGTGCATTTTGGAACTAGCTGCCTAGGATAGTCTCTTACCTTACATAAGCTAAATGCTAGTTGATGGTTTTCTATCTACCTCTCTCCCTCCTTCTCTCCCTCCCTTCTCCTCCCCCCATCTTCCCTCCCTCCCAGTAGTCCTATGCCCAGAAAAACAACTCTTCATGGAGATCACAGAACTAAATCAACCCTTATAGCAATTATTCACCAGGGGGAGGTAATCTGCCCCTTCATTATACTTGTCAATGCTGCAAATTAGAGTCACACATGAGTAGTCTTGGCTATATTTACTCCATAATAAACATCATTTAACCCCCATCTTCCTTTCTTTGTGACCTTCTGTTATGTGATTTAGTAGAAAAAAACTCAGGAGAGGTATTTTCATCTTTGAACTAAAAGCTTTATGCAGCCCTTGGGAATAGTCAGTCATATGAATTAATAGGCTCTTGGGTTCCAGTCTGTTAACGTCATGGATCAGACTAAAACTAATTCAAAGGAAAATGGTCATAAAAATTGATCATTCCTACAGGTTGAAAAACATATTGCATAATCATTCTGGACACCATTATTCACTGAGCATTCCAAATCTGCATAAATCAGTTTGTAGGCACCTGCTCTTGGAAAGAAGAGGTAGATATACATTATGATATGATGTTATTCAAGTAAATAAACAATGTTAATTTACAGAGTATTTTGTAAAAGAAATGTACAAACAAAGGTGTTTATTCATTTAATAAATATCCCACATTTCTATTCAAGTGTTGGGCAATAAGTGCACCAGAGGAAAGACGACTAAACTCCTCAACAAATTCTCTTGTACATGAGTATCTACATTTTGGAATATAGCAGCACTGTTGGCTGAAAAAAATGTTTTGTCTTGCAAACACTACAAACACATACAATAAAGAAAAGACCTATGGTGTTTGCTTAACTTTAAGTGACTGAGTCTTGATTGGTTAGGAGAGCCACTTTTGTTATAACATTGATAGCATTTGTTCACCTATGATTTTTATTATACTTGCACACAGAATTCATATGCAGCTTAGATTTAAATGCCACAATAACCCCCTGTGGTATCTCACATATCTCCCATGTTGTCAGATTCAACAGCTCACAGCACTCTATTACAAGCACCAGAAACTCTTGTCTGTGGACAGCATCAACTACTAGCATTGTAGGATGTGGAGGAAGGAGTTGAGAAGTTATAGACACTTAAGACACCCCCCCCCCCCAACAGAAATCCTCACTGAGTAACAAATGGCATTTAGTAGATAAGTACCCCAATTTTTCACATCTATGTTAAGACATATTGAATATAAAATGTTACAAGTTCTAATTAGGAAATAATTCAGCTTCTTTAGTTGTTCTGAGGACTGTGTAAGTGAGAAAATTCTCAGCTAAAATTCCCTTGACTGTGGTCTCTGTTCCTTTCACCTTGTCGTCTTTCTCAGGAATTCCTATCACTCTTACGTTAGACCTTGTGACGAGTCTGCTGTTTCACAGAGCCACTTCATCCTTTCTAAATGTTTTCCCCCTCTCTCATCTTTAAATTGAAGGACTGGCATAATTATATGTTCTAGATTATAGTTAATATTTTTTTCTGCATGACTGAGTCTACTTTTAAAGCCTTTTAGCTGAGCTTGTATTGCATTTAAAATGTTTTTCACTCCCTGAAATTCTGTTTGAAGTTTTTATTATTTTTTTTTATTGCTTCCTAAATGCTTAGTGAACAGTGATTGAAATTCTTTCATGCTTTCTAATTTCTTAAGGAACTTTGATTGAAGTTCTGATTTCATGTTTTCTAGTTTCTTGGAGAACACAGTTTGAAGCTCTTCTTTTGTGTTCCCTAACTCCTTAGGGAAATATTCTTTCAATTCTTGAGTATGCTTCCCACATTATTCTTGGATTCTTGGAGAATCCTCATAACAGGTCTGTAGTTTTGCTCTGATAGTCACTTTATGTCTATTTTCTTGAAGTCTTTCTGTTTCATTCCTCTCTGTCTGATTTGGCATGTTTGGTTGTTTGTTTCTGCAGTATTTCTACTAACTCATTTATTGTGCTGGTTATTACTGGCTAGCACTTGTTGTTCTTGTTGTGGCCATAGACTTTGCTTTGTTTATATGTTGTGTGGTGGAGGGGTGGAAGCTGGGGTTAGTTTTTTTTTTTTTTTTAATTGTTTCCTTGAACTGTTTTGTGCTCCCTGTGGTGGGTGTATATTGCTTCTCTGTATGATTTCAATCAACAACCAAGCCTCAGAGGGTTGCTGTTGGGCTGTGGCTGTGTTCATAGAAGCAAGGATAATTTTATAAGTTAGCCAGTTGGCTGCCACCAACTGTTGCAAATTACTTTTATGTTTTGGTGACAAACTGGAATTCTTTTGGTTAGAAATATCCCATGCTTTTTGGTGTGCTTTGCCTGTAATTCGGTAAACTAATGCTCCTGAGGTCATAAAAGGTCATAAGTTTTCTTCTCTCCTAGCCAGTACTGTGTGTTTCCTTGACTATTTGCTTCATGTAGAGGAAAAATGATGTTATGCTTTTGCAGAGTGCTGGGTCCCTGTGTTTGGCCTTTTCTCACCCCAGCCATGCACAGGAGCACCCACCTGAGGCTGTGGAGCTTCTGTGATGTCTCAGATGTAGTTGGTGAGCTTTTTTAAGTTTCCTATTTTTGTTTTGGGGAAGATCAGTTCTCTTTCATGTTACTCCATAGCCACGCCTCCATAGTCCACACTTAATATTCTAATCCTACTTTGTGCAGTAGGCCTCCACTAATGATTTCTATTTAATTTTGAGACAATTATCACACAAAACAGTGAGTTCCTAATGTACTCAAGGTTAATCATTCAAACAATGAACAAGTAAGTGGATATGAATTTTTGTTTTAAGTCTCAAAACATTGCTCTATACTTTCAGTGGAGACAAATATGCGAACACTTTTGTTTAAATTCAAAGCTTATTCATTCATTATCTTTATATAAAAACATATAGAGAGAAAATAAAAGAGATCACAACATTAAAATATATTTCAATAACAGTTGGGACTGGCCTTGAACCTGAGCCATATGCATGGCAATTCAGCATTCTATACTATTTCAGTGAGATATTTTCCCAGCCACAACCAAATTTAAAATACAGTTTTTTCCATGACTTAAGCAATTTTCTCAGTTTCACCCTCAGAAATTGATTGTATATAGTTTATCCAGCGGGTCACCTGGTTTTGTTTTGGAAAATTGTCTAGTTTACTTCTCTTTAGTAAAATTTTAATTAGAAAATGGTGTGAAGTAGCACAAACTTGTCAACTGTTTTATGCTTATTTATTTATATTAAAGATACTTTTTTTTCCTTATAAGAGGTTAATCTTAGTTCCTTATCATTTCCAATTAATTTATGAGCATGGAGTGGTATATAGAGTGTTAAATCAATGCTAGTTATGACTGAGTACTATATAGAGATTCAACTGTATATAATTTTTTATAATCCTCAATTTATTGCTATGTTACTAGAGAAAATTTGAAATTCTCTTGCAGTGCTGTCACCCATAATTATAATATTTCAGAGTGTTAGAGATAATAGAACCTACGTCCTTCAAACAAAATTGTTGAGTACAAGATAACTCCTTTAGCTTCCTTAGGCCCAAGACAAAAGAAGAGCTGATAGCATAATCTGAAGCCGTTGTACTTGCTATGACTACAAATAGAAACAATTTATAAAAATGATTTATCATACATATCTGGGCACATATCACAACATCAGTCTGTTGGAATAAGAAAGATAAGATGCCAGCAGTTTTTTTCTCACACTTCCTCTCCCACACAAATAGCCATGCCTGATGATGCACAGGGAGGTACATATATCTCTAATAAAGAGTATTTGGTTCATAGGTGTCCCTAGATTTTTTATGGAAGTATAAATACATGTATTTTGCTTTTATATTTTTGCTGAGTTTACTAGATATTCAGCACTAATTTTGCAAAAGCATGCTTAGGTAAAATTGCCTCCCTCCTTGATCCTGATTCGCTCTTGGTAACTTCCACCTGCTTCTTTCAGGAAAACTCTATTTTTGTTTCATCTTGATATCCTATCCTAAATTATGCCATCTCACTGAATATCTTCACTGACTATGAACTTCATATTTTTTTAAGATTTTCCTACTTTTACAAAGTAATCTTATAAACTATGTGATTTGTTTATATAGAAATATTTCTGGTTATTTCTACTCATTGCTATAGTGACAACAGCAATATCTGACATCCAGAGGTGATACAAAATAGAGGGTTCTAGAGTCAATTTTTTTGTATTATTTGAAAATGAGTTGTGGTTTATAACCTCAACGAAATACAATCACTTGCTTTACAATTATTTTCCTTTGATTTATGTCTCAATAAACTTCTTTAAATATGAGAAAATTAAAAAATATTTTATATGCATTAAATATCTCTTGGGAAATTATTTTCTGATTTTTATAAAATATTTAATATCATAAAAATATATTGGTTGCTAATTGGTAGTGCTTTTCAATGAACTGGTGACCCAATTCATATTTTTTTATTTAAAACTTTTTATATTTATTTATTCCCTTTTGTTGTCCTCATAAATTTTTTGTTACTAAAATTAAATGTCTTGTTAATAGATAATAGTGAAAAATACTGTAAAATGGAATCTCTTATCCATGTACAGAATCATTACAACTGACATGAAAATATCTTTTGATCTGCCAAATAATTATTAGATCACCCAGACAGTATCGCTGAAAGTTTAAGATCTTTAGGAAATTAGCATGCATTGCATTTTGCATATTTCTTTGGAACTTGTAATGACAGATTTTGACATGTGTGTTCTTCTTTGGTTGCCTAGCTGTAAATTGCATGTAGTCATTTCTTTAAATCAAATACTATTTTTTTTCAGTTATCTTTATAAGTGATGGTTGAACACTGTAGTGCGTGCTAGTCTGGGAAAATGCAAAAATAATACATAATACTTTCCCACCAAAGACTTAGAATCTAGTGGAAGATTTAGACATTTTAACAAATGGCAATTGACTGTGATGAAATCTCATAGGAGCACTGCATAGGATAATTCTCTATTATAAAGCGACTATTTTCCCTCTCCTTTCATAGAGTACCCTTTTAGTGGAAATTACTATGAATCCCATGCCTGAGCCTCCAAAGTTCAAGGTTAAATCCCCTGCATCACAATAAGCCAGAGCTGGTCAGTACTCTGGTAAATAATAAAATAAAATAGAGAGAAAGAAAAATAAATTACTATGAACATTACATATATATTATGGAATATGGTCATTTTTCTTGAACATAAATCATCTATCAGTCTGTCAGAAAAGTTATAACGTATTTTTTTCTATGCTAAAATTTATCATGACTTTTCCAGAAACCCAATATATAGAGAACATTCAGACTTCTTCATGAGAACCTTGTGCTTTCAACTCCATTTACTTATTTACTTCATCATTTATTTATATCAGTATAATTTAGAGGTATTTATTTTATATAGGTTGTAATCCAATATTGCTGTATTTATTTTGGTGTCAAGTTGTCACAGTTTAATTTTTTATTAGTGAATCAATAATGACTAGCAATATTGTTAGATAGCAGGGGTATAATTCCATAGAATTCTCACAACCAGAGTTCTCTGTTCCATCCCCTCCATTGGAAGCTTCTATATTCTTTACCCCTCTGGGAATATGGACCACAATTATTTTTGGGGTGCAGAAGGTGAATGTTTCAACTTTTGTAATTGCTTCTCTGTAGGACATGGGTATTGGTAGGTCAGCTCATTCCCCCACCAGCTTCCATTTTTCCCTAGAGGGATAGGGCTTCAGAGAAGTGAGGTTCCAGGACAACTTGGTGAGGTCATCTGCCTAGGGAAGTCAGGCTGGAACCAATGAAGCTCTGCAACTTGATGGCTGTGATGCAATACTATATAAATCAAGGCAAATAGTTTAATGAACAGGATCCAAATGTTATGAATAGAACCATTGAAACTAGGCATTTTCAGGTGCGAGAAATTAGGAAGTCTGTTGTAGGTATATCCCAAGGAGCTCATGACTTTAGTAATTATTGCCTGAGCTTGATAGATAACATGTAACTGGACTAAAAATATTGTCTGGGGATATGGTATCAGTGTGGTGAATAGGCCTACAAAGCTAAATTAGGAAATGTCTCACCAGAGTATTGTAGCTGGAGGGTTGACATCCCAGCCTTGGAGTCTATGGACACAGTCCAAAGTGAACATGTTGAGGTGGTCCTGGTTGCATTCATTTGGATGAGATTAGCAGATGCAGTATTAAATGGTATGGATCAAGAGAAACATGAAGGAACACAAGCAAAACCCTAGAGGTTCCAGGACTGGGAGGAATAGGGTTTTATAGAGAATGAGGAAGGTTCCTTGCTGCCTTAGGGTCTAAGAAAGAACTTGATGGGGCGCCAGGAGGTAGTGCAGTGGATTAAGCGCACATGGCGCAAAGGGAAAGAAACCACTCAATGATCCCCGCTGGAGCCCTGGTTCTTCACCTGCAGGGGAGTCGCTTCACAAGCGGTGAAGCAGATCTGCAGGTGTCTGTCTTTCTCTTCCTCTCTCTGTCTTCCCCTCATCTCTTCATTTCTTTCTGTCCTATCAAAGAACAACGACAACAATAACAATACTAACAATAACAACTAAAAAATGGTAAACAACAATGGCAACAAAAGGGAAAAAAGAACGAGAAAAAAAGAAAGAAATAGATTATTATTACTATAACCAAGTTATCTGGGATCTTTGTTTATTCTGAAAGTCCCATTGTTAGAATGTGCTGTACTATATATGACCTTAGCATGATTTATATCATTTAACACTACTTACAAATAACTATATTTTATATACTGAAAAGATCGGTTGCTTCACATCCCCCTGGTCTAAACTCATAGGTGATTTAATATTTCAAAAAACGTTATTATTAGATATGCATTAACAATTTAAGCCCGGTGTTAAAATTCAATTAATTTACTCATTTGAAACCTTAAGTGTTTATATAGAAGAGATATATGCTCAGAACTGAAATCTATGCATTAAAACCTCAAGACATTCTTTCTAGTTCATAGGACTCCTTAGTTCCATTTTGGGCTTCACACCTCCTATCAAAGTTACAGAACCTAGATTTAGACAGGGCCCATGAGATAGGGCACATCTGCACATTTATCCATAGTCTTGGGGAAATATATACTTTAAAATAAAAGTTCACAGTGGTCTACAGTGTCTGAATAAGTCATAATCCTTCTATAGGAATTTTTCTTCAGTTGAGAGCAATAATGGTAGGGAACAGACTGAGGGCACAAGTGGGATCTAAGTTAACTTTAAGCTTTACTGAATTGTACTTGTTTGGTGATTGTAATAAATGTTGTCATAGGATCAATATTTGTCCTTTAGTATATATATATACATATATATATATATATATATATATATATATATATATATATATATATATCCAGTATCTCTCTTGGCCAGTTGTCTACCATGTTTCTTCTAAAAATTATCAAGGAGGTGACATGAATGCTGTTGCTGTAAGAAGATATTAGCAGATATATCTCACTTTTGTGTGTGTAGTTAGTTGAGTGGATAGAGTGATTGAGGAAGTGACATGAGGCTAGAAGAGGAGGGTATCCAGGACTAGGTAGTAAATATTGGATTAGACACTTTCTGGTGTCATCTTTAGGCCTTTCTACTTGCTTGCTGAATGTATTGAGTTTAAGTCTAATCACAGCAGACTATTGAGCACTTTTACGTTGAGACACAGAGCTTCTGCTAACTTATGGAGACATGTGTACATGTCCTCTGTCCCCTAGGCCCTGATCTCTATCTAGGTTCTGTAACTTTATTAGGGAATGTACCATTGAAATGGAACTAGCTAGTCCCATGTATTAGGAAGGTTCTTGTCAGATTATTGGAGTTGGAAGGTTGACATCGCTGGCTTGATGACTCTGAATACAGTCTGAATTGAAATGTGGTATGCTGGCATTGGTTGCATTGATTTAGTTGAGGTAAACAGAGGCAGTATCGCTGAGTAGGGGATCCAAAGGAGAAGTCTCAAGAAATACCAGTAAAGAAGTCCCAGAGGTTCCAAGATTGCTATTTGATAACTCTTTATAACACATAGTTATTTTTTTTTCCTAACACTTAGTTTCTGGCATGATTTTAGATCTTACCCAACACACTCAAGTACTTATAAGGGACATTTTGACTTTAACTGTATCTGGACTTTCACTGGGAAAACAGTCCTTCCAATTTACTCTCAATGCAATAAGCATAAAAAAGTGTGTGGAAGTTTCAGTACTAAAGATGTGGATATTTGTAGAGGATTTGTTTTTAAAAATAAGTAGTGTATGCATTGTTTTTTGAAGTTCATTCTAAAGTTTCCACATGTATTTAGAAATGCTGAATTAGTAAACTTTTCTTGTCTGTGGGATTTGATACTAGGACCTTCAGATCGACAAAGCAGATATTCTTTCTCTGTTCTGTTGTCCTGACTTTGCTGAGAAATGTATATACTCTTGCCTAATATTCTCTAACAGATGAAAGAAAGCTGTGAAGACTGTACTTCCCTTCATTACCCTTAGCCTAAGTTTGAGAAAACTCTGGGTATCAGTTCCTGTTGGATAGACTTTGTTACCTGGCTTCAAGGATTTCGAAGCAATCTCAACCAATTAGAGAAGAAAGAAAAGTGAAGTTACTGGAGACCAGTTGTGAATCTAAAGAAAGTCAAAATGAGTACTGAAATGACAGACTGACTTTGGTCAGTGACAGAGAAATTACTCAGTTTCAAAAACATGGAAAACACCTGGGATATATATATCCTTTAACATATATATATATATATATATATATATATATATATATATATATATATTAGGATTTAGAGACTAAATCTGTCAGAATAATTGTTGTTAGATCTTCATTTCCACTTGCGATTTTGCAAAAGAGCAAATACATTTTACTTTGCTGTATTTGATCTTCTACTACCAGGGGAAAAGTCACTCAGAGGAATATTTTTAATCAGGTCAGCCCCACTGACAGGTAATTCAAGAGTATAAATAAGGCCTAGTGAAGTAGTTCACTTGAGTAGTGTACTGCTTTACCATTTACACAATTTAGGATCAAGCCCGACCCCCACTGCATTGAAGTCAGCTTCTCTCTTTGCTGGGGTGTGGGTGAGGTTTAAGGAAAATGTCTTTGCTTCTTAAAAACAAACACAGGAAAGTGATAGTTTCTGTTTCTGCTTCTATTGCTGTATACGGATGAGTTTCCTGAATCTGTTGTGCATCCCATGAGCTGAATGGCTGTTATAATGACTAACTTTTGTAGAAATCAAAAAAGAGAAGAAAATGAAGGAAGAGGGAGAAGGAGAGAAGCAGACGGTTAAAGTAACAAAAATATAGAAATGGGTATTTACTATTTTTGGCTATAGACAGAGAGAAATTGAGAGGAGAGGAGAAGAAAAAGAGGGCAAGAAACAGAGAGACACGGGTGTCTAGTGGTAGCACAGTGGGCTTGAGCCCATGTGGCACAAAGCGCAAGGACCCGCCTAAAGGATCTGGTTTGAGCCCCTGACTCCCCACCTGTAGAGGTGTTGCTTCACAGACAGTGAAGCAGATCTACAGGTGTCTATCTTTCTCTCCCCCTCTCTGTCTTCCCATCCTTTCCCCATTTTTCTCTGTCCTATCCATTAATGAGGACATCAATAACACAATAATAATAACTACAATAAAGCAAGGGCAACAAAAGGGAATAAATAAATAATAAATATTAAGGAAAAGAAACAGAGAGACATATGCAGGCCTACTTCACCACTGGTGCAGCTTACCCCCTACAGGTGGGGACCAGGGACTTGAGGTCAGGTCCTTATATACTTATGTGTGCATTTAACCAGCTGTGCTACCACCTGTCCCCATTTTATGTAATTGTCATAGGATCAAATTACCAAGAATGTCTCATAATAACTGACACCTATTCTCCAAAAGAAGTGGTGACAAATATATATAAGCACTGTTGAGAATACTAGGAAGATATATCTTAATAACACAATTACAGTTGAGGATTCTAATACTCCACTCTCTCAGATAGATTTACTAGAAATAAAGTTAATAGGAAAGAGAGAATTCAATGAAGAGATGGATAAGTTAGACCTACTAGATACTTAGAGTACATCACCCCAAGAAAGTGGAATACACATTTTTCTAAAGTCCTCAGGAAACATTCGTAAAGACAATGTATTAGGCCACAAAGACAGCATCAGTAAACTCAGCAGCATTGAATTCATTCCAAACATCTTCTCTGACCACTATGAAATTAAACATTCAACACCAAACAGGAAGTTAGAGAAAAAAACTACCAAAATGTGAAAACCCAGCAGTATGCTCCTTCTGCATGAAAAACAAACAAAAAACTGAAATTAAAGTGTTTCCAGAAATAAGTGAAAATAAAGACATGAGCTATCAGAATATTTAGAACATAGCCAAAGCAGTACTAATAGCAAGTTCATTACCATACAGGAATGCAACATGTAGTAATAATAATAATAATGAATCACAAACAACCCAGCTCCACATTTGAAGTAAAAAACTACTACTAATAATAACAATAATTTAAAAGATCAATGAATTTAGAACTGGATCTTTGAAAGTATAAACAACACTGGCAAATTCTTAGCCAAACACACTAAAAAAACGACAAGACCAAATAATTCATATTTACACGTAAGGGAAGGTATTACAACAGACACAGCGGAAATTCAAAGTATCATGTGAGGCTTCTCTGAACAACTCTATGTGACTAGCTAGAGACAAAAGAAGAAATGACTTAGCTCCTCGAAGCACAACACCTTCTAAGGCAAAACTAGGAAGGACAGGGAAACATGACCAGGTTAATCACAACCTAATGAATCGAAACAGTTCTCAGGGCCAGGTTGTGGTGCACCTGGCTAAGTGCTCACATTACCATGTGCAATGACCTGGGTTTGAGCACCCTGATCCCCACCTGCAGGGGGAAGTTTCACAAGATCTACAAGTGTCTCTCTCCCACTCTATTTCCTCCTCCCCTCTCAATTTCTGTCTCTATCCAAAAATAAATAAAAATAAGAAAAATACTGAAAATAATAATTAATTAATTAATTAATATAGTCCTCAGAAGCCTATCCAACAACCAAAATCTGGGGACAGACAGTTTTACAAATGAATTCTACAGAATATTCAAGGAAGTTCTATTTACTACCTATGCAAGCTCTTACAAACAATTGAGGACCCAGGAATACTTCCTACTGTCGTCTTTGAGATCAACATTATCTTGATACCAAAAGGAAAGACAGCAAAAAAGAAGAAAGATGGGAGTTGGGCTGTAGTGCAGCAGGTTCAGTGCAAGTGGCGCAAAGCTTAAGGACTGGCTTGAGATTCACGGTTCAATCCACTAGCTCCCCAACTGCAGGGGAGTCGCTTCACAAGTGGGGAAGTAGGTTCTGTCTTTCTCTCCCCCTTCTGTCTTCCTGTCCTCTCTCCATTTCTCTCTGTCCTATCCAACAACAACAACATCAATAACAACAATAATAACCACAACAGTGTTAAACAACAAGGGCAATAAAAGGGAAAATTCTAAAAAAAGAAAGTAAAAAAAAAAAAAGGAAAGAAAACTACAGACTTCTGATGAACACAGGTGCTAAGCTATTCACCAAATTCTAGCAAACTGGATACAGCAGTACATTAAGAAGATTGTACATCACAAACTAGTGGAGCTTATCCCAGGACCACAAGGCTGGTTCAATATACATCAATCAATAAATGTGTACCACCACCACAACAAAAAGAAAACTAAAAACCGCACGATTATCTAAACAGATGCAGAGAAAATCCTTTCATGATCAGAGCATTAAAACTGTTCAAGTGAAGTAGTTGAATCATTTAGTGCACTGTGTTGGTCTGCTTCTAAATTCTGCTTATAAGACCTTCTGTTTTGATTATCACATTAGGTTCACTTGTATTACTTAGGATGTGGTCTATTTACATATCACTGTTTTACCTGGGTCCTGCCCTGCCTTCAGAGTATTGGTTTAATCCCCACTGGAAGCTTTCTATGTTCTTTTCATGCTCTTTTTTTGGCTCTGCCCCCTTTCCCAGTCATCTCCTTTCCCTTGTCACTTGGTGAGGAGATGCATAAAATGCTATGTATCTGATTAATAAACAAGATACTGCTTCCCAGCTCAGACATGAGTCCCTGGTTGTCTCTCTACCGCCCATGAAGGTAGCCCAGCCCGGCAAATGGCGCCCTGAATAGGGACTGGCATATGGCGCCCAGCGTGGGGTGGGGGAGTACCAGTGTGGGGCTGTTGTGCAGAGATGGTGGAGCCTGGCAGAGCTTAACCTATGAGTTGAGCCCCTCAAGGTAAGTCTCTTTCTCTCTAAAGAGGGGTTGAGCACAGGGGGCACACATGAATCTCACAAGGTTGGTGGCCATGTAAGTCTTCCCTTTCCCACGAAAACGTCCTACATCTTCCCACCTGAGCATAGCATACCTTAAAAACATTTAAGGCTGCTCCACTCTGTATTTCCTATACTGTGTCCATTAGATATAAAGAAAAATGGGGAGATGCTGAGAAATTATGCAGATGTAGTCACATCTGCCAGGTTGTCCCCTCAGGCTCAGCCACTTCCCATGAGAGTTATAGGGTATTCTCAAGTACCTTTCCCAACCAATCCTGTCCCGACATGTCACTCCTGGCTGTTGCCCTATAAAAAGCCCTCCTACTTCCGCCCCCTCTCTCTCTCGCCCGGTGTTTTACCTCGGTGACAGAAGGGTGGTGCTTGTAGCAGGGGAAGGCCATTTTTGGCTAGCTCCACGTGGCCCAAACCGTTGTGCTCTGACCCAACCCTGAGGTGCCCATGCAAATAAAGAATTGTGTTCCCTCTTCTCTTTGGACCTCCTCTCTCTCTCCTCCACGTCCTGCCACTGCAAAGTAACAGCGCTGCTTTCTAATGTACTTGACCCAGATTCAAACAGGCATGGACCACATTGGAGGCAGCTTTTGGTGACGTGCTTGCCTTTACTCTCTCTCTCTCTCTCTCTCTCTCTCTCTCTCTGCCTTTTTCAAGAAAAACAAAACAAAAGAAAAACAAGGTAGATGGAAATTTTCTTTAATGAGTCAATATATACAGCAAACCTGCATGAGATAGAATGGTGAGGAAGAGAAAACTTCCCTCCCTCTATTATCAGGAACAAGAAAGGGCTGCCTACTGTTAGCTAGTTTTGTTTCTAGATGAGGAAATTTATTTGAAAATGTTCTATCTGGAGGAGGCCTATACTATATGAGTTATGAGTTAATTCTTTCAATGTTACATTTTATATTGTCTACCTAGTTGTAAAATACACTTCAGGTAATAAAAAAAAAAAAACATATGCACCAGAGGCCTGGTTAAGTGAATATGGCATAAAGCTTGAGGAAAGAGTCAAGGATTCAAGGATCCCGGTTCAAGCCCCTGGCTTTCTACCTGTGGGGGGAGGGCGTCACTTTACAAGTGGTGAAGCAGGTTATCAGGTTATCTTTCTCTTCCCCTCTCTGTCTTCCCTTCCTCTCTCGATTTCTCTCTGTCCTATACAACAACAATGACAGCAGCAACAACAACAACAATAATAATAACAACAATAATAAAAAAACAACAAGGGCAACAAAAGGGAAAACATGGCCTCCACAAGTAGTGGATTCTTTTTTTTTTAAATATTTATTTATTTTTTATTTATTCCCTTTTGTTGCCCTTGTTGTTTTATTGTTGTAGTTATTATTATTGTTGTCATTGTTGGATAGGACAGAGAGAAATGGAGAAAGGAGGGGAAGACAGAGAGGAAGAGAGAAAGATAGACACCTGCAGACCTGCTTCACCGCCTGTGAAGCGACTCCCCTGCAGGTGGGGAGCCGGGGTTTGAACCGGATCCTTATGCCGGTCCTTGTGCTTTGCACCACCTGTGCTTAACCCGCTGTGCTACAGCCCGACTCCAGAGTAGTGGATTCTTAATGCAGGCACCCAGCCCCAACAATAATCCTGTAGAAAAAGAAAAACTAAAAAACATGTGCCTCAATGCTACATAAGCCAGAGTGATAATCTGGCCTCTTTCTCTTGGTAAATTGTTGGGCATTACACCAGCTCCTCTGCATTGCTTGATACTGTGGTCTATTTACATAATCATTGTTTTACCTGAGATCCATACTGCATGCAGGGTATTTGTTAATCACACCTTCACAACAGCTGCTATGGAAGCTTTCTAGCTTCCCAGAGTGCCTTGTTTTCTCTACCTTCTTTCCTAGCCAATTCCATTCCCGACTTGCCATGTTCATTTTTACCCTATAAAGCCTACTGTTGTTCCTGGTTTCGTCCTCTTTCTCTTCCGTGTCTCAACATGGAGAAGACCTTGAGAAGGGCTGGCGTGTATAGCGGGAGGTGGCCATTTTGCTAGTTCCATGTGCATAAACCCTCTGTGCTCCCACATAACTCTGGGGCATCTGCATCAATAAAGAATTGTATTACCACACCACCACAAGTTCCTTGTCTCTCTCTCCAGAGAAGCTATCCTGGCAGTAAATATTTCAATTAGACCTGGACCTAAAGAATCACCAGGAATGCTATTGATTTTCATGCCAAAGGCACCAAAAGTCCTAGGTTTAATCCCACCATAAACCTGAGCTAAGAAATACCCTGGCACTGGGACTGGGTGGTGGCACACCTGGTTAAGTCCACATATATCACCATGAGCTAGGACTCAGGTATGAGTTCCCACTTCCCATCTGCAGAGGGAAAGCTTCATGAACAGTGAAGTAGGACTGCAGGTTTCTATCTTCCTCCCCTTCAATCTTCTCTCCCTTCTCAATTTATCTCTTTGCTGTCAAATAAAAACAGAAAGAATAAATAAAAATGGCCACCAGGAACAGTAGATTTACAATGCAGGCACCAAGCCCCACTGATAACCCTGGTGGCAGTAAACAAACAGAAAAATTAAGAACTACCCTGGTATTGGAAACTCAGTGAAGATGTCCAAAGGTGCTAAACATGGTGGTGTGTAAGCATTCATCATGGGGAGGCAAGAAACAATGAACATTTGATAGCAACTCATACATTTTGAAGGTACCTCATAAAAGTGTCCCGGTAAAAGGATTGAAATATAAAATAATGCCTAAATAAATAAAACATTGGAAATACTAATTGTCTTACACACGCCATGCATCATTTTGGGAGTCCAATGAAATAACATAAACTCATATATTCATTCAAAAAGTTTTAGCTATTACAGTGTGCTAAGTTATTACTTTATATGCTGTCAATGCCAAAACAAGAAACAGCTTATTCAAATTTTGAGAGGTCACAACTTAATCAGGGGAACTTATTGGAATGTGATTTTTCTGAATCATCACCCATGATAACTATAAGAATTCTGTGCAATATTTTGGGAGACACACAGGAGGCTCCTTTCTGGAGTGGAAGAACCTAGGATGAGAGATCCAGATGTTGTATCTTGTCAGAGTAGACAGAAATGAGTTTTTATTAATAAGAAATGAGTTTTTCACAGGGGAAGTGCAGATACTGTATTAGTCTGTATGGGGGTAAATTCAGAGTTGACAATTAGATGTATTGAGTTTTGCAGTTTGTCTTTCTATCTGTATGAGATTGCATGGTGATTTAATAAATAAATTCAAAAATAATTAATTTTCCCACTAATATAGAGGAATAAAATTCAGGGTCAATATGCCAGAAAAGTGGACTGTGGTGAGATGTCTCCATCTTTTTCTGCCTTACAGATAGTCAGCATTTAGTATTGTCCTTGATGGGCTTTCACATGCTCACATATGAAGAAGGAGAGAGAGAAAAAAAATCAATAGTGTCTCTTTCTCTTCTGATAAATGCACCAATCCTTTTTTCAGATTAACATTCTGTGTTATAAGTTCTTTTAATTTTTATAAGTTTTATAAGTTTATAAGTTTTATAAGTTACTCACCTCACTAAAGACATAGGGAGTTAATATATTTTATTAAATTAATAATGATCAACAAGACCATAGTTCCATATCCCTCCCCTCCATTTTAAGATATGAGACTAGGGGAGCATGACTCAGTTAGTTCATAACAGAGGGAAACATAATAAAATTCAAAGCTTGAATAACTTGGGGTCTCAGTTACTTTAGAATTTAGTAAAGTAGAGAAAATTTAAGTAAAATAAGTTGTAGCTACTCTGAAGTATTGCAATAGTCTGTAAACGCCTGTGGGAGAAGAGGCCACAGTTCCCAGAGCAGGACACAGAGCCCAAGGATTCTATTGTACTTCATCTAAATTCCTAACAAAGCCAGAACCCAGACAAATTAGGATGCTCATATATACCGCAGGGCATCAGATGGTGCTCAAGGCATAGTATGCATGAAATTAGTGCTCAGAGAGAAACAGAAAAAAGGATACCAGTCACATTTTAATTACCTTCCTTAGCCTTGATGCTATAAATGTCTATTGCTGTGACGGTGTTGCTAATGGGTTACAAGACTTCTGTCCTCTGAGGAAAGCCATCTGAATATATCCTGGATTCTCTAGCACAAAGACAGTCATAAATGGCATGAAAGTCCTTGACTTTGGTATATTTCTTATATATATATATATTTTTTATAAATCAGATAGGGTTAGGAAATATGCTTTTTCAAAAACCTTAAATATTTTACCCTGATAAAATGCAATAAACTGGTATGGCATAAGTATAAATAGTAAATTATATATAGAAAAACTCCATTGTATATAATTATCTGAAATTTCCACAAATTTACTGAATCTCTTGAGGGGCCAGGTAGTGGTGCAGCTGGTTAAACACACACATTACACTGTGCAAAGACCCAGGTTTATGCTCCTGGTCTCTACCTGCAGGGGGAAATCTTTATAAGTGGTGAAGCAGAGCTGTAGGTGTCTTTCTGTCTCCCCACCCCTCTAAATTTCTCTCTGTGTATATCAAACATATATATATAAAGAAAATTATAAGAAAGAAAAAGAGATCCATTATCTTTGCCTGTAAAAAGAGAATGGCAATGTTCAATATCAAATCTTTGTGGACAATTTTCTAAGATTCAATATACTATGTCCTGAGCAACACTCCGGTCATGTTATAAATCTCGAATTGTAAAATGCTCTCTCAGGAGAAATAACACTTCTTTAAGATTGTTTTATTAGGAAAATGATGATTTACAAGATAGTTGTTGTGACATGAGTACAATTTCTCATACTTCTGTACACCACTACTACCAGCAGCTCAGGTCTTCCTTCATTGCTGTGCACCATTTTATTCCTTTTTAAAATATTTTATTTTATTTTATTTTATTTTTTTAATATTTATTTTATGTATTTATTCCCTTTTGTTGCCCTTGTTGTTTTATTGTTGTAGTTATTATTGTTGTTGTCATTGTTGGATAGGACAGAGAGAAATGGAGAAAGGAGGGAAGACAGAGAGGAGGAGAGAAAGACAGACACCTGCAGACCTGCTTCACCGTCTGTGAAGTGACTCCCCTGCAGGTGGGGAGCTGGGGTTCGAACCGGGATCCTTATGCTGGTCCTTGTGCTTTGCGCCACCTGCGCTTAACCCGCTGCGCTACAGCCCGACTCCCTAAAATATTTTATTTTAATGAGAGAGAGAGAGAGAGAGAGAGAGAGAGAGAGAGAGGGAGATCAGAGTACTGCTCAGGTCTGGCTTATGGTGGTGCTGGGTTTGAAACTGGGACATTGGAGCCTCAGATATGAAAGGTCTTTTGCATAACCATTATGCTATCTCTAGTTTCTTAAACTATATGAAAGTAAAGGAGAATAAGGAATCTGTGTCTTAGAAATACTGTACTAAACTGGCAGAAGAGTGTTTTGGGAGCCACACACAGATGTCAGTTCTTGGTCCTTGGTTATGAATAATATGACTTACCTTTTTCTTTCTGAGCACTTAAGTTTTGCATTATGCTTTAATTATGCCTAAAATAAAAATTCAGTAGGATAATGTATAACACTAGGACAATAGCTACGAGAAACAGTAGTCTCCATATTCTTTAAATGTGTTCAAGATAAGTGATATAAGTTTGGGATGACAAGTTCTCTTCATCAACAATTGATATTCTTTGCCCCAGGACAAAGAAATCTGATGAACTCAAGTATGTAGGTGAGGTCACACTGGTATATACAACGAAGGAATCAAGGAAAGAACAAGATAGAACTGAGTCACAAAATCATTTTCTAGATAAAATTTATATGTACTTTTACTGTGTTCATGCTTCCATACACTTTTACATACACATGAACAGTCGTAATTAAGTTCTGGGCTCAAGAACAGGGTTTTGGCCAGCATGACACAGATTTTAAGGGAGCCAGAACAACCCACGTCCAAAGTGCTTGCCAGCTCTGACATATTGTCTGACTGTGAAAAGCATTTACTTCTAATCTCCCACCAGCATGACTGTAATTAAAACATAACACAATTTATAAGAGGAATCATTTCATTTGACTGAGTACTGAGGTATAAGGAAAGATTTAATAGAGATTACTTAAGAGGTCCAAAATTCTAAAGAAATGCTAGTACTATATTCACTGATAGAAAACCATCTTGGTAACTATACTTAAAGGTTATTTTTCTTACAAGTATCTAATTAAATATAGATTTATCCCCATGTGTTTAAATAAATTGTTGGAATCTAATAGTCTAAAAAAAGAAGGGAGAGGATATTATCAGCATGAAGAGAGGACAGTGAAATTTGGTAGGGATGGGGGCATTGGTGATTTGATGATGGCCTTGGAACTGAAAGACATCCTGAAGAAGCAGGGAAGTATATTCCTAAAACATAAAACTTTTTAAAACTAAAGTTATCTCAGTTAAACAAATAAACCAAAAGCCCTCCTAGCTGGTATGAGTTTTTACTTTATACTTGT
Organism: Erinaceus europaeus; assembly: GCF_950295315.1. Classification (NCBI taxonomy): domain Eukaryota; kingdom Metazoa; phylum Chordata; class Mammalia; order Eulipotyphla; family Erinaceidae; genus Erinaceus; species Erinaceus europaeus. The sequence goes on from NC_080162.1 coordinate 197,531,897, forward strand.
GCTCTAACAATTCACTCTTAAATAGACTGGGTAAGAACATAGCCAGTCTAAAATTAAACAGCAGAGAAGTGACAGGGTTATCTAGAAACTGTGGTCATGGTGTCAGGTGGTAGTTCAGCAGGTTAAGCAGAAGGACTGGTGTTAGGATACCAGTTTGAGCCCCTGACTCCCTACCTGCAGGGGGGTTCACTTCACAGATGGTTAGCAGGTATGCAGGTCTAATTTTCTCCCCCTCTCTGTCTTCCCCTCCTTTCTGGATTTCTCTCTGTCCTATCCAACAACAACAACAACAACAACAGTAATGGCAACAATAAAAATAACAACAACAAGGGCAACAAAATGGGAAAAATGGCCTCCAGGAGTAGTGGATTTGTGGTGTAGGCACTGAGCCCCAGCGATAACTCTGGAGGCATAAAAGAAAGAATGAATGGAAGGAAAGAAGGAAGGAAGGAAGGAAGGAAGGAAGGAAGGAAGGAAGGAAGGAAGAAATTATGGTAAAAAAATTTCCAGAAAAGGGTGATAATTTCATTTTTGTAGGACACAAAATCATAACTACTCAACTCTGTTTAAAACATAAAAACTTTAGTTTGTTGACACTTACTTAAAGTGAATCTAACACATCCTAAACCAAATGTATTACGTGAATGAGAGTATCTAAGGCAATTTCCCTCAGGTAACTTGGTCCATTTCCATTGTTGCCAGAGAACTTCTACAAGAAATTTATTATTGACAGACTAATAGACTTCTGATTATAAAGATCTAGGCACCCATCTGGATGGTAAGATCCTTCTCTCAAAGAAATGAGAGAAGTTGGGGTTGAATCAGATGTTTTGCCCCATTTCCTTAAGCTTCTCATTAGGACAGAATCTAGCAATTGTAGTAATTAGACCCATTTTTATTTAGGAAAGAGAAAAAAAAGAGGGAGTGTGGGGAAAAAAAGGAATTAGTAAATTCTCTTGCTGGCAAATCACCATACATTTTAATTTTCTTTACTTAGTTGGCATTGGAATATTAGCCTAAATGAGGAGAGAACTACCTTTTCTTCATTATTCTTTGAAAGAAGCCTAATCTGTCTGTCCATTTATCCTTCTGTCTATCTATCTATCTGTCATCTATCTATTCATCCATCCATCCATCATTTTTTGATAGAGATAGAGACATATAGATATAGATGATAGAAAGATAGGTAGATAATAAACAAATGACAGAAAGATAGATAGATAGATAGACAGACAGACAGACAGACAGACAGACAGACAGACGGTAGATAGAAACCAGACACCGAACTTTCTTTCAACGTGGTGATGAGGGCTGATGTCAAACCTGGGTATCGTCTATGACAAACCAGTACACTACCCAGGAAAGCAATTTTTGCCTTCCTTAACCTGATTTTTAATGCAATTATGTTTTCTGATAAAAAAAAAAAAAACTTGCTATAAATTTAGTAGTGAGAAAGATCCAATCTGTGAAATCAACCAAGCTATACTTTATTTACCAATTGAACTTGATAACGTGCATTCTCCATTTCAGGCTTGGATCACAGTTCTGCTATCTTCCATACTACACAGAATCCTCTATAGGGCTCCCTACCCTCTTATCCTGACTCCATGGATGTCTGAGCACAAAATTCAGGGTGAGAATTCAGCATCCAGAGTTCTAGCCATGAAGCTTGTGCTACAGTGCAGGGAACCAGAAGTAAAGTGAGATGGAAGATGCAATGTCCTGGAAAAATATGATTTAACTTGATTAGCTAATGCAATTTGTCTCATGTTAAAAAACGGAAGGCAGGATTCAACTTCCGGAGGTGGAGCTACGAGCAGCAGATCGCTTTCTCTCCTCTCCTCTCCTCTCCCGGATCAACTAGGAATACCAAAGGAGACCACCCGGACCGAAACAAGACAGGACTAGAATGACCACAGAAATCCAGTAAATCACCCGTGAGTACAAACACGTGTGGCTGGTGACAGAGAGGAGAGAGGGGCCTAAGGAGAGATTAAGTGACTGCTAACAGTTCGACAGTTTGTCAGTGGAGACACCACCTCCAGTCTGCTCCACCAACAAGGGGACAGCTGAAGGGAGGAAAGGACTCCCCAGAGACTCACCAAGTACAACTCTGAGTCTCCATTGCTACTACCCTCAGAATCTGGAGCAGCAACAGGGAGGGACACCAGGGCACAGAGATCTAACCGGGAAACTCAGGAGAAGACCTATACCTCGGTGGCATAGCTGAAGGGCTGTGAAAGTCTCTTTGCATAACCACTGGATTATCTCTGCCACACCCTGCTTTATCTCTTGGTCAGGAGTCATTGATTAAGCCAAGAAGCCTATTGATAGTTTAAAAGCCCTCAGGCTACCATAGCCTACAGGGGGGAAAAAAAAAGGCTTTTACACCACTGAACTCCAACTCAGGGATTGAAAAAACTGTTAACTTATATAAAATGGTTAAAACAACAAGAAAAAATAATGGAGACTCGAACCAGGACAAGAGTCCAGCTAAAAGTCCTCCAGAGGGCAAAGCACAAAACAACGAATTCAACATCCAAACATTAGCTAAGGAAATAATAACAGGAGTGAGTAAAGAATTTGAAAAAATTGTAATCAGAACTGCAGGAACAACAAATGAGAATATGGAAGAAAATTCTAATAATCTCATGGTTATTAGAGAGCTGAAAGCTGAAATTGCTGAGCTAAGAAGGCAACTAGCTGAACAAGCTAAAACAGTATCAGAGCAGGGCAACAAAATAGATGAACTCCAGAAAGCAGTAGAGGGCAGAGAGAATAGAATCAATGAGGCTGAAGACAGAATTAGCAAGATTGAGGATGAATTAGAGACAACTAAAAAAGAAGTAAGAGATCTCAAAAAGAGATTAAGAGATGCTGAAAACAACAACAGAGTACTATGGGATGACTTCAAAAGAAACAATATACGCATTATTGGCTTACCAGAGGAAGAAAGAGAAAGGGAGGAAGAAAGCATTCTCCAGGCCATAATAGCTGAAAATTTCTCTAGTCTAGACAACACCAAAGACATAAAGATTCAAGAAGCCCAGAGGGTCCCAAACAGAATTAACCCAGACCTAAAGACACCAAGACATGTCATACTTAGATTGGAAAGGAATAAGGATAAAGAAAGGATCCTCAAGGCTGCAAGAGAAAAACAAAGAGTCACCTACAAAGGAAAACCCATAAGACTAGCAGTGGACTTCTCCATACAAACACTACAGGCCAGAAGAGAATGGCAAGATATCTATCAAGTGCTCAATGAGAAAGGCTTTCAGCCAAGAATACTATATCCTGCTAGATTGTCATTCAGACTAGATGGAAGCATCAAAACCTTCTCAGACAAGCAACAGTTGAAGGAAGCAACCATCACCAAGCCTGCCTTGAAAGAAGTTCTGAAAGGTTTCCTATAAACAACCAGACCACCACAAATAGAACATATATCAAAACACTCTAAAACTCTACAAGAATGGCGTTAAAATATCTTCAATCTTTGATATAAATAAATGTGAATGGCCTGAATTCACCTATTAAAAGACACAGAGTAGGAAGATGGATCAGAAAACACAACCCAACAATATGTTGTCTACAGGAAACTCACCTAACGCAACAAGACAAACACAGACTTAAAGTGAAAGAATGGAAAACTATCATTCAAGCCAATAGCCCACAAAAAAGGGCAGGAACAGCTATTCTCATATCTGACATGATAGACTTTAAAATAGATAAGATTAAAAAAGATAGGAATGGACACTACTTAATGCTCAGAGGATCAGTCAATCAAGAGGACTTAACAATTATTAATATCTATGCACCCAATGAGAAGCCATCTAAATACATCAAACTTCTACTGAAAGAGCTACAGCAATATATTAACAGTAACACAATCATAGTAGGGGACTTCAACACCCCACTCTCTCAACTTGACAGATCATCCAGGAAGAAAATCAGTAAAGACATAAGGGAGCTAAATGAAGAGATAGATAAACTAGAACTATTGGACATTTTCAGAGTCATTCATCCCAAGAAACTGGAATACACATTTTACTCAAATCCACATGGATCATTCTCAAGGATAGACCATATGTTAGGCCACAAAGACAGCATCAGCCTATTCAAGAGGACTGAAATCATCCCAAGCATCTTCTCAGACCACAGTGGAATTAAACTAACACTTAACAATCAACAAAAGATTAGTAACAGTCCCAAAATGTGGAAGCTCAACAGTACACTTCTTAACAACTTCTGGGTCAAAGAGGAAATCAAGGAAGAAATAAAAATGTTTCGAGAGTTCAATGAAAATGAAGACACAAGCTATCAAAATATTTGGGACACAGCTAAAGCAGTCCTAAGAGGGAAGTTCATAGCTATACAAGCACACATTAGGAAACAAGAAAAGGCACAAATAAACAGCCTGATTGCACATCTTAAAGACCTAGAAGAAGAACAACAAAGGAACCCTAAAGCAACCAGAAGGACAGAAATTACTAAAGTTAGGGCAGAAATAAATAACATTGAGAATAGGAAAACCATACAAAAGATCAATGAAAGTAAATGTTGGTTCTTCGAAAGAGTAAACAAAATCGACAAACCTTTAGCCAGACTCACAAAACAAAAAAGGGAGAAGACCCAAATAAATCGGATAGTAAATGAAAGAGGAGATATCACAATAGACACTGCAGAAATTCAACATATCATGCGAGGCTTCTATGAACAACTATATGCCACCAAGCTAGAGAACCTGGAAGAAATGAATGATTTCCTAGATACCTACCAACTTCCAAAACTAAGTCAAGAGGAAGTGGATAACATGAACAGGCCCATCACAGCTAATGAAATTGAAACAGTTATCAAAAATCTTCCCAAAAATAAAAGTCCTGGACCAGATGGTTTTACAAATGAATTCTACAAAACTTTCAAAGAAGAACTAATACCTCTACTTTTAAAAGTCTTCCAGAAGATTGAAGACACTGGAATACTCCCTGCCAGCTTCTATGAAGCCAACATCACCCTGATACCAAAAGCAGACAGGGACACAACCAAAAAAGAAAACTACAGACCAATATCTCTGATGAACATAGATGCGAAAATATTGAACAAAATTCTAGCCAACCGGATACAGCAGTATATCAAAAAGATTGTTCATCATGACCAAGTGGGGTTTATCCCAGGCATGCAAGGTTGGTTTAATATACGTAAATCAATCAATGTGATCCACCACATCAACAAAAGCAAGACCAAAAACCACATGGTCATATCAATAGATGCAGAGAAAGCCTTTGACAAAATACAACATCCCTTTATGATCAAAACACTACAAAAAATAGGAATAGATGGAAAATTCCTGAAGATAGTGGAGTCTATATATAGCAAACCTACAGCCAACATCATACTCAATGGTGAAAAACTGGAAGCATTTCCCCTCAGATCAGGTACTAGACAGGGCTGCCCACTATCACCATTACTATTCAACATAGTGTTGGAAGTTCTTGCCATAGCAATCAGGCAGGAGCAAGGAATTAAAGGAATACAGATTGGAAGAGAAGAAGTCAAACTCTCCTTATTTGCAGATGACATGATAATGTACATGGAAAAACCTAAGGAATCTAGCAAGAAGCTTTTGGAAATCATCAGGCAATACAGTAATGTGTCAGGCTATAAAATTAACATTCAAAAGTCAGTGGCATTCCTCTATGCAAACACTAAGTTAGAAGAAATTGAAATCCAGAAATCAGTTCCTTTTTCTATAGCAACAAAAACAATAAAATATCTAGGAATAAACCTAACCAAAGAAGTGAAAGACTTGTATACTGAAAATTATGAGTCACTACTCAAAGAAATTGAAAAAGACACAAAGAAGTGGAAAGATATTCCATGTTCATGGGTTGGAAGAATTAACATCATCAAAATGAATATATTACCCAGAGCCATCTACAAATTTAATGCTATCCCCATCAAGATCCCAAGCACATTTTTTAGGAGAATAGAACAAATGCTACAAATGTTTATCTGGAACCAGAAAAGACCTAGAATTGCCAAAACAATCTTGAGAAAAAAGAACAGAACCGGAGGCATCACACTGCCAGATCTCAAACTATATTATAGGGCCATTGTTATCAAAACTGCTTGGTACTGGAACATGAACAGACACACTGACCAGTGGAATAGAATTGAGAGCCCAGAAATGAGGCCCCACACCTATGGACATCTAATCTTTGACAAAGGGGCCCAGACTATTACATGGGGAAAGCAGAGTCTCTTCAACAAATGGTGTTGGAAACAATGGGTTGAAACATGCAGAAGAATGAAGCTGAATCACTGTATTTCACCAAATACAAAAGTAAATTCCAAGTGGATCAAGGACTTGGATGTTAAACCAGAAACTATCAGATACTTAGAGGAAAATATTGGAAGAACTTTTTTCCGCATAAATTTTAAAGACATTTTCAATGAAACGAATCCAATTATAAGGAAGACTAAGGCAAGTATAAACCTATGGGACTACATCAAATTAAAAAGCTTCTTCACAGCAAAAGAAACCACTACCCAAATCAAGAGACCCCTCACAGAATGGGAGAAGATCTTTACATGCCATACATCAGATAAGAGTTTAATAACCAACATATATAAAGAGCTTACCAGACTCAACAACAAGACAACAAATAACCCCATCCAAAAATGGGGGGAGGAATTGGACAGAATATTCACCACAGAAGAGATCCAAAAGGCCGAGAAACACATGAAAAAATGCTCCAAGTCTCTGATTGTCAGAGAAATGCAAATCAAGACAACAATGAGATATCACTTCACTCCTGTGAGAATGTCACACATCAGAAAAGGTAACAGCAGCAAATGCTGGAGAGGGTGTGGGGTCAAAGGAACCCTCCTGCACTGCTGGTGGGAATGTCAATTGGTCCAACCTCTGTGGAGAACAGTCTGGAGAACTCTCAGAAGGCTAGAAATGGACCTACCCTATGACCCTGCAACTCCCCTCCTGGGGATATATCCTAAGGAACCCAACACATCCATCCAAAAAGATCTATGTACACATATGTTCTTGGCAGCACAATTTGTAATAGCCAAAACCTGGAAACAACCCAGGTGTCCAACAACAGATGAGTGGCTGAGCAAGTTGTGGTATATATACACAATGGAATACTACTCAGCTGTAAAAAATGGTGACTTCACCGTTTTCAGCCGATATTGGATGGACCTTGAAAAAATCATGTTGAGTGAAATAAGTCAGAAACAGAAGGATGAATATGGGATGATCTCACTCTCAGGCCGAAGTTGAAAAACAAGATTAGAAAAGAAAACACAAGTCGAACCTGAAATGGAATTGGAGTATTACACCAAAGTAAAAGACTCTGGGGTGGGTGGGTGGGTGGGGAGAATACAGGTCCATGAAAAATTATGAATGAAATAGCGGGGGTTGTATTGCTAAATGGGAATCTGGGGAATGTTATGCATGTAAAAAAAAAAAAAAAAGAAGTAGAAACGCAAAGCAGAAATTGACTGAGTTTGGAGTATGGCACCAAAGTAAGAAAGCAGAAGTATACTAGAGTTTGCAGTGAGTACCTCCCTAATACTTCCTCTCCACTTTTCCAAAAAAAAAAAAAAAAAACGGAAGGCAAAAGTCCTCTTTAAAAGAAATTTGTTCCTAGAACTGAAGTATGTGATATCTGAGTACAGATTGTGACAGACAGTGGAAACTTTAGGGTCCATTCAGATGCCATACCTGTGTTCCTTATTCACGCCACACTCCTCCATAGTTATGTGCACAATGAGTTTAATGAGCAAACACTTCATTGCTACAAAGTCAGTATTTTATACTGGAAATATCCTGACATGAGGACTGAAGCATAAGATATCTCCCTACGCATTAAGGCATGGTGAATGGATATTTGTCCTTTCAGTATTCCTTCAATAATATATCAAGTGTTCTTCATTTTATAAACCATAATAGAGTGTGTGATTATGTAGGTGCAGTCATCATGTAGTCAGATAAGTGTGTGTGTGTGTGTGTGTGATGCATATGCTTGAGGGCATGTGTCTTCTAATTCTTTCAACATAGAAGTTCTCAATGCTTGATGTATTAATTTTGTCTTGATTAGAAAGCAAAGTGGGCTATTTAGATAAATAGCAGGGAACAAAGCAGACATTTGTCTTTTAAGCATCCATTAATCATTTCTTACTGCTTCCTAAGAGATGTCAGCTAGATGCTGAATATAAGATTTATTGTAACACAGATCAGTTAGATGGCTTTTTCCTTACCTAACTGTGGATCAACATGATTTTTTTTCTTTATTGGGGGATGAATGGTTTACAATTTACAATAAAATATGGTAGTTTGTACATGTGTAACATTTCTCAGTTTTCCACATAACAGTCTAACTGCCTCTAGTTTCAACACGCTTTTAAATCAGTTCATTAAAAACATACAGGCAAGACTATATTCACAACATAATATGATCTATAGACAAATGCAAGTATATATGCACATATTTGTGGTAATTTATTAAGTACTTACAGAATGATTTCAAGATGAATAGTTCTACTACATATACAATATATACACAGTAACTAGACGTATGTCTGTCTGATGCATCAGACATAGATTTATGCACATGCATAGAAATTGACATAAGCAGAAAACTGGAAGCATAAAGTGACTTAATTTACACATTCACACATGGGTCACAGGAATGATGCACATAATAAAACATTTGATAATAATATAAAGTCAAAGTTTAGAAACATTTCTAGATAAAATGTCAATGGCATGGGTTCATATGCACTTTATGTGATTAAAGCCATAGAGATTCCGTCCTTCATCTCTTGTTTTTCTTTCTTTCTTTTTTTTTTTTACCATCTAGCCTGCACTTGGGCACACTATGACAGATGTCCTGAGAATGTGCCATCTATAGGATCCACTCATGGTACACCTGACTGAACACCCACCCTCTCTAACCATGCCTAAGGACCAGGTTTGAACCACTGCTTCCCACCTTCAGGGGAATAAATTACAAGTGGTGAAGCAGGTCTGTAGGTGTTTGTCTTTCTCCTTCTCTCTCCTACTCTTATCTCAGTTTCTCTCTGTCCTAATGAATGATTAATAGAGACAGAAAGGGGAAAAAACTGGCCACCATGAGTGCTGGATACATAGTGCCAGCACAGAGCCTCCGTAACAACCCTGATGGCAATAAAAAAAATCATTAAATTAAAATTTAAAGTTTACCATCTACTGAGGGATGTTTAAGCTTCAAAAAGGTTCTAACATATATTATGCATTACAGTGTAGATTGGAATAGTTCAAAGGACCTTAATTATCATGTAAAATGTAATTATTTTTCAGAACTCAGCCTCAACAAAGTGTTGAGTAGAAATTTCTCAAAATATTCAAAACAGATATTTTTTATTTTTTGATTTATTTTGTTGATTTAATAATTATTAGCAAGACCATAGGATAAGAGGGGTAAAACTTTGCACAGTTCCCACCACCAGAGTTCAATATCCCATCCCCTCCATTGGAAGTTTTCGTACACTTTATGTCTCTGGGAGTATGGACCCAGGATCATTATGGGGTACAGAAAGTGGAAGGTCTGGCTTCTGTTATTGTTTTTCCACTGGACATGGACATTGGCATGTTGATCCATACCCCCAGCCTGTTTCTATCTTTCCCTAGTGGTGCAAGGGTCTGGAGAGGAGGAGTTCCAGGGGTGCATTGCACACTTTCCCACCTAAACCCCAAACAGGTATTTTTAAAATGTATTACTTTGGCATATTATTTTGAACTGAGCTCAACTAACTTATTATCAAAAAATGGATATTCTGGAACCTTTTCTGACTGTAAAATTAGTGCCTACATATTGAACATCCATATCTCTCTCTCTCTCTCACACACACACACACACACACACACACACACACATTAATTCCATGAGTGTGAAAAAAAAAAAGAATCAGTGATTTCTGGTTTTGAATAGACTGTTCATAGATACAAGATTGAATTTCTATTGTTCTTTTATTCTTTTTGTTTTTATTGTAGGAATTCTCCAGAATTTTTACCTCAGTAAAATCCATTAGTTACAAACTTGTATTGAGTTTCCTTTTACCCTCTTCTCAGTATGCAAGTTAGGACCAGTTAACATTACTTTACTCTTCTTTAGTAGCACAAAGATCCATCTATGGATTTCACCTTCAATTTCAATGTCAAAGTTGAAGTTCAGTTCAACAAGTTGGAAGACATATGGTTTACAAGAGAAACGAAAGGAGAATTTATGGGGTCAGGCAGTGGCACATCATACATCAGACAAGAGTTTAATAACCCAAATATATAAAGAGCTTGCCAAACTCAACAACAAGAAAACAAATAACCCCATCTGAAAATGGAGAGAGGGCATGGACATAATATTCACCACAGAAGAAATTGAAAAGTTTGAGAAACACATAAAAAAATACTCCAAGTCATTGATTGTCAGAGAAATGCAAATAAAGACAACAACGAGATACCACTTCACTCCTGTGAGAATGTCATACATCAGAAAAGGTAACAGCAACAAATGCTGGAGAAGTTTGGGAGGTAAAAGGAACTGCACTGCTGATGAGAATGGAAATTGGTCCAGCCTCTGTGGAGAACAGTCTGGAGAACTCTCAGAAGGCTGGAAATGGACCTTCCCTATGACCTTTCAAGTCCTCTCCTTGGAATATATCCTAAGGAACCCAACATACTTATACAAAAATATTTGTGTATACCTCTGTTCTTAGCAGCACAATTTGTAATAGATAAAACCTGGAAGCAACCCAGGTGTCTAACAGTAGATGAGTGGCTGAAAAAGTTGTTGTATATATACACAATGGAATACTACTCAGCTACAAACAATGGCGACTTCACCATTTTCAGCCCATATTGGGTGGAGCTTGACAAATTCATGTTAAGTGAAATAAGTCAGAAACAGAAGGATTAATATGGGATGATCTCACTCTCAGGCAGAAGGTGAAAAACAAGATCAGAAAAGAAAGCACATGTAGAACCTGAACTTCAGTTGGTGTATTGCACCAAAGAAAAAGACTCTGGGGTGTGTGGGAATCAAGTATAGGTCCAAAAAGGATGACAGAGAACCTAGTGGGGGTGTATTATTATGTGGAAAACTGAGAAATGTTATGTACAAACTATTGTATTTACTCTCAAATGTAAAACATTAATCCCCCAGTAAATAAATAAGATATACTTGACTGGTATAAGCTTCAGCTTAAGGTTGAGACATTATTAAAAAAATAAAAAGGAACATGGGAGAGTCAGTTGGTGGTTCACCAGATTAAGTTCACATAGTACAAAACAGAATGATTGTGGTTTGAGCCCCGGCTCTCCACCTGCAGGGAAGTGGCTTTACAAAGGGTAAAGCAGGTCTGCAGGTGTCTACAATTCCATCTCCCTCTCTATTCTCCCCTCTCAATTTCTCTCTGTCCTATCTAACAACAAGAACAAATGGAAAAAACATGGCCACATGGAGAAGTGGATTGAGTAGCATTGCCAGGCAGGTAGCCCCTTCAATAACCCTGGAGGAAAAAATAAATAAAACAAATGAATAAAAGAACAAGTATATCTCCTTATCTGCTAGGGATGCTGTTAGTTGTATGTAACAAACTATTTCCTGTTTTTGATTAAGGTTTTATTTGGCACATAGATGTCATCCAATATTTTAATTCAGCAGACTCTTACTTCTCTCATAGGACAAAAACTCTGTTGTTATATTGATAGATAGTAGGAATTTTGTGATTTGGTAAATCAGGACATTTGTATCTCAGAATTTCTGAGAGCTTTTCTCAGGGACATAGGATGTCCTGCATACCTCAGTATAACATTTATGTAAAGGCAGAACGAATATAGGTTTACATTAGCCCAGTGAGATTCTAATGATATCCCTTTCCCAAAAATTGTGTCACATGTTACTGATTGAGTTGAGCATATCCACCCCAAGATGTAATAATTTACTAGAATATCCATTTGAGGAAAGAAATGTTATAGGCAACTACAGCACAGTATGAGCTAGATATAATAAAAGGGGCACAGTTAGCTAAATTTGCTAAGATTCTCCCATATAACATTACTTCCTACATGTGTCAGCAAATATTTATTTCCCAAATGTGAAGTTTCTATTTTTCTATAAATTGTCTTCATTATCTTTAAAATTTCAAGTGACTGCTCCTTTTGTTCTTAGTCCTGATTGACATACATACTTATTTCCACATTTCTCTTCATTCTATTTGAAATTTTCATGTCGATGAAGAATTGACACATATATAAGTAATTAAATTGCCATTTATTTATGTATGTATTCAGTATGGTAGGGCATAAAGCAACCAAGAGGGGAAAGAAAGATAGTGAAGGAGAGAGTCCGGCGGTAGTTCAGCGGGTTAAGCACACATGTCACGAATCGCAAGGACTGGCGTGAGGATCCCAGTCCGAGCCACTGGTACCCCACCCACCTGCAGGGGAGTTGCTTCACAAGTGGTGAAGCACAGCTACAGATGTCTCTCTGTCTCTTTCCCTTTCTATCTCCCCTTCCCCTCTCAATTTATCTCTATCTTTCTCCAATAATAAATTATATATATATATATATATATATATATATATATATATATATATATATGTATCCCAATAGGACTATGACTGGTACTTACACTTTCACAACTATACTATATCCAGCATCCAGTATATCAACTATACTATATCAAACTATACTATATCACAACTATACTATATCCAGTATATATCCAGATATATACTATATACTATCCGATTTTATGGGAGATGGTGTGGTAGAATGAACTATAGATGGAGAGAGAGGGGGGAGGAGAGAGAAAAAGAGTGAGAGAGACTTGAAAGTTTGTTCTATATGTAAAACTTCTCTCAACCAGGTGGGGAATGGAGGATTGAACCCAGGCCCTTGTGCACAGCAGTGTGTACACTATACTGGGTAAACCACCATTCAGACTCACTATACTTTTATTAAAAAATGACTAAGAAGTAGTTTATTAGAGAAAAACAGTGTATCTCCAAGAAAGGAATGCTGGATATGGAGTGATTCTTGCTCTGAGGTAAAGGATGCTGGAAACACTGTTTTACATACTGAGAGCAAAAGAAATCATGGGAGATTAACATAATTAGCATATGGCTGGTGTCAAGAGCAGATGACAGACACACACAAACTCACATTGTAGATATAGAAAGTTACTTAAATGAGTGTTCTGGTGGAAGTCACTCTTTTCCTGCTTGCCCTTTGCCTGGGTGTCTGAACTTCTCTCCTACAGATGACACTGTTTCCCCTGGGCCTGCCAGTGTTGAAGCTGAATGCTGGCAAATGATGATTAAGGACTGTGGCCCATGCCACAGGGCTAATTGATCTTTCTCTCTTTGCCTATTTTGCTGCCACAACTTTTATATACCTTATAAAACTGTTGTATTGCGACAAGCCCCCAGAAAATGCCCAACAAAACTTTTTTTTTTATAAACTGGCCATGTTAGTTTATTTATTTGATACAATTGTGTAACATTGGCTTTTGCTTTCAAGTAACCTTTTCTTTTTTTTATTAAATTTTTTATTTAAGAGAGGATTAATGAACAAAAACATAAGGTAGGAGTACAACTCCACACAATTCCCACCACCCAATCTCCATATCCCACCCCTTCCCCTGATAGCTTTCCCATTCTCTAGCCCTCTGGGAGCATGGACCCAGGGTCCTTGAGGGTTGCAGAAGGTAGAAGGTCTGGCTTCTGTAGTTGCTTCCCCGCTGAACATGGCCGTTGACTGGTCGGTCCATACTCCCAGTCTGCCTCTCTCTTTCCCTAGTAAGATGTGTCTCTGTGGAAGCTGAGCTCCAGGACACATTGGTGGGGTCTTCAATCCTGGGAAGCCTGGTCAGCATCCTGGTGGCATCTGGAACCTGGTGATTGAAAGGAGAGTTAACATACGAAGCAAAACAATTTGTTGAGCAATCATGGATCCCAAGCTTGGAATAGTGAAGAGGAAGTGTTAGGGAGGTACTCACTGCAAACTCTAGTGTACTTCTGCTTTCAGGTATATATTTTGCAGTCAACCCTTCAGCTTCATTACTCTGGTGAGACCTTTCTTTTTATAGTACACCCTAATTTCATCTCAGGTAGTTAACTTTCTAACAAAGTCCCATAACCTAGATATACAACAGTTTCTGTGAGAGAAAGCTTATGTGCACACGTATCCATAAACTTTTTTTCTTTTTCTGTTAACAAATTTATGTTTTTTCTGAGTCCCACCAATCAAATTTTCTGTTATTATTCAGCTTGTGCATAGCATTGTGAGTTTACATAGTCCTTGGTGAGTCACGGGTCAACTCACAGGAAAAGATGGTGGATTTTTGCCTGTATGTGATGAGACATGTGTCAGGTGCTTATTGTTATAAATTCTCATGTGACCAATCATGGATGCTTGGTTCATGTTTCCACTTCTAGTATTCTAACATCATTACTCTAATACAACCACTTTGGGGTTTTGGCTATCTGAGCCCAAGAAAATATGAACTTGCACTTGAAGTAAGTGGAATGTGATCTTATCACTACTATTTAATCTTTGCAAACTTTATTTCCAATTTTAAGACTGAGAATCAAATATTATCGTGAGTGCTGTTTTACAGTCTTCACCGTGCAAATGCATTAAGCAACTAATCTGTTATTATACAATGTTCCACACTATTTCTGCAAGAAGGGAAAATAGAGTTAATAAACAGATGTGGTGTGGAAATGCAGTTTAATCAATACCTCATACAGCACCTGGAACTGCACTGTTTTTTAGTTTGAAATAACCAACACGAGAAGCATCCAACTGACAGAACAAAACTGGTCACAGATTTATTACTTGAGAAAACTTGATATGCATTATGTTTATAGACACTGAACACTTATATTCAAAGCATAAGGTAGGTGAATTCTCACTCAGATAGAGGGAATGACTGAAAGAGAAACAGCTAGCTAATCACATATTCAAAGTCTTTTATTTTTGAAATCACACCATTTAACCACTTCACATCTGTAAGTTCTTTTGAGCCTGAAAGCTGGCTTACATAAGTAATAGGATAAAACTAAAATGGTTTTCATCCACACAACAAGTTTTCAAAAACAACTGATTCCTTCAATTGGACAATTTTATTTTTCCTTTTGTTTATAATAGTCATCTCCAGGAAGATAAAATTGATATTCAGCTGACTTTCATTACACTGCTGTTGTTTTTTTCACATTAGTGGGAAGAGATTGTTGAAGCTTAATGACCCTGAAGAAGCCAAGATTTAATAAGAAACAAAAATCAGCTTCTTACTTTGTAAATTCTTATATACATACATTTTAGATTTTAAAATAGCAGTGTGTACTCTAGTGCAAAATGTAAGTACAAAATAATATAGTTTTACTTTAATCATGAAAGATGACATAATTATAGCAGAGATAATAATTTGTGGAAGATATATTTTCTGAAAATACAAGACACTATTTCAATGTGCATTAGTGTGATATTGTCTTTACTATTGTTATTACTCTTATTATTATTTAAGGACACAAATAATCCCCCCACACACTTCTGACAGTTCCTACTTAAATAGGGATTATTCTATAGTAAATTCAAGTCAACAAATATTTATTTCTTTGAAAGATGAAAGGACAATTATTTCTTTTTTTATCAGAAACCTGCTGCACCATGAAGCTTTTACTGACTATTCAGTAATAGTGGTAGGTTTTTGAGCCTTCATTACAGGCATATTCATTCCATTGTTTCTATGAGATACTGGCCAAGAAAACACAATTACTCTCTTACTGTAAATTACCTTCCTGGTCTGCAGAAAGGACTGACTGGAGACTATAAACTCTTTTATATTACAAGAAGTGAGTCCTATGATTCATCAACTGGAATAATTAAAGTAATTTATTCTGACAAGGAAAATGCATTGCTTTATACATACAGATGACCCAGATTGGGAAGGGTTTAGGTATAAAATATAAAGTACAGATAAATGGTACTGATATATTAAATTGCTTAGTTCTTTTGTACCTGCATTTATCTGTCCAACTTCACCATTTATACACTACACTTATGATAATGTTTTATGCTGTTCATCAGAAAAATATCTATGATTTAAGCTTGGTAGTAACAAGAATCTTTTTCTTTTTCCTCCTCCTCCTCCTCCTCCTCCTCCTCCTCCTCCTCCTCCTCCTCCTCCTCCTCCTCCTCCTCCTCCTCCTCTTCTTCTTCTTCTTCTTCTTCTTCTTCTTCTTCTTCTTCTTCTTTTTCTTCACAATGTCAAAACAATGGAGGTATGCTTGGTTATTGGGGCAAGTATGTGACCAATGGAGTGGATCTGAGATATAATTCATATAAACAAAAGAGGTCCACTTCTTTGAAGATAATGGTGTATCCTTGGCACCCTATTTGGTTGGACATACATTGTAAAACTGGGACATGAGGATGGAAGATAGAAAAAACAGAAGTTTCTGGGAAAGGCATAGCATTTAAAAAATAAAAAAGACATAAGAATGAAAAAATTGGGAAGGATTTGCTGAGAAGTATGTAGGCATCCTCCATACCTTGCTCAAGAGAACCCTCTTTGAAATATTTCATTAAAATTAGCCCTTCACTGCAAGTGACTCTTACAATGACCACAATAAATCATAACAAACCATAAAAATATCTTTACAAGGTTTACTTTTAAAAGGTTCATTTTTCTTAGGGATAATTGTGTGTTAGTTGCTGTGAATATGAATAAAATTGCAAATATATGATACTGGAACAAATATAGACACAGTTACCAGTGGAATGGAATTAAAAGCCCAGAAATAAGTTCCTCCACCTTTGGACAATTAATCTTCAACAAAGGTTATTAAATGGGTGAAGGAGAGTTGAAATGTGCAAAAGAATGAAACTGAACCACTGCATTTCACCACATGCAAAAGTAAACTCCAAATGAATCAAGGATGCTGACATTAGGCAAGAAGCTAGCAAACACTGAGAGAAAAATATTGGAAAAACTAATTTCTATCTAAGTTTTTTTTCCCATTAGTGATTTAATATTTATTAACATCATTGTAGGATAAGAGAGGTATAATTCCATACAATCTCTACCACAAGAGTTCCATATCCCAACCTCTCCACTGGGAACTTCCCTATTCTTTATCTCTCTGGGAGTATGGACCAAAGATCTTTAAGGGGTGCAGGAGGTGGGACATCTGGATTCTGTCTTTGCTTCTCTGCTGAACATGGGCATTTGCAGGTGAATCCACACCCTCAGCTTGTTTCTACCTTTCCCTAGTTGAGTAGGGTTCTGGGGAGGCGGGGGTTCCAGGACACATTGGTGAGGTCATGTTCCCAGGGAAGTCAGGTTGATGTCATGGTAGCATCCGCAACTTGGTGGATGAAAAACACTAAGATATGAGTTTAGTCATGCACTTTGTGTAACTGAATTCATTCAATTCATTCAACTTTACACAATTTCTATGTGTAAGTTCACTGACATATACGAATTACCTAGAAGAGTGCAAATATTACCATGCATTAGGACACAGGTTCAAGCCCTGACTGCAGGACAAATCAGCTGTCCCCAGTGGATGGCTAGCTGGATGGCTACCTTACTTATTTACTTGTTTTTTCTTTCTTTCTTTCTTTCTTTCTTTCTTTCTTTCTTTCTTTCTTTCTTTTTCCCTTCCTTCCTTCCTTCCTTCCTTCCTTCCTTCCTTCCTTCCTTCCTCAAAAGTGGTGAAGCAGGGCTGAAAATATATTTGTCTCTCTCCCTTTCAATTTTCCTCTCCCCTACCAATTTTTCTCTGTATCTATCCAATAATAATTTTTTTTAAATCCATGAGACAGACATCAAGAGGGTGGTATTAGGGAAAAGAAAGAGAACAGAAGCTCTGTTTCATTAATCATGTAGCTTCACCATTGCAGGAGGGTGCCTATGGTTTAAACTGTTCTTTATCTTGCATTTTCCTCTACAATAAAAATAGATTTATTATTATTATTATTGATTCAGCAACTCTGCTTTTTCAGAATAAGATCACTTGTAGTTGATGTTATTTAAGTCATAGACACAACATACATACATCGAGATATAAAGAGAAGAAGAGAGATATACAATGTTTGTCCTGATGACAAAGAAAACACTCCTTGATTATTCCTTTAGATACTTCTGGGACTTGTTTGTATATACCTGCCTTGTTAAAAACATGCCGTTTTCCCCTTTTATCTTATGGATGAGTTTATGTATGCTTTCCTGAAAACATTACCTACTCATGCATATGCAGTGGGTTGTGCTACTGTTGTTTGCTTCTTTTGTTTTCTAACTATATTGACTATGTCTGAGAAAAGACAATGTCATGACTTTCAGAGAATTTTAGATAGCAATTATGGTTTTATTATTGACACCTATCTGTTTATTTGATGATAAGTTATCTTGATCAACTTATCCTAAAGGTAGACCTAGTGTAGTTGAAAACCCAGACAATATTTTGCAGTAATTAAAATACTCACAGGTTTCCTGACAAATTGAATCAAGATACTTCTGCAAAAATAGATTAAAGACAGTGTTTGTTGAGGTGTGTTGGCAGTGTTTCTTTCCTCACCAAGTTGAAAAGTGGAAAGCAGGGCAGGGGAGACAGAAAAATGGTTATGCAAAAGAACTTCTATCCCTGAGGGTCCAGAGTACCAGGTTCAATCATCCATACCACTATAAGACAGAGCTTATCAATGCTTTGTTCTCTTACTTTATATCTTTTTCTCTGTATCAGTCTCCTTAAAATAAAACAAATCATATATATATATATATATATATATATATATATATATATATATATATATATATATATATTGTCTATACCTCTGAGGAAATCAGGACCATCACCAAATATTTGAAAATGTGATGTTGTTTATTTCCCCTTACAGTTGGGGACTTAGGGTTCAAACCTGGTCCAATAAATAAAGAAAACAAAATAAATTTAATATCTTATTAAAAACACAATATAATTTGTATTTTGTACAACCTGAACAAAAATTGTATGAAAGTTATTTTGATTATCATACTTGATACTAACCAATCTTCTGCCCTTCTCTCATCTCTGCTTGTTCTCTTTATACTAGGATCATTTTCACTCTGGAAGCTCAAGGGTTTGTGAATTAACACTGTGAGTGATACACTAGCATCCACCAAAATTAAAATTCTACCATCTTAGAAAGTCAATCAGAATTGTCCCTGTAAAACTGGCATATTAGAAAATGTTCTCAGTAGGAAGAACTTTGAACATCATCTATATACACTTTATTGTATCACGAAAATAAAAGTTGGGGGGAAAAGGAAGATTTCCTCCCTGCAAGTGAGAATTGGGGGCCTTGAATCAATGTCCTTATATACAGTAATGTAGGCAGTCAGATAAGTCAATTTAAATTCTGAAGAGCAGTACTTGGCAATATTAGCTGGGAGAGGTAAAGCTTATCTCTCAAGACTAAAAGTCCATAGCTCATATCCACTATAAACCACATTAGTACATTTCATCTAACCTTTATACACACTCTCACCAACACACACAAACAGACACACATGTATGCATGCAGATAGATAAAGAGATATACCACCCTAAACTAAAGCAATGGAAGATACTCATATATATGTAAAGACTCCTTCATTCCATCAAACAGAATTCCTTCTGTGCTTCATGGTTTCCTTTTAAATATGTGTCATTCCATTTAAATTAATTTATCCCCATTTATATAGCATTAAATATTTAATTAATTTATTATTTATTGGATAGAGATACAGAAACATTGAGAGATGCAGGGTAGGTAGAGAGGAAGAGAGAAAGGGAGAGACCTGCAACATTACCAATTATAAAGCTTTCCCACTGCCGGTGGGGACCAAGGACTTGAACCCAGATTTTTGAGCAATGTAACATCCAGATGTACCACTGTCCAGCCCCTCTATAGCATTTTTTTCAAAAACATTTTATATAACTTTCAATTTATTTATTGACTTAGTATTCATATAATTAAGTGCTACATTAATTAGATATTAACATTTACATGAATAACAAGTCTATAATACCTTATATATATTTGACTCATTTTCTCACTTTTAACCTACACTTTACATATTCTGTCATGTGTCTAGGATCTTTTAGAATCCACAATTAGCAGTAATAAGACAATATGACTCCAAGTACAGAAGGGAAGACAAGCCTTACATTTTAGTCATCAAATATATGTCATTATTTATGTGAAACACTAACTAGCAAATGTCCATTAAAAAATTACAACTTCACAAAATTCAAACTATTTTTAAAAGTTTCAAATTAAGAAGCTGAACCTATGGAATCAAATAATATTTATATATACAGAAAAATGTGTAAATCATGAAACACTTAAAAAGATTTAGACAAATATTTTTATCATTATTATTATTTTTTACAATACCTTTTTTTTCTTTTTTATTTAAGAAAGCATAAATTAACAAAACCATAGGGTAGGAGGGGTACAACTCCACATAATTCCCACCAACCAATCTCCATATCCCACCCCCTCCCCTGATAGCTTTCCCATTCTCTGTCCCTCTGGGAGCATGGACCCAGGGTCATTGTGTGTTGCAGAAGGTAGAAGGTCTGGCTTCTGTAACTGCTTCCCCGCTGAACATGGGCGTTGACTGGTCGGTCTATACTCCCAGTCTGCCTCTCTCTTTCCCTAGTAGGATGGGTCTCTGGGGTAGCGGAGCTCCAGGACACATTGGTGGGGTCTTCAGTCCAGGGAAGCCTGGCTGGCATCCTGATGACATCTGGAACCTGGTGACTGAAAAGAGAGTTAACATACAAAGCCAAACAAATTGTTGAGCAATCATGGACCCAAAGCTTGGAATAGTGGAGAGGAAATGTTAGGGGAATACTCACTGCAAACTCTAGTGTACTTCTGCTTTCAGGTATATAGTTTGCAGTAGTTTACGGATACGTGTGAACATATGCTCTCTCTCACAGAAACTGGTGTATATCTAGGTTTGGGGACTTTGTTAGAAAGTGAACAACCTGAGATAGAATTAGAGTATACTATGAAAGGAAAGGTTTCACCCGAGTAATGATGCTCAAGGGTTGTCATTCCACACGTGAAGTCTCTGGACACAGTCTGAAGTGAAGCATGTTGAGGTGGCAATCCTTGTGTTGGTTAGGCTGTGATCAGCAGATGCAATATTATTTGATATGGATTGGGAGAGGGATACGGGAAAGTGGGACCTATCCAAGAGTTCCAGGACTAGGGGAAGTAGAGGCTCTATAATGGAGATGTGAGGTTCCTGCTGTCTTAGGGTTCAAAAAGACAATGGATAGTTAATGTAATCATCACATTAATTGGTAATTGGGTTAACTTTGAAAAGTCCTTTTTTATGGTTTGCTGTACAGTACCTAATGTCTTATATATAGCTGTGTTATTGGTTGCTTCTGATCTACTTGGTCTAGGCTTTTGAGAGAGTCTGCATATCAATTACACAGCCTATATATTGAAAAGATTCAGTTTGTGTTTTGAAAAACTTCGAGACATACAATTAATTTTCCCCCTCTCGTATTAATTAACTAGTGATTCATATGACTACATTTTACTAGGAGTGTACATAAACACCATTCCCACCACCAAAAGACTGTGACCCATCCCTCCCACCCACTCCCACCCCCTACTGGCCCAGGAAGCTACATGTATACCCCTCACCACAGGGTTTTTACTTTGGTGTCCTACTTGCAATTTGGTCAGGTCCTGTTTTTAGTTTCCCTTTCAGATCTTCTTCCTCAATTTATGTTGATGCGTGGGATCATCCCATACTCATCTTGATCTTTCTGACTTAGATCACTTAACATAATTCCTTCTAGCTCTGTCTAAGATGAGTCAGAGAAGGTGGGTTCGTTGTTCTTGATAGCTGCATAGTATTCCATTGTGTATATATACCACAACTTTCTCAGCCACTCATCTGTTGTTGGGCACCTGCGTTGCTTGTCAGAGAAATGCAAATTAAGGCAACACTAAGATACCACCTCACTCCTGTAAAATGGCATACATCACAAAGGACAGCAGCAACAAATGCTGGAGAGGTTGTGGGGACAGAGGAACCCTTTTACATTGCTGGTGGGAATGTAAATTGGTCCAGCCTCTGTGGAGAGCAGTCTGGAAAACTCTCAGAAGGCTAGACATGGACATTCCATACGATCCAGTAATTCCTCTCCTGGGGTTATACCCCAAGGACTCCATAACACCCAACCAAAAAGAGGTGTGTACTCCTATGTTCATAGCAGCACAATTCATAATAGTTAGACAAATATTTTAAAAATATTTATTTATTCCCTGTTGTTGCCCTTTTAATTTTAATTGTTGTAGTTATTATTGTTGTTGTTATTAATGTCATCATTGCTGGATAGGACAGAAAGACATGGAGAGAGGAAGGGAAGACAGTGGGGGGAAGAAAAAGATAGACACCTGCAGACCTGCTTCACCGCCTGTGAAGCAAGTCCCCTGCATGTGGGCAGCCGAGGCCTTGAACAAAGATCCTCACGCCTGTCCTTGTGCTTTGTTCCACGTACACTTAAAGAATAGCTTTAATCACAGATTTCATTTGAAATATAAGTAGTCTGTAGCCACACCTCCTTAAATAGACACTTGAAAAGAAAACTAGTATAGCCACAGGACCATTGGAATATAACTAAAATATGCCTATTAGCTTTCTACAAAATGAAGGACCCTCCAACTCTTTAACCGCACTATTTCATCCTTTAAGTGCATGATTGGTCAACAATTTGTTTGGCTTTGTATGTTAACTCTCTTTTCATCCACCAGGTTCCAAATGCCAGCATGATGCTGACCAGACTTCCCTGGACAGACAACCCCACCAATGTGTCCTGGAGCTCTGCTTGCCCAACTAGGGAATGCCCTTCTCCACTAGGGAAAGAGAGACAGACTGGGAGTATGGATCAACCTGTCAACTCCCATGCTCAGTGGGGAAGCAATTACAGAAGCCAGACCTTCCACCTTCTGCCTCCCACAATGATCTTGAATCCATATTCCCAGAGGGTTAAAGAATAGGAAAGCTATCAGGGCAGGGGATGGGATGGTATGGAGTTCTGATGATGGGAATTGTGTGTAGTTGTACCCCTCTTATCCTATGGTTTAGTCAATGTTTCCTTTTTACAAATAAAAAAAAATGAAAAAGCAAGGGCAACAAAAGGGAAAATAAATATAAAAAAGTTTTTAAAAAAAGAAAAAGAAAATGTGTTTAATCCTTACAGTTTGCAACATTCTAAATATGACAGCTCTTATTATTTCCCCTTTTACATATGACAGTTTTGCTGATATCATCAGACTTGTACTTCCCTGTAGACTAGTCTTTGAATTTGATCTAAAAAACTAGTTATCTTAAATGCAAATTTAAAGTTTTTGAAAGTCAGCGTCCAAAAATTGGAGGCTTAGGTATTG
The DNA here is from genome assembly GCF_950295315.1 of Erinaceus europaeus. NCBI lineage: Eukaryota > Metazoa > Chordata > Mammalia > Eulipotyphla > Erinaceidae > Erinaceus > Erinaceus europaeus. Next base: position 197,555,398 of record NC_080162.1, read on the forward strand.
GTGGGCCTGAAAGAGTGCACATATTACCTATTACATATTACAATGACCCTGATTCACATCCCTGGCCCCTGTATTTAGGGAGACACTTCAGAAGCAATGAGACACTACGTCAAGTGTCATTCTTTTTCTCTCATTCTCTTATATTTCCATTTTCATTCACTTTCTGTTTGTCTCTACCCAGAAAGGATATCAAAATCTGAACAAAAGAAGAGAGGGGAAGGGAAAGAAGGGGAGAGTACAGGAGAGGGGGGGTAGAGATAAGAGAGAGAAGAAGAAGAAGAAGAAGAAGAAGAAGAAGAAGAAGAAGAAGAAGAAGGAGGAGGAGGAGGAGGAGGAGGAGGAGGAGGAGGAGGAGGAGGAGGAGGAGGGGGAGCAGGAGGAGGAGGAGGAGAAGGAGGAGGAGGAAGAAGAAGAAGAAGAAGAGGAGGAGGAGGAGGAGAAGAGGAGGAGGAGGAGGAGGTGGAGGAGGAGAAGAGGAGGAGGAGGAGGAAGAAGAGGAGGAGGAGGAAGAAGAAGATGATGATGAAGAAGGAGAAGAAGAAGAAGAAGAAGAAGAAGAAGAAGAAGAAGAAGAAGAAGAAGAAGAAGAAGAAGAAGAAGAAGAAGAAGAAGAAGGGGAGGAGGAGGAGGAGGAGGAGGAGGAGGGGGAGGAGGAGGAGGAAAGAGGAGGAGGAGAGGAGGAGAAAGAGAAGAACGGGAGGAGGAGGAGAGAAGGGAAGGGAAGGGAAGGGAAAAGAATAGAAGAGAAGGGAAGAGAAGAGAAGAGAAGAGAAGAGAAGAGAAGAGAAGAGAAGAGAAGAGAAGAGAAGAGAAGAGAAGGAAAGGGAAGAGAAGAGAAGAGAAGAGAAGAGAAGAGAAGAGAAGAGAAGAGAAGAGAAGAGAAGAGAAGAGAAGAGAAGAGAAGAGAAGAGATTGATAGACATAGAGGAGAATTGACAACACTGTCCCTTCATCTATGAGATTGTCCCAGAGTTATCATGATGCTCTCATAAAGTACCAGGGTTCAGACTCAAGACCTCACACATCAATTGTGTGAAATCTACCAAGAGAGCTCCCTTCCAGTTTCCAAATCATGCCTTTGAGATGAAATTGATAGATATAGCATGAGGTAACTATATTGTGGGTTGGTTTCATTCACATGTAGGATGTAAGTAACTGAAGATAAAATGTTTTAAACTAGAGTTGTTAAACTGTAATAGTAGCTCTACTGAATGGTGGAGGGATTGGGAAAAGTGTAAAGGACCTTTTAATGGGATGGCACTAGAACCTTTCTAGTGGGTACAGTTGTCCTGTGCATATGTGAGACCCTGGTTTTGTTGTATGTAACAGCATAAATGAGTGTGTGTTAATTAAAATTAGTTAACTTAATATTTTCCTTTATGAGTTCCACATAAGTACAGTCAGTGATGTTAGAGGTTGTAAATGCTTTCTTGCTGTAGTAATTTACTAATTTTCACTTACAGTCAAAATTCTATCCCACTAACAGTTTTTTTTTTTCTGATTTATCTTCAGACTTGAAAAAAAGCATGAGACAGGCTTTTTGAATGCCAGAAGGGACATGGCTATAATTCTGCATTTAACTAGTGTTCATGTTGTCCACTGTAAAAATCCAATAAAACCTTCTCTTTAAAGAGATGTTATTTACAGTGAGTAAGCATTTTCCCTCAAGGGGATACATTTACTGCTTCTATGTCAATAATCCTGTGGAGGAAATGTGAAGGTTACATCTAAAAAAAAAAGGTGGCAGAAAATGAAACTGCATCAGACTGTGGTTTTAAGTTTTTTTTTCTTTACTCACACTAGCAATAAAAAACAAATCTTATTCTGAAAGTGTCCAAAATCAAAATGAATGTTCTTTGATAATTTAATAGCTGTGATTCATATAAGGAATTATATTTTTGTACAAATTGTGTATATAATACAAATGAATTTGCAAATTTATTTATTCCTTTTGATACATTATTTATTCATTTGTTAGCTAAAGATGGAGAGAAACTAAGATGAGAGGGAGATAAACACCTACAGCACTGCTTCACCACTTGTGAAGCTTTCCCCTGACAGGTGCTTTCAACATGCGTTTTCAACAGCACCAACCTTTAACTTTTGTTCCTGTTACAGCATGCACAGTTAGCAAGAGTAAAATGTAAAGTAGATTGAAATAGTGACACTGTTTTAATTTCCAAAGTAAAAACTGAGTGTGTGTGTGTGTGTGTGTGTGTGTGTATTCTGTTGCCCTTGCTGTTGTTATTTTTATTGTTGCCATTGCTGTTATGTTGCTGGATAGGACAGAGAGAAATGGGGAGAGTAGGGGAAAACAGAGAGGGGGAGAGAAAGATAGACACTTAGGGACCCCGCCTCCTGCAAGTGGGAAGCTAGTGGCTGGAACCAGGATGCTTGAGCTGGCACTTGTGCTTAATGCCATCTGTGCTTAACTGTGCGCCACCCAGCCCTTAAAGTTGTGTTTATACGTAGACATCTGCACTTACATATACACAGCTCTGGAGATGCATTTACACTATTTATTTAAGACTGACAAGTACATGGGTGATCTTTTGTGGGTAAAAACCTTCTGCTTTCATAATTCTTAAATACTTTAAATATTACCTAGTTTTGTTTTGTTTTGTTTTTTCTGGCCAGGCATTTCAGTCAGCCCTGTGACATACCCTTCAATTAGTTTCAGGACACATTGGCACACTCCAGGGAGAGCACACTCACAGTATATATTGTACATTGTGTTTCATCTTCAATATCCATGAATGAAAAAGAGTTTATAAATAGCACAGTGAAGACATTAAATATTCTGATTTATTTATACCCACTGAATAATTATTTTCAGGAAAGTCCTTTATTTTCTTTTATGTATTATTGGTATTGCGGTCTCATGTATACTCCCAGTAAAATTTTTCTTTTTCATTATGATTTTATTTTACTTTTTAAAAATTTATCATTGAATAGCAACAGGGAAAAAATGAGAGGGGAGGAAGAAGTAGGGGGGGAGAGAGACAGAAAGACACCTGAAGCCCAGCTTCACCTCTCCTGAAGCTTTCCCTTTGTTTGTGGGGACAAGAGGCTCAATCCTGGGTCCTTGCACACTGTAGTTTGTAGATTTCACAAGGTGCTCCATTGCCTGACTCCTTAATTTTCATTCTGTTACTTTATTTTTAAATTTAATATAGAGAGGATAAGAGATAAACAGAGAGGAAAGACACCACAAAAGCCCTCAGCCATGCCTGGAGATAACCCAATGCATGAACTCTTTGTCCTTGGCCTTTCATGTTCACTTAAGCTGGTAATAATAGGTCCATTAGCCAAATATAAGTTGCGTATCTCCACACTTGCGTTTTTAAATTCTGTTCTCCCCCATTATAACGTTGGCCAAATAGACATGAATAAGTATGTCTTCCATTGGGAGCTACAGCTTTGATATGGAAATATTTACCCTCCAAACAAATCCTCTTCTACTTTCTTTTTAAAAGCTATTTAATTATTTACTGAGGTAAAGAGAGAAGAGAACTAGAGCATCACTCTATTGTGTGCATTGCCGACAACTGAACGGAAGAATTCACGTTTGCAAGTCTAACACCTGCTCCAGTGTGTTACCTCCAAGACATTTCTATTTTGTACTTATGTTTGCGCAGAATCATGACATAGTTCATGTCCACGTATTGGACACTGTGTTCTTCCCAAGTTGCAAAAATTCATTTATTTTTGCATACTGCCGGAACTTTACCACCAGGCAATGACTTTTTTAGACATACATAGAGGAAGGAGAGAGAAAAAAAAAAAAGAGAGGGGAGAGAAGGAGAGAGAGAGAAGAAAAAAGAGGGAAGGAAGGAGGGAAGAAGAGAGAGAGAGAGAGAGAACCAAATCTAGGTTAGTCTCATGGCAAAGCAGACACTATCCAAGTGTGCTTTTTTTTTTACTGGCCCTCCATGAACTGTTGCTCATGAATATGATTTCCAGCTGTGACTAGCTGAGAGACATTGGGGGATTTACAATAACAGATAAACATTTCTAATGAAATAAGTCTGTAACATTGCTTTTCCAGGATCAGTTTTGACTATCTGTGTCTGAATTCTGAGAAATGGAGTACTGAATATATAGCTCATTTCCAAAAGATACCACTCTTTTAAAAAATATATTATTTATTCCCTTTTGTGGCCCTTGTTGTTTTATTGTTGTTGTTATTGATGTCGTTGTTGTTGGATAGAACAGAGAGAAATGGATAGAGGAGGGGAAGACAGAGAGGGGGAGAGACATATAGACACCTGCAGTCTGCTTCACTGCTTGTGAAATGACTTCCCTGCAGGTGGAGAGCCTGGAGGGGAGGTCTCCAACTTGGATCCTTATGATGGTCCTTGCGCTTTTGAGCCACCTGCGCTTAACCAGCTGTGCTACTACCCTATTTCTAAAAGATACCACTTTTAAAATACTCTAACATTATCTTCTTTTTTTAATATTTATTTTATCTATTTATTCCCTTTTGTTGCCCTTGGTGTTTTATTGTTGTAGTTATTATTATTGTTGTTGTCGTTGTTGGATAAGACAGAGAGAAATTGAGAGAGGAGGGAAAGACAGAGAGGGGGAGAGAAAGATAGACACCTGCAGACCTGCTTCACCGCCTGTGAAGCGACGCCCCTGCAGGTGGGGAGCTGGGGTTCGATGGGGGATCCTTATGCTGGTCCTTGTGCTTTGCGCCACCTGCGCTTAACCCGCTGCACCACAGCGACTCCCCTAACATTATCTTCTAAAATTTAAAATCAATTGTACAGCTTTATGTCTTATAATAAATTGAGCTAAATCATTTAAAAATATTTTTATTTACTTTACATTAATGAGAGAGACACAATAAAAACACACAGAGTGCCAAGACTGCTCCGCTTTGGCTTATGATACTGCTGAGGAGTGAACTTGAAACTTTTTTCAGAGCCTTAGGCATGAAAATCTTTTGGAGAACCATTAATGCCCCCCCCCACTCTCCTTTGAAATTACATTTGAGTGTTATCATTTGGAACAAAGATTTTTTTCACTCTATTCTTAAGAATCCTGTTTTTGTTTTTGTTTTTTGCTTTTTTTTTGTTTTGCTTTAGATGGTGACAGAAAAACAGGGAGGTAGTAAAGCAGAGAGGAGGATTTTCCTGGATTAGATAATGTTATTTCTTTCATTAATACTATGTCTTATTTTAAGCAAACTTACTGCATAGTTACAGTAGTGTAAGCAGCGTTGCATTTGCATAAGAAGGGTAAACATTTTGAAAACTGAAGTAAAATTGAATTTCTATAAATAATTCACATTGGTGGCCAACTGAATATTAGCAATGACATTAAAACTATTTAATAGGTGTTCTTTAAAATATAATATTTTTCTACCAGAGAAATCAAGAAAAAAATCTTGAAAGTTGGGGTAAGAACTGCAAATAATATACTCAATAAGGATCTACTATTCTGAATATATATATACAAATATATAACAAAAAGCATATAAACAGTTCAATAAATCAAAATAAAAACAATTAGAAATATATTTCTCAAAAGAAGATATGTATATGCAAATTAAGAACCTGAAAAATGGATATCTTTAATAACTGACTAATTATTAATATATGCTATTTTTAAATAGAAGCCATCTTAAATATTATGTTGATCCATGTCTACTAGGACGATGATGTTGAAATAAATGTAAATAAAAATGCCCAGCTATGTGCTGGTTTGCTGTACCACATGAAGTAACCACTGTGAAAAAAAATTTGGGGAAACTTTAGTTAATTATTAATTTATTTACTTATTTTGAGTAGAAACAGAAATAAATTGAGAAGGAAGGAGGTTATAGATAGATAGCTTGATGATAATTGACCAATAGATGATAGATCAATAGGTGATGATAGATGAAAGAAAGGAAGAAAGAAGGATAGAAAGAAAGGAAGAGATAGACACCTGCAGACTGTTTCACCACTCATGGAGCATTCCCGCTACACATGGGGGCCAGAACCTTAGACCCAGGCCCTTGTGTGTTATAATATGTGTACTCTACCAGATGTGCCACCACCTGCCCAGCTGAGTAGAATTCTAATAGCATGATTACTTTCTGACTCCTCGATTTTGTTCCTCTAGATGTACCTGAAAAGTAAAATTCAAAAAAATACTGTGGAGTGTGTATATAACAACAAAATTCATTTGGGATCACATTTAAGATCAATCATTAATTTTAATTTCTATCAGTGATTGAAATACAAATCAAAATGTTAAATACCAAGGAATATTCATTCACAAAAATAATTAATTGAAATATATTTTGTTGGTATGCATGAGACCCCTTCTGTTTCATTTGGTTTAAATCTCCCCTGCTTAACACTATTCTATTTACATAACCACTTCATTCTATTTATATAACCGCTGTTAACAAGCACCTCCCTCCAGGGCATTGGTTCAATCCCCACTGTTTCATGATATGCTTTTGCTCCACCCCCCTCCTTGTCACACCCTGATCCTCTCCTTGTCACACTCTGATTGTCACCAGTCACTTTTCTCTCCACCCTCTCTATGTCACATCCTGTTTCCACCCTACTTGGCAAGTATATATAAAGACAGCATTGTGAGTTTTAGAGTACTTTTCCTTGAGTTTAGCTTAGCTCGGCTTAGATTGTGCTGAGTCCTGCATGAATAAAGAGATACTGCCTACAGCTCAACTATGAGTCCCTGGTCGTCTGTTACCCGCCCGTGAAGCCAGCCTGGCGAAAACAACCTAACCCTTCGAAAACGACATATGGCGCAACAACGTGGGACCAGACCTGCGCAACTCCCAGATAAGTGAAGACTTTGCCTACCTATGCACTATGGTCTTCTCTTCTACTTACGAAGAGGTTTGCCAAAGCCTCTACTGTTTCATTATGAGACAGTTTCTCTGTCTCTGGAACATTTTACTCTGGGCCACACTCAATACTGCCTAGTACAACGTGCACTTAACCATGTGTGCCCTGCCTCAGCCACCACTCCCCTATCATTTTTTTTAATTCAATGGAAATTTCTCCAGAAATGCATACCTCAAATAATAATAATTTTAAATTTTTATTTATTTATTTATTTATTGAATAGAAGCAGAAATCTAGAGGGCCAAAGGAAGATAGAGTAGAAAAGAGACAGAGAGGGACCAGGGCTTGAACCTAGGTACTTGTGCAATGTAACATGTGTTACAACCAGGCGTGCCACCACCTAGGCCCTAAAATAATATTTTTCTTAAATCATAGTATAAGTGGCACACAGTAGTTCATCAATTATAGATCTATCACAAATATATCAAGATTAGTTTATACTATGAAATGATCATCTTGATGTGTCTAGTTCCAATATTACATGTCTTTAGCTTCACAAGATAAATGACAGACTTCATGTGTCAATGACTTAGTTATGCGTGGCAGGTGTTGACCTCTAAATCCACATTACCATCCACACACACATAGGTCAATATGTAGGCACTGCATAAGAGGTTTATTATTTTATCAGATTTCACATATAAGAGGATTTATACATTTGTCTGACTTATTGTCACAATAGTCTCTGGGTCTATCTTAATGTCATGAGTAGTATGATTTTCAATAAATTTTATGTTTGACGTGTGTGTGTAGTACATTTTTATCCATGCACACAACTATGGACAATTGTTTGCTGCAAGGAGTATAGGATAGGAATTTACATGTATTTTCTTTCCTTAAAAAAATATTTTTACAATTAGGACTAACACAGTCATTCAGTGTGGAGCCATCATGCTGGAATCATCATAGAATCATCATGCTCCAGAGGGTAAGTTTGCTTCCCCTCCACCACCACTGCCTTTCTTCTAGAAAAAGAAAGAAAGGAGAGAGAGGAAAAGAAAGAGAGACATTAGAGGGCTGGGTGATATCACACTGACTTGGACACAGATGTTACAGTGTGTAAGGACCTTGGTTCAAGTCCCTGGTCCCCATTTGAGTGAAAAAGGGTGGAAAGCTTCACAAGTGGTGAAACAGTGCTATAAGCCAGTCTCTCTCTCTCTCTCTCTCTCTCTCTCTCTCTCTCATTAACTTTTTGGCTTGTTATTTGTCTTCTTTTTTGATTTTTTGTTTTGTTTTGTTTTTAACCTGAACACTGCTCAACTGTGATTTATGATGGTGCTGATGACTGAGCTTGGGATCTTAAGTGCCTAAGGCATGAAAGACTTTTTGCATAATGATGAAGCTAATCGGTCAACCCTTAACATATATAGTCATTGTCTTTTTTTCCAGATAATTCCACAGAAGTTAAACAGTTGGATCATATGGTATTTGTTTTTATATTTTTGAGGAATCTATAAGCTATATTCTATAATAACTGTAACAGTTTACACCGTGATGAATACTGCATGGAACCTGCCATTTGTTATTTCTTTTCTTTTTCACAGTAGACATTTTGACATGTGCAAGATAATAGTTGATTATATTTCCCCACGAGAGGTAGGGTCTTTTTATTCAGATAAATGACACTAGAGTGTCTTCTTATTTACATTTAACATGCTCTAAATGCTCCATACATGGTTAGCATCTGATCAATCAAAAATAGTCAAATAATTAAGAAATCTTCCCAGTACTACATACTATCAAGAGCTTAGTCAGAAGATATTCTTATACTTGACTAAGAATCAAATATTTATCTCTACAAAGCTATACTGCACTGTACACTTCCCAAAAGATAAAATGGGAACTGGAGAGGTGGCTTAGTGGTAGAGGATCCAATTTGCATGTATGATGCCAGGGTTAAAAACCTAGCACTGTACATGCATAGTACAGAACTCTCTATCATCTATCTATCTAATAGTACTTAACTGATATTGAACCTAGCTGATAGTGAAATTGGACTCAAAGAAAAAAGAGTGATCAAACTAGAGAAATAGCAGGTATCCAAGCTCAGCAGTTTGGGTTCCAACTTCCATGATCATAACCACTAGGCCGGCGTATTATTGTTAAATCTTTACATGGCAGCCAGGACAGACATGGGTATGTCATGCTGAAGTTACTCACTACATATTGTTATTACACTCTTGAGAATGATGAGAAAGTAGGCTTGGGGTAGTCTAAACCTATGCAGAGAGTTACACAAATAATCATCATCATTTTCCTATCAAAATAACCAGTACTGGGTGCTTTGCTGTACAGAAGCTGTTAAGAATTCAGAGAGCACACTTTCTCAGTACTTAATGTTAGAGAAAACATGGCTGGCTGGCTTTGAATTAGGTCACTATATACCAAGTCAATCTTTGTACTTACATCTTCCCCACAAGGTAAGATCTGTAAAACCAATGGGGCAGTCCAGTTTCACACCCACTGCATAAGTAATGATTTATGCCTCACTGAGGGCTCTCCAGTGACCACCTTACTAGAGGTAGTGGCAAATATCAAAACAGTCATTATTGTGGTAATGAGCTTTTATGTTTAATAGCTCCAAGCATGAAGGAGAGCTGGCTTTTTCATAGAATCATCCATCTGGCAATATGGTTCACTACACCTGAGGTAACTCAAATCTCATAGACTTTATCATTTCCACAGCATCAGATTGAATTTGGGTGGTGTGTATGTGAGTGCTTTGAATCAGAATTGACAGGCTAACCAAACTGATGTCTAACTAATGGTCATTTATCCTTGATACATGGAATCCTTCAAGGGCACTGAAGAATTTCATTCCAGTTTCTGGTTAAGTAGTAATAAAGATAGTGGTAGCAAATAATAATGCCAAACATGACTAAATTAATACAAAATACATTTATGTACATTTGGCACCTTTCTGTTCTTTTTTATTACAAATTTACCAATCTTCCATCCTTAACACAAAAATATTATACTGTTATTCTTAAGTAATACACAAAATATATTGTCTGGGAGGTGGCACAGTGAATAAAGCATTAGGCCCTCAAGCATGAGGTCTCAAGTTCAAACCCCAGCAGCACAGGTACCAGAGTGATGTCTGGTTCTTTCTCTCTCTCTCCTTCTAACTTTGTCATTAATAAATAAATAAGATCTTAAGAAAAAGTGTATAGAATTAAAAACAAAAGGTGGGCATAGATAGCATAATGGTTATGCAAAGAGACTCACATGCCCAAGGCTTTAAAGTCCCAGGTTTAATCCCCTGCACCACCATAAACCAGATTTGAGCAATGTTCTAAAAAATGTACAAAATAGATATAATCACTTATGGATTACAGAAAATATTCCAATAGTTTAAATAAGAAAGAGACAGAGAGATAAATTTGTGGGGTAGAATGACTTATATGTCTTCCTATTGAACAAAAGAAATGATTTCAACAGAGTTTTCAGAGTAAATAATAGAGATAAATAAATAATTGGGGATGTTCTCTTTCACCAACTTGAAACCTATTTTTCAAGACTTTTGTGTTCTATATTTTAATTTTTATATCTTTATTTTGTTTATTTATTTCTTGCCACCAGTATTGTCAGAGGAGCTTGATGAGGGAGCTACAGTCCACTGGGCCCTGCATTGATGTCTTCCTTTTATTAATTTTCCCTTTCAATTTTTCTTTTCTGAATAGGACTGAGAGAAATTAAGAAGGGAGGGAGAAATAGAGAGGAGGAGAGAAAGACAGACACCTGCACACCTGCTTCACTACTCATACAGCAAACCCCTGCAGGCAGGTGGTGGGGGCTCGTGCATGGTAGTTTTTGTGTGTCACTGGTTACACCAGCTTTTATTTTATTTTATTTTATTTTATTTTATTTTATTTTATTTTATTTTATTTTATTTTTTGCCTCCAAGGTTATTCTGGGGTTCAGTGCCTGCACTATGAATCCACTGCTCCTGGAGGTCATCCCTGTCCCCCTTTTGTTGCCCTCATTGTTTATTGTTGTTGTTGGATAGGACACCAAGAAATGGAGAAAGGAGGGGAAGACAGAGATGGGAAAGAAAGATAGACACCTGAAGACCTGCTTAACCACTTGTGAAGTAAGCTACCTCCCAGAAGATAGGGAGCCAGGGGCTGGAACCTGGATACCTGTGGGTCCTTATGCTTCATGCCATGTGTGCTTAGCCCCTGCACTACCACCTGGCACCTGCTTTTAATCTTTTTATTAAAGTATCCATTTTCCATTTAAAAGGATAAATTCAGAAAACTACAAGTAGTTTTTCTAAGAAATCTGTCTTTGCTAGACACCGCCACTCCACTATTTACTATTTCAACTGCAATATTATCTGATACCCATAGCCAAGTTTCCAGGGATGTTCTTGGTCTTTTGCACAGACTTTCCAGCAGTGTCAAGAGCATCTAAGAAATAGAGATTTATAAGTTTCAACTTTTTCCCATCTTAAAGAAAATAACTTGGCACACATGGTTAAGCACACACATCATGATGCCCAAGGACCTTGTTCAAGCCCTTGGTTTGCACCTGCAGGCAGGAAGCTTCATGAGTGATGAAGCAGGGCTGCAGGTGTCTCTCTGTCTCTCTCTCTCTCCCTCCCCCTCCACTCTCAATTTCTCTCAGTCTCTATACAGTAATACATTAATAAAGTTAAAAAATAACTGTGAGTAGGTTAAGTTCTATTGTGTCTTTCTCTTTCACTTGTTTTCATAGCTTTTTAAAAAATCTATGATAACTTTTATAATTGCTTCACCAATTTAAATTTTCATTAATACAAGAGGAGTTATCATAAGAGTTCCTTTCCCCCTAACTAATGGACACATGTACATATGTCCTATCTAATGAGCCATGGTCTGTATCTAGGTTTTGAGGTTTTGTTAAGAAGTATAACACCTGAAAGGGAATTAAGGAGTCTTATGATCTAGGAAAGGTCTCACCAGAGTAATGAAGCTAAAAGGTTGACATTCCAAGCCTAACATCTCTGGACACAGTCCTAGGTGAAACATGCTGAGGTAGCACTGGCTGCATTGCTTAGGTTGGGATCAGCAGATGTAGTATTAGTTGGTATGAATTGAGAGAAGCCTGCAATGATAGTTATTGCATAGCCAAATCCTTTGGCAATTGGGTTACATTTGAAAACCCAATTATCAGGATTTTCTGTATCATACAAGACCTCACCATAATTTATGTCCTTTTATACTAATTTAAATATAGGTGTATCTTATAAAGTAATGCCACCGTTTGCTTCTATTCTCTCCGTTCTAAGATTTCAGGAGATTTAATATTTCAAAGAACAAGTCATTATTATAAATATATTAACTATTTGAGACCACTATTAAAATTCAATCTGATTACCAATTTGAAGTTTTAAGTGCATAGATTGAAGGAACATATACTCAGACCTATGGTCTATGCATCAAAAAGTTTGGGACATTTGATCCATTTTCCTTCTCATATTAATTAAATAGTGATTTATGGGAATATGTTAATAAGGGTGTATACTAAAACTATTCCCACCACTAAAGATCTGTGTGTCTCCCCTTCCCCAGTGAAGCTGAACATCTACTCTCACCCTCCACCCAGAGATTTTTATTTTGGTGCCAGACTCCAAACTCAGTCAGATTCTGCATTCATTTTCCACTTCCTTTCTTTTTTCTCAGCTTCTGTTTATGAGTGGAATCATCCCATACTCGTCTTTATCTTTCTGACTTATCTCACTTTATATAATTCTTTCTAGCTCCATCCAAGATGAGTCAGAGAAGGTGGGTTCATTGTTCTTAATAGCTGTGTAGTATTCCATTGTGTGAGAATGGTGTTAATATAAACTCCTATTAACTTATAGGTTCATAAATTACTATTCAATTTCTGAGACGGGAAGAATGGATTGAATGTCTCAAACTTTTGGTTGCATAGACCATATATCTGAGTATATGCTCCTTCAATCTAAGCACTTAAGTCTTCAAATCAGTAATCAGATTGAATTTTAACAGTGGGCTCAAATGGTTAATACATTTCTAATAATGACTTGTTATTTGAAATATTAAATCTCATAAAGCTTAGATCAGGGACAACCAGAGCAACTTCTGGTGTTCCTTTATAAAATACAGCTATAAGTAAATAGCATAAAAGGACATAAATCATGGCAATGTTGTATATGATACAGAAAATCCTAATAATGGGATTTTCAAAGTTATCCCAATTGGCAAATTATTTGGTTATAGCTATAACTATCTATTGCTTTCTTAAACCCCTAGAGAGCAGACATCTTCCCCTTTCTCTATAAATACTTCTTCTAGTCCTGAAACCTCTAGGGTGAGGCTCACTTTCCTGTATGCTTCTCCCAATTCATACCCACTGGTACTGCCCCTGCTGATCCCAACCTAGTCCAGGCAACCAGTACCACATCAGCATGTTTCACTTCAGACTGTGTCCAGAGATGTCAGGCATGGAATGTGAACTCAATGACTTCATTACTCTGGTGAGAGCTTTCCTAGCTCAAGGACTCCTTAAATTCATTTTCAGTGGTAAAGTTGTTAACAAAATCTCAAAAACTAGATATAGACTAGGGCCCATGAGATGGGGCATAAATACATATATCCAGAAGTTGGAAGAAGACATAAACCTTAAATCAAAGTGCACAGTAGTTTGCAGCGAATCAATAAATGTATCAAGCAACGAGAAAGACCTAAAAGACACCAAAAAAGTACTTAATGAAATAGTTTCTACTTAGACTTAGATACCTTACTCACTGTCTCCTATCTCACGTCCCTCAATCATTCCAAAATTATCCTTGTCAGACACAGTAAGGACTACAAAAGCTGAATAAGGGCAAGAGACTGGCATACTTTAATGATGATTCTTTATTCACTACCAGGCCACCCTATCATCTGGGACCCCAAAGTCAGGGAGTCCTGGGATTCTCAAACAGACATAATAGGCCTAGACCTCTAAGAAATCTTCTCACTATCGTCACTTGTCATACATATTTGGAACAACATAATGACCCCACTGTTGGCCTCTATCAGACCTGGCCCTCAATGTGAATAAAAAAATGGTAGGGAATGTTCTATTCTTCGAAGTGAGTTTGGAAAGTGTAACTGGTAATCACCCGACAATGATGGGTCCTGAAATTGGTGCAGCCCGGGATGTTCTTAGCCATGACCATGGGATGTGAGCTCATATGTTCAGGGATTCAGAGGTTACATAGGCTCCTGTGCAGATTATGGGCCCCATATCAGATCAATGGGGTTTACATATAACAATATTTATATACTTCCCCCATATTTGGGAGCTACTCTCTTCCCTGATCTAGCTTTCTGGTCCTTTTTCCAACTATGACATCATCCCCCAAGACAATAGCTTAGGTCACGTGCACATTTGATGTCATGGGCAGGCAAAAACTAGTTGGGTCATGGGCCCCTTGGAATATACCTAAAATAGACCTACTAGCTTTTTCCAAAATGAAGACCTCTTGCCTATAGGGTCATGATTAGTCAACAATTTGCTCTGCTTTCTATCTTAACTCCTTTTCAGCCACCAGGTTGTAGATGCTACCATGATGTCAACCTGGCTTCCCTGGGAAGAGGGCCTCACCATATGTCCAGGAACAGCACCTCTCCCAATCTCTGCCCCACAGTGGAAAGGGGGAGACAGGATGAGAGTATGGATCAAACTGTCAATGCCCCTGTTCACCAGGGAAGCAATTACAGAAGCCAGACCTTCTACTTTCTGCATCCCATAATGACCCTGGGTTCATGCTTCCCATAGGGTTAAAGAATAAGAAAGCTATTGGGGGAGGGGACTGGGTATGGAGGTTCAGTGGTATGAAATGTGTTGAATTATACCTCTTATCCTATGGTCTTGGCAGTGTTTCCATTTTATAAATAAAGACTTTAAAAAAAAAGTATTCCATTGTGTAAATATACCACCAGCTTTCTCAGTTATTCATCAGTTGTTGGGCACCTGGTTTGCTTCTAGGTTTTAGCTATTATAATTTTTGCTGCTATGAATATAGGTGTGCACAAGTCTTAAAGCAAAAGAGCACAATGATTTGCAGTGAGTCAGTAAATGAAGCAAACAAATAGAAAGACCTAAGAAGACATCTTAAAGTGCCTAATGGAGTTTCTTCTTAGATGTAGATACTCTCTTCACCTACCTCCTAATTCACATCCCTCAATCACTCCAAAGCTAATCTTGTCAGACAAATTAAGGGCTACAAAAGCTGAATAAGGGCAAGAGACTGGCACACATTAATGATCACTCTTTATTCACTACCAGGCCATCCCATCACATGGATCCCTGAAGTCAGGGAGTCCAAGGATTCCCACACAGACATGATGGGCCTAGATCTCTAACAGATCCCTCTTGCCACTATCACTGGTCATCTCCATCAGGAACAACATAATAGACCCCTTTGTGGGCCCCTAAGGGACCTTGCCCTCAATGTGCATCAACAATGGTAGGGAATGTTCCATTCCCTGAAGGGAGAATGGACAACATATTATACCTACTACTCGAGGAAGATGGGTCCTGAAATTAGTGCAGCCTGGTAGGTTCCTACTGGTTATTATAGAATGTGGACTCAAACCTACAGGGATACAGAGGTTATATAGGCTCCTAAGCTGAATATGTGCCCCACATCAAATCAATTTGGTTTGTAGTTAACAACATTTATATACTTTACCCATATTTGGGAACTACTCTCTTCTCTGATCCAGCTTTCTAGTCCTTTTTCTAATTATGACATCATCTCCCCACACAATAACCTGGGTCCGCCTGCATATTACATGGTAGGCTCTGGCAAAAACTAGGAAAGTCATGAGTCTGTTGGAATATACCTAAAATAGACTTAATAGCTTTTTCCAAAATGGAGACCTCAAATCTTCATCTGCAATATTCATCCATTTAGGTCCATGATTAGTCAACACTGCTCTGCTTTCTATCTTAACTCTTTTTTTAACCACCAGGTTCCAGATGATACCATGATGCCAACTGTACTTCCCTGGGAAGACTTACTCACCATGTGTCCTGGAGCCCAGCCTCACCAGATGCCTGACCCACTAGGTTAAAAGAGAGCTACAGGCTAGGAGTATGGTTCTCCCTGCTTCTTCTTCTTCTAGCATTTGCCCTTCTTCCGTAGCCAGTCAACAGTGTCAGGTTGAGCCTGATGTAAAGTTTCGAGACCTCCTTTGAATCTGGAGAGGTGGTTCTCCCTGCTAATGTCCATGTTCACTAGAGAAACAATTACAGAAGCCAGACCTTTTATCTTCTGCACCCCTAATGACCCTGGGTCCATACTCCCAGATAAAGAATATAAAAGCTATCAAGGGAGGGATTAGTTATGGTGTTCTGGTGGTGGGGATTGTGTGGAAATGTACCCCTCTTATCCTATAGTCTTTTCAATATTTCCATTTTGCAAATAAAAATTAAAATAAAAGAAGAGATAAAAAGAGAGGAGAAACACCACAGTGTTGGTATGCTTCTAATTCTGCTTCTAAAACCCCTTCTGTTTCATTGGTTTAATCACCCCTGATTAACACTGTATTCTGTTTAATGACACTGTTAACTAAGCACCACCCTGCCTGCAGGGCATTGGTTTAATCCCCACTGGTTCATGATGTCTTTTTGCTCCGCCCCCTCTCCTAGTACACCCTGATTTCCATCAGTCTTTTTTTCTTGCTCCACCCTCTCTATGTCACATCCTGTCTCTACTCTACTTGGCGAGTATATATAAGGACAGGATTGTGATTAGAGATGGCTTAGATTGCACTGTGTTCCATATGAATAAAAAGATACTGCCTCCCAGTTCAGCCATGAGTCTCTGGTCATCTCTCCCCGCCACCTGCGAAGCAAAACCAGCATAATGGTGCCCTGAAACAGGGACAGGAATCTCAGACCCACATAAGTGCAGCAGACCAAAGAAGAACAGATAAGTAAAGCCACCATGGCCTGCCTTTCTACTTATGAAGAGGTTTGCCAAAACTTCTACTCTTTCTTCATGAGACAGTTTCTCTGTCTCTGGAACATTTTGCTCTGGGCCAAACTTTGGTTCCTTATGACTGTGATTGTAGAGCTCGGAAGAAGCACGGAGATTTGTCCTGGGACTTTCAGGACTCCCTCACCCATGTTTCCCGAGAAGAAGGACTACATTTTGCTCCAGGCCACACTTTGGTTTCTTATGACTGTGATCGTAGAGCTTGGGAGATGCATGGAGATTTCTCCTTGGATGTTCTGGACTTCCTCTCCCATGTTTCCCACGGAGAAGGACTACTCTAATTTGAGGAGAATTATCCAGTACCCTGGCAGTCCCTAAGAATGGAGACATGTGGTTACTTCTACTCTCCTGATTCGATTCTTTCTTCAATGGGAAGACGTTTTTAAAAATGGGTGCCTGCAGCAATCCAGCAGGAACCATCAGAAGCACGCTGAATGGAATTTCGAGGAAGTTTTTGGACTAGGATGCCCTCCAGGGACTCATGATGCTACATGGTGAGATCTGGATATTCTGGTTTAAGGTGAAAGAAGCAAAAACTGCCTACCGCTTTTCTCTCGATTCTCCCCTCGTTGCTCTCTCTGAATATCTTAAGTTTGTTGTCTGCTTTCAATTGTGTTTCGTAAGAGAGTGATTTGAATGACTGAATTTTTGTATGACATTGACTTAAATAAAAAATGCTGGATGCAGCCATGATTTCTAGAGACATCCAGAAACAATCCAAAAAATTGTTTTTTCCTCCTTTGATTTTTTTTTTCTTTTTTACGTCTTGGCATAAATCTGAAAGGTTTAATCCTGAAAACTGTATGAGTATGGGCAAGGTAGACAGTGCAATAATTATGCTAATGACTCTCATGCTTGAAGCTTCTAACCGTGGTTCTTCTGTTTACTTTTCCACATTTTATTGAGTTTAAACTGTTTCAACAACCTTAAAATCATACTAGAAAGGACTTCCAATTATAATGGAGTTATCAATTATAGTAAACTTCTAATCTGCTACAAGTTTTGTTTGACAAGTAAGTGAATTTCAGCTGTCAAGTCTTCACATGAGAAAGCATCTGCTCAAATGGAATCCCTGGAAATCCATTTGGACCCCTGTTCTCTGACATCGCTCACAAGATGGCATTACTACAACACACCCCCAAAACCAATGATATGACCTGGCATGACCTGAAGAAACAGATTCACAGACTCCAAAGCTCACTCTCTACAGAAAAGCAGAATTCCGGTGGCTGACATTCCCCGTCGAGATAGACATGCAGTGTTTCATCCCTGGCATTTCTTCCGTGGTCATCTGCTTTGGACTGATACTTCCATCGGACTTACTGGTACACCTCTTGGAGACTTTACACAACTTTACAGCAGTTTCCCTTTATACTGCTGGGTTTCTCAAAGACTGACTACAGCAGTGCATGGACTTCACAGCCAGAGCCATGGGACTCTATAGGCCACACCCCTCACCTGCAGGCCCTGCCCCCAGAGTCAGGAAAACTCCCCTCCTTACTAGGTCATGCCCACAGTGGCAGGAAACACCCTTTGAGACATGAAACACCCCCAGAGGCAAGAGATGCCCACAGAGGCAAGAAATGCCCTTTTGCCTGCTAGGCACTGCCCTTTGATTCAGGAAACACCCCCCTCAGGCCTCCCCTTGGCATCACACTGGTTCTTGCTGCTCTCCTATTTTGTTCCTCCATGTCTTGTGCCAGTTCTTTTGAAAATGCCTGTACGATATAGGTTTCTCTTCATCCCACACTCCTGATACTATGGCCATTAGTTAAAAAGAAAGGGGGAAATGTTGGTATGCTTCTAATTCTGCTTCTAAAACCCCTTCTGTTTCATTGGTTTAATCACCCCTGCTTAACACTGTATTTGATTTACATAACCACTGTTAACTAAGTACCGCTCTCCTGCAGGGCATTGGTTTAATCCCTGCTGGTTCGCGATGTTTTTTGGCTCTGCCCCCTCTCCTAGTACACCCTGATTTCCACCAGTCTTTTTTCGCTCCAGCCTCTCTATGTCACATCCTGTTTCCACCCTACTTGGTGAGTATATATAAGGACAGGATTGTGATTAGAGATGGCTTAGATTGTGCTTCGTTCCACATGAATAAAAAGATACTGTTTCCCAGCTCAGCCATGAGTCTCTGGTCATCTCTCTCTCCCGCCCACGAAGCTAGCCTGGCACCACAGTACTTCTCCACAACTTGTGAATTTTCACCTTAATATTATGCTCCCAAGGCATGAATACAAGTCCTAGAGGATAATAAATTGTGTGTGCTCTACCAGGGGGACTAGTCTCCACCCCCATCTTTTTTAATCCCTTAATCTCTCTATGGGCTTGTAACAGAATTCTCATATTTATCAATCTGGAAAATCTAAAATACATTTTATTTCTAAATTAAAGAAAAAGAGTTCTCTTTTCTCTACACTTTCTTGAACATTCATTTTTTTAACCTTTTGTTAATAGTCATTTAAACAGGAGTGAGGATAAACTTCATATAATGTACCCATTGATTATACATATTTCTTTTATGGTTCCAGAAGTCTATACAAGGATGGGACAGTGGTGTACCTGATTGAGAGCACATGTTGCTATGGTCATATACAAAGATTTGGCTTCAAAGACATACTCCTCACCCACAGAGCAGAAGTTTCACAAACAGTGAAGTAGATATGCAGGTATCTCTTTTTCTTTTTCTTCTTCTTCTTTTTTTATCTCTCCCCTCTTACTTTCTGTTCATCTTATCAAATTAAAAAAAAATTAAAAAATCCACCAGAAGTGGGGCACTGAGCCCCAGTGATAATAAACCTAGTGTCAATAATAAATAATTTTAAAAAGTCTATTCAAGTCCTCTTCACATTTTTTAATCAACTTATTTATTTATTTTTTTGCTATAGCATCAAATTAATGATTAACATATTTGGGAAATTAAACTTTATATCAGAATGTGATTTTCTCCCAGTCAGTAATTTGAATTTCCATTTTGTTTCTGTCCATGAGCCCCTCATGTCTGTATTCCCCTGTGGTCTGGTGAATTTACAAAGATATGCTGGTCATAATTTGGTGAGTTTTCATTGTTTTTCCTAGCTGACAGGGAACAGTGAAATGCAGGTGTTGCTATTGGATGTCACAAATCTGGAAGACTTTGAATGAGTCTCACTTGATCTGAGATTATGATTTGTGTTATTATTTTATAGAGTCCCGTTTGAAAAGGTTTTTAAGGATTTTTGTTTCTGCTTCTCAGTGATGTTGATCTGTAATTGCTTTTTTGTTATTTTACACTAGGGTAATGATGACCTCTTTCTCTCTTTTTATCTGAAACCATCTGCCTAAAGTACCAAAGCCCTGGTGATGGAAAAATAACAAAAGGTAATAAATCATATTTTTATTTTATTTCCTGAAGATCTTATTGTTTTCTTTTTAAAATATTTTATTTATTTATGAGAAAGGAGAGAGAGAGAGAAAAAGAACCAGACATCACTCTGGTGTATGTACTGCCAGGGATTGAACTCAGGACCTCATGCTTGAGAGTCCAGTGTTTAATCCACTGTGCCACCTTCCAGGCCACAATCTTAATTTTTCTACCTCTGTCCATCTAATAAATGCTTAGAAACAAAATAACCATATACAGTAGTGGCAAGAGATCCATAAATATGCGATTAAAAAAAAAGAGTAGGGCCGCAGTCCCTTTGGAATTTAACTAAAATATGCCTACTAGCTATCTACAAAATGGAGGACACACCCCCCCCAACTCTTCATCTGCACTATTCCAACCTTTAGGTCCATGATTGGTAAACAATTTGTTTGGTTTCGTATGTTAACTTTCTTGTCAACCACCAGGTTCCAGATGCAAGCAGGATGTTACCAGACTTCCCTGGACAGACAACCCCACCAATGTGTCCTGGATCTCTGCTTCCCCAGACCCCTTCCTCACTAGGAAAAGAGAGACAGGCTAGGAGTATGAATCAACCTGTTAATGCCCATGTTCAGCAGGGAAGCAATTACGGAAGCTAGATCTTCTACCTTCTGCATCCCATAATGACCTTGGGTCCATACTCCCAGAGGGTTAAAAAAATAGGAAAGCTATCAGGGTAGGGGATGGCATACAGAGTTCTGGTTTTGGGAATTGTGTGAAGTTGTACCCCTCTTTTTAATTTTTTTTATATTTTATTTATTCCCTTTTGTTGCCCTTTTTTATTGTTGTTGTAGTTATTGATGTCCTTGTTGTTGGATGAGAAATGGAGAGAGGAGGGGAAGACAGAGAAGGGGTGAGATAGACACCTGTAGACCTGCTTCACTGCTTGTGAAGCGACCACCCTACAGGTGGCAAGCCAGGGCTCTATCCAGGCTCTGTATGCTGGTCCTTGTGCTTTTCACCACATGCGCTTAACCCACTGTGCTATGGTCTGGCTCCCATCTGTACCCCTCTTATCCTATGGTTTTGTCAATGTTTCCTTTTTATAAATAAAAAAATAATAATTTTTTCTCTTTTTGACAAGTCTTCACTTGTCAAATGGTACTTGCAAATTCCATGGGATTATACTGTGTTCTCTAGAGCAGCAAAGAGGTGCTGACCTGCCCAAAGGTAGAATCCTGTTTCTTACTTATTTTGAGAAATACTTTCTCATGGTAAAGGGAAGGGGAAAAGTCAGTTTATGTAAAATAAGTTAAGACAGCAAAAATTTATTAATAAAATATACATTAGTTAAGATGTATTTGATTTTTATTATCTTTATTTATTGGCTAGAGACAGCCAGAAATTGAGAAGGGGGCTGGGATGAGAGGGAGAGAGACATAGAGGCACTTGCAGCCCTGCTTCACCACTCCTGAAACTTTCCCCTTGCAGGTGGGAACCAGGGGCTTGAACCAGGGACCTTGAACATTGTAACGTGTACTTACCACCACTGGTCCCAGTTAAGATGTATTTGTAAAAAAAATGTGTCATAATTCTCCATGCAGGAGCTGGGTAGTCATCACTGAGAGACTAAAGAAGGGATAACCACCTGCTAGGGCAGGGGGTGGATAGCATAATAGTTATGCAAACAGACTCTCATGCCTGAGACTCAAAAGTCCCAGGTTCAGTTTCCTGCACCACTATAAGCCAGAGCTGAACAGTGCTCTGGTAAGAAAAAAGAAAAAAATACATGATAAGGAAATAACATTTTTTTTTTTTTGCCTCTAGTGTTAAGGTGGGGCTTGGTGCCTACACTACAAATCCACTGCTCCTGGTTTTTTTGTTTGTTTGTTTGTTTGTTTGTTTTTGGATAGGACAGAGAGAAATGGAGAGAGGAGTAGAGAAAGATAGACACCTGCAGACCTGCTTCACAGCTTGTGAAGTGACCCCTCTGCAGGTGGGGAGCCAGAGGTTTGAACCGGGACCCTTACGCTGGTCCCTGTGCTTCCTACTATGTATGCTTAACCCAGTGTGCCACTGCCCAGCTTCCTAATTTTGAGTTGTTTACAGATTTGTATTAAAATTTTTCTAAGAGTCCTTTGAAATTGAATAATTGAATAATCGTGGGTTTTCTATTTTATGGACTCCCAGGTGTGGGAACACATGAACTCTGATGAACTGTAGAGCATAATAAAACATCATAGGAAAGAAAATATTGTCTCTTGTAATTATTAGGGTGTGGGGGCGCACCCAGTTAAGCACACAGTACAAAGTACAAGGACCTGCTCAAGGACCCTGGTTCAAGGCACCTCCATCCCCACCTGCAGTGAGGACACTTCATGAGATGTTAAACAAGTCTGCAGGTGTCTATCTTTCTCTCTCCTCCTCTATCCCACTCCCTTTCAATTTCCCTTTGTCCTACCCAATAAAATGGAGAAATTGACTGCTTCAAGTCTGCACAATTCTCAATATCATTAGATAAATATTTTTATATTCTGTATCTCGGTATAATCCTAACAAATATGATTAGTCACTTTAAAAACAGGTTAGTGTTAATCACAACTTAGAGTTAACTGCCCATTAAATTGATGATGTACCAATTACAATTCTGATGGCAAGTCACTAATCTGTGGGGTTTCAAATAAGAATTTAGAGATGTCATGCAAATTAAACACAACAGTATGTGAGAAACATGATATAACATGAGTTAAACATAACCCGAGTGGAGTTAAAATAAAGAATGTAATTTGATTTAACACAAACATGCTGATCAAGACAGAGAAGGCAGAGAGACTGAAAGAGTTCCAACACCAAAACGTCCTCAGGTGTACTGGCAGCCAGGTACAATCTAACTTGTTCTACCTAATGGAGCTATGTGGTTAGCCCTGGGTCAAATTTTAAAATAACTATATTTTGGATAAAATACTCCATGGTTATATTCTAATTCTCTGTATTAACTATTTTTTATGTTTATTTATTCCATAAGGCAATGATTCCAAATACTTGGATCTGAAAAACAGCAATAAAATGAATTCCCTTGAATAAGTAGGGGTAGGATTAAATGAGGTAAAGTAAGAGTAAAAAAAGGAAAAGTCAGCACAAATTTTATTACTTGGGGAGTTATCCAATAGTATTTGATTTTTTTTCCCCTTAAGCAGGATTCTAAGTACATACTTAAAGCTAAATCAGATTTGGTTCTTCAACAGGAAACTCCAACTTCTTTATATTAAATTATTAGATTTAAATATTGTCAACCTACTGTCACCTCCATCACTGCAAGTTGAATAAAAAGAAATGCATAGTCAACAATATGTTTGGCTTTATATGTTTACTCTTTCTTCAGTTACCAGTTTGCAGATGCTGACATGATGCCAACCAGAGTTCACTAGGCAGAGGACCCCACCAACGCGTCCTGGGGCTCCGCTTCCCCAGAGCCCTGCCCCACTAGGGAAAGAGAGAGACAGGCTGGGAGTATGGATCAATCTATCAATGCCCATGTTTAGCGGGGAAGCACTTACAAAAGCCAGCCCCTCCACCTTCTGCACTGCACAAATGACCTTGGATTCATACTCCCAGAGGGACAAAGAATAGGAAAACTATCAGGGGAGGGGATGGGATAAGGAGTTCTGGTGGTAAGAATTGTGTGGAAATTTACCCCTCTTATCCTACGGTTTTGTCAGTGTTTCTATTTTATAAATAAAAATTACAAAAAAGAAATGTAGGGCGGGGACAGATAGCATAGTGGTTATGCAAAGAGACTCTCATGCCTGAGGCTCCGAAGTCCCAGGTTCAATCCCCTGCACCGCCATAAGCCAGAGCTGTGCAGTGCTCTGGTATTACTAAAAAAAAAAAATAAAATAAAAAAAAAAGAAAGAAATGTAAGATAAATATGATTTTTTTAATTTCCTACATTTTCCATCAAGTATATGAATTGTAAGACACCACCTCTATGGAATAAAAGAGAGGGAACCTATATAAAAATGAGAAATATGGTGTTATGGTTTTCTTTTTCAAAAGTAAAGTGGGGTGAGCACATATATTTTTTATTTGTGTTTTTCAAATGGTGAGTTTTTATCTTTCTTGAGGTTGAAACATAAACAAAGATAGAGACAAAATCAGAATGTCAATATTTTATCTATGAACATCTCAAGTACTGTGTAAAGTTTGTTTATTCCTCTTTTGAAAAGTTGAGAATATATATATATATATATATATATATATATATATATATATATATGGCATTTCATGATTTTTCCCTTTACTTTACTGTACACAGTGAATAATATCTTTCAGGAAACAGCTCAATGCCACCTCTTTGATTCACAAGACCACAGGATTGCAAAAAGGAGGATATCTACGAGCTTTACTACCTATGCAGCCACTTTTTTCCAACTTTGTTGTTCTTGTTGTTGCAGTAATGGCTGGCAGAGAAATTAACAGTCTCTCTAGTTATGAGTTGCACTTTCTCAGTCTCTCCATGTCTGTCTTCTATTGCTATTTTTCCAATGAGACAATTCCTGAACAGCTTTGAGCAGAAATAACATTGTAGAGAAATAGGGGAAATATATGGTCCATATTCATCCATCAAATTAAACTGATTCCCGTGCTTAGCTTAAAATTGGGGTAGGAAGGAGGAAAAAGAAAACAATGAGGAGAAAGAAACAGGGAACTTCAGGAGGACGAAATAAAAAGAATATAAACTGAGAGCTCAATGCCTTGATTTGATTGATTGATTGAATAGAGACAGAGAAATCGACAAGCAAAATGAAGAAAGCAGGGAGAAAAAGAGATATCTGGAGCATTGCTTCCATGTTCCTGAATCTCTTCCTCTGCTGGTGGAGACAGAGGAGGGTCCTTGGACAATGTAACAAGTACACTCTGCAAGTTGCAACAGGGATTGACTCCCAACTTTTTGTTTTTAAAAGTGTCATTGGGGAGTTGGGTGGTAGTGCAGCGGGTTAAGCGCAAGTGGCACAAAGCACAAGGACCAGCAGAAGGATCCCAGTTGGAACCCCTGGCTCCCCACCTACAGGGGAATCACTTCACAAGAGGTAAAGCAGTTCTGTAGATGTCTATCTTTCTCTCCCCTTCTCTGTCTTCCCCTCCTCTCTCCATTTCTCTCTGTCCTATCCAACAACAACAACAATAAAACAAGGGCAACAGAAGGGAATACATAAATATAAAAAAAAAGAAAAAAGTGTCATTGAGTAGTGAAAAGTGGATGGGTGAAAGAGGGAGTCTAGATTACTGTTCTGTCATATGTGATAGAAAAAAATTGAACCTGGGCCCTCAGTATGCAAGGAATACATTCGACCTTCTGCGTCTCCATTCTGTCCTCTGCAACTAGCACTTATAAAATGTGAACCACCTGTGTCACTGATATCAAAATGCAAATAATGTCGAATCCCAGGAACTTTTCTTCCATGTGAAGAGGATTTGGGGGAGTAAACATTAGTTTTAGTGATCTTGACACTAACAACTCAGAACCTTGATTAGAATTAACCTGGAAATGTATGTGGCAATTGTCCAATGTGTGAAGTCCTTCCATAATGAAGTAACCACCAGTACTTGGTTTCTTTGTTTTGAGGCCACTTAAATTACTTTTTATGATGAAATCACTATATATGGGATCTAAGAAATTGTAGAAGAAAAATGTATATAAATAAAAAGCAGAGGGCTAGGCAGTGGAGCACCTGGGCACCTGGTTAAGCACACACATTATCATGAGTAAGGACCTGGGTTCAAAGCTCCTCCACATCCCCCATTTACAAAGGAGAAACTTCATGAGTAACGAAGCAAGTACTTACTGAAGCTGTCACTCTGTCTCTCCCCCTTTCTGTATTCCACATGCCTGTCAATTTCTATTGGATAAAGAAAAAAAAAAGGGAGGTTTGGCAACCTGGAGTTGATAACCAGGATTCATAGTTCAGGCACTGAGCCCAGTGATAACTCTGGTAATAATATGCATAAATAAATAAATAACTCAGGGTAGGGGCAGATAGCTTAATGGTCATGCAAGAAGACACTCATGCCTAAGGCTTCAAAGCCCCAGGTTCAGTCTCTAGAACCTCTGTAAGCCAGAACAGAGCAGTGTATGGGGAATATATATATATATATATATATCAGGAAATTAAAAGATATAGCTCATTGATTTTTTTTGTTCACATGTCTAAAAATCACACATTGTAAATGACCCAGCTTTGTTTTCTTTATTCAAAATAGGTTGTGGCTATTCTAGATAGGTAAAACTTAAAGAGACAGCAGTCAGCAAGGTAGCTTACCTGGATAGGCTATGTCCTTTATTCTATATGCAACACAGAGTAAAGTCAGGGCCCAACCCTCAGGTGCTATAGTATCTTCACATTTGCTGAATCTTTCTGTCTAAAGAATTATATCTAAAGCAGTGAATCCCCAGTGACAACATGAAAAACATGTGAGAGAGAGAGAGAAACATAAAATATTAGACATTTGGGACTTCATTTTATAAAGATTATGTATATGGGAGTCGGGCGGTAGCCCAGCAGGTTAAGCACAGGTGGTGCAAAGCTCAAGGACCAGCGTAAGGATCCTGGTTCAAGCCCCTGGCTCCCCACCTGCAGGGGAGTCTATCTTTCTGTCCCCCTCTCTGTCTATCCCTCCTCTCACCCATTTCTCTCTGTCCTATCCAACAACAACAACAATAATAACTATAACAATAAAAAAACAAGGGCAACAAAATAAATAAATAAATAAAATTTTAAAAAAGATTATATGTATATATAATATATATATATATATATATATATATATATATATATTTAATAATCAGGAGCCTAAAGGTAAAAAGATAGCAGGTGAGCTTTAGGGTTTTCATGTTAGAAGGAGCTAGGAAGTCTACCTTAGGTGTATTCAAAGGGGCCCGTGATTTTAACATGAAGGTGAACTATAAATATTGTCTGGGAAGGTGGTGTCAGAGTTGGAAATAGGACTAGGAAACTGGTTCAGGGTAGAGAACAGCTTCCAAATATAGGAAAATTATATAATAAATACTATTAATTGTAACCCCCATAGATGTGACCTAGGGTCCATATTTATTCATATTTAGCATATGAGCCTGTGTAAACTCTGCATCCATGTAGGTCTGAGACTTCATTCCATGGCATAGCTAGGAACATTCTAAGTTTCACTCATTTCGGGACCAATCTTCCTCCAGTGGCAGAGTGGGGCAGTTTCTACCATTGTTCTACATTGAGGGAAAGGTCCTATAGAGGCCCACAAGAACATTTATTATGTTCCTCATGGAGATGACCAGTGATAGTGAAAAGAGGGATCTGTTAGAGGTCTAGGGCCATAATATCTATGTGGGAATCTAAGAATTCCCTGACTAGGGCCTCGGGTGATGATGTGGCCCAGTAGTGATCAAAAGGGCCAGCATTAAAGTTTGCTGGTCTCTTGCCCTTATCCAACTTTTTTAGTCCTTAGTTTTGAAGATAACTAACTTTAAAATTGCTTTATTACTTATTTAAATGTTTTGAACTTCTCAAACATTATTAAACAGAAGTGGTAAAGTAGAAATATTTGCTTCATTCCCACTACTGTCAAAAAATCTATACCAAATTTACCTCAAAATATAATCTGTGGGTTTTATGTAAATGCACTCACCTATTTCAAAGTTTCATAATGTCTGCTTAAAGTTGAGTCTGCTAGTTTCTATTGTGGGGGTTTGTACTATACACTGCAAATTTTAACAGTATACTTTACCTCAAGCTACTATATGTTAATAGTACTTCCTGCCCAATTAGGACAAACATGTCTCAAGACACTATAGATCCTTGATAAGGGTAAAGATTGCAAATCACTTGGGGTTGAGAACTCCTAAATCAAGTCTTTAATATGAGGTTTTTGTGTCCAAAATAATCATATATTTCATTCCTGTGGGAAGTGCTTTTATTACAACAGAATCTTAAAATTTTTCTTCCAAAAATACTTTGTTTTTAAAAATTTTCCTTTTCTCTGTATGTATTTCAATAACATAAAGAGAACCCAACTAATGATTTAGTAAGAGTATATTATAAAAATATTTTATTATTTAGAAAGATTAGTAAGCTTCTTAGAAGCTAGACATTTAATTCCAGTAATCTTTGAAATCCTGAGTTATGAGATAACTCCTTATAGACATGGCTATGTCCCTTTTTTCTTCTTCTCTTTATCTGCCTCCTCTCCCTCCTCCTCCTTCTTTCTATTATTATTATTATTATTATTACTACCACTCCTGCTATTATTACTGTCCTTACTTTAAAAACGAAGACTCTGAGATACACAGTTGTGTATCTCAAGTAGTCAACTTGTTTCGACCCCAGAGCTACTAAGCAAGTATTGGTGCATGTACCCATATACTTTTGCAAAGCCCATCTACCTGCCATACCCCATCTACCCAGGCACCATGAATTCCTTCAGAGTGGGGGCTATGTTTGTCTTTAACCACTTACCTACTTATAATTTGCCTTTTATGATAAGTACAGAAAATATGGAATTTGTAGATTGATTCCTAAAAAACTGTTTTCTGAAATTATTACTGAGAATTAGATGTCTAGGAGAAAGATGTCTATTTCTTAGTCTTAGTTACAAGCAAGCTTGAATATGGCAGAAAATATCTAATGTGGGCAGACATATTGATAGTTAAAAAGCATGGTTAACAAGAGTTTCTGACAGAATTATGACTTAAGGCATCATTGGAAACACAGAACACTCTGTAGTATCAGCATCTTCAGGTTCTCAATTATGTTGCTCGTTTGCACTCTTAACAAATCAAATGCTGACAACATATTTTTTTCCTGTTGCCCACAGTTTAAGAGATATAAACACAAACCTAAGCACTCCTTTCTTTTTTTTGGTAGTGGATTAATGTTTTACAGCAGACAATAAATAAAATAGTGTATCCATGCATAACATTTCCCCGTTTTCCACATAACAGTACAACCCCCACTAGTTCCTCTGCCATCATATTCCATGACTTGAACCCTCTCCCACTCCACCCACCCCAGAATCTTTTACTTTAGTGCAACACGCTAACTGCATTCCGAATTCTTCTTGGTGCTTTCTTTTCTGATCTTGTTTTTCCACTTCTTTCTGTGAGTGAGATTATCCAATAGTAATCCTTCTGTTTATGACTTATTTCACTTAACATAATTTATTCAAGTTCCATCCAAGATGGGCTGAAAATGGTGAAATATTCATTTTTAAGAATTAAGTAATATTCCATCGTGTATATATAACACAACTTGCTCAACCACTCATCTGTTGTTGAACACATGAGTTGCTTCCAGGTTTTGGCTATTACAAATTGTACTCCTATAAACAGGTATACACAAATCTTTTTGTATGAGAGTGTTGCATCCCTTAGGATATATCCCAAGGAGAGGAATTGCATGATCATAGGGTAGGTCCATTTCTAGCCTTCTGAGAGTTCTCCAGACTGTCCTCCACAGGGGTTGGACTAATTTACATCCCCCTCAGCAGAGCAGGAGGGTTCCTTTGACCCCAAAAACCTCTCTAGCATTTGTTACTGATACCTTTTCTGATGTATATATTCTCACAGGAGTGAAGTGATATCATATTGTTGTCTTTATTTGCATTTCCCTGATAATCAACGACTTGAATCTTTTTTTTTTTTTCATATGTTTGTCAGTTTTTCGGACCTCTTCTGTGGTGAATATTGTGTCCATGTCCTCTCCTTATTTTTGGAGGGGTTATTTGTTTTCTTGTGGTTGAGTTTGGCAAGCTCTTTATATATTTTTGGTTTTTAGCCTCTTGTTCGATATATAAAGATATTCTCCCATTCTGTGAGGGGTCTCCTTGCTTGGGTATTGATTTCTTTTTCTGTGCAGGAGCACTTTAATTTCATGTAGTCTTATTGGTTTATTCTTGCCTTACTCTTCTTTGTAATTGAATTCATTTCATTGAAGAGGTCTTTAAAATTTATGCGGAAAAGAGTTCTGCCAATATTTTCCTCTAAGTATCTGATAGTTTCTGGTCTAACATCCAAGTCCTTGATCCACCTGTAATTTACTTTTGTGTTTGGTGAAATATAGTGGTTCAGTTTTATTCTCCTGAATGTTTCAACCCAATTTTTCCAACACCATTTGCTGAAGAGACTCTGCTTTCCCCATTTAATAGTCTGGGCACCTTTGTCAGAGATTAGATGTCCAGAGGTGTGGGGGCTTACTTCCAGATATCAAATTATTCCATAGAGTCATTGTAATCAAAACTGCTTTGTACTGGAACATGAATAGACACTGTGACCAGTGGATTATAAGAAACATTTTATATGTAGCTTTCTTCGTTTGGATGTCATTTTCTGATTGAGAGCTAAATAGATAATATAAGAATGGTGATCATATCATACCAAGTTTTCATGAGGTCATATGTCTGTCACTCAATTACTAGGTCTGCTTTTCATTTTGATCCTCATGTTTTAATTTCAGAAGCATCTGAGATCTGATTGTTCTCTAAAACAGCAGGTCACTCTCCAGAAGGAAAAAAAAGAGAGTAGAAAAACCTTCAGTTCTGCTGTAGGTTTTGTTTCATCCTTAATTTCTGTGAGTTGATATGAAAGTGGCCACCTTTTTCAAGAGAGAGAGAGAGAGAGAAAGACCAAAGCATACTAATGTTCTCTAGTATCATAGTAACTGTCAGTGTGGTGTCATAGCCAAAACCTAGGTCACTTGCATGCTAGGGCATGCGTCCTACCTAGTGAGCTACTGCTCCAGCCTCAGCTGCATGATGTATTTTCCTGGGCTACTAATATATATGAAAAAAGAAAAGAAAAGAAAAGAAAAGAGAATAGAAGAGAAGAGAAGAAAAGAAAAGCGTAGCATATATGCAAAGTATCAGAAGTAGCAGGTTGTTCTTATATAATAATGAGGCAGGTAATTTCATTGTCACCAACAAGTTCACCTTTACCAGAAAAGATAGAGAGCAATCAGGCAATTTAGTACAGTGTCATCAGTGGTGCAGTGATGACAGGAATAGACCAGAAGAGAAAAGGTGAACAACACTGATCCCACTTGAGTAATAGGCTTTCATGGAAAAAAGCAGCAGTGATACTATTTGATTAGAGATTTCAGCAACCTGGACAAGTACAGAACCTGTTGGATGCTTTTGTTGTCTAGTTACACAACAGCTGCTTCCACCTAGCCTTTCAACTCCACTTCCAACTACAGTGTTGAAATTGCATATGCTTACATTACCAGTCTCCCTCGCAGCTAATTCCAGAGCATGTGGTACTTTGTGACAAAGAGAGCTGACTCTGGTGTATACTTCTTTCTTAATAAAAACAATGAGTGGAGGTTAGTCCTGTCATTAATTCCTCTCCTTCCATATTGTTGTCTTAGAAGGCAATGCTTAGAATTATGGCAATAGTGTTTTGTCCATGAGAAAATACTTTTTAGAAAAGTTAACTTAAAGAGAGAGCTTCATATCAGTAGTTAAATGTACTGATCCTGAATTAAAATAAAGAAGGAAAGAAAGAGAGAGAGAGAAGAAGAAGAAGAAGAAGAAGAAGAAGAAGAAGAAGAAGAAGAAGAAGAAGAAGAAGAAGAAGAAGAAAGGAGGAAAGCCTTGCATGTGAGATAAGAAAATAGTATATAGCCAGCTTTTGTGAGATTTTGTGAGAATAAGTGTGTATTCTACAATGGTGAACTGTACATACAGTTGACAGGAAGCAAATAAGATCATCCAGAAGCAGACTGGAAATTCACTGAAAATTACCCCCAATGGAAATAGCTTCTGTGCACACTAAAGACATAAAAATCACTGGATCATAATAATCTATGAAAGCCTTCTAAAATGCCTGAAAGGATGTGGAAGAACTGGAGAGTAATTTTGAATATATATTTATGTAGGAAGTTCACTGATATTTTCATAAGTCTGTTTGGAATTTAATTCTTTTTTATTACTGATTTAATAATGATCAACAAGATTGTGAGATAAGAGGGGTACAATTTCTACCACCTGAGTTTCATATCCCATCCTCTCCACTGGAAGCTTTCCTATTCTTTACTTCTCTGGGAATATGGCCCAACAATAATTATAAGATGGGATTCTTGTTGATAAAGAAATTAATCTGCGAAACAATGGATATCACAATATTACCTTTTGAAGAGTGTAACTAGTTAGATAGGAGGGCAAAACTTGTAGAACTAAGTTGTCAGTAGAATGCCCACAGGACATATTGGTCTATAAAGCTCTGAAAATATGCCTTTGCAGGAGGATTTCAGTTTGAAGTAGAAGGGCTGAGCAGACACCCATTAGGAGAGGACATCAGAAATTATAGTCATGTTCTATCACTTTTTTTTACCATAATAATGATGATTTATTTATTCTGAACTGAACTACATGTTACCTTTATGTGCAGTTTTATTTTTTTAATTTATTTATTGGGGATTATTATTTTACAGTTGACAGTAAATACAATTGTTTGCACATGCATAACATTTCTCAGTTTTCCACATAACAATAGGTCCCACTAGGTCCTCTGTCATCCTTTTCCAGGACCTTTGATCTCCCCCATCCACCTCAGAGTCTTTTACTTTGGTGCAATACCCCAACTCCAGTTCAGGTTCTACTTATGTTTTCTCTTCTGATATAGTTTTTAAATTTCTGCCTGTGAGTGAAATTGTCTCATATTCATCCTTTTGTTTCTGACTTATTTCAGTTAAAATGATTTCTTCAAGTTCCATCCAAGATGGGCTGAGAATGGTGAAATCACTATTTTTAATAACTGAGTCATATTCCATTGTGCATATATACCACAACTTGCTCAGCCACTCACCTGCTGTTGGACACCTAGGTTGCTTCCAGGATTTGGCTATTACAAATTGTGCTGCTATGAACATAGGTATACACAAATCTTCTTGTATGAGTTTGTTGGGTTCCTTAGGATATATCTCCAGAAGAGGAATTGCAGGATCATAGGGTAGGTCCACTTCTAGCCTTCTGAGTTCTCCAGATTGTTCTCCACAGAGGTTGGACCAATTTACATTCTTACCAGCAGTGTAGGGGGGTTCCTTTGACCCCCCAAACCTCTCCAGCATTTGTTACTGCTACCTTTTCTGATGTACACATTCTCACAGGAGTGAAGTGGTATCATATTGTTGTCTTTATTTGCATTTCTCTGACAATCAATGACTTGGAGCATTTTTTTTTTTCATATGTTTGTCATTTTTTCGGATCTCTTCTGTGGTGAATATTGTGTCCATGTCCTCTCCCCATTTTTGGATGGGGTTATTTGTTTTCTTGTGGTTGAGTCTGGCAAGCTCTTTATATATTTTTATTTTTAGCCTTTTGTCTGATTTATGACATGTAAAGATATTCTCCCTTTGTGAAGGGTCTCTTAGTTTGGGTATTGGTTTCTTTTTCTGTGCAGAAGCATTTTAATTTTATGTAGTCCTATAGGTTTATACTTGCCTTATTCTTCTTTGTAACTGGATTCATTTCATTGAAGATGTCTTTAAAATTTATATGGAAAAGAGGTCTGCCAATATTTTCCTCTAAGTATCTGATAATTTCTGGTCTAACATCCAAGTCCTTGATCCACTTGGAATTTACTTTTGTGTTTGGTGAAATGCAGTGTTTCAGATTCATTCTTCTGCATGTCAAAGATTAGATATCCATATGTGTTGGGGCTTACTTCTGGGCTCTCAATTCTACTCCACTGGTCAGTGTGTCTATTCATGTTCCAGTACCAAGCATTTTTTGATTACAAAAAAAGAGATAGAACTTAAAATAGCCTAGTCTTGAACAACCTTCCAAATCGTAAATTTTGAATGAAAATTGTTTGAGGAGAACGTTTCATATTAAAATAGTACTAGCAGATGTCAAAATACAAGAACAACAAAAAAAAAGAGTGTTATTAAATTAAAGAAGTGTCATGAAATAGAAATTACAGTCTTATAAGTTATCATTTCTCCAGATAGTCAAAATTAAAATTAAAAAACATAACATTATTTAAAGAATAAACAAAATATATCTGGTCTAAATTGGTGTTCAAAAGAATAATACGGGGCTACATTTGCAAGGAAAAAAGTTTTACAGCTTTTCTTGGGGCGCTTATGGTATGCTCAGAAGTCTCTGTCATTTTGTGAAAGTAAGTACACATTTTGATCTTATTCTGCTCTTGATAGCTATATAGCACCAATTTACTTGCTTTCAACCTCTAGAACTTTCAAAACTGTACCCAAAAGATCATATATAATTTTATTCATTTTTTCCCCTTAAATTTATACTAAGGCCTCTAAAATCTGACTTTTTCACCTTCTTCTCTACTGAAATACTTTCCTAGACACAAAATTACTTAGATTAACTAGTGTAACTGGAAGGACAGTATGGTAAGCAAAGCTCTTGTGTCAGATACAAGGTTTAAAATGACATAGAAGGTTCAATAGCTTAAAACATACATTTCTGTGTCTTCAAAATTCTACAGTTCCAAGTGGACTCTCCTTCTTTCCCTTCATGACTTAATTTCTTCCTCTATCCTTCCCTTCCTTATCTCCCTTTCTTTCTTTTTCTTTCTTTCTTTCTTTCTTTCTTTCTTTCTTTCTTTCTTTCTTTCTTTCTTTCTTCTATTAGTTATTTATTAATAATTGACAAAATTGTAGGATAAGAGGGATACAATTTCACACAGTTCTCACCATCAGACTTCCATATTTCATCCCCATATTTGATAGTTTCTGGTCTAACATCCAGGTCTTTGATCCATTTAAAGTTTACTTTTGTTTCTTGTGAGATAAAGTGATTCAGTTTCATTCTTCTGCACATTTCAACCCAATTTTCCCAAAACTATTTATTGAATAGATGCCCCTTTCTCTATTTAATAGTTTGGCACTCCCTTACCAAATTAGATGTCCATAGGTGTAAAGGTTTATTTTTCTTTCTTTTTTTCTCTTTCTTTCTTTCTGTTTCTCTTTTTGTCTTTTTTATATAAAAGATGTGTGAGAGAGAGAGAGAACAAGCACTGTTGTACTGATTACAATATTTCCCCAATGCAGGTACTACCATTTGTCAGTTCATACATGTATCCTTGTATAAGGTGATATTTTCACTCTAAAATATGAGCTATTTTATATGTTGTATTTAAAAATAAATGGGAAACATATGTCAGACAAAATAATGTAAGCAGTCAGTAGTTGGTTCAGTGGGTAAAGTACAGTCCTGCATGTATAAGGTTCCAACTTTGATGCTGACACCACAGATACCAAAGTTGAACACCGTTCTAGCCTCAGTGGCTCTCTCTACCTGTATTTTTCCTTAGTCTCATAAACAAAGAAAAATTAATTCAAGAAATAAATAACATTTTGAACTTTATTGGTTTGCTTTTCAGTGTTGCTAGGGTTCTGTGCCTGCATTATTTCACTGCTCTCTACTCTCCCTTTCCCTCCTTTTTCATAACAAGCTAAGGAAGAGAGATACCATAGTAGCTCCCATGTGTGCATTCTGTTTCCATTGGTACCATGGTCCAAGTAGATTGTAAACTAAGCACTTGACCTTTTAAGCTAATTCCTAATCCTCCTTGTGAGATCCTGTAGATCTTTCTTTATTTTATTTACTATCTTTACTTACTTTCTTTACTCCCTTCTTGGTGTATTTTATACCTTCCTGACCTAACTCCCCTTCTGTCTTTGTCTCTTTTTATGTTCTTCTTCTTATCATTTTCATAATTGTACATATGGGACAAACACTGAAAAGACATTAAATATTTATCCTATTTTCAACTATATTTTGTTGTAAGCTGATAACTCTAAAAATTCAATATTTCTAGTTTAGATTTGTCTCTTAAACTCTAGAGACATATATTTTAACAGTCTTAGCAGCATAAACAAATATTTTCTCTCCAAATTACTCAAAATTCAAAGTATCAAAAGATGTATTGCTACACACACCTAAATATTTATCTACTCATTATTCTAGTTGGTGGAAAAAACCTGTCATTCTTCGTTCACTGGAATTTAATCACACAACACATTCTAGTATATATTTCTGTATAAGTAGTAAGTCTGCCTCCTTTCTATTTCGGTGACTGTTTACCCCTATGAGTGTCATTATCATTTTTCATAGTTCACATGACCCTCCTCATCTCCTTTTCCCTCTTTGTCTCTGTACACACGCACAACACTGATTCACACAAATATGCATTGTCAACATCACTATTCAGAATTCTGTTTAAATGAAAAGGTTAGAAACTATATGTATAATCATGCATAAATAAGCAAGCTGCAAGATTCAATATGCTTTGCATTTCCATGAGAGATTATATTTCTATAACTGCTTTGAAGAACTGAGGCATAAGCTCTTACAGAGGTTTTCCTTGTGGGTTTTGTCCAGGGATTATGGGCAGTATATATGTTTATAACAAGAGCACACTCCTATATCTGCCTTCTGCTAATGTTTTAGTCATATATCTTTCTCCCAAAATACATTTGTTGTTGAAATGTTTGTTTGAGCTAAGCAATAAACACAAACATTTATTGTATCCCATGTGCCTAATCTCTGTTGAGCCAATGAATTAAAGTATATATGTTTATCTCCTCAAATCATATGCTTAATCCTAATGCCTAATATACTAGTATTTAGAGGCAGAGTCGTTTGGAGGTCATGTGTAGGATAAATGTCCATAAGGAAAGAGACACCTGAGAAATGTCTGGTACTTTCTACCATTAGATGATAAAAGAAAACAAACAACAGAAAGTGTACTCTCACCAGAGTGACTTTGCCAGCACCTTAAATTTAGTGTTCCCAGAACTATATGACATAAACTCTTGTTGTTATAGCAGCTCAAATGGTGTCTTTTGAGGTCTTTCTCCTTGCTTGCTGCTGTATATCTTGACTCTCTGCACACTATTGTGCCCTTCTGCTTTAAGGCATGTAGTTTGTCCTAATTTATGGATACATGTGTACATATGTCCTATCTCATGGGACCTGGTCTATTTCTAGTTTGGGGGAGTACTCATTGCATTGAATAGGTTGGTATCAGCAGATGTAGTATTAGTATGAATTGAGAGAAGCATGAAGGGAAGTGAGCTCACCCTTGAAGTTCCAGGACTGGGTGAGATATGGGTTTTATAGAGGAAGCCAGAGGTTTCTGCTTTGGGTTTAAAATGGCAATAGATAGTTACTGCTATAATCAAATTATTTGACAACTGAGTTAACTTTGAAAATCCCTTTGTGGGAGTTGGCGGCAGCACAGCAGGTTAAGTGCACGTGGCACAAAGTACAAGGACAGGTGTAAGGATCCCAGTTCGAGCCCCAGGCTCCCCACCTGCAAGGGAGTCACTTCACAGGTGGTGAAGCAGGTTTGCAGGTGTCTATCTTTCTCTCACCCTCTATGTCTTCCCCTCCTCTCTCCATTTCTCTCTGTCCTATATAATGACATCATAACACTAACAATAATAACTACAACAACAATAAAAAGAGCAACAAAAGGGAAATAAATAAATAAATATAAAAAATTAAAAAAATAAAACCCATTGTTAGGATTTGCTGTATCATACAGCATATCACCATAAATTATGTCCTTTCACATTATTTATATAGCTGTGTCTTATAAAGTAATGCCACCAGTTGTTTCTGTCCCCCTGGTCTAAGCTTTTAGGAGAGTCAACATTTCAAAGAACAAGTTATTATTAGAAATGTATTAAAAATTTGAGAGCACTGTTGAAATTCAATCTGATTACATGTTTGAAGTCTTAAGTGCTTAGATTGAAGGAGCATCTACTCAGCCAATTGTATGTGCATTAAAAGGTTTGATACAGTCTAACAGTCTTTCCCCTCTTATATAGTAATCTCAAGTCAAACAGTACAGTTCTCTAATGAGTACTGTACTGAGCAGTTGACTCCATGTTGAAATAATATTTTACCAATCTTTACAAATATCTGATGGATACCCTGATTACTTGTCCTTTTTGTTCAGTAGACCAGTTTCTACACAAGTTTGACCCACTCTATACAGATATCTATTTTGACTTGGAGTCAAAGGGAGCCTTGGAAAATGACAGTAGTGGACAGCTCCCCTTTAACCCATTGAACTTGAGCTTTCTGCTCAGATTGAATAAGGAGACCTATCAAAACTACCTTACGTTCAAAATTAGCCTTGTTTCTGTCTTTGTCTATCATAGAACTCCTAATAATTTTGCTATACTCTCTTTTTTCCCTGATTTTTAAAACATGAATCAATGGTAAGTTGTGGATTCAAACTCTATAAAGGCTATCAGTGTCAGAAGAAATAGCCTGCTATAGTGGTAGTCTACTATTTTGACATTTCCAACACATTTGAGAAGATTGGGGTAAGGTACAATATTAATGAAAATAATTTCTGCTACAGAATTAGAAAAAATACATTCACCAGAAGATCATATTTTTACCTTTGACCTTTGACTGATCATAGGGGTCAAAGGATCACTATATTAAAGGAGTTACACAATAGCCTGAAGCCTAAATGAGGTTAAATACATGTCACAAACACATTCAAAGATTTCATTCCATAAGAAAGGAGTGAGGGGGGGGAATCAACATATTATGAAAATTAAGAGGCAGGAGGTTGATGTATTGGTCTCTCCTTTCATTAAAATAGAAATAATTTCTCACCAAATGCCTGCCCAGTGTGTGTATTTATCATAAAAATCCAAAGGGGATTTTGATGGTTCCATTTACAATACCTATGCCAGACAGCTTTTTCGTTCTTTCTTTCCATTTTTCCCCTATTCTATTGACAAGAGAGTTTGGGGAGAAGGTGTTTTTTAGTCATTACTTTTCTTGAGCAGTAAGTACTGCCTTGAAAAAAAATATTGCGAACATAACAAATGAGCCTTCACACTGGGTTTGTGACAGTTCAAGCACAAGGGACTAAAAGCAGAATTGCACAGGGCTCAAAATGGTTTCTGATGGATTCCCTACCTTGTAACATTTGAGCAAAGTCAAAGAGGTTGAGCACAAGATGAGGGACTACAAGTGGGCAGATTATTTAGGGGGTACGTGCATATCATTTTATTTAAGTGGCTATAAAATCTTCTAAATTATGGTCCATTCCCAATCACATCACAATAGATAGAGGCAATAATGATAGTCTCCCTTGCACTTGTAATATCTATGCAGCTTCTTGTCACTCATTTGTTACTGACTTGAATGTGTATTCTTCAAATGGAAACCCTTTCTGTCCCTTGCCCATGTATTCCCCATGATATAAAATTTAACATTTACCTACACCACTAGGGAAAGATAGAAACAGGCTGGGGTTACAGATCGGTCTTCCAATGTCAATGTCCAGCAGAGAAGCAATTACAGAAGCCTGAAATCCCACCTTATGCACCCCAAAATTAATTTTAATTCATACTCCCAGTGGAGGAGAAATGATAGGGCGAAGGTGACCAGAGAGCTCTGAAGTCCAACTCCATCAGCACCCTGAGAGAGAAGAGAAAAAAAAATGGGTGGGACATTTGGATACTGCAATGGCTTTGTGTGTGACTTAGAGAGGAAGAGAAGATGGGACCTGGAAAAATGGGCAAATATATACAAATATAGATACATAGTTGTAGCAATAATAGTTGGGGGTATAGCTCAGTGTTAGAGCATTTGACTGCAGCTATAATAGTGAACCCATGCTGGGTCAGGGGACTTCCACCATGCAGGTGTTTGCTGGCCCAGCTAAACCGCTCCTGTCACTGAGCCCGAAGGATGATACCAGATTTCAGAAGGAGGTGGTGCAGGTTCGCCGGCGGGCGGTCCCGCAACAGAAGAAAGAAAAACCTGCTTCCGGAGTGATCTATGTGGGACACTTACCTTCAACAATTTATGAATCCCAGATCAAGCCCTATTTCTCCCAGTTTGGCGCTGTTAAAAGATTCAGGCTATCCAGAAGTAAAAGGACTGGAAATAGCAAAGGCTATGCCTTTGTGGAGTTTGAATCTGAAGACGTTACCAAAATTGTGGCGGAAACAATGAACAACTACCTTTTTGGTGAAAGGCTTTTAAAATGTCATTTTGTACCGCATGAAAAAGTACACGAAGAGCTTTTTAGAAATTGCTGTGTCCAGTTCAGAAAACCATCATTCCCTGCAGTGAAACGGTACAACCATGACCGGTCACTTCTTCAAAAGCTACAGATGGCGTGGAGATTTCAAAAGAAAGAAAACCTACTCAGGAAGAAACTGGCTAAGAAAGGAATTGATTATGAGTTTTCTCCATTGATTTTACATTAGAAGGGAAAAAAAAGTGCTTCATCTGCTGATTCAGACATGTCTACAAAGAGTCAGGTTTTACCAAAGAAAAAGATCTCAGTTAGTTCTGACACTCCTAAGAAGACTGTGGATAGCCAGTCTTCCACACCAGTATGCACACCAACATTTTTGGAAAAACGAAAATCTGAAGTGGCTGAAATGAATGACGATGATGACGATAACGAAATAGTTTTCAAACAGCCTATACTTGGTGTCAAAGAAGAAACACAAGATACTCTGGCACCTACACACGCAAGGAAAAGAAGGCGAAAAAGCAATCAGTGATTCTGAATTGTACATGCATATATAAGTTTGTATGTGTTCTGAGAAATTGTATTTTGTTATGAAGAATGGTTGTATTTAACCAGATACTATGAAATGCAATCATTGACCAGGAAAAAAAAGTGGTGGCACATCTACACTGCCCAAGGACCTGGGTTTGAGCCCTTGGTCCCCACATATAGAGAGAAAGCTTTACAAGTTGTGAAGCAGTGCTACAGGTATCTCTTTGTCTTTCTCTCTCTCTGTCTCCTTCTCTTTTGATTTCTGGCTGTCTCTATCCAGCAAATAAAGATAATAGAAAACCTTTTTAAAAAAGGAGAAGTAAAGAAAATAAAGTCGGGGTCTGGCAGGTGTCGTGGGGCATAAAGCATTGGATTCTCAAGCACGAGGTCCCAAGTTCAATCACCAACAGCACATGGACCAGAGTGCTGTCTGGTTCTTTCTCCTCCTTTCTCATTAATAAATAAAATGTTTTTAAGTCAGTAAAAAAAATATAATAATAATGAACCTATATCTACAACATTGGGAGAACTGTTGTTGCTTATGACAGAGGAACTAGGGATTCAGAACTCTGGTAGGGGGAATGGCATGGAATTGTACCCTTGTTATCTTGTGATTTTGTAAATCAATATTGAAACACTAATTAAAATAATCTCAAGCAATCAATCAATAAATTAACAAACAAATAAAATTCAGCATCTATAACCATCTCTGGAAACAGACCCTGACCCCTCAGTTGAGTTGAGATAACTTGATTCCATAGTTCTGAGGCTTTCCTATCATAGTAGTTAATTGTCTGATTAAAATCACAGAGTATTTCTTTGTTAATATTTAAGTTTGTGAGGCTCAGCAGAGTGTCAAATATCGTCATTTTGACAATAATAGTTCTCTCTTTTATATTAATTTTAAGTTTAACATTGTTAATATCTTACCTGCAACTGACTTGGGTTTTTCACTGCTTTATTGTATCTAAAATAATTATGACAAACACTATTTTACATGAGAGTTTTTGCTCCCTTATGACTTTCCTGACAAGTCTTTACTATCTCATCATCTATTCAGAGTACATATACTTACCATTTTCTTTTGAAATAATTTTAACTTTTCTTTCTTCATTCTAACGTTCTCTGTCTATTCTCATCATACCACTAATCCTCCCAACTAGACAACGATGATTTTGGATACTAAGGCAATTGTTCTATTTCCATATTTATAGACATCACTTAGATAGTTGTTTCTAAAATTGCACTATTGCTGACAAAAAAAGATATTTTATAACCACTTAAATAAAATAATATTCATATACCCCCTAAATAGTCTGTCCACTTGTAGTCCCTCACATTGTGCTCAACCTCTTTGACTTTCTTCAAATGTTACAAAAAGATCTAAGTGTTAACTACTATATGTGGTATTAGAAAGAACTTTTGTTTATTTTTTAATCATTATTTATTTACTGGATAGAGAAAGCCAGAAACTGAGAGGGAAAGGGGTGATAAAGAAGGGAGAAAACCAAGAGACACTTGCAACACTGCTTCATCACTCATGGAGCTTCCTGCCTGCAGGTGGGGACCAGGGACTTGAACCCAGGTCCTTGAGCACTGCAACATGTGTACCCAAACAAGTGTGCCACTATCCGGCCCCTTAGAAGTACCTTTTATGACACATATATGTAGCATGTGCTAGTCATCTCCAATGTTTATATAGAACATTTAAATTTTACAAATGAGTTTCAGATATTTTTCTCTTTTTTTTTTTTTTTTGCAGCAACAACAACAAACAACAAAAAAGGAGGAATGAGATGGGCACATATAGTGTACAGAACAGGAAATGACAGTTCAGAAGCCTATGTCCATAGTAGTGTCAGAAACTGGTTAATCCAAGGCACATATTTCCAAAATGTCAACACAGTCTTGTCAGTCAAGGCATAGATAACTTTTTTTTTTTCAGTTGATCTGGCACATCTCATCGGGTTGCTTACTCAGTTGGAATATCATTAATGAATGCTTTTGACTTGCTTTCCAGACTAAGCCCACAATTTGGAACTCGAACACGGAAAAGACATTCACCGGGAACAATCTTCAGAAGCTCACTTAGTGTGCTCAGGGGAGTTGACAATAACAGCCACATTAATCTTCATCTTTAAGCCTCTCATTTCTATGCTAGAGCAGGTGCTCCTAAAATGGTGTTAATTTTGTAGATATTACAGGAGGGAACCAGAGAGAGCTCTTAGTAGTAGTTTCTCATACGTTTTCCATTTTCCCACCTTTCTATCACTTTTCATATAGTCAGGGAAAACAAGGGAAAGAGAAAAGAATCTTTAGATGTTGTGCTGTCAGACTTGCTCTACATAATTTGTGCAACTCTCATCATCATAGTATCAAAGACTAGATATTACCATAACCCTTAGAGTGAAGCTCAGATAGGTAAAGAACTTGATCGGAGTCACTCAGATCAGAAGGGTCATGTCTCTATACAATAGTCCCTTGCAACAGATGGAAAATGCTATACTCAATTCCAGTCTTTTTTTTTTTTTCTGATTCAACCTCCCATGTGCCCTCACCTGAGGCCATGTGAAAATTATAATCTACCCACGGTATCCTGTTCAACAAAATAGCAAGGCTCTGACTTCATCATCATACTATCTCAATTCATTTTAAACTACTGTTTTGTTTTTTTTAATAGAAACAGAGAAACAGATTTGAAAGGAGATAAAGAGGGTGAGAGGGGAGGGTGTGAGAGAGAGAGAGAGAGAGAGAGGGAAAGAGAGAGAGAGAGTCCTGAAGTAATGTTTCGTTGATGAAACTTCCCCTTTGCATGTGGGGACTGGGCTCTTAAACCTCAGTCCTTGTGCATGATAACTAGTGTGCTCACCCATTGTGCCACCACCCAGCTCCAAGCTACCGATTTTTCAGATTGCATTCACCACCTACATCACACAGCATTCTATATAGTTATTCAAATTCAATCTAGCGTTAGTATTTTTTTTAACAAAATTTAGGAAGTTTTGGTTAGAAAGCAAAATTAGTACTGATGAAAGATCTCACCTGAAGGGTACCTGCTTTGCCATGCACATGACCCAGGTTTAAGCTCAACCCTGGAAGATTCTTCAGTACTGTGGTATGTCTTTCTCTCTCTCCCTCTCTCATTGTCCACTCTTTCCATCTGAAAAATCAACCTAGAAGATTTGACAACAGTGACCCCCACCCCCCAAAAACCCAGAAAGGACACAAAGAAGGAAGAAGAATTCCTAGTTATATTTTCATCATTTCCCCACTTCCCCCAATATG
Source organism: Erinaceus europaeus (assembly GCF_950295315.1). Classification (NCBI taxonomy): domain Eukaryota; kingdom Metazoa; phylum Chordata; class Mammalia; order Eulipotyphla; family Erinaceidae; genus Erinaceus; species Erinaceus europaeus. The sequence continues at coordinate 197,599,473 of NC_080162.1, forward strand.
TTTCCCTTACTGTCATCTAGGATACATCCTGTCTTTTCTGAAGCATCAGGTCAGTAAGGTTTGGGAACAATGTCATGGAGAATGGGTGCAGATAGCTAATTAAAGCAGGCTGTTGGATTCCTGACACAATCTAGTGTGCACGAGCATCAGGTTCTTGTACATTTGAGACAGGGCTTAGGAGATTTTAGAAAACTGACCATCAACAAAGGTCCAGGTTCAACGTGAGGAGACTGTAATATAAAGGGTCTTCTGGATGATAACCTAGACTTCAGTCCTAGATATTAGAATATTTCTGTAGGGAGTCGGGCTGTAGTGCAGCGGGTTAAGCGCAGGTGGCGCAAAGCACAAGGACCGGCATAAGGATCCCGGTTCAAACCCCGGCTCCCCACCTGCAGGGGAGTCGCTTCACAGGCGGTGAAGCAGGTCTGCAGGTGTCTATCTTTCTCTCCTCCTCTCTGTCTTCCCCTCCTCTCTCCATTTCTCTCTGTCCTATCCAAAAACGATGACAACAACAATAATAACTACAACAATAAAACAACAAGGGCAACAAAAGGGAATAAATAAAATAAATATTAAAAAAAGAAAAGAAAAAAGAAAAAAACTTTTAAAAAAAAGAATATTTCTGTAAAAAAGTCAAGAAGATACTATCTCCAGTCTAGAAAGAAAACTGTTACATATCAGGGATGACATCACAAATGAGAAGGACAGAGAGACAGAAGTTCCATGAGACTAAAGGAAAAGGTAATGATTAACTTTATTTATTTTTCTCAAAGGAAAAATTTAAATTTTCCTACTACTTTGAGAAATGAAGCTTTTGGGAAAAAAAACAGATTGTGCAATAGAATCAGTTATGAGTAAATGTGTGCCCTTGGTAAATGAATATAACATTAACTTTGAAATATTCTTAAATTATGTTTGTAGAATTATGGCCCCCTGTTTACCCCCTGGCCCAACCTCCCTGGCAGCCTGTGCATGCTTTGCTAACAGGAGATATATGTGACAGTCAACAGGTCAGTTAGGTTAACCATGTTTTAAACACAACATAGACCTCAAACAGTGCCCATTTCTATATAAAGCCTCAGTAATTAGACAGAAGCTGATTAGCCTGATTACTGTCACTCTTTTCTATGGATGAGAGGAGCTGAGCTACCAGCTGTGTTGTTCCAGCTGGAAAGAAGACTCCTTTATTTTTCTGGAGGAAACTCTCATGGAAGTAAATACGACAGTCAGCACTGATGACCCCTTCACTAAATACTCCATGATCCTTGCAGTTTTACCTTCATTAACATCCCTATCTCCATTCTTGACCCAGTCACAGCAGCTACTAATAATCCACACTCAAACACATAAATTATACATCATGTTCTCCTTCAGAAGAATGATATTAACTGGGAATTGCATAGCACAGCATAGAAATCCTTTTCACATTTACACTTGATTTTGCACTTAGCATCATTCCCTCTAGAAACAATAAAAATAGCATATTTTGATAGTGATGACCAGTAACAATGGAGAGAGAGATTTATTTGAGCTCTAGACCCATCATGTCTGCTTGGGAATCTCAGAACTCCCTGACTAGGGACCCAGCTGATGGGGTGGCCTGATAGTGACTATAATCATTCTTAATGTATGCCAGTCTCTTGCCCTTACTCAGCTTTTGCAGTTCTTACTTTGATAAGGTTAGCTTTGAAGTGACTTAGAGAAGTAAAATAGGAAGTAGGTGAGGAGGGTATCTAAGTCTAAGTAGACACTATTTCATTAGGAACTTTATGGTGTCTTTTTAGATCTTTCTACTTGCTAATGTGGGCCTCAGATGAGATTAAAATTATGAGGTTTACAGTCAACAGTATTTATACACTTTTTCCATATTTGGGAGCTACTCTCTTTCCTAATCCAGCTTTCTGGTCCTTTTTCCAGCCATGACATCCTCGACCCAGACAATAACTTGGATCCACCTGAAAATCATATGTGAGGCTCAGGGGGAAAAAAAAGAACAACTAGTATTGTCATCGGACCTTTGGAATATAACTAAAATAGGCCTACTAACTTTCTATAAAAAAAAGACTCCCCAACTCTTCATCTGAACTATTCTAGCCTTTAGGTTCATGATTAGTCAATAATTTCTTTGGTTTTATGTGTTAACTGCTTTTTCAGCCACCAGGTTCTAGATGCTAACATAATGCCAATCAGATTTCCCTGGATAGACAACCCCACCAATATGTCCTGGAACCCTGCTTCCCCAGATCCCTGCCCCACTATGGAAAGAGAGAGACAGGCTGGGAATATGGATCAACCTGCCAATGCCCATGTTCAGTGGGGAAGCAATTACAGAAGCCAGACCTTCCACCTTCTGTAACCCATAGTGACCCTGGGTCCATATTCCCTGAGGGACAAAGAATAGGAAAGCTATCAGGGGAGGGGATGGGATACGGAGTTCTGGTGGTGGGAATTGTGTGGAGTTGTATCCCTCTTATCTTATGATTTTGTCAGTGTTTCTATTTTATACATAAAATGTTTTTAAAATTATAACGTATTTTATCCTATGGAAGGAGACTCTCTGAGAGCAGTGTGTGAATCCTATGGTGCTAAACTGAAATCCAGTGTATCTCCCTTAATTATTTTATTTATCTACATGAAAGATATGGAGTGAAAAAAAATGATAGATAGATAGATTATAGATAGATGCTAGATTGATAGATGAGAGAGATAAAGATGGAGAGAGAAGGAGAAAGAGAGGGAGAGAGAGATGCATGAAAACACAGGCTGAGACAAAAGTACCTCTCAGCTCTGGCTTATGGTGATGCTAAGAATTGAAACTGGAACTTCAGATCCTCAGGCACTAAAGCCTTTCCATAATCATTATACTATCTCCCAGCTCTGCCCACTCTACCTTTTTGAATACATACATTCTTTTTAAAAATATTAATGAATTTATTTGTTATGAGAAAGTGAGAGAATGAGAGAGGAGGATTAGGAAGAGAAAGATAAAAGAGCACTGCTCAACTCTGACAAAAAAAAAAGTGATGGTAACTGAATTTCTAGTCTCTGGGACCTCAGGCAGGTCCCAGATGATTTAGCAAGCTAAACTATCACTGTAGCTTATTAATGCACCCTTGATGGCAATAGGTCTCCAAGCAATAGAACAGAGAGCTTTCTGCAGCTAGAACTTAATTTTGTGTACTGTTGTAAGGAAAGAACTCACAGTAATAGTATCCCAGGAACTCAGTCTATTGTTCTCTAAAAAATAAAAGTCCTTTCATGTTCCAATAGTAAATTGGGTACCAAAGTAGATTTGAAAGAAGCTCACTAGCAACATTTAAGTTCTTATTAAAAAAAAAAACCTTATATTTGATATTATTTTCCAAAAGTATGGGGGTGTCAAAAGAAACATTGTGTTGTCTTCATTTCTCCAGCATACCTTTGTTCTCAAGTATGTCCACTGGGAAGTATCACCCAACGTACCCCCACTGCATTCGCAAGTATGTTCGCTGGGAAGTGTCCCCCAGCAAACCCCCCATTCTGTTTCTGTGCATGACTCATTCTGCCTTTTTAATCATGCAGAGTTTTGTTTAATATGTCCAACTACATTGTTATCAAGATGAGGGAAGCTTGGGGAGACAACATAGTGGTTCTGCAAAATATTTTAATGTCCACAACTCTTAAGTCCCAGATTCAACCCCTTTCCTCCCACACTTTCACTATATTTTTAAATCAATGGTTTTCAATCATGGGTGTGCATTCAAATAACCTCATATACTTTAAAAATACCAGGTCACAATGATAGTCAATAAAATTAAATCTCTAGAGGTAGAGGCTGACATTTTATATTTTATATAAATCTCTCAAAGGTCTCAAATACACTATCCTAGGTTATTTCAATCACTCCCATATAAACAAATCCTTGCTCTGAGCTCATAATGTTATAGCTACATTTCTTTTATTCACAATCACACACACAGAGGAACATACACATTATACTTGTTTGATTTTTTAAATGTATGTCCAATTGATATCTAAAATATAATTTACAAAGCTTGTTGATGCATTTAATGAATCTTTCAAACCTTATAAAGATTCAAGAAAGGAAGTTCTAAGTTACTTTTGTCTATGGGTAGTTTTCATTGTTCTAGACATTTTAATTTCAGAATATTAACAAGATGATGATAACAATGCTTATATAAGAGTTAACTACCAATGACAAGTTCTTGACCAGTACATGGTAGGTTTGTCATACAATTACATAACAATTAGACTCATTTTATTTTACACATATTTATTTTGCCTCCAGGGTTATCAATGGGGCTTGGTGGCAGAACTACAAATTCACTTCTCCTAATGGACATTTTTTTTTTTCATTTTATTGTATTGTACAGAAAGAAATTGAGAGGAAGGGGAGATAGAGAGGAAGAGAGAAAGACAGACACCTGTAAACCTACTTCACCGCTTGTGAAGCCTCTGCCTTGCATGTGGGGAGCCAGGGGCTCAAATCTGTATCCTTGCACTTATTACTATGTATGCTTAACCAGCATGGCTGCTACCCAGCCCCCCACTTTTCTTTTTAAAGGTGTTAAGAGATTGAAGAAGGAAAACATGCCTAGAAGAGTAAAAAAATGAAATGAAATTATACTTTTCAGAAATAACTGTAGGAACTTCTAGCTTCTGATTCCGTCAGCTGTAGATAAATTTCTTCTGTTATTAGTAGATCACTAATCATCACCTGAGTTTCTCAGCCAGTGATTACTGAGAAATCTATGTATGTGTGCTTAATGCTAAATATTTTCAGTGTATATAAAGTCTTCTCACCAACATGATGAAGCATTATTATTTTCATTTTAAATATGGGAAACTGTAGTTTAGAAAGAATAAACAACTTTCTCTGAGTCACAATCTGGAGTGGAATTCACAAGGTAATTAGTTCCAGACCCCTCATATGAACTATCATAATATAGATGATGGAGAAGAACTACTTCCTGAGAATATATTGTGAGGAAGAAAGTCCAAACTCATTTCAATGTAAATCTATAGGCACAATTGGATTTAAGATTCATCCACTGTTTCACTGTTGCTATCTTTGGGGCCATGATAATAAGGTTTCCATTAATTCATTTGCATAGTCTGTCTTAAAGAAAAATACACTGAAAAAAAGTATTTTCTTATAATTAATGTTGAATTAGCATACAGATCATTTGGTCAAAACAGGCAAAAAGGTTGTGCAGTATTTGTTTAATATACAGAATCTTTTGTACGTTTAGCACTTTCTTGAGCAGTCATTTAAAAAATTTATTTATAAAGAGCAGTCATTTTTGATTGAGGCTTTGTTTGCACAGTTGAGATTACAAATTAGACTTTTTAAAAAGGAGCTTGTCATTATACCTAAGCAATCATTTGGACACTACCAATGCCCCAAGTTTGCCTTCTTTGTTTAGTAGACTATATTATGCTCAAGGAATCCCACTTCGTGGATTTATCTAATTTGGCTGTGTTCTACTATATGACAGCAAAGGGATTTGTTTAAAATTAGCTTGTGTCATCTGAGGCCGAGTAAATTATACACAGCTCCCTGGAAATCATTTACTATAATCTTTACTAGCACCATCACTGTAGCCGTCCATAAGCAGAGTTCTATTTTCTTACATTGTTCAAACTGTGAACAGAGGGACATAATATTAATTAATGGCTATATTCCAAGCCCTGAATTTCTAGAGCAGTAGGGAACCCAGTGGTTTTGGTCTCTCAAAGTTGTACTTTCTTTTCTGATAGTGACTAGTAATTTAACATCTATTGATTAAGATTTTTAACTCCATGCCCTGAATCCTTACAGACCCTTATCAACAATGTTGCCACATGATTAAAAAGACATATTCTATTTCCCTGAATCATCAGAGCAATTCATTTTCTTTTATGAAAACTGCTCTATCCAAAATACAGTTTTTTCTCAAAGCACGCGGCTCAGTCACAGGATAAGGAATGGATGTGTTCTTTCTTCTTGGACTCTTCCTGTTCATTGTAAAAGTACTTTAATACTTCTACCAAATTTTTCACACTAAAAGTCTTAGAAATTAAAAATGGAGACCCCAAATCTCATCTGCTATACTTCTGTCTTTAGATTCCTGATTATTAAACACTTTTTTTTCTGCTTTATACCTTAATTCTTTATACCTTATAACTTTATACCTTAATTCGCTCACTGAAATCTTATTTTGACTAGATGACTTTTTTTGCAGCTATCTTTTCTATGGTGAGTGAAGAAAGCAACCTGATTTACCCATGCTTAGTACTTTAGGAGAATGCATGTTCAAGAGGATTTTGTATTGAAAGGGTGCTTTCAAAAGCCTCACCTGATGCAGCTAGAAAGAACAATGAACCCACCTTTGCTGACCCATCTTGGACAGAGCTAGAAGGAATTATGTGAAGTGAGCTAAGTCAGAAAGATAAAGATGGGGAGTCGGGCTGTAGCGCAGCGGGTTAGCGCAGGTGGCGCAAAGCACAAGGACCGGCGTAAGGATCCCGGTTCAAGCCCCGGCTCCCTACCTGCAGGGGAGTCGCTTCACAGGTGGTGAAGCAGGTCTGCAGGTGTCTATCTTTCTCTCCCTCTCTCTGTCTTCCCCCTCCTCTCTCCATTTCTCTCTGTCCTATCCAACAACAACAATAATAACTACAATAATAAAACAACAAGGGCAACTAAAGGGAATAAATAAATAAATAATAAATTTAAAAAAACTACTTAAAAAAAAAAAAGATGAGTATGGGATGATCCCACTCATCAACAGAAGTTGAGTAAGAAGATCTAGGGAAACTAAAAGCAGGACCTGACCTAACTGTAAGTAGGGCACCAAAGTAAAAACCCTGTGGTGAGGGCTAGACATGCAGCTTCCTGGGACAATGGGGGGTGGGAGTGGGTGGGAGGGATGGGTTACAGTCTTTTGGTGGTGGGAATGGTGTTTATGTACACTCCTAGTAAAATGTAGTCATATAAATCACTAGTTAATTAATTTGAGAGGGGGAAAATTAATTGTATGTCTCGAAGTTTTTCAAAACACAAACTGAATCTTTTCAATATATAGGCTGTGTAATTGATATCTTATAATTGTATATACCATTATTAAAGAGTTAATAAATAATGCTTTAAAAGATCAGAAAGGTGACACTGAATATAGAAAATACATCATATCACCACCTATAATCAGTCTTTCTTTACTTTTGTTGAATGATGTCATCCCCTAAGAATTCATAGAAGATTGTTGATAGACTTATTCTTTCTCCTCAGTCTCATAATATGAAGGTAGTGAGTTCGTGCCTCACACGGGGCACCAGTCTGTCGGGTTCTCCCCGACAGGTAGTCGCGAGGAGGGAGATCTGGACCAGCCGGACCCCCCTTCTGGGGCTGAGTGGGAAGGAGAGTGTCGACGATTTTAGAAAAGACACCACACCAAGTCGGGATTTCTGTCAAGGCAGTGACTCGCTTTATTAAGGAAAAGGCCATTTTTTATAGGCAGGGGGTAGAGGCAGGGATGGAAAGGTAGGGTGAGATGACATTAGAGGTGGTGCGAGGTGGCATTACTGTCGGGGGGGCCTATGCTCTTTACGCATCATCAGCTGGAGGACAGAGGTGAATTCAGGCATGGCCTACAGGAAATGCTGTGTCACTCTGAGGAAGTTAGTGACCGTCAGGGAAACTCGAGACAGGCTTACGGAATGTCTGCTGGGCCTAGATCGGGCCAAGCAGACCCCAACAAAATGCAAGGCATTCCTTTACATTCTACCCACCCTACACATTCATTCAGTGATCAGAAGTTGGTCATTCCCCAGCTTGTTGTACACAGACTAATAGCACATGCAGTACATTGTATGTTATTATTTCTTTCTTGTCTTACACATTCTTCTTTTGGTAGTTTGTTTTGGTGGGTAACTAGAGATGATTATTTATTTCCTTGCTACTTTTTTTAACTTGCATCTTCTTCTTAAAACTTGAAACATATACCACACTATAATAGTAATTAAAATTTGTCCAGTGAACTCAATTTTGAAGTAACAGATGAGAGTATTTTTGAGTTCTTAAAAATGCCATTTATCAATTTCTTTGGGAATAGGTCAATAAATATTATAATCATTATAATCCCATACATATTGGTAATGTCTAATTCTCTTTAGAATTAGAACACATTTATGGCCATTTTCAACTTGACCAAGACCACATTCTAGCAATTATTAATGGGAGTGAGATATGAAACTCAATTAGGATAAGAAGGAGACGATATCTTAAGTAAGAAGGGGAAGCAAGGAGGATAATTAAATCGGGTTAAACTTTTATTCTCATGTCTCTAAGCTAAAAAGAGCTCTACTCAATATATTTTCTTATTCTTAGCTTGAGAAATTACACTTAATTTCAATACCTAATTTAGTTTCATTTAAAATTTTTATTAACACGCTGCATATTCTCTTCCTCTGTTAATGCAAATAGCAAGTCTAGACTCCAAATTATTCCCACCAGCATCTACAGCTGCCAGACATTCTTTGAAACATTTAAGAATAGATTTTATAACAAATTATTTAATAGAAATATATAACTTACTTAGGTATAACATTTTGCTTTATTAAAATTAATTAGAAAAGTTTAGACTTTGAGTTCAAACTAGGGTAATTATTTTGTCAATACCTTACTTATAGTTATTTAATTTCCAATTGTTGTTATTTGGTTAAATCTCTGTTTTCTTTGAGAAAAAGTATAACGATTCATAAAAAAAATATTTTTGTTTCTCTTGCATGTATTTCCTATATTCTCCACTTGAATATATATGTTCAAAATGGCAGTATAAAAGCAGGAATACAGTATAGCATAAGAGTTTTTACTTCAGAAAACTTAAGACCTGAGTTTGAATTGCAGTATACATTATGACATTAGTAATGAGTTCACAACATTGTCTGAGATTATATTAGGCACTGAAGGAAATTTTACAAAATATACCTGAAAAATAACTCACCCTATACTGTGTTGTTTTTCTGTGCATGCTACCTAAATTCATTTCTGACCTATACCACATTGGAAGAGCCTTTGCTATTGTGATGTCTTCCCTCAGTCCCTCTGTCTTTCTGTTTCTGTCTCTCTCTTTCAATATGAAAAAAAAAATTTAAAAAAAATCCTGAAGTGATAAAAATGTGTGGCAATGTCAAATAAATCATTAAAAGGAAGCAAAGAAAGGGAGAAAAAGAGAAAGAAAAAATGAGGAGAGAAGAAAAGGAAGGAAGAGAGAAAGAGAGAAGAAAGGAAACACATCTCTAAGTATTCCAGTAGAGAATTGAAGGAAAATGTATTAAACGTATTAAAGATAAATTTATTAAATAAGTTGATTAAAGAGAAACACTTTGTCAAGCTTAAAAATTGCTCTAGTGGAGTTTGATAAATTATTTTATGGGAGGGTAAGAGTTCTAATATTTGTTGAGACATGAACCATGGAAAACTTCTAAAAGGAATTTATTTAACATTTCCTTCTAAAAATTAATATTATTTTAAGTTTAATTGTCACCACATTTATTTCTGAGGCTTGGTTACTGCATGAGGAATCCACTGATCTCAACAGCCAATGTTTTTCATATTTCTTCATAAAGACAGAGAGAAATTGAGTTGGAAACTGGAGATAGTGAGGGCAAGAGAAAAAGTGACAACTACAGCACCGCTTCACTGCTTATGAAGCTTTCCCTCTGCTGCTGGTGGTAGGGGCTCAAACCTTAGTCCTTGCACATAGTAATGTATGTGCAATAGTGAATTTGTAATTATCTGTGCCCCAATTTATCTTTCATAGAATGAAAAAGGACCTATGTTCTGATTAAAAGTAAGTGATTCATAGCCAGAGGAGGTAGAAATCTTTGACTGGGGAGAAGGCAACTATCTAGCAGCACTATGATTACTCTCTGCAGAACTAAGGCAACAAAACAGCCAACACAGGAAATATAAGAAGCAGTAATAATTGGAATAATATGTAAAACGAAGAAAACCTAAAGGCAAAGGGAGAAAAATCCAGGGAACTCTAAAGGTGTAGTTCTCTCTCTCTCTCTCTCTCTTTCTTTCTCTCTCAGGGTTCAGTGCCCTGGCAACCATCAGATATTCTTGAGTCTTTGATTCATATTCTCCAAATTTTTCTTGCAGATGTTGCTTTGGAGTAATTAACCTGAAAATCAAATGTTGTTTTGAAATGTAAACATGATTGCTTCTCTTTTTTTTTTTTTTCCAGACATCCCTTCAGATGGTTACTCTGAGGTGATTTTGTTTTCCCTCCATTTTATAGAAGATTGTCAGTCTCAGGCAAAAACTAGTAAAGTCCTGGACCCCTTGGAATATCCCTAAAATAGACGTACTAGCTTTTTCCAAAAACTGAGACTACAAATATTCATCTGCAACTTCTTGTCTTTAGGTTTGTTTCTTATACTTTATGTCTTAATGCTTTTCCAACCACCAGGTTCCAGATACTACCATGATGGCAACCTGACTTCCCTGGGAAGATGACCCCACCAATGTGTCCTGGAGCTCTACCTACCCAGACCTCCGCCTCACTAAGGAAAGAGAAAGGCAGCTGGGAGTATGGATCAACCTTCCATGCCCATGTTCAGCAGATAAGCAATTACAGAAGTCAGACCTTTCACTTTCTGCACCCCATAATAACCCTGGGTGCATACTCCCAGAAGGATAAAGAATAAGCAAGCTTTCAAAGGAAGCGATGGGATAGGGAGTTCTTGTGGTGGGAACTCTGTGGAATGGACCCCTCTTATTCTATGGTCTTGTCACTATTTCCATTTTATAAATAAACAATTTAAAATAAGAAGATTGTGCTAGGAAACCACAATGGTGGCAGTAGACCAGTGTTAATCTACACTCTCATATAGGTGCTGGCTCGCAACTATTTGTAATAATCAAAATATGAGAGCTTGGGCTGGTGAAATAGTTTACATGAATAGTGTCCTGTCTTGCGATGGGTGCAATAAGGTTAGCTATAACACAGAATATGAACTCAGACCTACAGGGATGATTACACAGGATCCTGTGATGAATACGGGCCCAAAATCAGACCAATGGGGTTTACAGTTAATGGTCTTTGCATGCTTTTCCATAATTGGAGTTACTCTCTTCCATGATGCAGCTTTCTAGTACTATTTCCAACTCTGACACAACTCCCCAGACAATACCTTTACCTCACCTGCATGTTATCTGTCAGGCTCAGGCAAAATTAATAAAGTCACGGGCCCCTTGGAATATACCAAGTATAGATATTCTAGCTTTTCCCCCAAAGTAGAGACTCCAAATCTCATCTGCTATATTCCTCTCTTTAGGTTCCTGATTACTAAACATTTTTTTCTGCTTTATATCTTAATATTTTTCATCCACTAAATTGCAGATGCTACCATGACACCAATGTGACTACCCTGGGCAGATGACCTCACCAATATGTCCTGGAACCTCACCTCATGAGAGTTCTACCCCACTAGGGAAAGACAGTGTTGGTCTGCTTCTAATTCTGCTTCTAAGACCTTCTGTTTTGATCATCACATTAGGTTTGCTTGCACTGCTTAACACTGTGGTCTATTTACATAATCATTGTTTTGTTTGAGAACCATACTGTCAGGATAGCCTGAGGGTGCTTCTTCCCCAGCAAGTGCTCTCTGGGTTGGAGAGAACTCAAATGCAGCCAACCTAGGCTGTTGCATGGGAGAGGGATCAAGAACTCGTGCGGAGCTAACGTCGCAGGAGATACACTCTGGAACTCTTGGAGCCGGAAAGCAATTCCAAGTGTTTCTAAAACTGAAGAGCAGCTGTTATATATACTCGCCAAGTAGGGTGGAAACAGGATGTGAAGTAGAGAGGGTGGAGCAAAAAAAGATTGGTGGAAATCAGGGTGTGACAAGGAGAGGGGGCTAAGAAAAAAGAGAGTATGAACAAAGGGATTAAACCAATGCCCTGGAGGCAGGGTGGTGCTTAGTTAGCAATGGTTTGTGTAAATAGACCACAGCTTTAAGTGGGATCAAACCAATGCCCTGCAGGCATGGCGGTACTTAGTTAAGCAGGATTAGAGACAGAGGCTTTAAATTGGGGGAGCTGGCATACTACTCAACATCATACTGGTTTAATCCCACTGGTTCTGGAGCTTTTTTCCTTATCCCCACCCCCCTATCCTACGTACTTCCTCCTCCGCCTCAGGAAGTATAAAGGACAGGATTTTCTAATGAAGAGAGATTAGATTGATTGCACTGCATTCTCGCTCATCAATAAAGACTGAACTGCCTTCCCAGCTCAGCCATGAGTCCCTGGCCGTCTCTCTCCCACCCATGAGGCTAGTTAAGTATCTGGCACCTGAACAGGGACTGGCAATACAGAAACAGACTGGGAGCATGGATCGACCTGTTAAAACCCATGTCCAGCTGAGAAGCAATAACAGAAGACAGACCTTCCACTTTCTGTTCCTTATAAGGATCCTGGGTCCATGTTCCCAGAGGGATAAAGAATAAAAAAGTTTCCAGTGGGGGGGGGGGGTATGGAACTCTGGTAGTGGGAATTGTGTGGAATTGCACCCCCTTTTATGCTATGGTCTTATGGATCATTAGTAAATAACAAAAGAACACTCGGGGGGCGGGGTGCAGGGGGTTAGGGGCAGGCGGTGCAAAGCGCAAGGACCAGCGTAAGGATTCCAGTTGGAGCCCCCATCTCCCCACCTGCAGGGGAGTCGCTTCACAAGCAGTGAAGCAGGTCTGCAGGTGTCTTTCTCTCCCTATCTTTGTCTTCCCCATCTCTCTCAATTTCTCCCTGTCCTATCCAACAACAATGACATCAATAACAACAAGAATAATAACTACAGCAATAAAACAACAAGGGTAACAAAAGGGAATAAGTAAATACTAAAATGAATAAATGAAAACTACACAAACCCAAGGAAACAGTGCATAGACTTTATTATGCCATCTTAACTACATTTTCTTATCAATGAAAAAAAATTGATAATTTCATTAAAAGAGGAATTTTTTTTATTTTTTCATTTTTTACTATCTTTATTTATTTATTGGATAGATACAGCAAGAAACTGAGGGGAAGGGAGAAATAGAGGGGGGGGCAGACATAGAGATACCTGCAATACTGCTTTACCACTCTTTAGGCTTTCCCCCTGCCGGTGGGGACCAGGGGTTTGAACCCAGGTCCTTAGGCATTGTAACACATGCACTCAACCAGGTGTGCCACCACCCACCCAGCCCCAAAAGAGAAAATGTTATGTTACATACCTTTTTTTATTTCTTTATTGGGAATTAATGTTTTACATTCAACAGTAAATACAATAGTTTGTACTTGCATAACATTCCCCAGTTTCCCATATAACAATACAACCCCCACTAGGTCCTCTGTCATCCTTCTTGGACCTGTATTCTCACCCCACCCACTCACCCCAGAGTCTTTTACTTTGGTGGTACATACCTTAATGGGAAATCAGAATAACCTTCATGAAATATGAAATACCTAGTTGTAATATCATAAATACACAAACATAGTGAAAACAGCAGCAACTCCTTTCTTTCTTTCTTCTTTCTTCTTTTTTTTTTTTTTTTTCTCCAGGGTTATTGCTGGGGCTCTGTGCCTGCACTATGAATCCACTGCTCTCAGCAGTCATTTCTTCTTTTTATTTTATTTTCTAATTGGATAGGATAGAGAGAAATTGAGAGAGGAGGGATAGATAGAGAGGTAGAGAGACAGAGAGACACCTGTTCCACAGCTTGTGAAGCATCCCCTCTGCAGGTGGGTTGTGGGGTCTTGAACCTGGTTCCTTGAATGGGTACTTTTACTTAGTACTAAGTGCACTTAACCAACTGGGTCGGTGGGTGCGCCACCACAAGGTCCCCAACAACAACCACTTCAATTTACAGATTTTTATGTGAATGAAATAATATTGGTCACATTTAAAAGTATGTTTTCTTTTTTAAAGATTTTATTTATTTATTCATGAAAAAGATAGGAGGAGAGAGAAAGAGCTAGCTATCACTCTGGTCTATGTGCTGCTAGGGATTGAATTCAGGGTCTTATATTTGAGAGTCCAAAGCTTTCATCACTGTGCCATCTCCCTGACCACAAAAACTATGTTTCCTCTTTATAAATAAAGCTTTGTTGAGCAGTTAATTCATATAACATGCCATTACAACATGCAAGTATCTTGGAACTAATCATTATTTTTTTATAAATAAAAGCTGAAAATATATTAAACATGTTCTAGCTATTGGTGATGTTATCGGCATGCCAGATCACATTAAGAGCCATACAAACATGTCAGTCAACAGCCACAAATGGCATAGGCTTAGCTAGTTCAGAAACATTTTAGGAACTCTAAATGGAGCAAGCTAGTACAACTGGATAACTGTTCCAGTTTTCTCATTTGCTCCCTGACCCCACTAGACTGAGGAAAGTTCCAGTGCTGTGATCTCTCTTTCCTTTAACAATCGTAGGCGGTGGGGGGTGGGTAGTAGCTAATCTAGTAGGCTGCTTGGCTTCTCAGGCCTGTGTGTTGGCTGAAGATGCAGAGCTACATAGGAATGCCTTAACAGTATTCAGGGAAGCTACAGTTAGAAGGTGGTTCTTCCTCTTTCTCTCTTTCTTTCTCCCTGTCTGCCTGGGGAAAGAAAAATCATCTAGGAAGCAGTAAAATTGTACTTATTTGGTTGAGTTTCATTGGCTAAATCATTTTTTTAATTTAAATTCATGACAAATGAACTATCACATTAAAATATAATAACCTGTCATATCACACCAAATATGAATGTTCTACTTTCAAAGCAAGGAGGGAAACTGTATATCAATAATACTTTTAGTTTGAAACTATGCTAATTAAAAACAGATAGTATCAAAATAGATAAAGCAAATATGGCCCAAAAGTTAATCCTCTATGAGAAATGAAAATTTAAGACAAAGACACATTCATTAAAAATATGGATTAAGGGGAGTCGGGCGGTGGCGCAGCGGGTTAAGCGCACGTGGCACAAATCGCCAGGACCTGCGTAAGGATCCCAGTTCGAGCCCCCGGCTCCCCACCTGCACAAGCGGTGAAGCAGGTCTGCAGGTGGCCCTCTTTCTCTCCTCCTCTCTGTCTTCCCCTCCTCTCTCTATTTCTCTCTGTCCTATCCAACAACAACGATATTAATAATCACAACAATGTTAAACAAGGGCAACAAAAAAGGAAAAATAAATAAATAAGTAAATAAATAAATAAATAAAATATGGATTAAGGAGAGTCAGGCGGTAGCGCAGCGGGTTAAGTGCAGGTGGTGCAAAGCGCAAGGACGGGCATAAGGATCCAGGTTAGAACCCTCAGCTCCCCACCTGCAGGGGAGTTGCTTCACAGCTGTGAAGCAGGTCTGCAGGTGTCTATCTTTCTCTCCCCCTCTCTGTCTTCCCCTCCTCGCTCCATTTCTCTCTGCCCTATCCAACAACGACGACAACAACAACAATAATAACTACAACAAGGGCAACAAAAGGGAATAAATAAATATTTAAAAAGAAAGAAACCCAGTACAGAAAAGTTTTTATTAAAATATATGGATTGAGATATATTAGGATAATTTTAATGCTAATACATCCATAATGAATTATTAATATCAAACAAGCAGACTTAAAAACAATAAATATAATCAAAAGCAAAGAAGGATGCTACAGAAAGGTAATGGAAACAGTTGCTCAAGTAGAAATAGCAATCCTATTAGGTTCAGAGTACTGGAGGAATTATTTCAACTTACTGTACATTAGTACCAGAAATTGTTTTAGTTTTCAGTATACGTTGTTCACATACATAACAGTGTGTAACTATCATAGGAAGCTTTTGTACAAATTACTTAATATAAACTAAATGAATTTAAAACACCAGAGCCAGAACTACAAGTGAGAATTTTAGTCACCAAATCACCCTCTCTTTCTTCTCCTAGGTCTTGTACTCTTTTTTTTAATATTTATTTTATTTATTTATTCCCTTTGTTGCACTTGTTATTTTATTGTTGTAGTTATTATTGTTGTTGTCATTGTTGGATAGGACAGACAGAAATGGAGAGAGGAGGGGGAAGACAGAGAGAGGGAGAGAAAGATAGACACCTGCAGACCTGCTTCACCGCCTGTGAAGCGACTCCCCTGCAGGTGGGGAGCCGGGGCTCGAAAGGGATCCTTATGCTGGTCCTTGTGCTTTGCGCCACCTGAGCTTAACCCACTGTGCTACAGCCTGACTCCCTAGGTCTTGTACTCTTAATATACCTTTTTAAAAAAATTATTTATTTATTTGCCCTTTTGTTGCCCTTGTTGTCTTATTGTTGTAGTTATTATCATTGTTGTTATTGATGCCACTGTTGTTAGACAGGACAGAGAGAAATGGAGAGAGGACAGGGAGAGAAAGATAGACACACCTGCAGACCTGCTTCACCGCCTGTGAAATGACTCCCCTGCCGGTGGGGATCCCGGGTCTTAAACTGGGATCCTTACTTGTATCCTTGTGCTTGGCGCCATGTGCACTTAACCCGCTGTGCTACTTACTGCCTGACTCCCAGTATACCTTACTTTAAAATGTTATTATCTTTATTTATTTATTGGATAGAGACAGTCAGATATTAAAAGGGAAATGGGGAGATAGAGAGAAAGACAGACAGAGACACCTGCAGCCCTGCTTTACCACCCGTGAAGCTTTTCTCCTGCAGCTGGAAACTGTGGGCTCACAGCTGGGGATGAGGGGCTTGAACCTGGGCCCATGCTCACTGTCACATGTGTGCTTACCTGTAGCAGGTGTGCCACCACCCAGCCCCTTAATATACCTTTTCATAAGGTAAATAGTCACCTCTTTTCTGTTTATACAGCAACATTATCGTAATTGTAACTATTCTATATTTGGTTGTATTTCTCATGCCATGAGACATGATAAAGACTGAATGAATGTGTATTCCTTCTTTTCTGTGCATGAAGCAATATTGAACTTGTTTTCCATATAGTACATTCAGTTAGTTTCTTATTTAACTCATAATATAAGAAATAGTATAGTAATGAGTGCTAGGCTGTGGTACACCTGGTTAAACATACACAATACAGTGCACAGGAACTGGGTTCAAGCCCCTGATCCCCAACTGCAGGTGAAACTTCAAGACTCAGGACTTAGAGCTGCAGGTATCTCCCTCTATCTCTCCCTCTCTATCTCCCCTTTCCCTCTCAATTTCTCTGTCTCTATCCAATAATAAATAAATTAAATAAATAACAAATCTTTAAAAAAGAAGTAAGAACGTGGGGAGTTGGGCAATAGAGCAGCAGGTTAAGCACACATGGTGCAAAGCGTAAGGACCAGCTAAGGATCCCGGTTAGAGCCCGCGCCTCCCCACCTGCAGGGGAGTTGCTTCACAGGAGGTGAAGCAGGTCTGCAGGTGTCTATCTTTCTCTCCTGCTCTCTGTCTTCCCCTCCTCTCTCCATTTCCCCCTGCCCTATCCAACAATGACGACAACAATAACAACAACAATAGAAAACAATAAGGGCAACCCACAATTACCTTGGGTCCATACTCCCAGAAGGATAAAAAATGGGAAAGCTAAAAAATGGGCAGGGGAGGGGATGGAGTATGGAGATCTGGTGGTGGGAATTGTGTGAAGTTGTACTACTCCTATACTGCGGTTTTATTATTGTCTCCTCTTTTTAAATAAAAAAATTAAAAAGACAACAACAAGGGCAACGAAAGGGAAAATAAATAAATAAATATTAAAAAATATATAGGAACCATATTTTCTATAATAAAATAAAAGTATATATACATATATATTCTTATTTTAGGAAAAAGAATACAAAAGCTCAAGATGAATCAACAGAATCAGACTTAAGTTTGGGCTGTCAATCAGAAAAATAGAACTCAGGCTTATTCATATTTTCAGAAGTTTTAATTTCTCCCAAGAAACGGTGCTAATAGCTTGTAATGCAGCATATGAATATGATGAATCTTGTAATTGTTAGCACTGATATGATACCTCTTAAAGTTCTTATAACAGAATAGATTATTCTTTTATAATCTATATAACAGTTTATTATATAAGATTATGTGTGAAAACACTTTGTTAAAAACAGCCTTTCCTTATAGAACATAAGTCTCATGGCAGAAATTGTTTATTGCACTATGTGAAAATTATCTAGAGCATTTTCAAGGCTTTTAATTTATAATTAGTAACTGGGGGCTCAAAGAGGTCAAGTTCACTTGTCCAAATTCACAGCACTTCTAGTTGTAGAAGGCACTGCTCTAACCTAGGCCTGTATGAAGCCCCGGCCCCTGCTATTTCTCATTTGGCCATCTCAACTATTGTAGGGAACTTTGGATTTTATAATAACACTCTGGGTATTATTATCTTCACGTATTTATTATGGGTTAATAAAAAATATTAAAATTAAGCAGTTGCAAGGTTAATAAGAAAAATATCATTACATTATTATTCACATATATATTTTTAAATCTTTTAAATTATCTTGATTTACTTATTGAGTACAGACAGCTAGAAATCGAGAAGTAAAGGGGTGATAGGGAGAGAGACAGAGAGACACCTGCAACATAACCTCACCACTTGCAAAGCTTTCCCACTGCAGGTGGGGACTAGGGGCTTGAACCCAGGTCCTTGTGCATTTAACATGTGTGCTGAATGAGGTGTGCCACTGCTGACCCCCACAATTCCTTATTCAGTGTGCCTGGGAATATACTAACTATCATGGTTTGTGGGCCAATGTGCTCGAACTAACTGCATTTTAGTATTTCTTTTTTATTTTTTATATTAATTTATTTATTTCCTTTTGTTGCCCTTGTTTTATTGTTGTAGTTATTACTGATGCCGTTGTTGTTGGATAGGACAGAGAGAAATGGAGAGAGAAGGGGAAGACAGAGAGGGGAAGAGAAAGATAGACACCCACAGACCTGCTTCAGCGCTTGTGAAGCGACTCCCCTGCAGGTGGGGAGCCAGGGGCTCTAACCGTTCATTTGGTCATCTCAACTATTGTAGGAAATGTCTGATTTTATCATCACACTCTAGATTTTCACACTACTCCACCTTACCTTTCCTCCAGGAACCAAGCTGCTCAGCTTAATGAAACACAGACCAATTTGACAAGAGCCAGACCCAGTGTGGCTCTTGGGATGGGAGGAGGCTCAGATCTCTGCATCAGTGGATGTGCAAATGTGTCTACCCCATTAATCATGTGGCCTCAGAGACTCCACAACCACACGTATTCTTCAGCCAGATGAATTTCAAACACAGTTATCTCCACCAAGAGCAATTAACAAGTCACACATTTAATATTGGGAAGCAAATCAGTGTCAGGGATGAGCAATCTGAGATATTTTTGTGCTTTTTTTGCCACTGGACCTGGGGAAGGGAGACCTGTCCTTCCGTGGGGCACTCGGGAGGATACAGACTTTATTCCGTTGGAGGATCTGTTCGCTTCCTTTGCACTTGGCCTGCTGCCAGGGACACTAGTCTGATTTCTCAGGTGAACTAATCCCATTTCTCCCTCAGGTGCAAGCTCCCCTCTCTAATGATTCCCCTCTTTGCACCTTTAATTAACAAGCTGCTGTGATCAAGCAATCACACCGTTTAAGCCCACATTATTATTACATTTTCAATATCTGATGAAATCGTTTATACAGTAAGGTGTTAGCATTTTTCTTTCTCTATGAATACTCAGTTTTGAGAATGAAGAGCTTGAGAAGTAATTTTGATTGAGTTGGGGAAATACTCATGTTTTTTTGTGAGGTCTCTATGATTATAAAGTCTAAATATCAGACAAGAAATTAGATGTTATGTGATTATAATGTCTAAACATTACTAAGACATCCCTAATACTTTATCCAAAAAATCATAATCATATGTAATTAGTTCTGTCTGTACCAACATATGTGACTATTATTTCATTGATAAATATAATAAACAACTATATATGCATATATATATATATATACTCATTAGCACTCTCCAGTTAACAAAGTTTACTGACATTTGTCAACTCTCATAACTTCCTCACACTTAACTCTTTCTTTCTCCAGGCTGATATCTTCATTCCTGATCCTATTCTCTGTACACCAACCTTGGCCTTTGTTAGATCATTATACTTCTTCATCAGGTGCCTGAATAACCTATTATCTCTCTGCCTTAAAATTTTTTTCTATTACTTCCAAAATGAATTACCCTCTTGCTCCAATCCCACAAACATTTATCCCCATTCCATTTCATTCAGGTATATACTATCACTCTATATATTTTAATTCAAACTTCATCCCCTCCAGGAAGTCTTCCTGGACACCATTCTATGCCTGTTGGTATGCATGAGACACCTTCTGTTTCATTTGGTTTAAATCCCCCCTGCTTAACACTATTCTATTTACATAACCACTTCATTCTTTTTACATAACCACTGTTAACAAGTTCCACTCTCCCTCCAGGGCATTTGTGGTTCAGTGATAGGATTCTCGCCTGCTCTGCCCCCTCTTTGTCACACTCTGATTTTCACCAGTCACTTTTCTCTCCACCCTCTCTATGTCACATCCTGTTTCCACCTTACTTGGCAAGTATATATAAAGACAGCATTGTGAGTTTTACAGTACTGTACTTTGAGTTTAACTTAGCTCGTCTTAGATTGTGCTGCGTCCTGCATGAATAAAGAGATACAGCCTACAGCTCAACCATGAGTCCCTGGTCGTCTGTTACCCGCCCGTGAAGCCAGCCCATTGAAAACAACATAACCTGTCGAAAACAACATATGCCGGTATACTTTGCTCTGTAAGATTCATTGCATTTGGTTTCCTAACAGTGCCATTATAGTTGTAGACTCAATTATAGCCATGCATTCTCTCTATATATTCAGTACACTCTGTGTGGTTGTTTCATTTAAGACTGCTGCCTAAACTGGATTCTAAACTCTGGACAGGGTGACCCTGGTCTTTCAGTTCATCACTGTTTTACCAGCACAATGTTTTCATATTGTGGTTTCCCACTATTTTAAGCAAATAATTTAATTTTTTACATGCAATATATGTATTTGTACATACAGAAACTGAGACTCAAGCAGGTAATATACTTTGCATATGTCTCATTAGATGGTGCTCATTACATTTAAAAAAACTCAAGCCCCAAATTACTCCTCTCCTCCTACCCCCTCTCTAACACACACACACACACGCACACGCACACGCACACACACACACCTTCCCCTTTAATTGAGAGAGACTAGGAATGCTCTAACTTTCTGAACAGTATCTGAAGAAACACAGATCTTAGTCTACACTAGACACTTTGTTGATTAGGTGTTTATTGGAAAAATATCAATGAACCTTGCTTTTTCTTTTTTAAATTTTTTTATATTTATTTTTATTTATTTATTCCCTTTTGTTGCCCTTGTTGTTTTATTGTTGTCCTTGTTGTTGAATACGACAGAGAGAAATGGAGAGGGGAGGGGGAAGACAGAGAGAGGGAGAGAAAGATAGACACCTGCAGACCTGTTTCACCACTTGTGAAGCGACACCCCTGCAGGTGGGGAGCCAGGGCTTGAACCAGGATCCTTATGCGGGTCCTTGTGCTTAGCGCCACCTGCGCTTAACCCACTGCGCTACAGCCCGACCCCCACCTTGCTTTTTCTTAATGCTCCAGGAAACTAAATGAGCATAACACCTAGCAAGTTAGTATCTGTACAGACAACTTACCCATACTTTTGTTCTATGCTTTGTGACTATGACTTGACCCTCAAAGTAGAAATAAAAGAGACTGAGAAGTGAAAGACCTGTTTATTATCTACTTCTGTTTTTGCTTTCAGTGCTTGAGAGCATCAGGAAATCATAAGTCTTCATCTGTTAAGAAAGGAACCTAAACCTGTTTTCAATGTTTCCAACACTAAAATAGCTGTCTTATTACCTATGCCTGAAGTTGACAGCGCTGTCTGACCCAAACTCCATTTTTTGGAGTCTTAAATCACCTCAGTTCTACAGGGTAAGACCTCTGAATTTGTAACTGCTAATGACTCTAGTTTCTTCTCTTTGTTCTTATGTTATTTTTGCAGGTTTATAGAACCTTGTTAACAATTGCTATATAGACTCTTCTATTTTTTGGTAATAAGCATTATTATTTCTCTCTCCTATTTGAATCCTAACTGATTAAATGAAGATGAATGTAATTTATGACATGGAATTTTAATAGCTAAACAATGATATGTGTAGAAATATTCTCCAGATCATATAGTGTGGCAGGGTTGTGAAATTGTACCTAATAGAATAAGTTGTGAGGGCAGCAACCAAGCTCAGCTAATAGTGTGTTTGCTTTGCCATATGCAAAACAAACAATGGGTTCAAATGGGTCCATTCCACTGAAGGAAGTTTGGATCTGGTGGTCTCTTTTCTTCTCTCCTTCTGTCTCTGTCCTTCTGTCTCCTTCTGTCTCTCTTTTTGTTGAGAGATAGAGCAATAATGAGAGAAACTGCTATACAGAAACTTTTTTTAGGATCCCAATATACCTTCATCCGGTTCCTTTTCTTGCTTCTCAAAAATCCTTTGCTTTGGCTCACTATGCTACCCCAGCCCATGTTTCACTTTATGTTTTCTCCTACTGTTCCTTATTTTTAATCTTTTTTAAATCAACGTTATTTACTTATTAGATAGAGAAAGTTATGTAACATGTGTGAGCAAACAGGTGCACCACCACCCAGCCCCTCTCCTACTGTTCTTTGTTATTTTTTTAATAATTAGGAGGAAGAAGGAGGAGGAGGAGGAGGAGGAGGAGGAGAAAGAATAAGAAGAAAGAGGAGGAGGAGGAGAAGAAAGAATAAGAAGAAAGAGGAGGAGGAGGAGGAGGGGGAGGAGGAGGAGGAGGAGGAGGAGGAGAAGGAGAAGGAGAAAAAGAAGAAGAATAAGAATAAAAAGGAGGAGGAGGAGGAGA
Organism: Erinaceus europaeus; assembly: GCF_950295315.1. Taxonomy (NCBI): domain Eukaryota; kingdom Metazoa; phylum Chordata; class Mammalia; order Eulipotyphla; family Erinaceidae; genus Erinaceus; species Erinaceus europaeus. The sequence continues at coordinate 197,622,403 of NC_080162.1, forward strand.
AGAAGAAGGAGGAGGAGGAGGAGAAGGACAAAAGAAGAAGAAGAAGGAGGAGGAGGAGAAGGAGAAGAAGAAGGAGGAAGAAGAGGAGAAGAAGCTGGGAGGAATGGGCAGTAGCACAGCAGGTTAAGCTCCCTTGGAACTAAGCTAGGGCGCAAGAACCGCTGTAAAGATCCTGGTTTGAGACCCTGGCTACCCCCCTGCAGGGAAGTCACTCCACAGATGGTGAAGCACATCTGCAGGTTTCTGTCTTTCTCTCCCCCTCTCTGTCTTCCCCTCCTCTCTCCATTTCTCTCTGTCCTATCCAAGAACAACAAAAACTACAACAGCAATAATAAAAAACAAGGGCAACAAAAGGGAAAATAAAGAAATAAATATTTTAAAAAAGAAGAAGCTTCCTTCAAGTTGGTGGCATCCAGACTCAAACATGGCTCACATACATGGCAAAACAGCACACTATCCAAGGAAGCTATTTTTCAGGTTTTATCTATGTGAAACATGTATACCAGGAGTGGTAAAGACTTGGTGATGGAATCAATAAAGAAAAGAAAAATAAAAGAAAGATAATATGATAATTTTAGGTGACCTCAATAATATAAATCGAATGATGTATTGAATGCTACTTAGAAGATATTTTGTTTTATCATGAAAAGAAATTTTGTAGGGATTATAGATATACACAAATTCATTATGGTCTCATGCTATTTCCAACTTCAATAAATTTAAGGCAGACCTAAAGTTATGTTTTTTTATCTTTATTTTTTTTGATAGAAACAGTCAGAATTAGAGAAAGGGAGATAGAGAGGGAGAGAGACAGAGAGAGACTACTACTGCTGCCGCTGCTGCTACTACTACTATTACTACTACTACTGCTACTGCTACTGCTACTACTACTACTACTGATGTTGCTGCTGCTGCTGCTGCTGCTGCTGGTGCTACTACTACTATTACTACTACTTCTATTACTACTACTACTACTACTACTGCTAGTAGTAGTAGCAGTACTAGTAGTAGTAGCAGCAGCAGCAGCAGTAGTAGTAGTAGCAGCAGCAGCAGCAGCAGTATTAGCAGCAGCAACTAGCCCACAACATGAATAGAAGGAGAATTTATGCAGATGAGAAGCTTTGCTTTCAAGGAATAACAATAGATGATTCAAATAATCTTATGGAGAAATTGTTATTATTCACATAAAAAGATTCAATAAAGTCAGTCAAACCTGTGGCATTTATATACAAACAACACCATTATGAACATTTTTAGGAACAGAAATCAATGCAGAATATACTCAGGCAAATGAGCACATTGCCATGTTCATATATTTAAATATAGCATATTTCTCATGCACAGCATATGCATGTACATGTGTATTTAACTGCACTTGTATATTCACATCTACATATTTATTTTTGTTTTATTTTGTTTTAAGCACATACATGTATGTACACATATATATCCAAAAATGCATATATTTCGCTGTTTTTAATTTTTTTATTGCTCCTGTGACCAAATATGTGTCCTTACCCCCTACAAATGCATATATTTGTGGATATATATATATATATGTATAATTTCAGAAATGATTTTATGAATTAAAAAATGACTAATCCTTTATAATTTTCAAGAATTCTTAGGTATATCACCTCATTTTCACAATCTGTTTTCTCATACAGGCATATGGAAAACCTAGCAGTGCTGTAGTCAAGCAGACCAATTTCTTGACCAAAGTCAATTTCTATTACAAAATCTAAACAGTCAGAGTAATGTCCTTGTGTGTTACCGGAGAGACAAAAGGGAAATCATGAAACACCTATCATCATGCCTGAAATGCCACAAATTTCAGTGGATACAGAAAATAAATATTACCCAGAAACTGAGCCCAGAAGAGGGTTTAGCAGAAATACTGATGGTGCTTCTGCTAGAGTGAACAGTAAGCAAATCCCAGATTCCATGTGCAAGGAAAAAGCTTTATGAGTAGTGATGCAGTGCTACAGGTGTCTCTCTTCCTCTCTACCTCCCCCTTTTCTCTAAATGTGTTTCTGTCGAGAGAGAGAGAGATAGTAATAAAAAGGCAACTTTGCCGCCAGGTAGTGGTACACCTAGTTGAGTGTACATGTCATGTAAGGACCTGGGTTTGGACCCCTGGTCCCCACCTGCAGGAAAAAGATTTACAAGTGGTGAAGCAGTATTTCGGGTGTCTCTCTGTATCTCTCTCTCTCTATCTCCCTTTCTCTCCCGACTTATGACGGTCTCTGTCCAACAGATAGTATTTTCTTTGAAAAAGCAGCCTGAGGGAAAATTATTCATTATGTTTTAAACCAACATTAACCAGGTTCATGCTGGGCTCAGTGCTACCCTGAGTTATTCATCTTCAGTTAAAATGTTTTCATGCTTATTGGTCTGAATTTAAGTCCTAGAGCTGAGGATAGTGTTTTTCATCATTTATCATATGAGTCAATGAAATTTAGGACTCTCAGGTTCATAATGGAATAAGTTATATGATTAATAAACAGCCATCACAATTGCAAATGCCTCTAAAGTTGGACAAATTTCTATTGAAACTTGAGGCTTAAGAAACTTTGATTTCAATGAAAAACAGTGGGCTACCTCATTCTGAAATCACATTATATTATAACAGGTTGCCTTTATCAAGGCTGCAGAAAGATAGAAATACATCACTCTTAGAAATAGTCATAGCTCATTAACTATTGAAACTCCTGTTACTGGTAAAATGTATGTTGAGTATGCTGAACTGAAATAAATACTCTTTTTCTCAGCTAGATTAGATAAGTCATTTAGCAAGGAAAAAAATGAATAATTTAAAAGGAAAGTAAGTCACTCCTCAGCAAATACCTATACTTCACTATTAAGTAGAAAATAGATTCATATAAACTTGTGTGTTGGATGAGTACTGGGAGGGCAGCTCTCTCAATACTTCCACTTTTAACTAATAAAAAAAAAAAAAAAGAAAAGAAAAAACTCCATTCTATGAAAGTTCAGGTAATGTATCTATAAGAATCCCTGAAGGTTAATAGATTACTCAAACAAGATTCAATTCTAAGACTAAGTCAAAAGTTTAATTTATGTGAGGAAAAGTGAACACTACTACAATTTTTCTTCAAATTTAGAATAATTAGTTAATTTAAAACTCAAGAAAATTAATAATAGAAATTATCCTCATCAGTCATTTAAACAAAGGTGGTTGATCATATATCTTGTATGTGGTGGGGTACATTAATTTTATTCATAATTAATTATCTAAAAGCCTCCAATTACTTTCTTTCAAATTTCAAAACCAAAGACAAGTACATTTTTAAATTTTTATCTTAATATTTTTATTTGTGACTAATAATAGCTTACAATATTGTACAGTATATAATTCCACACCATACAGGCCACTAATTTCTGTATCTTTCCTTTCCCACCTCCCAAAGATAACCACTATAGTTCTCACAAAGAAAGTAAGAAAGAGAGAAAGTGAGAGAGAAGGAAAGAGATGCTCATTTCTGGTGTTGTTTGTTTATTTGTTTAGTGAATATTTACCAGATCCCTAGATGCCACATATGAGTAAAACAATCTGGTACCAACTATGTTTTTGACATTTATGTCTTTAAACTACTTACATGTATATCCCAGATAATGCTTTCTTCTCTTTTAGAATATGTAGTTTCATTTAATATTCAAATGATTGTTGTGAGTAGTAAACAAGATTGTGAGAGAAAAATTGAGTATAGATGTGCTATTATTCATCAATACAGAAGAATCTAGGGGTAAAAGGATGGAAGTGGGTGGAAAGGACATTGGAGTTTGAGTGATGAATGTGGAAAAGGATTAAAGTTGGTGAAGATAGTGTTTTGCAGACATCTATCACAGTGAGATAAGCAAGTAGAACCATGTGTCACTCATGACTATAAACGACTAACTTCACTCTCCAATAAAATTATTTGAAGAAAAAAAAAGTTTACATACATTTTAAAAAGAAACTTGCAATGGAGTCTACATTGGAATTTAAAAGGGTGAACAATTCAGATATGTCATTCTTATTTTTAAGTGAAGTAAAAAAAGTACAAATTACAGATAAGAAGTGAACTCAACATTTTAAGTTTACATGACATAGGTATTTTAATCTAAATATTCAGATATTTTAATGGTAAATTAATTAGTTTTGTCAATATATCAATGAGTGATGATAGCTAATGGATGACAACATGAACTTTTGGAGTTATAGAAAATTTTATCTCACCAATGTGTGCGGGACCCTCACATCTCCAAAGCTCTGGTCCACTAGAGAAAAATAGAAACGGGCTGGGGGCATGGATCAACCTGTCAGTGCTCATCAGAGAAGCAATTACAGAAGCCAGAACTCCTATCCTTTGCTCCCCCATAAACCACCTTAATTCATACTCCCAGCAGGAGAGAAGTGATAGGATGAAAATAAGAGAGCTCTGAACTCTAGCTCCATCAGCACCCAGAAAGAAGGAAAAGAAGAGGGACTGATGAAGGTAGTTATGTTGTGATGAGTGGCTTGGAGGGGAAGTAATGATTGAATCAGAACAAAAAGAAGCCAATTATGTATAAATGTGGACAAAGATTGTTGAGATGATGACCGCCCCATGTCTACAACCTTAGTGCAACTGTGGTGGATTGCAGTGAGGAGACTTAAGATTAAGAACTCTGGTAGTGGTGTTGATGTGGATTTAAATCCTTGCTAACATGTAATTCTGTAATATAAGTAATAATGATAATAATAATATAATAATAAAATAAAGTTTTAAGCCCCAGAATAAAGTTTCTTTGTATAGCCATAATGCTATCTTCCCACACAGATATGATGGGTCTAGACTTCTAACAGATTACTCTATATGTCATCACTGGTCATAGCCAAAAATAGCAACATCATAAACCCTCTTGTGCACCTCTACAGAACCTTGTCATATTCTAAGGGAGGCTGGGTCATCATACTCTTCCACTCGAGGAAGGCTGGTCTTCAAATAATTGCAGCCTAGAAGGTTCCTAGCTATGATTATGAAATGTGAGCTCAGGCATACAGGGATGCAGAGGTTATATAGGCTCCTATGTTAAATAAAAATAGACATGGGCCCTGGATCAGATTAATGGGGTTTACAGTTAATGGTATTTATATACTTTTCCCATATTTGGGAGCTACTCTCTGCCCTGATCCAGCTGTCTGATTTTATTCCCAACTCTGACACAATCCTCCAAGGCAATAATTTTAATCTACCCTATATGTTAGCTGTCCGATCCAGGCAAAAACTAATAAAGTCATGGGCTCATAGGAATATAGCTAAAGTAGACTTCCTTGCTTCTTCCAACATGAAGACCCAAAATTTCATTTGCTATACTCTTACCTTTTGGATCCTGATTATTAAAAAATTTGTTCTTCTTTATATATTAATGCTTTTCAGCCATCAAGTTTCAGGTGATACCATAATGCCAACCTGAATTCCCTGGGCAGGTGACCTCAAATGAGTTCTGGAACCCAACCTCCCCAGAGCCCTACACCACTAGGGAAAGATGGAGACATGTTGGAGGTATGGATCTACTGGTAAATGCCCAAGTCCATTGGAGAAGAAACTACAGAAGCCAGATCTCCCATCTTTTACACCCCATAAAGGTCTTTGGTTCATACTACAAGGGGGATGAAGAATAAGGAAGCTTCCAGTGGAGGGGATGGGATACATAATGTTGGTGGTAGGAATTGTGCAGAATTGTACCCCCTTATTCCAAAATCTTGTCAATCTATTAAATCACTAATTAGATTTTTAAAAAAGTTTGGAGTATCTACCTAGTTATAATTCCTTCAGTGAGGTCATGAGCCTGACTCAAAATTATAGTATACCAATGTACATTTGTTATTTCAGGTGATTCTTGTCATGCCAACTTTTATTTTCATAGAAAATGAGAAGCATGTATAAAATCAGTTTTTTATTATTTCGGGATGTTCAGCAAACTATAAACTAAGGAGTGATGTATGCCAAATTCTTCTCTGTGAATCAGGAGATGTGAAAGAAGTTAAATTGAACATAAAAATAAAAAATGGCTAAGGAGATATTTCATTTGGTAGAGCATTGGACTCAGCTAGATTAGAATGTGGTTCTGAGTTCAAACTACCCTACAGAAATAAAGCATGTATCAAAACTGAGAGGAGCTCTCTTCTATTGCTTTCATAAAATAAAAATAAAACTTAAAAAGAGAATAACAGAAATAAAACAAAAGACTATTATATACGAGTTGTAGGGCTAGTGTTGCAAGAGAGAGAGATAACCAAGGAACTAAGCTCGTGGTGGCAAGACAATTCAAATCTTTATTCATCCAAGCACCCCAGAGTCGGTTAAGCCACGTGGCACAGACCACAATGGCCAGTTTCAGCCTCCCCATCTGCACACCCCTCTCCTCCAGATCTGGACACTGAAGAGACAAGACAGAAACAGAAGTGGCTTGGCAATACCATACATGGTTAGGAAAGGGGTGGAGAAAGGCAAACGGGGCCAGAAATGGTATGGACCTCCCCAGCAACTATTGCTGGGGGTTCAACTGGTAGGATTAATAATAATGCTCTGGAGGTAGGGAATGTCTTGAGGGTAGAAAGAAGATAAGTCAAAGGAATGGAATAGGTGAGGATCTTTCAGGCAAAACAATGATTATGTAGATATGCCATAGTATCAGGAATGAAGGGCACTTTGTGAGCCCTGCCAAGATCAACCACATCCACACAATTTCTCAAAAACGTGTAGTCTTTCAACATGAACCCAAGTTTTATATCCAGGTGAATACCAAGTTCTGACTGAAATTGTCTCACATAATGAAATATCACTGGTCACCCTGGAACTCACACCTACACACACAATTCTTTTTTTGTTTCATTATCTCTTTATTCAGAAAGTCAAAATGTTTCACAATCATTCATAATGAAATAATAATAAAAATAATCATCTAGAAAGTATTCATCAGGTGGAAACAAATAATGCAAATACACACTGTACCACTATAAAGGGAAAAGTAGACTAAGATGCCACCAAGAAGACAAACAACATAGAGGCTGTTTTTCTATCTTTATCAATGCTGTATTACACATTTAAAATATCTTGAGATTATATTTTGTGTTAAGACTCATCACAAATAATAATAGAAATCTATAGGAACAGAAGGACATTTTGGAGAATACAGATATGCATATAAAATAATTTTACTGATGGTTTCATGAGTATTTACTTGCCTCCAGATTCTTCAATTTTATGGATTAGTTATGCATTGCTTTATATATGTCAAAAATTTTAAATTAAAAAAATGGCTGAGGACTGAAATTCGAGTTCAATTCCTAACACTACATAAGTCAGAGATGAATAGTGTTCTGGTCTTCCTCTCTGTGTATCTATCTCATTAAAATAAAATGAGAAGGGGGTCGGGCGGTGGCGTAGTGGGTTAAGCGCACGTGGCGCAAAGCGCAGGGACCGGCGTAAGGATCCCGGTTCGAGCCCCTGGCTCCCCACCTGCAAGGGAGTCGCTTCACAGGCGGTGAAGCAGGTCTGCAGGTGTCTATCTTTCTCTCCCCCTCTCTGTCTTCCCCTCCTGTCTCCATTTCTCTCTGTCCTATCCAACAACAAAGCAACGTCAACAATGGCAATAATAACCGCAACGAGGCAGCAACAACTAGGGCAACAAAAAGGGGGAAAAATGGCCTCCAGGAGCGGTGGATTCATGGTGCAGGCACCGAGCCCAGCAATAACCCTGGAGGGAAAAAACAAAAAACAAACAAAAAACAAAAAAATAATAAAAAAACAAACAAAAAAAAAATAAAATGAGAAATTATTTTTAAAAATTAACAAGAAAACTGGAGAGATGGAAAAATGGTTTACACAACAGACTTTCATGCCTGATGCTAGGAGTTCCCAGGTTCAATATCCAACATCATCATAAGCCAGAGCTGAGCTAGGCTTACACTATGGATATCCAATATATGTACTCTGCCAGGCTAGCTTCACTGGAGAGAGAGAGAGAGGAGGAGGAACTCGTGGCAGCATGGTAATACAATTCTTTATGATTGCAAAAGCCCCAGAGTCAGGTGCGAGCACAGTGGGTTTAGGTTTAGGCGGCGTAGAGCTGGCAAAATGGCCGCCTCCCACTATGCACGCCAGCCCTTCTCCAGGTCGGAACACGGAAGAGAAAGAGAGTGAAACCAGAACAGCAGTGGGCTTTATAGGTTTTTAAAAACCAGAAGTGGCAAGTCAGGAACGGGATTGGCTAGGAAAGGGAGTGGAGAGAGGCAAAAGGCATGATGGGAAGGTGGAAGCATCCTTAGCAGCTGTTGTGATGGTTTTAACTGAATTAGCAATACCCTGAGGGGATAATGTAGGGGATCTTTCAGGCAAAACAATGATTATGTAAATAGACCATAGTGTCAGCAATGGAGCATGGGAGGGGGGGTCTGGCTTTAAGGCCCAACAATACACAAAGATAAAGTATTCATGAATGCAATAAAAGCCAATAGCTCAGTCTTCTTAGGCCACATTTTTTCACATACCCCATTGGAATTTGTCAACATGTCTCACCTGCAATTATACATTCAATAAATAAAAGTTATGCAAAACAAAACAAAATACACTGTATCAAAATTTCTACCATTGGTGCTACTGAAATGTGAGATGTCATTATTTTTTAATGGTTGCTTTTCCTATTTAATATTTTTAAACCTAGTAGAACAAAAAAATGCATTGTAATAAAGAAAGAACATAAGTATAAGCAAAAACTTTTGAGAGCCCCTGAAGTTATTAAAACCAACAATCAATAAGCCTTTAGATAGAAGGTGTCATTTAAAATGTCTTAAATATATCAGACAACTTTTTTAAAAGCAAGATTTCTTAAATCTGTGTGAACAGATGGTATAAAAACAGAAAGGAAGAAAATGTGGCGATCAGTCTGTTACATTTAGAGACTTGGATGTTGAAACAGTGGGTGTGAGAAAATATATCAAAGAGATATCTTGGGATCTTATACAGGAATTTGAATATTGAACAAAGATCCTCAGTGTTTATTCTTAGCCAGACATGGACCCTTTGTACATACCAGTGTCTACATTTATATTAATCCTTTTACAGTCAAATTATAAGTCATTTGTAAGCATATTACTCATTAATTAGGACTGTGCCCTGTTCTTCACATGCTATTTCAGTGATGTAATTAGACTAGATCCACTCTGTCTATACACAGTAAGACATTCTGTACATTTCTTGAGCATCTCTTCTGTAATAGACACTATAGGAACATTGACAATAATGTACTGAGTATAAAAAGGACATTTGTCTCTTGTCCTTTAAGTTCAGTTCGCTACAGATCATAAAATCTCAGATAGTGTTAGTAATTTCTGAATGAGAGGTTGTCAAATAACATCTTAGATAAAAAGAAGGAGTCTAGATGTCTGGGGCAGATAATAGCAGCCTCTGAACAGGACAGTATCAATGGAGAATTGAGTGTTTTACCAGGTTAGTGCAATAAAGGTATGTGAAATCTAAGTGGATCAAGTGACAAAAAGTAACATATATGAGTAAGAAATAGGAATGGGAAATGGAGTGAATCCATCTAATACCCACCCTTCTCCTTCTGGTTTATTTTGCTCAACATATTTCCCTCCAGTTTCATCCATGTTGTACCAAAGCCTATTTGTATAATTTATCATATCTGTATAGTACTCAGCATATGTATATCACAATTTCCTTAACCACTCTTCTGTTGCTAAGTACTTGAGTTTTTTCAAATGTGGACGTTACAAATAGCAAGTTCGGAAGAGACGATAGGTGTGAGTAGATCTGTTTGGACAAGTATCTTTTATGATATTTGGAAAGATATTAAGAAGAGGATTTGTTGGATCATGTGACAGCCTTGCTTTAAATGTGTTTAAGAATCTTCAAACTCTTTTCCACGGGACAGTACCAATTTGTATTAACACCAACAGCCTAGAAGGGTTCCCTTCTCTCACCATTCGTATCAGCACTCCTCATTTATATTCTGTTTTGATGTAGGGTATCCAAGTAGAGGTTAAATGTTTTCTCATCATTGTCTTGATTTCCATTTCTCTATTAATTATTGACTTTTTAGCATTTTTTGTATAGATATATTACTGACCACATGAATATCTTTGATGAGGAATTTGTTCAATTTCAGTTGTTTTCCGTTTCTTAATAGGACTGCTTCCTTTTTTATTGTTGAGTTTTGTAAGTTTTATTTACTTACCACTTCTCAGCTCTGAATTATTTGTAAGTTCTTTATATATTTTGGCTACTAGCTCTTTGTTTCATATATAATATGTAAATATTTTCTACCATCTATAGGGTGTCTTTTTATTTTGCTGATGATTCTTTTGTTGTGCCAAAGCACTTTACTTTGATTTAATGCTTTTGATTATAGTTTGTTTGCTTCTTTATCTTGCTGTTAAGCCAGAGACATCTAAGACATTTCCAAAGAAAGCATCACATAGTTCTCTGCCGATATTTTCTTCTACATATTTTGTGGTTGTCAGGCTAAAATGTAGCTATTTCTTCACTCTGAGTTGACTGTTGTGCACAATGACATGTGCTGATTCTATTTCATTGGAAACAGGGCAGCAAGTAGCTACTCAATTTTCCCAACATATAATACATATAATGAAGGCATATTTTTTCTATTTAATATTCTGGTTCTGTTTGCTGTAGTTTAGGTGTTCATAAATAGGCGAGTATATTTCTGGAATCTCAACTCTCTTCCATTATCTGGATATCTATTTTTACTCTGACACCATACCATTTTGAGGACAATAAAAATATAATGTATCTGTAAGTCAGGGAGTATGATGCCAGTGTTATTACTTTTTATTCTCTCGGGCTTGCTTTGGTGATTCTGCATCTTTTGTTATTCCAGACAAACTTCTGTTGCATTTGTTATCACCCTTTACTGAGTTCACTTGGATTTTGAGAAGGATTACACTTCTTCTTCTAGCATTTGCCCTTCTTCCGTAGCCAGTCAACAGCATCAGGAGCCTGATGTAAAGTTTTGAGACCTCCTTTGAATCTGGAGAGGTGGCAGTCGTTGACAATGTGGGTCATAGTCTGTCTGTAGCCACAGGGGTAGTTCGGGTCGTCTCTGGCTCCCCAGCGGTGGAACATAGCGGTGCACCTGCCATGGCCTGTTCGATAGTGATTGAGGAGGGCCCAATCATAACGTGCTAGGTCACAGCTGGGTTGACACTTGCAGGAGTCTGTGATGAGGTGTTTGTTCTTTACCTCAGTTGACTGCCAGCTCTGTTTCCAAGAGACTGGAACAGAGAAGTTCAGTATAGGCGTAGGGGACCAGATTGGGTGACGAGACGTCAAGCATTGAACAGGGTGGGCGAAGATATCCACGTATATTGGCAGGTCCGGTCGAGCGTAGACGTGAGAAATGAACTTAGATGATGCCGCATCCCGACGAATATCTGGCGGGGCGATGTTGCTAAGAACTGGCAGCCATGGAACCGGGGTGGAATGGATGGTTCCAGAAATTATCCTCATGGAGGAATATAATTTGGAATCGAGCAAGTGGACATGGGGACTACGGAAACATACTGGGGCACAGTATTCTGCAGTGGAATAGCATAATGCCAGAGAGGATGATCGTAGTGTGGAAGTGCTCGCGCCCCATGAGGAGCTGGCCAGTCTTGCAATGATGTGATTCCTCGCGCCCACCTTTGCTGCAGTTTTTATGAGATGTTCGTGAAATGACAGAGTGCGATCGAGAGTAACGCCAAGATAGACTGGCTGGGCTTCATGCCGGATTCTCGTATCGTCAAGCTGCACATTAAGCTCACGCGAGGCCGAGGCATGGTGTAGATGGAAAACAGATGATACCGTTTTTGCAGTGCTAGGGATTAGTCGCCATTTTTTACAGTAATCAGATATCAGAGACATGTCTTTCGTAGTGTTTCCTCGAGAATGTCAAACTTGGATGCCTGAGTTGCACAGCAGATGTCATCGGCGTAGATGAACTTCCTTGAAGAAGTTTCTGGGAGGTCACTGATGTAAATATTAAATAGCATAGGAGCCAGAACAGAGCCCTGGGGGAGGCCACTTGAGAAAAGTCTCCATCTGCTAGATTTGTCACCCAGATGCACCCGGAATCTTCTGTTTTGGAGAAGAAACGATATAGTGTTGGCCACCCATGGAGGCAGGCATCTTGAGATCTTGACTAGGAGACCACGGTGTCAGACCGTGTCATAGGCTGCTGTGAGATCAACAAAGACAGCACCCGTCTTTAAGTTCTTCTGGAATCCATTTTCAATGTAAGTTGAGAGGGCCAGGGCTTGTTCGCAGGTAGATCTTCCTGGGTGGAAACCAGCCTGGGCGGGTGATAGGAATTTCTCTGTAAGATGAGAAATACGTGACAGAAGCACTAAAGCAGTATATTGCTTTTGTTAGTATCTTCATTTCAATTATGTTAATTTTCTCATCAAAGCCTGGGATACCTTTCCATTTGCTATGGCTTTCCTTTATTACCTTTAATAGTAATTCACAGTGTTCAATTTTCTAGTTTATGTCTACTTTGTTCATTTTTACCTAGTTATATATTTGATGCTATTGTGAATGTTGTTTTCGTGATTTCTTCGTTTTGTTGTATCCTATAAGCGTAGACAAATGCCTTTAATTTCAGGATACTAATAGTGTAAGTTTTTATATTACCATATTGTCAAATAATTTATAATAATTTGGGGGGGGCTGGGTGGCAGTGTAGCTGGTTAAGCGCACAAAGCACAAAGCACAAGAACCATGGTAAAGACACCAGTTTGAGGCCCAGGCTCCAGGGGGTCACTTCACAAGCGGTGAAGCAGTTCTGCAGGTACCTGCCTTTCTCTCCTCTATTCTTTCTTTCCTCTCTCTATGTCTCTCTGTCCTACCCAACAGCAATAACAATAATAATAACAACAACAGGGACAACAACAAAAAAATCTTATCAAAAGCTTTTTCAGCCCCTATTGAAAACACAATTTGAATTTTTGATTTTCCTATTGTTTATATGTGTATTATATTGGTTCATGTATGTTAAACTATCTTTATATTCCAGAGATAAACTTAACTTGTTCATAGTATGTAGTCTTTTAATTTTGAATCCAATTTGTTAGTATTTTATTCAGAATTTTAGTAACCAGGTTCATCAAGAATATTGACCTGACAGTTTCCTTTTATTCTGTATCTGCCAGTTTGGGCATCTAGGTGTTATTAGTTTCACCGAAAGTATTATGGAATAGTCTTGTGTCTTAAAGTTACTGAAACTCTTGAGAATTGGAGGTAAAAGACATTCTTGATAGTTTGTAAAACACATTGATAAAATCAACTGACGCTGAACATTTGTTTTGTGAGAGATTTTTTATTACTGTTTTAATTTCCTAGGTTGTGATGTCCATACATTGGATGAGGAAAAAATATTTTAACTAGTGTGACGTAAAGAAGAGTCCTAAAAAGAATAAATTACTATGGAGATTATTGGCTGAGCTTTATCATCAAATATTTTATTGCAAACAAAGGAGAATTTCATAAATATGTTCACAGTATCATCAGCATTGAACAAAAAACAGTACAAATAAGAAATGATCACATTCTTAGATCCATACCACTTCCTAGCACTGACCGAGAGGAAATGGCTTGAATAGGTGAATCATAAAAATAGAAACAAACTCAGTTATGAAAATTATCCATAAGAACAAAAACCTAAGTCCAGATAGCTTTAATAATAAGTACCACACAAGTATTAAAGAAGAAATAACTAATTCTTCTCAAAGTTAAAAAAAAAAAATCAAAAGACTTGGAGTACTCCCAAACATACCATATAATGCCAATATCATCTATACCACCAAAGCTAGAAAAAATAATACAAAAAGAAGGGTTTTTTTCTGAATAAATAAATAAATGAAGGCAACAGTTTTTTATGATACAATTGAAATATACTTCCATGTGTATTTTAATTCTAGCTTGACCAAGGTACCCTTTGTACTTGTTTTTCTACCTCTTCCCAGTTTGCTTCTTTTCTTCTCTCACATCTTTAGAGCCACAGAATACATATGCCTATGTTGTTTTTTCAAATAAAAAAAAAATTCCAGGGAAATAGCTTAATCTGATAGAGTGTAAAATTTGCATGCTCTGGCTCCAGAGACCAGTGCTATGTTCCAGAGTTTAGTGGTGTTCTGGCCCGCTCAATAAGCAAACAAATAAATGAATGAATGTATGAATTGTTTTTTAATTAAAAGATACATGCCTTTCATAGAAAGTAGACATTGATCTAGAGATTTTTTTTAAATTTATAGTCAATTTCTGTTTAAATATTAGCTAAAACAGTGCATGGGGTAGAGTTTTCTTGTTATCATTTATTGGGATTTCACTGCTCAAGGATGGCTTTCTCAGATACAAAAAGAAATAGAGGTAGAGAAAGAGAAGGATATCAAAGTACCAAAGCTGCTTTCTTTTGGTATGGTGAGGGATGGACTCAAAACTGAGTCATATATAAGTGCTCCATCCAAATGTTGTATCCTGTTAGACTGATATATTCTCCTATCTCCTCTCTCTCTCTCTATCTATCTCTATCTCTATCTCTCTCTCTATCTCCTCTTTCCAGCTCTCCATTTTTTAGACTTTTATTAGGTCAGGTAAGAGAACAGTCGATATCACTACAATTTATATTAGCCCAAACTTGGGTACAAACTAGGTATCCAACAACAGATGAGTGGCTAAGAAAATCATGGTGTAGATACATACATAAATAATGAAGTTATCTTCTTCATCTCATCTTGGATGGAACTTGAAGGAAATCACATTAAGTGAGATAAGCCAGAAACAGGAAGATGAATATGGAATGATTCTATTCATGAGCAGAACTTAATAGAAGAATGGGGTGGGGGTAGTACACAATTTAAAACATGGACTGGGTTTGGTGTATTGTGCCAAAAAAATAAATAAATAAACAAACAAATGAACAAAAAAAACTCTGAGGAAGGAAAGGAAGACAGGAAGAGTGGGGGGGTGGGTGCTTAAAGTCCTGGTACATGATGATGAAAAAGGATGAATGCTGGGAGTGAGAGTTTTGCAGACACCTAGCATGGAAAGATGATAACTTGTACTCTTTTATCAACAGCTGAACCGTGAACCATTAATTTCCCAATTAAAAAAAAAAGATAAGTGAAGTCAGGCAAGGCAATAGGTCTATTTCCATTTATTGACTGAGATTAAATTGATATTTCAAATATTTGTTTTGTTTCAGAATCTCAGAAAAGTTAATCTTCTCACTTCTGACCTATTCAATAAATAAAAGCCTAATAAAGAGGCATGCATTCATTATTCACATGTTCTAAGAATCACCAACATGAGTGTGGGGGAGAAGCATATATGTTATCCTAAATTATCCTGGGAATTGTGATCAACACATGCACAAAGAATGAATGTCACAAGGAGGAAGAATGACTAGTATTAAGGACTCGTTTACATTTCATATGTAGTTTCTCAAATTGCTCTGTCTGAACTTGCAGTCCGCAAAATGGTCAGAAGAAACAATACCGTCTAAGGCTGTGCTTCTGAGGTTGTAGGCTGCCTGCTGTCACAGCTGATATCATCATTCAGTGAGATCTTAAAGCTATGCATTTTCACAATGCCTTCACAGACAATAGCAGTACATTTGTAAATTACTGATCTTTTACTAACATATCATAACTGGGTATTTTTTCTTTCAGAAATATCAGCTACCTTCATAGTGTTTAATTCCACACATCAGGGATTTAATCTATGTCCTTCTCGGAGCATGTCAAATGTAACTAAATTACAATGTCCTCAGAACACAGCGTATTGGATTTCAAGATAAAGCCAGTTACAGTAAATATTAATATTTTCAAATTGATAGAATGAAATATTAAACTATCTCAAACAATAATTTTAATGTGGAAATTAAATCTTTGTTAACATTTCTAGCATTCAAGCCTTGAGGATCCAGGTGACAGGGTGATTATTCAAAGGTTACAGCTTATCTCATCAAGTTGCTGATCTGTTAAATTGTTAGTCTTTTCTGGAGAATTATGCAGGGAGAGCAATTCTCCCAGTGAAACAAGAGAAGCCCATTGATTAACTGAGATGGATGACACTTTATGCATTGCCATCTTTCTGTTTTTCCTTTATCTATTTATTTGGCATAGCTAAAGCTTCATGCCTGTGTACTTTCACCATTCTGGATTGCTTTTTAACTTGTGTAGATAGAGGAGAGACACACCAGCACATTGTTTCCCACAGTGCTACAGCACCTCTCATGTGGTGTCAGGCTTTAAGCTTGAGTCCATATATTGCAAGGCAGGCACCCTACTGGGTGAGATATGTCTGTGAATAGGATCATGCCCACTACAGAAGAATTATAAAATGAAACTTTAACAGGAGAAGATCAGACAAGACAGACTCTTTGCCTTCCTGTCTTTCAAAGGATCATACTAACAACAACAACAACAACAACATAAAAAAAAACAGAGAAGAAGGTTAGACGTCTATGAAATGTTAATCAAAGTGATCCTGGAAGGGTAGTTAAAAAATGGAGGACCCTGAGTCCGGCTGTAGAACAGTGGGTTAAGCACAGATGGCACAAACTCTGAGGACCTGCATAAGGATCCAGGTTTGAACTCCTGGCTCCCCACCTGCAGGTTACTGGCTTCACTAGTGGTGAAGCAGGTCTGCAGGTGTCTGTCTTTCTCTCCCCCTTCTGTCTTCCCCTCCTCTCTCCATTCTTCTCTGTCCTATCCAACAACGAAGATGTCAATAACAACAATAATAACTACAACAATAAAACAACAAAGGCAACAAAAGGGGATAAATAAATATTTTAAAAAACTATTTTAAAAATGGAAGACTTAGCAAAATGTATGATTCAGGTACCCTTTTCCTTAAAATAGTATGGAAAATTCAAACAATAGCCAAGAAGACCATTAACTAAACAAGTGACAAGATGTGAGCTCTGAATTAGCTGTGAATCTTGTCTTTGTCATGGTTAATACAATAATAAAGACTGATGAAGCCTTGAGTCCTAACATCCAAAGAGGTAGTTATTACCATCATCTAGCTGTCAATGTAGGAATAATTGCTATCATTGCCTGTTTTCCTAAGGTATGTGCAGAACTTTCTTCTGCAATGTTTGGTTTTCCTAAATTAGAATGAGCTTTCTCAACTCTAATTATGACACATTGATACACACTATTTTTTTTTACCTCCCACTCCAAACAGAGCCGTACCCAGTTTCCCTGTACTGACCATTTATAACCTGCTTTTCCTTTTTGGCTAAATGTCTAATGAATCTTTCTATTAAGTACTTTTCTCTGGGCATACACATCCATTTAGTTTATGAGTGAGATTTTCTTGGTGGGGGTTGGATATTTCAAATTAAATATACCTCATCCGAGAGACCTTCTCATCACATGCTCTATGAAGTCACCTGGACTGATCCATGCCACTATTTCATATTGACATTTTCCAGGGTTGATATTTTATTATCGTTATCAGTAAATGAAAAACATTAACTTATTTTGTCCTCCTCAAGTTAAATAAGATAAGCACAGACATTACCAATATGCCCTCAGCTGCTTTTCATGTCTTTGAATTATTCACTAACTAGGAGAGCTAAAAGAAACTCCAGTGTCAGTTCTCTTACTACTGACTATTTCTATACACTTGGTTGGTTAATTTGCACTATTGTTCTATTTCCTCAATGTACATTAAAATAGCAGAAAGCAACAAGAATAGAAGGGAATGTAAAGTCGTTAAGAAGGCAGGGATGTAATTCTCCTTTGAAGGTGCTAAGCACTTTGTTGATTTTTTTTTTTTACTTCCACAGTACATTGTATTTTGTCATTAAGAACAATTCACATATGTAAGAAGGATGCCCATATATTTTATCTTATTCAAAGTGCATGATTTAATATTTTAAATTTGAGTCTTCAAATTTGTTTCCAATAAAATTGTATTCTTAAATTGTTATTAGTGATTTAACATTGATCGAGAGGATTATAAAATATTAGGGGTATAATTCCACACTGTTCACACCACCAGCCTAATGAAGTTTTGTCAATAATTTAGCAGGGGGAATTCAGCTATGCTTTAAATTGTCTTTTTTTCAAAATTGCAAACCAGTTTCTCCAGAGAATACTTGATAAACAAAGAAGAATGATGGCGCTGATAGTAGCAACAATTTTGTTTCATTGAAATATTTCTGTATGCCCAAATTATACTAAGAATTTGTGTTCTTATTCATTTTTCAAACCATTCCTTAAAGATAAGGATCCTTTCTGTTTTATAGACCAAAAATAATGGTTTAGGTAAATCACACATTTATTTAATAAAATAAATTTTTTAAAAAGAGCAAGATTTAAAATTTAGATAGTCTGAGAGAAAAGCTGATCACCGTCATCATTAAAACCACTAGCATTGTACAGCAGCAGATGATACTGTTACTACTAACAGTGATGGTGATGGTGATCTAGAGAAGGTTAAGATGGCAGAAAGTAAGTAATGTGGAAAGAAATGAGGATGGAGAAAAGAGAGAAATAGTGAGGATCATCATTAGTTACAGGATGGTGACTCACCCTGCAGAGTGTGTGGTTCTCTGCAGAACAACCAAGGGAAGAGTGGGGTTGAACAGGCAATGGTAATCCTAGTTGGGAAAAACACAAACACACACACACACACACACACACACACACACACACACACCACACACACCCCTCTAAAAGCCTTTTTCAGTGGTCAGTAAAATAACTCACCTGGTTAGTACTCCTGTGCCAGTTCCAAGCCGGATTTAAGTTTGGCATCTACCACAACAGAGGAAGCTTCCATGCCATGTTATCTTTACCTCACTAGCAACAAGTCCCTACCTACATCTTTTTTTTTATGACAAAAAGTCAGCTCAGAGCAGTGAAGCCCTGGTGGTGACAAAAGTAAATTAAAAATGAATAATAGCCAAACCTCATTTCTAGCTCTCATTAAGTATTTGTGTTCTGTGATATAGTTAAGATGCAATAGATATTGGACAGTATCAGGAGATGACAGCTGTGAATGCACAAAAATGGAGAGAGACAAGACAACACCCTAAGAGACACCATCTGGTCATGGCTACCAAGTGTTATGGAAAAAAACAAGCTCATGAAAGGTTGGTACACAAAGCAATACAGAATGTGCATAATGCTTGGAACTATAGTGCTCAACAAATTATAATTCTGAATTCAACACTTACCATTAGCTACCCCAAGAGTCAAATCGGCACTGATCCCAAGTGACTTATTACTCAAGAGGATTCTTTATTATATTCTTATTATAAGAGAATGTGAGCTGTGAGTATGGTATATCAATGCACTGTATATTAATTTATATATTAACCATTGAATTTCACCTAATATCTTCATACTGCAGCAATTCCTAACACACAATGATCTCTGGGAAATGTATATATATATACACATATATATATATCATTAAGGAGAAAATGCCATCATATTTCTGAGATGACTGTCCCATTCAGATTGGAAAGGTCTGAGGTTCTTTCTCTCTAAATGGCTTGTAAGAAAAATTACTACTGCCTTGGCAATCTTTGGATCAGATTTCACAGACTGTCAGCTTAAAAGGAAATGGGAGAAATATGAAAGGCGTGAGTCAAACAATGCCACCATCAGTCATTTAATCACTTCTGGACCATCAGATTTTCAATAAGGCTTCAAGTGAATTGGAAGAAATGCAGGCTTCTCTCAGCATGGGTAGATGCTTTTCATAGTGCATTGGTCAAAGAACAGTACTAGGAAGGGGACTTGCTCCCAATTAAAAGGTCTGGCTTCTGCATCAGCACTAACCAGTAGCCTGAACTTGAGCTTCTCAGTTTACATGCCATTCTGTTCTTTTTTTAGGAAAGCAACACAAAACAATACTGATATTATAAACCTTTTATAAAATAGGACTGCTGAGAGCTCATTGCTGCAACTGAAAAGGAATACCCTGGGAAGACGACCCCACCAATGTGTCCTGGAGACCTACCTCCCCAGAGCCCCACCTTACTAGGGAAAGAGAGAGACAGGCTGGGAATATGAATCCATCTGCCAAAGCCCATGTTCAATGAGGAAGCAATTACAGAAGCCAGACCTTCCACCTTCTGCACCCCATAATGACCCTGGGTCCATACTCCCAGAGGGCTAAAGAACAGTAAAGCTGTCAGGGGAGAGAAGGGGATGCAGACTTCTGGGAGTGGGAACTGTGTGGTTTTGCACCTGTCTTACCCTGTGATCTTGGTAATATTTCCATTTTATAAATAAAAATTACAAAGTAAATAAAACTGAAATAAATACATAGAAAACCAATGTTAGTAGAGTTTTTTATATCAACTCAGAATGCATTCTTTTTATTTTATTTTTTATATTTATTTTACCTTTTGTGGCCCTTGTTGTTGTTTTTTCATTGTTGTTGTTATTGATGTCATTGTTGTTAGACAGGACAGAGAGAAATGGAAAGAGCATGGGAAGACAGAGAGCGGGAGAGAAAGATAGACACCTGCAGACCTGCTCACCGCCTGTAAAGTGACTCCCCTGCAGGTGGGGAGCCAGGGGTTCAAACCAGGATCCTTTTTTTCAGAATGCATTCTAAAGGGAGTTTATACTTTTGTCATTTAATGTTCTTAAGACAATTAAACATGCTCTTATCACATAGCACTAATAAGAGACTAAGACTTGGGTCATTTTTGAACAAAATACCTGGTTATTAATTAATTCCAAATCACCGCACATAGATACAATAGCATCTATCTCTACCTAACATACATAATTATATTTAAGAGGTATAAGGAGAAAGATCTGTGTTTAGACTCAGAACACCTGGTTTAAAAACTGATTATTAGTCCTAGAAATAGCTTGAATGGATAGTGAACTGCTATGCCATGTGTGTGACCAAAATTTGAGCCCAACTCTGATGGCACTGAAATTTCAGGACTATGGTCTCTTTGACTCTTTCTCTCTGACTCTGTGTCTTTACCTAAAAAAAAAAAAAAGTATCCTCACCAGCAGAGGAAACTCCAGGTGTGGTGGGTCAGGGCTTCAGGTGTCTGCCTGTCTTGCCCCTCTTTATCTTCCCTCCCTCTCAATTTCTCTCTATTCTATCGAAGAAAAAATTAAATTTTAAATAGTATCAAAATTTGTTTTCATGCACATGTTGTAATTTGCATAATTCACATAAATTCACAAAAAATGTATTCTTTAAATACTAAGATAATCAGCAGGTTAAGGGCGCGTGGCGCAAAGCGCAAGGACCAGCATAAGAATCCCAGTTCGAGCCCCCGGCTCCCCACCTGCAGGGGAGTCACTTCACACGCGATCAAGCATGTCTGCAGGTGTCTAACTTTCTCTCCCCCTCTCTGTCTTCCCCTCCTCTCTGCATTTCTGTCTGTCCTATCCAAAAATGACGACATCAGTAATAATAACAATAAACCAACAAGGGCAACAAAAGGGAATAAATAAATATATTAAAAAAGAAAAAAAGTATTAAGATAATAGTAATTTTTGTGATTATCCCACATCTTAAATCAGTGGAATCTCTTACAAACATAAAAAAAGAAAATATATTGGGCCAGGTGGTGGCGCACCTGGTTGAGCACACATGTTACAGGGCACAAGGACCCAGATTCGAGCACCCTGGTCCCCACCTGCAGGGGGAAAGCTTCGCAAGTGGTGAAGCAGGGATGCAGGAGTCTCTCTTTCTCTCTCCCTCTCTGTCTCCCCCTACCCTCTCAACTTCAGACTGTTTCTATTCAATAAATAAAGATAATAAAAAAATTAAATCTTTAAAAAATTTTAAAAAAAGAAAATATAGGGGGTCAGGCAGTAGTGCACTGGGGTTAAGTGCACATAATAATAATAATAAAGGAAATACATAAAGACTGGTCAGGCCACAAGGGCTTATTTCATTATGAGAGCATAGGAAGAACCAGGCTCAAATCTCACACCTCTGGGGTTCAGTTACTGTATTCTCTGTGCCCCTCTCTCTGTCTGAAATAAAAATAAGTAAAAAGATGTCAATCTGACTTCCTTGGGAAGACAGCCTCACTTATTTGTCCTTGAACCCCCACTGCCCAAGAGCCCTGCCACACTATGGAAGGATAGAAACAGGCTGGGTGTAGGCATTGACCTGCCAGCACCCATGTCCAGCAGAGAAGCAGTTATAGAAGTCAGACCTTCCACCTTCTGTATCCCACAATGACCTTGGGTCCATGCTCCCAGAGGGATAGAGAATAGGAAAGCTTCCAGGGGAGGGATTTAAATATTGTATGGAATTATTAAATCAATAAAAAAATAAGTTTAAAAAAGTTGGTTTGGGAGTAGTGAAAAGCCTTATGTACCACAAATGGAAGTAATAAAAAAAAGAATAATAAAAGTAAAAAAGAAAACCAATCTTGACAGTTATTTTAATAAGAGAAACAAACATCAAAATAGTACATCAAGACCATCAATAAGGTATAGCTAAAAAGTGCTTGTGCTGTGTCATGCCTAAAGCCCAAGTTTGAGCCCAACACCCGCAGAACTGGATACATTTTTCTGTGTTATGCTACCTTATCTTTCCACCTTTGTCTTTATCTTCCCACTTGAAAGAGTCACCGCAAAGCAGTGAAGTCACAATAATGACAAAATCAATGTTATGTCCCTTTCATATTAATGATCATGTTTTATTTTCAATCTCTATTTTAAATTTTATTTTCGTCCTATTCAAAGAACATGGGGAAGTACACTTCTATTTTTCAAAACTTACATTAATGCAGCCCCAAGCCCCTAGTCATAATACTAGTAAATATTTGTTGACTGTATTGTAAAAATCATTTTTAAAAAAGGAGAAGGAAGAGGTTAGTAAATATTTGGTGAGAATTTCCATGAAGGCATTATGAAGTAAGTCATCATCACTGACTTCTAGAGGACTACCTTTTAAATTTTATTTATTTTAATTTTTATCTATTTAACACATGCATATTTATTTATTTTATTTATAAAAAGGAAACACTGAAAAACCATAGTATAAGAGGGGTACAACTCCACACATTTCCCACCACAAGATCTCCCATCTCTTCCCCTGATAGCTTCCCCTGATAGCTTTTTTTTTTCTTTAACCCTCTGGGAGTATGGACCCAAGGTCATTGTGGGATGCAGAAGGTGGAAAGTCTGACTTCTGTAATTGCTTCCCTGCTGAACATGGGCATTGACAGGTCAATGCATAATCCCAGCCTGTCTCTCTCTTCCCCTAGTGGGAAAGGGCTCTGGGGAATCAGAGTTGCAGGACACATTGGTGGGGTTGTCTGTACAGGGAACTCTGGCTGGCATCATTCTAGCATCTGGAACCTGGTGGCTGCAAAGAGAGTTAACACACAAAGCCAAACAAATTGTTGACAAATCATGAACCTAAAGGCTGGAATAGTGTGGATGAAGATTTAGAGGTCCCCATTTTATAGATAGCTAGTAGGCATATTTTAGTTATAATCCAAAGGGCCTGTGGCTATACTAGTTTTTTTTTTTTTTCCCTGAGCCTGAAATCTGATATGCAGATGGATCCAAGTTATTGTCTGGGCTGAGGATGTCATGGCTGGAAAAAGGACCAGAAAGCTGGATCATGGAATAGAGTAGCTCCCAAATATGGGAAAGATGTATAAATATTGTTGAGTCTCACCCCATCGATTCAGTTATTGTCTTTATTTATTAATTAGATTGAGGCAGCCAGAAATTGAGAGGGTAGGAGGTGATAGGGAGAGAGACAGAGAAGCACCTTCAACAATGATTCACCCCTCAAAAAGCTTTCCCCCTGCAGGTGGAAACTGGGGGCTCAGACTTGAGTCTGTGCATTGTAATATGTTCACTCAACCAGATGTGCCACCATCCAGCCCCAGTTTTTCTTTGTAACTAGAGGGTAAGATACAGAGATAGAAAAAGAAATGGTGAGAGGGAGATATAGAAAGAGTAGGTGAGACATTACTTCACTTGTGAAATTGTACTTATGTAGATGTTCTCACTTGTTGGCTAGGAACTGAAATCAGTGTCCTTGTGTTTGCTGAAATGTCTGCTCTCCTAGTCCAGCCATTTCTCACCTGGGCCCCCCACCCCCATCCCTCCTTAGCCATCTGGACATGCATCCACTTACTAGAGTACTACTGATCCCTTTATTGATTGTGTATTTTGAGATATTGGGGTTCCTTTTGGAAACTAGGAGGGAGAGGAACAAACAAAATGACAAATGCTTTAGAAACAGCTCTGAAGTGGCCATGTTCTATGTGTTCAACTAATGGTTTATTTCTCACAAGAAATCTGAGTGAATTAGACTTCTGGATTTCAGTTGAGATATTCCAGAGGAGAAAATTTCAAAAATCTAATGAGTTTCTTAGAAGACAAACATATCTTAACCTGGAGACTTAACACAGTAAAATGGCTCTGTATCTATTTCTGTCTCTATGATCTTTTCATTGTTTCCAATCTGTTTTGCTTTCTCTCTGCTTTGATACCCTTTTATATACACATGGCTCACAGTTGCCTATACTGATCTTATTGTTTTATATAGTGCAACAAGTACAAGGACTCATCTGAGAAAATGTTAGAGATAATTTTTTTTTGGTTTCTCTGAGATCACTGAGTTCCCACATTACTAAATGAACATTTGTATATGCCAACTCTATGCAATATACATAATCTGAATCTTACTTGTACTTGAATAAATTGACTTCATTACAGAACTTTTGCTCACTTGGAGATAAGAGAATTTGGACTTTTGACAAAAGTGTTATTTTTCTCAAACTTTTCATTATTTATTTATCATCTAATGTTCAGATGAATTATCTGACCATTCCATGCCAGGTGGACAAATGGACATTCCATCTTCTTATTCCATTTCTGCAATGAATTTTTGAATTTATTGTTTATTCGGTTTTAAAAATGCATGCTGTATCTCATTTCTACTCCTGAAAACTGTAGAAGTTAAAATACTTCCTGTGTTTCTTTGCTATTATGTATTCTATGCCCCACTGTAGTAACTCAGTAAATATTTGATATAGAATGATTTCTGACCATGATCACTGACACAAATATCACTATATAGAAAGTGCTATATAATATTACACTTTAAGAAGAGACTATAAAACCTCAGTTTGAGAGTCTTTCTTGAAAAAAAAAACAGAAACTTTCTCTTTTAAAACATATTTTATTCAGTTACTGTTAATAAAAGAAAGAAACAGAGAGAAAGATAGGGATATAGCTGAGAGAGAGAAACAAGGCAGAGAAAGAGAAAGGCAGAGACAGAGAGACTAAAGCACTACTCACTCTGACTTATGATGGTAACGGGGATTAAACCTGGGACTCCAGAGCCTCAGACATGAATGTCCTTTGCTGAACCACTGTGTTGTCTCTCCAGCCCCCCAAAATTTTCTCAGTGAAGCTGAATGCTAATGAGATGTCTCTGTAAAATGGCAGAAGGTTAAGGCTGCTTATGAGTGATGGGCATTACTAATCATTGAAGAAAAATATGATTGGTATATTTAAATCTATTTTCATGATAATTAATAAAACTAAAAATAATTCAGTGTCTGTTCTAGACAGTGATATAACTTAGCAATGGAATTGTGGTAATAGAATGGGAAAGACTGCTCTCAGCTCTCTAAGAAATAATTGACCAGAGTCCTTGACATGGTTACACAATCACACCAAAGGTCAATATAATTCCTTCTGACTACTTACCAATGTTACTGCTTCCGCTGTCTTATTCCCATTCATGAATTTATTTCAGGGTCTATCTAATCCTTAATGTTTAATCTTTTCCTATGACCCAGACATTGCATGGGCTTTAAAGGGCTGAGGATTTAGTTCTGAATTCTTTTTCTACTTCTCTTCTGCCCAGATACCATGCTATATGGCTTAATTTCAGTCTGCCCTAACACTGACCTGCTTTGTTGCCCTTATTTTTTGCTCACACTCTCAAAGAGAGAGAAAGCAAATGGAGTGATCATAATAAATGTGTTGAATGTAATACAGGAGATGGTTCTTTACACTGTGGATGGGGCTTGTGTAATAAGTTAAAAGCCCATAAATATCAAAAACATTACTCTTCATTGAGTAAGAAAGAGCTGGTGATCTTTCAGCGGAAAATAAGCCACCTGACCACCTGGTTCCTAATATTTTTTAAATAAATATTTTTGTATTTATTTATTTATGAGAAAGATAGAGCAGAACACTCCTCAGCTCTGTCTTATGGCAGTGCTGGGGATTGAATTTAGGATATTTGGTGACTCAGGCATGAATCTTTTATATATAATTCTTATTTATAAAAAGGAAACACTGACAAAAAACATAGGATAAGAGAGGTATAATTCCACACAATCTCGACCACCAGAAATCCGTATTTCATCCCCTCCCCTGATAGCTTTCCTATTTTTTAACCCTCTGGGAGCATGGACCAAGGGTCATTATGGGGTGCAGAAGGTGGAAGGTCTGGCTTCTGCAATTGCTTCCCCACTGAACCTGGGTGTTGGCAGGTTGATCCATATTCCCAGCTGGTCTTTCTCTTTCCCTTGTGGTGTGAAGCTCTGGGGAAGCTGGTCTCCAGGACATACTGGTAGGCTTGTCTGCCCAGAGAAGTCCAGTTGGCATCATTGTAGCATCTGGAACCTGGTGGTTGAATAAAGACTTGACATCTAAAGCCAAACAAATTGTTGACTAATCATGAACCTAAAGGCTGGAATAGTTCAGATGAAGAGTTGGGGGGGGGGAGTCTTCCTTTTGTACATAGTAGGCCTATTTTTGTTATATTCCAAAGGGCCCATGACTATACTAGTGTTTTTTGTTTTGTTTTGTTCTTTTGTATAACCATAATGCTGTCTCCCAAGTCCAGTCCTTAGTCTTTTTTTTTTTTTTTTTTTTTGCCTCTAGGGTCATGGCTGGGATTTAGTGCGTTGGATCGACCTTCCTGTGGTGCATCCCGTGAGTACCCATTCATTGGGTACTCCTTCCTAGTCGACTGAATCCACATGGATCCCAGTCACTTTCAAAGCCATTAACTGGCTACGGAAGAAGGGCAAACGCTAGAAGAAGAAGTGCCTGCATTGTGAATCCACTGCTCCCAGAGGCCATTTTTCCCCATTTTGTTGTCCCTCTTGTTGATAGGACAAAGAGATATCAAGAGAGGAGGGGGGGACACCTGCAAACCTATGTCACACTTGTGAAGTGACGCACCCCCCCCACTAGTCCTTGTGCTTAACCCACTGTACTACTGCCAGTCCAGAACCCCCAGTTCCTAGTCTTTTAAAATTGAAATGTTTACATATAGTATCTTTTATCAAGGGCTATCAGTGAACAAAAATACTGTTAAGGAGCTCTGCTGTATATCAAGAAGAGGAACCAAGGTGGGTGAAGGGAGAAAGGAAGTTTAATAAGTGCAGGCCAAGAGTTCAGCTCTCTCAGAGAACTGGAGCCTCTAGCAAAAAGGACTGTACAAGCTTGTATGGGGGGTGCAGGCTTGAGAGCAAAAAGCATCATTATAGAAGCAGAGGCTGCAAAGTTAAGGGGTGGGACTTAGACCCATTGCTCAGGGTCTGGTTGCCTTAGTTATTATCATCTTTCCTGCAGAGCTGCATCTGAGAAAGTTTAGCCTCAGCATAAAATGCACCTGGGGGGGGGGGGGTGGATGCCTTTTAGGAGGGCAGAAGCTAAGCCAGGGTTACAGAAACTGATGTAGCAAAAGTTATCGTAATCAGTTAGGCGAGAAATACATAGCAACATATGGCAAGTAGCTATAGAAATAATTAGGCATATTTCATAGAATTCTGTTTTTGGCTTTCATCTTTACTTATCTGCTGTCCACTCAAGAAAATTCAGCCTGACCTTCAAACCACCTGCATACACTGTCCTTATACACATTCTAATTTTCTTTTCTTTTTTCCTCTAGGGTTATCGATGGAGCTCAGTGCCTATACTACAAATCCACTTCTCCAGGAGGTGATTTTTTTTTTCCATTTTGTTGTTGTAGTTATTATTGTTGTTGGTAAGACAGAAACAAATTGAGAGAGAAGGGGAAGGCAGAGAGGGGGAGAAAAATATAGACACCTGCAGACTTGCTTCATGGCTTGTGAAGTAACCCCCCTGCAGGTGGGGGAGCCAGGGGATCAAACTAGAATCCTTATACCAGTCCTTGCCCTTCTTGCCATGTGTGCTTAACCCTGTATGTCACTGCCTTGCCCCAGCTTCTGCACAATTTAACTCTTCATTACATTTTCAGTCTTTCTGTCCTATGTTGAAGCCTTCTTATAAATACATCCCAATCATATGCCACCTTGTTATAAACACACACTTATACTTAAGCATTTCCAGGGTCTAAAATTTGGAAATTCCTTCTTAACACTAGGCTCAGTGATTGACCCTACTGCTTCCTAGCTCAAAGTCAGCAAGAAAAACTTAGA
The DNA here is from genome assembly GCF_950295315.1 of Erinaceus europaeus. Taxonomy (NCBI): domain Eukaryota; kingdom Metazoa; phylum Chordata; class Mammalia; order Eulipotyphla; family Erinaceidae; genus Erinaceus; species Erinaceus europaeus. The sequence continues at coordinate 197,650,879 of NC_080162.1, forward strand.
ATTGTTCCAAATTGAAGTTTCTTCATCTGTAACACTCTCTCTACTTTACCATATTCTTACACTGATTAAATAATAAAATGATGAATGTTGACTTCCCATCCCAGTATGAAAAATCAGTGCTTGACCATGACTTATTCTTGGATTTACTATTATTAGCCTGAGTGTGTAAGTCTACACCTTGTATAAAAGATATTATACACTGTTATTTGATTGGTCCTATATTATCCTTATAAAATACTTTCAAAGGACAGTTTCTATATTTTCATGCACATCATTTATAGCATAATTAGTTTAACATTGGTAAAAATCAGCATCTCTTGTGGCTAGTAATTCTGTCATGTTAGATTCTACTCATTTGTGACTATCTTTCCTTCTCAGATCTAATACTTCAATGCATCAGCCAAGTCACTGTGAGTCACAGATTACCTTCTGTTCAATAAAAGTTTGTATCTTACAAACTTGGCAATGCATGACCCATCGCTGAAAGCTGAAACGCTTCAGCTCTTTCTCTAATAACTGGGGGATGCCTCCTCCCCAAATCCGTTTCTGACAACTCAGGCATAGTTGATTAAATCACACATACCTCCTCCCCCTTTCTGTCTGTGAAATGCAAAATGCTCAAACTCAGGAGATGTTGATTAAGATGGTGTTGGACAATTAATTATGCACCATGATAACCTCTGACCTGTGTAAGTTCTTTCTATTTTAATCAGCTGAGACTCCAAATTAGCAGATAATTACATTCTTGTGTTTTAATCAAGCCATGGGCAGCAGGGAAAGATCCTGAAGTGTGACTCAAATAGAGAATTCATTTTGAGATGATTAAAAAAAAAAAGCTAACAATTTGAAAAGGATAATTAGTTCAATTATTTTACTCTGCTAGCTGGAGCTCTCCTCACACAGCAGTTGTTGTGTTACACACAATCTCTGAGATAAGACAAGTATTTCCATATAAAAATGAGTAAATGTGAGTCACAGAGCAGAAAGGTAGATAATGTGTAGTCTGATTTTCTATATTTCTTCTATCACTATATCCTCATGGGTTCCACATTCTTCTGAAGCAAAAATTGTACAACAACAACAACAAAACAATTTTGAATTTTTTAAATCAATAAGCTCTTATAAAATGTGAATAAAGGGGAAATCCTAACAAATTATGCTATTACTATTATTCTTATTAAGGAAGTCAAGTAAATTAATTGCAATGTTTGGAGATTCATGTGGAAAATATTCAATCAAAATATGACATATCTGCTTTATTGAGTAACATGCACTTATTTTTTAAAAAGATAAAATATTTTAGCCAGTACACAAAATTTTATAAATTATCTAATGAGATTAAAATTAAATGGTATAAATATATGTAAACAATTCTCAAAACCTAGTTACTGAGAAGAGAACGCTGCAAAGAATTTGCCTCTGTGCAGTGAAACAACAAATATTAAATTTTATTTTGTCTTAGACTTTTTTTTTTGCTGCCACAATTATCACCAGGACTCTGAAGCTGCGTGATTTTATTATTCCCCAAAGACTGTTTTCCACCAAATATATAAATAAAAGTAGAAAGAGGAGTGACACCCCCACACTAATTCACCTCCTCTTTTTTTTTGTTTTTTTAAGGACAGAGAGAAATGGAAACAGAGGGGAAGACAGAGAAGGGGAGAGAAAGATAGACACCTGAGGACCTGCTTCACTACCTTTGAAGGGACTCCCCTGCAGGTGGGAAGGCATGGGTTTGAACCAGGATCCTTACACTGGTCCTTGCACTTTGTGTCACCTGTGCTTAACCCGCTGCGCCCAACTCACACTACTTCACCTCTTCTCAGGCTTCCAATGCAGGTGTTCTTATGCGGTGCCTGGTTTCTCTAACTCAGGTCCTGATTCATATTAACGTGGGAGCCCAAGAAGTCAGCCTTCTCACCAGGCAAGGCATTTCCCCAGGCCCTGTATTTTATCTTAATACTGCATTGGGGCGGGGGGGGGGGGGGGTTGAGCAGTGGTGCACTGGGTTAGGCACACATGGATGGAGCAAGGACTTGTACCTAGGACCCCATGTTTTACAGATCACACTACCATTCAGCCCCTCTACAATGAATTATTTATTTATTTATTTATTTATTTATTTATTTACTTTATGATTCTCCTAACTCCCTAACCTACAAAGCAAATGAACAAAGAGTTGTATCTATCAAGAGGCATAGACTATTTTAAAGTAAGGGACTCCTATTTTTTAATGGCATTTATTTATAATAACTTTTAGATAGCCATTTTGTTTTTCTATTTATTTAGTTAGAGAGGATGAATGGGGGGGGGGGGGCGGGCAGAGATAGAATAGCACTGCTTCATCATGCAGAGAGCTCCCTTCTGGCTTTCCATGGCATCCCTGGTAGTGTCTAGCCTCTGATTTAGACCATGACACATTGTAAGGTTAATGCTCAACTGGGTGAGCTGTCTCCCACTCACCACTCACTCAGAGTAGTTTGCCTCAGACAAACCATCTCATTCCAATGTAAACGCAAAAACTGAATACAGACATAATCCTGTGTGTTTTGTGTTACAGAGAACTTATATCCATCTGTGAAATGCGAATAAAATTAACTAGAAAAAAGTTGATGCAAAGTGGACTGAATATAATACACCATGTTACAAAGTGAATTTTAACTGGAAAATAATTTCACAAACACAAAATTAAAGAAAGTCAAGGTAGCATTATGATAAGATGGATGAGGGGGAAATGTAGGAAAGATAAAAAAAAAAAAAAAGCATTAGTGAGGAAGCGACATCACTTAAAAAGACTGCAGAGTGGATGCTTGGAAATGTTCTATACAGAAAAGTTTTACATGTAATTTATACATAACTATAGTATGTATGAATACACCAAAAAGAGTCCTTTTTAAAGAGCATTTGTCTCACTATTATTTGTCTAAGCAGCACATATCTATTTCTTTCTCCTCTTTCACATCTTACAGTTGTCTTATATTTCTATGATTGGGATTTACTGTTGATCACATTGTTCAGTGTGTAAAATCCCTTCTTTCTTTTTCCGTGGCACTCATTTCATCAAGTGCTACAAGGCATGTCTGATAAAGGCAAACACCTTTAGTTTAGTCTACATATATCTGGTCCTGTTTTTATTGCTCCTTCATATCTGAATGAATTACAGTCTTGCAGGGGGAAGTATGAGCGACTAACAGCTGTGATATGCCATCGGACTCTCAGCAGGACTCTAGGGGTCCTGCTAAAAGGTCTGATGAGAGTCTGATTCCGTTGTCTTTGCAATCCTTTCTCTAATATTTTGTTCTCTACTGTAATGGAAACTGAGAAGGGAAATTTAAGGCAATCAGTAAATTTATACATAATGTAATTAGTGCTTTTAGAAAAATAAGTGGTCTCCAAGTGCATTTGGAATATAGTAGCAATACTACCTGCAGTACACAGAGTATCTTTGTCATCCAAATAGCATCCAGGTAACATTTTATTTTTTGGTAAATCAATTAAAGTTTCAAAAGGATTATTCCGCTGCTCTTTCTTTTAATGTATCACATACAATATATTTTTTTCTCATTTGTGTTCAATTACTTTCAATTCCTTTCTTTGTTAAATGATGCAGGAATAATTTTCTCTTCCACAACCAAAGTGGGATATTGACCTAGTGCATTCATAATGGACAGAAGGGGCAGCAAGGAGATGCATTGCAGCCTTTTTTAAAAATGTCCTGGCTGAACACACACAGTGTTGTAAACAGCCACATGTTTTAGTTGACAGAGGTTCTTGTGACCCATGTGACAGGTATTAATGGGTGTCTATTCTTGGCATCATACCTTACTGGACCTGAGGTCACCTTTGTTTGGAGATACTCCCAGATTTCCCTCCTGCCCTTGACAACACCTGACTTTGCCTTTGAGTTGATTGATTCAGTCTGAATGTCCTTCCTTTGAAGTAAATTGTCAGCAAGAGGATGCTGCTAGACAAGAAATGGAAATTTCAATTTCTAAAAAAGCAGAAATCATCATGCTTGTATTAAAAGTGAATAGACTGATTTATTGTGAGAGCTTGCGTTTTTGTATTCCAAGAAATAACAAACAAAATAACAAACTGTGTCTCTGGTCATTGGCTTTCGTTTCCATTTGGGGTTTAAATAATCACTCCAGAGCATTTCTATTCAAATGCAGTTGTTTCTAAATGACAACTACATTTAGTTACAGAAGGTGTTTTGATTCAGCTATGGCATGTTTATAACTTTGATTTTCACATACTGAGTTTGTTTTTCACTTAAGATTAAGCTTCTTGGCCAAGGGTAGATTGCATAATGATTATGCAAAGATCCAAAGATGTTCCTGTCTGAGCCTCCAAATCCAGAGGTTCAATCCATGAGCCAGAGCTAAGCAGTGCTCTGCAAAAAAAAAGGAAAGGGGAAGTGCTGAGGTCCAGCAGTGGTACACCTGGTTAAGGGCACATAACAGCATGCAAGAGGACCCAGGTCCAAATTCCTGCTCCCCACCAGCAGATCGGATGCTTCAATAGTAGTTAAGATGTCTCTCTTTCTCCTACTCTATCTCCCCTCCCTTCTCAACTTCTCTCTCTCATGTCAAACATTTTTTTAAAGGGAAAAAAAAGCCTCTCTATAATAAACTAAAGATTTTTCATACCTTCCTTTCTGTGACACTCTTTGTGGAAATTAAGATGTGTTGGCTACTAGGTGCTTGTGTTCTTCAAACACACTAATGTTATAGTTTCTGGCTAACATGATTTTTTTTCAAAATTTAAATGCCAACTTTATAAACATGCATTCATTTATTCGTTTATTTATGAGAAATTAAGATAAGGAAAGGGAAGTAGCTCTGTGGAAAGCCTGGCTGAGCATACAGGTTACAAATTGCAAAGAATAGTGTTCAAGCCCGTTCCCCACCTGCAGGAGGGAACCTTGCAAAGTGGTGAACTGGTGTTGCAGGTGTCTCTGTCTCTTTCCCAATCTCCCTCTTCCCTCTCAATTTCTGGCTGTCTCTACCTAATAAATAAAGATAATTAAATTTTTAAATAAAAAAAATAAAATAAAACCAGAGTGTCACTGGTACATGAGCTACTAGGAATCAAATTCAGACCTCCATGCTTGAGTCCAGTGCTTTATTCACTGTACCACCTCCTGCACAACATCCTAATTCCACTTTAGAAATTCAATCATTACCTTTGGTAATGCTGCCACTGTCATCAGGTGATAACTAATGAGCCTATGCATCAATCGATATATTTTCTGTTAAATATAAAAATAGTTTCTCAACCTTTAGAAGAAGCACCGTATACAACTGATCAAGAGATATACTGCCCAAATGTACATATCAAGTAAAGAATAACTATTGCCCTAATAACAATCATTATTACAATTATCAAGCAAGTAAATACAGAATAAATTTGAAATTAACTAAGACACCGCTAACACCTTAAGTCTGTTTCCTCCCTAACTTGAGGCCAGACTCCACACATGTAAAACTGGGTTGGATATAACAAATGATACCAAACACTTTATCAACTGGAAGAAAGTCCAAGCTCTTCAGTGAAAGGACTCCAAAAACTGGCTAAGGATAAGAGATTGGCTAACTTAACGATGGTCTTTTTGGCCACAATAGGGCCAACCCATCACCAGGAGTGATTCTCCCATAGATAACCCGGGCCTCAGCCTCTAGTAGATCCCTCTTCTCTATCATTACTGGTCATTTCTATCAGGAAAATCATCATAAGCCCTCTCATGGTCTTCCTCAGTACTTTACTCTCAAAATAAACTAGCAATGGTAGGGACTTCCCCACCTCCAAAGGGAGGTTGAATCAACCTACTCTCTTCTTTACTCCAGTCCAGAACAGACAGTTTTATCAGGACTGACCACAGCTACTTTCATCTGTTCGTAGGAACAATAAGTGTATTGAAAGAGTAGATTAGATGCAGAAAACAACTTTGAATCTACACTAGAAAAATCATAGCTATTTTTGAGACCAACTTTACCTAGACTGTGCATCTGGTCTTAAAAATCACACTTAGGCTTTGCAAGCAGCAGATCTATATCTAATGATGTATATTGTTCATACCAAGAAGATATACTGCCATTGATATAGGAAATGTGTACATTGGAACAGGGTACCCAATCTTTGGAGTAAGATACTACAAATACAGATATAGTTGGCAGATTTAACTTTGAGGTAAATTCCACTTTTTCTTTTTCACCACCAGAACTTAAATGCTTTGAATTTATTTTTTTCCTTCCTGTTTTTAGATAGATTCAAACACAGAGGGAGAAAAGGAAAAAGACCACAGAATCAAAACATCCCACAGTGGGTTGGACACCAAGTCTGAAATTGGGTCAGGCATATGGCAAACCAATTGGTGGTCCAGCTAGACTATCTTGCTGATTTAGATGCTCATTGCTAGATCTCAATTTCCATTCTTTTAAAGAATTTTATTTTATTTTATTGAGGAAAGACTGACTTACTAGACTTGTCAGATGAGTACATTTTCAGCTCTCTCCAAAATCGTTGTCAATGCTGTCAGCTAAACCACCAAATCGGACCCCTCCATCAGAGGACTCTGTACTCCCAAACATTATTTCACTTCCTCTCTATATCCATTTTTTCTGGGATAGCCTGAGGGTGCTTCTTCACGAGCTAGTGCTCTCTGGGTTGGAGAGAACTCGACTGGAGCCGATCTAGGCTGCTGTGTGGGAGAGGGATCAGGAACTCCTGCTGCACTAACTTCGCAGGAGATACACTCTGGAACTCTCGGAGCCGGAAAGCAATTTCCAAGTGTCTTTAATCAGAAGAGCAGCTGTTTTTATACTCTCCAAGTAGGGTGGAAACAGGATGTGATATAGAGAGGGTGGAGCAAAAAGTGACTGGTGGAAGATCAGGGTGTGACAAGGAGAGGATCAGGGTGTGACAAGGAGAGGGGGTGGAGCAGGTGAGAATTCTACCACTAAACCACCAATGCCCTGGAGGGAGTGTGGTGCTTTATGTAAATGTAAAAGTGATTTATGTAAATAGACCAAAGCTTTGAATGGGATTAAATCTATCCCTATATAGGCATATGGTTAAGCAGAAGCCAGGGGGAGCTGGCATACTATCTAACACATTTTGTTTTTAGTATATTTGTATATACTTAAATAAGATCTCAATCTATTCATGTTTCATGACTTCATCCAGTGTTCATCCTTTTCCTTCTGGCTTATTTTGCTTTCTATAAAAGGAGAAGAACAGATTTGCTTCATAGGCTATTTCATCTGGAAACATTAAATATTAATATGGCCAGTGAAATAACTCACTAGGATAATGTGTTGCTTCTTAAAGTATATGACCTAAATTATAGCTCCACCCTCTGGCACACTGAAGGAAGCTTAAGTGCTGTGGTCTTTTTCACTCTTTCTGTCTCTGATTTTCTGACTTTACCTAAATAATAATAATAATAATAATAATAATAATAATAATAGAGATAATTCATATAAATTGTCTAGTGCCTTAGGATACATCCCCAGGAGAGAAATTGCAGGATCTTAGGGTAGGTCCATATCTATATTCTAAGGAACCCAACACACCCATCCAAAGAGATTTGTGTATAACCATGTTCATAGCACAATTTGTAATAGACAAAATCTGGAAGCAACACATGTGTCCAACAATAGGTGAATGGCTAAGTCAGTTGTGGTATATACTAAGTAAGCTATTAAAAATGGTAATTTCACCTTTTTCAGCCCATTTTGGATGGAGCTTGAAGAAATCCTGTGGAGTGAAATAAGTCAGAAACAGAAGGATGAATATGGGATGATCTCACTCACAAGCAGAAGTTGAAAAACAAGATCAGAAGAGAAAACACTAAGCAGAACCTGGACTGGAGTTGGTGTATTGCACCAAAGTAAAGGTCTCTGGGGTGGGGGGTGGGGGGGAGAGTACAGGTCTTGGAAAAGGATGACAGAGGACCTAGTGGGGGTTGTATTGTTATGTGGAAAACTGAGAACTGTTATGCATGTACAAGCTATTGTATATACTCTAGAATACAAACCATTAATCACCCAATAAAGGAAAAATAAAATAAAATACCAGAGATAAGGAATGCTTTAGTAAAAAAAAAGAAAAGAAAAGAAAATTGTCTAGTGTCATACATGATTTATGTTTTATAAGCAAACGATGGATATTTTAATGTATTAGAGTGAAATATTCTTGCTGCAAGTCTTAAGTTAATCTAAATTGTTATCTTATTATATGAAATTAGTTTAAAAGAGTTATTAAGATTATATCACAATGTATCTCCCACCTATAAAAACATTAGGTCATTCTTTATTTGTTGACTCATTTTTTTGGCTCTGTGATAGACACTCTAGGCACAAAGTAAAATAAAGCCACATTCTTGCTTTATGGAAAACATTATGAGCTTGTGGTTCATAATTAATTTAAATCCTGATTTGGTATTTATTAGTTTTATGTCAGCAGTGTTTTATTCAAATCAAAGACCAAAAATTTTACAGTAAGATTGATGTTGAATTATAAATTCACTGCTTACTCCTGGGTCTCGGTTTTCTCATCTGTAAAAGTGGGGTAAATGGAACCATATATTTATATTGATAAATTAAATACATTAATGTTCACAGACTACTTAGCAGTTCAGATATTATTAATAAAATAGTCCCAAAATTACAGTCATTATTTTATCATCAGGCCTCTAATAAATGTATTGTTTTAGCTACCCTGTAAGCAGTATATGAAGAGAAAATAATGAAGCTTTTAAAATCTGGGAAAATACTCGGCTTGCTTTTTTTTTTCTCTCTCTCTCAAAGAATTATTTACTTGACTGTGCACATACTTTGCTATAGAGGGGACCTGGATTTGACCCCTGGCACAAGGCATGGAAATGCTGTGGTGTCTCTCCTTTTCTGTCTGTCTCATTTATCTGTGGATCTAAGATCTCAGCACCTTTGTAAACCAGAGCTGAATAGTGTTCTGGTAATATCATAATAGTAATAAAATATTAATAAGAATATTGATACAAATAAATTGACATAAGACTAAACTACTTTTACTCATATCTTAGAAACAAAAAAAGTGAACACAAAAAGTTTTGTCAGCTGGTTGGCTATTAATTTTGGTAGCTGCTTGCTCCCTTCTATTAGAACTCGAATTTAGAACCTCATGTGACAGAACAGTTTCCATGGCACTAGATAGGCAAGACCTGGTAGTTAAGTGAACATGAACCAGCAGTGCAAGTAGAAAATATTTCAGAGAACTGCAATTTTCTATTGAAATTGCCATCATTGACCAAGAATTGAAAAATAGTGACTGAAAACTACATCTCATACTTATTCCATGAACAGATGAACATTTGATTTATATGCTGAAATCACTTTAACAGCATTATATGGATGATGTCATTAAAATACTCTGCATATTTGAAACTTCCTTTCTTCTTGATGTTTAATGGAAGGATGAGTTTAGCCAGTACTCTACTTTATCTAAAGTTGTAAATTAGTAAAACCAACAATCCATCAATATTTATCAGTGATAGTTGATATTTGGTTTACTTATGAAGATTTTTAACTTAAAGTAAGAGATTATGGTAAACTAGTACACTCAAACTTCACATAAATTGTCCAGTCCATCAAATCTTCTGTCATTTGTTGTCTTAAAAGCATCTGCTTATATTTTCCCATAACCTTTTCCAGAAGAAATGTAATTTCAGGTTCTCAGTATTTAATTGATGAGTAAATTGAGTTTTTAAACTGCAGTCAAAGGAAATTTGATCCCTTCATTGTAAAGATGCAACATCTGTGCAGAGTTATGCATTCACCTTTTTTTTTCCACATTCAATTAGTAGCAGAGTGTATCCTGAAGCCCAAGTTCATGAAAAGAAACTCAGTTCTCCCAGTAATTATTAATGTATTCAATACATTTTCATTGCCTATGGATGTGCTATGGTTGTCCAATAAACAGTGTTTAAGAAGATTCAAGAATTAAACTGTGGTAAATTTAACTGAACAACATTTTATAAAAGTGTGCATTAACTAGGAAGCTCTTAGTCTAAACGTCGCTTGGTTATACTTAATGGGATTTCTTCCTTCAACATGAAAGCAGAATGTAGGACAAGCTGATCTTTATCTATGGACAGTTGAACTCTCCTGGGTGTTGTTCAAAATCTTTATTATTTATACTGGCATATTTCTACAAATAAATTCACTTGTCTGCACATATTCTATTAATCTAGAAGTGTTACATACCTAAGCTTCTAAGAAAATGCCTGCTTTTCTTACTATTGAAACAGAAAAATAATAATTTATATTCTTGTAAGGCCTTCGATTCCCTAAATAGCATAAAAGTTATTTCCTAATTCTAAAGTCTCTGCAGTAATTAATTTATAAAGCACTATTGAGTTCTCTTCCCCAGAGCAAAGTTGGTCAACACATGAATGGGACTTCTGAGTCTTACAGTCTGTCACCAAGTCAATATGGTATTAGGTAACCAACCTCACTAGTCATAATCAAAAATTCATGTCTAAAATCATAGCTGACTTCAATTTTGTCACTATTCAATTTTTTAAAGAGCACAACAAATTCCTACACCCAGATTTTAATATTTTTCTGATCCGAATAAGAACACTATATGCTCCCATACACATTTTACATTTTGGTTGACAAACAACACTGGCATCAAATGGCATACTCAGGGGTTGGGTGGTGGTGCACCAGGTTAAGTGCACATACTATGAAACACAAGGACTAGCTTAAGGATCCCGGTGTGGGCCCCCAACTCAAACAGAGTGGAAAATGGAAGAAATATATTAGATATATTCAGAAATCAGGTTAGTATCTTTCTCATTTATTTGAAAATGAATTTGAGGAACATGATGAAATAGGTTTTGTAACCTTTGTCATGTGACTCTTCATCAACAATCATTGAGCTAAGTAATAGATTGATCAAATATTGAGCATGTCCTAACTCTGTATTTCCTAAGAAAACACACATTGCAGTTTGCTAAGCAGATGAAAGGATGAACAGACTGCTAATGAAAACAAGAAGTCTGATTTGCCTAATTGAACGGTAAGTTGAGATTCAAACCCATGACTGAGTGATTAGGTGCAAGAGTGAAAGCTCATATTTATCAGGCTGCTTAAAAATTCCCCTTTGATGCCAGTTCACACCCAATATTTCTTGCATGATTTACATAGCAGTTCTTGTTTTTCTTCTTGCTCAAAATATTGTCAAATCCACTAGAAGGAAATGATAGAACCTAGCCTAAATGTTACCAAAATCCAAAATTAAGGAGTCACCTTTCCAAAGGAATTGTATTCCTAAAGCACAAATGTATTATGTGATGGGAAGACATTTTATCTCTTTCATATGCAAACTGAGCCACTGAACAAAGCAGAACTTTTTGCCATGGCTGCAGAATACAGACATAGATATAAACTCAACCTGAGACAGACTATCATGGTTAGACACAGGAGATCTTGATCACATCAAGGCAATTAATGCCAAAGAGAATTTGCCACTGTCACTTTTAAGATGAGATTATCAAATAGGAAGAATGGAGTCATTCCTCTTAGTGCTTTTGCATTTAATAAAGGGTTTAAATGCTTGCTGATTTTCACTTTCATACCCTGAAATTCTAGGATTATGACATCATATTTCATTGTATGTCTTCTACAGTTTTCTTCCATCCAATCTCTACCCAGGAGTGATTTTTAGAAAGCTTTGTCCAGAAACCTTTGTTTCTGTTATAAGTTACACAGCAATTTTATGGTGTTCAGGAAAAGGGTGATTATGTCCTTGGACAGTATTATAAATAGAAAGGCATAGCCGGCGGGACAGCTTCTGGCAGGCAAGCGAGCTCTCAGGTGGCCCTGGCTGGAGAAGAGTTGCATGTGTCTCTTCAGCTGGAGGTAGTGGAGGGAGCGGAGGCGGCCAGGGCTGTGTGACCGCCTGGGTCTGTGCGATGGCTGCCGCATTTCTGAATCGGGTGGGCCTGACTGCAAGGGAGACCCCAGGAGCAACGCCAACTTTAAGGATGCCAACTACCCGCTGCGAGTCCTTTATTGCGGAGTGTGTTCATTGCCAACAAAGTACTGTGAATATATGCCTGATATTGCTAAATGTAGACAGTGGTTAGAGAAGAATTTTCCAAATGAATTTGCAAAACTTACTGTAGAAAATTCACCCAAACAAGAAACTGGAATTAGTGAAGGTCAAGGAACAGCAGGGGAAGAAGAAGAGAAGAAAAAACAAAAGAGATGCGGAAGAGGTCAAATAAAGCAAAAAAAGAAGACTGTACCACAAAAGGTTACAATAGCCAAAATTCCCAGAGCAAAGAAGAAATATGTAACAAGAGTATGTGGCCTTGCAACTTTTGAAATTGATCTTAAAGAAGTACAACGATTTTTTTGCTCAGAAATTCTCCTGTGGTGCCTCAGTAACAGGGGAGGATGAAATCATCATTCAGGGAGACTTCACTGATGACATAATTGATGTCATTCAGGAAAAATGGCCAGAGGTAGATGATGATAGCATTGAAGATCTTGGAGAAGTGAAGAAGTGATTTTGAAATGTGTCTGTATTTAATGATTTGAACTGAGAATTGATATGGCCAAAGGGAGAGGCCTTTCTATATATATATATTTATCCTACAGTGAAACTGTAGACTACCCTCACCCTTGGCATTTTCACTGTTCTGTACAAGGATGCTTTGTTTTTTTATTGCCAAGGTCTAATAAACAAGGGAGACTGTCATGCTTATGCATGAAATAGATCTTAGTCAAATAAAATTTTTTTGTCATTTGGTACTGATGTTTTCTCTCTTTTTAACGTTACTTTTGAAGACTCTGGTAAAGTTTTTTTTTTTTTTAAATATGATTTATTCAAATTATGATTTAAGCCAGGTAGTTTTTTTTAATAATTTGAAATTTGGCTTTATAACCATTAATAACTGTTTCCTTGCTTTTTTGGTATGATAGTTTGAGATGTTTGAGCACCTATAGATTTGTGGTTGAATTTGCTTCATTGTACCAGCCAAATCCACTCTGTGGACTCGTGAACATTACTGTTGGTAAGAGTTGTTCAGCTGTTCTGGATTATTTGGTAAAGTATATTAAAAAGCCTTAAAACCACCTGCATTGTTTGACCCAGTAAACCACTTCTTTCACATTATCCTAAAGAAGCAATCAGAATTGTTTTTGGATGAAAGTGTTACCCATAATATTAAAAAGCTGCAAGTGATGTAAATGAATAGTTTAGAATGATGATGCACAGCCCAGGAGCTGGCTCAGTGGATGAAGTATTGGACCCTCAAGCATGAGGTCCTGAGTTGGATCACTGGCAGTGCATGTGCCAGAGTGATGCTCTCTATCTGGTTGTCTATCCCCTTCTCTGTCTCAATAAATAAATATTTAAACAAATGATGATGCATTATTTGGTAATAGATTATCATGTGTATATTTAAAAGTGTTTTTTTAAGAATTCTTGGAAACACGTTTGGCAATATTGAGTGGGGGACAGTGCCCAAGTTCGTTTTCTATATTATTATCAGTTGTGAGAGGATCAGAGAGACTGAGTTACTGTTCTGGCTATAAATTATATGAGTGAAATTCTGCTAACTAGTTGCAAAGAATACACACTTAGGCTCAGTAGTTTGGGAAGTAGCAATTGGAACATCTTTTGCTTGCAAATATGTTAAATTTAAACTTTGTCTTAAGTCAGGCTCTACAAATTAAAGATTCATTGTGCTGTAAATTGCTATAGACACCTTTAAGAAATTTACAACTTTACTGTTGCCACACAAATTATAGTCTTGAATTAGTTATTTTTAAAATAAAAACTTAGGAAAAGAGTGTCATAAAGATAAAAATTAAAGGGGTCTGGATGGTGGCACACCTGGTTGATTGCACATGTTACCATGTGCAAGGACCTGGGTTCAAACCCTCACTCGCCACCTGCAGTGGGGAAGCTTCATGAGCAGTGAAGCAGGTCTACAGGTGTCTCTCTCTCACTCCCTCTCTCTCATCCCTCTTGATTTTTCTGCCTCTATCCAATAAAATATTTCAAAAAATAAAAATTAAGAAAATGGAAATCTGCATTAACTGAATACAATTATCTGGTGAAGCAAATTTATCCAACACCATTTGATATATGCATTATTATGTATTCTGTTGGTGCTGAAAGATGTCTGTGTGCCTGTACAACACATGTGACTTCATGTAAAGATTCTTAATGTTCACAGTTCTTGGCAAATGCAGTTTCAATCCATATATAGCCAGCAATGGATGTCACTGCAGGAAAACACAGAATTAAAATTGTCCTTGTATAAAAAAAAAAGAAAGAAAGAGAGAAAGAAAGAAAGAAAGAAAGAAAGAAAGGCATAGCCACTGGTCATGCATTTTAAAAACTTACAAAATTCTGATTAAATAAACAGTGCTCAGAAAAAAAGTAATAATCTGATTGTATTTACATTGTGAAATACCAATGTTATGATACTAGAAAGGTAGCCAAATCCACTGAAACTATATAGGAAAAGGCTTTGTGATTTTCTAAAAAGCTAAAATGAGTGGGAGGAAAGATGTAAGCAAGCAAAATACCTCAGAAATGCTTTCTTTGTACCCATTGGCAACTATGATTTCTCTGATCTAACTGACCTTAACTGTTTCCATCATCGAGCATATGGTTTCACCTTTCCACACATTTCACTTCACTCAGGTGAGGTGTTTTCAACTCACAGGTCTGGTGATGATGACTTTCCACACTGCAATGTGTGGAACCAAAACAGGTTCCTGAGAATCTGTCTTGCCTCAACAACACAGGGTTTTCCCTCCGGCCACCTACATGCTCCATACAGGTGCTTTATTTTGTGCCTTTAACAAAATGTAACTCCATTCCTGTTTCCCCTATATCCTGATGAACCATTAGGGCAGGGTCTATACCTTTGTCTTCCAAGAAATTTAATTCAGACAGAATTATCCTAGTGTCACTGAAATATTCGCAGCAGATGTGTCAGGCACATGTATAGTTGAGAATGAAATATTCTTTATTTCTGGTTTATTATTTGTTTATTCATTATTTGGGGAGGAGGGAGCCAAAGTCTCTCACAGGCGTGATTTCATGATGCCTCTGCTGATTTTCTCACTCAGAGAGGAAGAGAAACCATAGCACTGGAATTCCCCACAAATACCGTGCCCCACCCTGCTGTAACTAAAAATTTAAAGGGGCTTTGGCTGAGTTGAGTGAAGGATTCAGCTGAGTGGCAGGTTGGAGTAGGTTTAAAATAATCAAGGTTTTATTAGGGTAGTAAAAAGGTATGGGACATTATTTTAGGTAGTACAAAATAAGCAGTTATCATCAGGTGTTAAGAATATGCTAGGTCCATAACAACCATGAGTACTTATCAAAAGTTCATTTTCATGAGATAAACACTTATCAGCCGAGGTATAGATTACTCATGGCTGTGAAGAAATCTTAGAGTTTACTGGCTAGCTGAGTCACATGTGTTTAATTCGCAGGAGAAGTAGCCATGGCGGGCACCTGGAACAGCCTCAGCCAGATGCTTCTGACCAGGAGAAGCAGCAGTAGCCAAAGACACCCGACTTATGGCTGGCTGTGCTTCTGAGTCATTATTCAGTTACCCCACAATGCTTTGTACGTTTGCACAGACTGTGTCCACCCACAGTTCACTGTGCGTTTGGGAATAGCACTGTATGTTCTGTCACCAAAGCCAATGTCGGCCAATCACTCTGTCCAACTTCCTATGGTTGATCGGTATACTGCATCACAACACAATCCCAGCTCCCATGTGATGCTGGGACTTCAACCCAGACTTCATAGATGGCAAAACACATGTACTAAATGGTAAGCTACTTCTCCACTTTCAGCCTTATTTTAGTGGGTGTTGGGGGAGAAGCAAACAAACAAGCAAGCAAAATTTGTGTAAATAATTTTTTAACCCAGAAAAAAATCTGTTATCTAACCACTCTTAACTAGCAAAATACAAAGAGTTCATTAAGTTTGAGGTAATTAAGAAATTCTACTCCCGTGACAATTGTCCTGAAAATCCTTATTTCACAAACAAAAGCAAGTTTCAAAAAAGAAAAGAAAATATGTGATACAGGAATGGATTATTCTCTAAGGCATTCCCCCCAAGAGTGATACATATAAGATAAGCTTACATAAGCTTATCTAAGTATGCTACACAAACCTTAGTCTCTACTCTACCAGAGAGATAGTCTGCTGGCATAATATTACAAACCTAGCAAAATACATGAACAAATCATTGAAAATATATTTTAATGAAAAGAGAACTGTTGTGGTCAAGCAGTAGTGCAGCTAGTTAAGTGCTCACATTACAGTGTGCAAGGACCTGGGTTCAAGCCCCTGGTCTGGACCCACAGAGGGAAAGCTTAACAAGCTATGAAGTGGGGATGTAAATTTCTCTCTGTCTCTCTCCCTTTCTACCTCCCCTACCCCTCTCAATTCCTTACTGTCTCTCTCCAATAATAAATAAAAAATATTTTAAAAGAACTGTTACTCCCACCCTATCACACTACCTACCTTTCTTTGTTCTGTACTATGCATGCATATTTTTATATGTAAGCATTGCCTTGAGAGCCACAATTCCCTCAACAACAATTTCTACGGTAGTGTATAAATTATGTAACCTATAATATTTATTCTTAACCTGCAAAAACAAAGCATTCACTGTCTATGCCTGTCACCCCTACCCTCAATCACAGTATGCTTCCATGAAACTCAAAGACAAATTTAACTAAATAACAGTTCTGTGGCATGACTGCTTACTCAGTCATGGTTGTGAGAACTAATGTTAGGAATGTAAAAACAATAGGCACTTTTTAAATGACAAATTAGGGAAAAAATGTGACTACATTGAACTTGTAAAATAATTATTACTTTTCCTAAGAATTTTGATGAAAAAGTCTAGGATATATTTTTGTGATAATGACCTATTTAATTTTCAATAAACCCAACTGATACTTTAAAAATAATATTTATCCCAGTATATTGTATAGCACAGTATTTGTTAGCAGGGAATAAGACTACAGAAGAAGAAGAAGAAAGTACTGAAGAGAAGATGTGCAATAGAATCATGCAATTTTAGGATTAATAAATCCCGTTCTCTGCTACAGAGCTATTGTTGAGTGACAGGGCTGAAACTCATGTAATTTATTTTATTTTAAAATCAATTACAGGGCATATTTACACCTGCTTAATATGTGACCCGTCATCTTTTAAACTGACAAACCTCACAGGATTGGGTCCTAGAGTGAAAAAAAAAAATCAGAAGAGCAAAGAACAATGCAAGTGTTACTGACTTTTGTTAAATATCAGAATGACTGAAACTGGTCACTTAATAATTGTTGCTTTAAGAATTTTCTGGTTTTCACTTGGGTGAAATAATATGCAGCAATTAAGTTAATCAACCTTCCCTCAATCAAGTGACACAATGAAATGATGGACTGCCAACACAATAATGATGGTTATGAAATGCAGGGGGTTGCTTCACAAGTGGTAAAGCAGGTATGCAGGTGTCTGTCTTTCCCTCTCCTTCTCCATCATCCCCTCTCCTCTCAATTTCTCTGTCCTATAAAAAAAAAAGATTGAAAAAATGGCAAGGAACAGCGGATTCATAGTGCAGGCATTGAGCCCTAGCAATAACCCTGGAGGTTAGAAAAAAGAAGAAGGAGAGGAGAAGAAGGAGAAGGAGGAAGAGGAGGAGGAGGAAGAGAAGAAGAAGAAGAAGAAGAAGAAGAAGAAGAAGAAGAAGAAGAAGAAGAAGGAGGAGGAGGAGGAGGAGGAGGAGGAGGAGGAGGAGGAGGAGGAGGAGGAGGAGGAGGAGGAGGAGGAGGAGGAGGAGGAGAAGGAAGAAGGAGAAGGAGAAGAAGAAGGAGAAGAAGAAGAAGAAGAAGAAGAAGAAGAAGAAGAAGAAAGACAGAAAGAAAATTATATATGATGATCACTGACAAGAGAACAGATATCAATAAGTAATGTGCCGTTGACTTCAGAATTGAAGTTAGAATAAGTAATGCAAAGCATAGGGCCATCAAGTTAATTCACTTCAAGAAGTGTTTGCTTTGCTCCACAGGTTTGAGGCTGGTTCCTACTATGCTGGGGAAAACTGTGGTGTCATTCCCTGTATCTTGTTCTCCCTCTTTCAATCTTAAAAAGTTTAAACACAGTAGGTCCTACCAGTAGGGCCATGCACCGGCTGACATTATCCTTCTTGTAGAAAGTACAAAAATGGGGGTCAGGTGGTGGTGCACATGGTTAAGCATACACATTGCAGTGTGAAAGGTTGGAGATTCAAACCCCTGGTCCCCACCTTCATGGAGAAAGTGTCACAAGTGATGGAGCATGCCTGTAGTGTCACTCTGTCTCTCTCCCTCTCATTTCCCCCTCCCCTCTCAATTCCTATTTGCCTCTTTCCAATAATAAATACATAAAAACATTAAAAAGTATAAAAATGAAACTAGGACTATCTATTTATTGTACTTATAAATCTTGATTTATTACTAAATGTAAAGCAGTGAATACATCCTGAGGACATAAGAATGAAATATAATGAGTACCTGCCCTTATAATATCAACAATATGGTGGGAGATACAATCAAATATATATACAAGCCATTACAATAGACCATGGATTTAGAATTAGGCTACAATACTTCATTAATCAAACATCAGGATGGAGAGGTGAAAGCAATTTTACCAGTAAAATATATCCAATTTCCACCCTGTAGCTGGAAGCATCACTAAATTCTTGATTAAAGGTATTGTAATTTCATTAGTCAGATCATTCTGAACAGGGCTTACAACACTTGCAATTAATAGATCAGTAGTAATCACCAGCTAATTATTTCCTTGACTACATTTGGTTTCCCCTCAAGGTAGGGGACAGAATAACATTCCGAAGTGTAAACCAGAGAATAGGAGCATTTTCATAGTACTCTGAATTCAGTGGGAGTAGAGACCAAGCATCATTGCATGAAAAAAGGAAACGGGTTCAGGCAGCAAACAAAAACAAAGGGATTAACAATGAGGAATAAAGAACGTAATGTAGAATTATAACTGGATGTCATATTAAAGATGATAGAGACCAATTTCCTCCTTGGCCAAAACTGAGGATAGCAAATATAAATACACATATAAAACACTACTTGGGTACTTGGGAATTATAGGGTCCACTGAAAAAAAGTGTTTATATTTTTGTATTAAAGAATGCTCTGAAAATATTTGTGTTTTTGTATTGTAGTTTTCACTGAAAAATTATTTCTTAACTTAGTAGTTGTGTGATCTCAAAAAAAAGTATAAAATATCCTTTGCGTCACTCACTTCCTCTGTAAAATGAGCATTATAATACCCTTAGCCCACTACCTAGCAAAATTTAAATGTTTAATATCAATGATCTGTTAAGGGTTGAAGCTATTTATTATTATTATAATTTAAATGCATACTTGTAATACAGTTGTAGCTATGTCTTAAAATGTTATATATTTTTAAGGCAGAGCCAAGGTGGTGACTTGGAGAGAATACCTGGTGTGATTTCTGAAAAGAACCTGGAATTCTTGGGAGAGAGTAGGATTGCCCATAGGTGTAAAGACAGGCCAAGGGGTGATTAGGGTGACACCAAAAAGAAAAAAAAAAGTCCTATAATCCAATCTTGGACTGGCAAACAGTGATCAAAAGGACAAAAGGACAAAAGAAAAGAACATATTTGGTTTGACTGTTTCTGAGCTCACCCTACCCCTCACCCCAAAACCAGGCCCTCAGGTTGGCCAGCTGCTCTTAGCAGGCTTCCTGTGGAGCTATTTTCTTTACCAAGATTCCCAGCTCAGCAGGGGTGTCATTCCAAGCCCCTTTTTCTGAAGGGGGCTGAAGCTCTATTTGAGTGAAGGAATACCTGACCAATCAGGGCCTCAAATCTGCCTGCCAAATACAAGCTGGAGGTATATATATTTCTTATAATTGGTTGTCTTTGCTTGGTTTAGGAAGGAAAGCAGGCTTTGTGCAGACAATCTGGAGTGGTCCTTGCAGCAGACTGACTATGAGGGGTTTTACCCTATTTTATTTTATTATTACTAGAATTATACATGGTGTCTATTTTCCCTTCTCTTCAAGTTGACCAAAATTAATTTTTCCATTGATAGGTGACTGGGTATGGGATGAACATTTTCTTTCTCCCTCTTCCCTCTACCCTCCTTTTTCTCTCTTTCTAGATAATTAAAAAAAAAACCTGGGAGTTGTGGGGTAGTGCAGCAGGTTAAGAGCACATGGCACATAGCATAAAGACCAGCTTAAAGATCTTGGTTCAAGCCCCCAGCTTTCCACCTACAGGGAAGTTGCTTCACAGGCAGTGAAACAGATCTGCAGATGTCTGTCTTTCTCTGCCCCTTTCTGTCTTCCCCTCCTCTCTCTATTTCTCTCGGTCCTATCCAACAACGACAATAATAATAACTACAACAATAAAACAAGGGCAAACAAATGAGAATACATAAATAAATGCTAAAAAATTTCTTTCCTTTCACTGCTCTTTTTTTTCTTCCTTCTTTTGCTTTATGAATTACTGACAGTCATTTGTGAATTATTTTGTGGAAGAAATCTGACTCAGAGTGACTGTGTGTGTGTGTCTGTCTGTCTGTCACTCTTTTCTCCTTTACTTTATCCTCTCTCTATCTCTAGAATTTATAGTGGACATAAGATGTGCATAACTGTCTATTCTTGGTTTGTCTTTTTTCCTTTCTTTTTCCTGTTTCTTATGGTTCTGTTTGTTTCTTTTCTTGGACTTCAGGTGTTCTTTGGCTAACTGGTATTGCTTGAACTGCATCAATCTTTGTTTCAGTTGCTATTTTTGTATTTTCTGAGGTTTCTGACTGCATTTGTGAAAAGACTTTAGTTTATTGTGGCTTATACTCAAAAGACAACAACTGAATAAAGAAGGACACAAAAATACACACCACATCAATTAATAAATGGTAAAAACAAGAGTAAATAAAACTGCTACCACAATGAATCAGGACAAGAGCCCAGAAGAAACTCCAAATCAGTCAGAAGTAACCATAGATAAGTGTACAAGCAATTATAGACCTAATAATCACAGAAATGAATACAACTATGGAGGAAAGGATTATCAGAAATAGGGAAACAACATATGAGACCCTTAAAGGAAAATACCAGCTTCCACGAGGTAATTAGAAAACTGAAAACTGAAAGCTGAAATAGCTGAGCTAAAAGGCCATTAATCAAAATAAGATAATATTATAACTGAACTGAAGAAGAAAGCTGAGGGAAGGGAAAGAAAATTAACAGAAGCAGAAAAGAAAATTAGCCAGGGAGATGATGAGCTAGAGGAAACTAAGATAGAGGTAAAAGAGCTCAAAAAGATATTGAGAGACACTGAAAACAAAAACAGAGACATATAGGATGACCTCATAATAACTAACATTCATAAAATTGGCCTACCAGAGCAAGAAAGAGAGGAAGGAGAAGCAAACATCCTAGAGGAAATAATAGAAGAAAACTTCCCAGACTTAAACAACAGAAAGGACATGAATATTTAAGAGGCCCAGACAGTCTCAAACAGACCTGAAGACATCAAGACACATCATAGTCACAGTGAAAAGAAGTAAGGAAAAAGAAAGGATCCTAAAGGCTGGAAGAGAAAAACAAAAAGTCACATACAGGGTAATATCCATAAGATTATCCGCAGACTTCTCTACTCAAACTCTAAAAGCCAGAAGAGAATGGCAAGATATCTATCAAGCCCTGAATGAAAAAGGGTTTCAACCAAGGATAATATATCCTGCTAGATTTCATTTAAACTAGATGGAGGGATCAAAACTGTCTCAGACAGACAACAGTTACAGGAGGCAACCATCACAGAGCCAGCCCTGAAAGACCTCTTATAAATAAGAACATCACCATAATACTTGTCATATATCACAGCAAATAAAAAGTTATTGAATAATAGCACTGCAATACCTTAAATCTATAATATCAATAAATATTGATGGCTTAAACTCACCCATTAAAAGGCACAGAGTGGGAGAATGGATCAAAAAACATAGCACAGCCATGTGCAGCTTTCAAGAATCCCACCTGATCCAGCAAGTCAAACACACACTTAGAATGAAAGGATGGAAAACTATACAGGCTAATGGACCACAAAAAAGAGCAGGAACAGCCATTGTCATCTCTGACACAATAGACTTTAAATTAAATAAAGTAATAAAATTTAGGCAAGGTCATTACATAAGAGCCAGAGTCTAAATCAACCAAGAGATTTAACAATCATTAACATTATACACCAAATTCAGACCCATCTAAGTACATCAAACACTTACTGAAAGAGCTACAGAAATACATCATTAGTAATATAATAATAGTGGGAGACTTCAGCACCCTACTCTCACACTTAGAAAGATCAACAAAGCAGAGAATAAACAAAGAAATAAGAAAATTAAACAAAGAGACATGAACAGACTATACCTTTTGGACATTGTCTTGGACATTTTGAGAGTTCTTCACCGCCCCCCCTCAAAAAAAAAAAAAAAAAACTGGAGTACACATTCCTTTCAAATCCACACAGCATATCCTAAAGGATAGACAGAAGCTGAAAGAATCCCCCCTCAGATCAGGGACTAGACAGGGATGTCATTATCACCACTACACTTCAACATAGTATTGGAAATTCTCAGCTTATCAATCAGGCAAGATAAAGGAATCAAAAGAATACAGATTGGAAGGGAAGAGGTCAAACTTTTACTCTTTGCAGATGATATGATAGTATACATACGAAAACTTAAAGAATCCAGCAGAAAGCTACTGAAAGTTATTAGGCAATACAGCAAGATGTCAGGCTACAAAATCAATGTACAAAAATCAACCACTAAATCCGAAGAAGAGGACATTGAGAATTCACTCCCATTCACTGTTGCATCAAAATCAATAAAATACCTAGGAATTAACATGACCAAAGAAATGAATAACTTGTATACTGAAAACTATAAGTTGTTATTCCAAGATATAGAAAATGATACCAAAAAATTGAAAGACATTCCATGCTCATGGATTGGAAGAATTAATATCATCACAATGAATATTCTCCTCAGAGCCATATGCAAATTTAATTTGATACCCATCAAAGTTCCACCAAGCTACTTTAAGGGATTAGAATAAAAATTACAGTTGTTTATCTGGAATCAGAAAACACCTAGACTAGCCAAAATAATCTTGTGAAAAACAAAAAGAGATGGAGGCATAATATATAAAAAAATATATTATCAGACAATCATAATATATTATGTATATATAATATTTTATGCCTCCATAATACATATAATATTTTATGTTATAATATTATACATTAATATATATATTATATATTATGGAGGCATAATATATAAAAATATATTGTCAGGCAATCATAATCAAAACAGACTAGTACTGGAACAAAACTAAGTACACAGACCAGTGGGACAGCACTGAAAGCCCAGAACTAAGCTGCCACACCTACAGACATCTAATCTTTGATAAGCAGGCCCAAAGTATTAAATGGAGGAAGGAGGCTCTCTTCAATAAATGGTACTGGGAAAACTGGGTTGAAACACACAGAAGAATGAGACTGAACCACTTTATCTCACCATAAATAAATGTCAACTCCAAATGGATCAAGGACCTGGATGTTAGACCAGAAACTATCAAATACTTAGAGGAAAACATTGGTGGAACATTGTCCCACCTAAACCTCAAGGACATTGTTGATGATGCAAACATATTTGCAAGGAAGACTAAAACAAAGACAAAGCAATGGGACTACATCAAATTGAAAAGCTTCTGCACAGCTAAAGAAACCAACAAAGAGACCACTCAGAGAATGGAAGAACATCTTCACATGCCACACATCTGACAAGAGACTAATAACCAAAATATAACCAAAAATAACCAAAGAGCTCAGCAAACTTAGCAACAACAACAACAACAACAAAAAATCAATTGACACCATTCAAAAATGGGCAGAGTATATTAACAGAATATTCACTACAGAAAAGATCCAAAAGACTAACAAACACATGAAAATTGCTCCAGGTCAATGACTACTACAGAAACGCAAAGGCAAAATTGTGATACTACCTCATCATTATGAGAAAGGCATGCAACAAAAATGACAACAACAAATGCTGGAGAGATTGTTGGGGCAAAGGAACCCTTCTGCACTACTGATGGGAATGTAAATTGGCCCAGCCTCTGTGAAGAGAGGCAATCTGGAGAACTATCATAAGGCTACACATAGACCTTCCAGATGTAAGACTCAGTAATTCCTCTCCTAGGGATATACCCCAATGACTCCATAACACCCAAAAAGGCATGTGTACATCTATGTTAATAGCAGCACAATTCGTAGTAGCTAAAACCTAGAAGCAACCCAAGTGTCCAACAATAAATGAGTGGCTGAGAAAGTTGTGGTATATATACACAATCGAATACTACACAGTTATTAAGAACAATGAGCCCACCTTCTCTGACCCATCTTGGATTGAGTTATAAGGAATTATGTTAAGTGAGCTAAGTCAGAAAGACAAAGACGAGTATGGGATGATCCCACTCATCAATGGAAGTTGAGAAAGAAGAACAGAAAGGGGGGAGTCGGGCAGTAGCGCAGCGGGTTAAGCGCAGGTGACGCCAAGCGCAAGGACCGGCGTAAGGACCCCGGTTCCAGCCCCCGGCTCCCCACCTGCAGAGGAGTCACTTCACAGGCGGTGAAGCAGGTGTGCAGGTGTCTATCTTTCTCTCCCTCTCTCTGCCTTCCCTCCTCTCTCCATTTCTCTCTGTCCTATCCAACAACAATGACATCGATAGTAACTACAACAATAAAACAAGGGCAACAAAAGGGAATAAAAAAATAAATAAATAATTAAAATTAAAAAAAAAAAAAAAGAAAAGAAAGGGAAACTCAAAGCAGGATTTGACTGAGTTTGGAGTAGGTCACCAAAATAAAAATTTCTGGGTGGAGGGTGAGGGTGGATGTTCTGCTTTAGTTTGGGGAGGGGATTGAAGGAGGATGGAATGGGACAAAGTATTTTGGTGGTGGGAATGGTGTTTATGTACACTCCTATTAACTTGTAGTAATATAAATCACTATTTAATTAATATGCGAGGGGAAACATTGATTAAATATCTCAAACTTTTTAATGTACACACCATATGCTGAGTCTTTGAAATGTTGACTCTCCTAAAAGATTACACCAAGTAGAAAAGATGTAACCAGTGCTGTCACTCTATAAGACACAGCTATATATAAATAATGTCAAAGAATATAAATTATGTTGATATTGTGTATGATACAGAAAATCCTAACAATGGGATTTTCAAAGGTAATTCAATTGCCAAATGATATGATTATAACAATAACTATCTATTGCCTTCTTAAACCCTAAGATAGCAGCAACCTCCTGCTCCTCTATAGTGCCTGCATTTTCCCCATTCCTGGAACCTTTAGGGTAGGACTCACTTACCTGCTTGCTTTACTCAATTCATAACAAATGATAGTGCATCTGCCAATCCCAACCTAATCAATGCAATGAGTACCATCTCAGTATACTTCAATTCAGATTGTTTCCAGAGACATCAGGCATAGAATGTCAGCCCTTCAGCCTCATTAATTGGTTGAGACCTTTCCTTTCATAGGATTCTAAAATTTCAGGTGATTCACTTCCTAACAAAGTCCCCAAACCTAGATATAGACCAGGTCCCATGAGATAGCACATGTGTTAACATGTATCCATAAATTAGGGCAAAATATATACCTGAAAGCAAAAGTACACAATAGTCTGCAAGTGTGTCAATATATGCAGCAGCAAGTAGAAAGACCTAAAAAGACACCATAACATTCCTAATGAAATAGTGTCTACTTAGACTTAGATACTCTCCTCACCTACTTCCTAGTATACTTCCCTCACTCACTCCAAAGATAAACTTATCAAAGTAAGGATTACTAAAGCTGAATAATAGCAAGAGATTGGCATAATTTAATGATGACCCTTTAATCACTAGCAGGCCACCCCATCAGCTGGGGCTCTAGTCAGGGAGTTCTGATAGTCCCAAACTGTCATGATGGGCCTAGACCTTGAATAAATCCCTCTCTCTTTTGTTACCGGACATTTCCATCAGGAACAACACAATAGACCCCTTTGTGGGCCACCATAGGACCTTGCCCTCAACTTGGATCAACAACAGTAGAGAATGTTCCATCCTCTGAAGAGAGGCTGAACAAAATATTCTATATTCCACCTGAGGAAGATGGGTCCTGAAATTGGGGCAGCTTATAACCTTCCTACTTAAGGCCACAGAATGTGAGCTCAGATCTACAGGGATGCAAAGGTCACATAGACTCCTAAGTTGAATATGGGCCCCAGATCAGATCAGATTGATGGGGTCTATAGTCAACAATATTTATACACCTTTCCCATATTTGGTAGCTACTGCTTTCCCTGATGCAGCTTTCTGGTCCTTTTTCCAAGCCATGACATCGTCTCCCAAGACAATAACTTGGATTCACCTGCATATCAGACGTCTGACTCTGAAAAAAGAAAGAAAGGAAGAAAGAAAGAAAGAAAGAAAGAAAGAAAGAAAGAAAGAAAGAAAGAAAGAAAGAAAGAAAAGGAAAGAAGGAAGGAAGGAAGGAAGGAAGGAAGGAAGGAAGGAAGGAAGGAAGGAAAATGTATAGTCATGGGCCCTTTGGAATATTACTAAAATAGGGCTATTAACTATCTACAAAACGAGATCCCCCAACTCTTCATATGTACTATTGCAGCCTTTAGGTTCAAGATTTGTCAACAATTTGTTTGGCTTTATATTTAAAACCTTCTTTCAGCCACTATGTTGCAGATGCTAGCATGATGCCAACCAGAGTTCACTAGGCAGAGGACCCCACCAATGCGTCCTGGAGCCCCACTTCCCCAGAGCCCTGCCCCAGTAGGGAAAGAGAGAGACAGGCTGGGAGTATGTATTGATCTTTCAACATCCGTGTTTAGTGGGAAACTAATTACAGAGCCAGACCTTCCACCTTCTACATCCCATAATGACCCTGGGTCCATATTCCCAGAGGGATAAAAGATAGGAAAGCTATCAGGGGAGGGGGTGGGATACAAATTTCTAGTGGTGTGTTTTGTGTGGAGTTGTACCCCTCTTATCTTATGGTTTTTGCCAGTGTTTCCTTTTTATGAATGAAAATTAAAAAAAACAAATAATTATACATTTTAGTTTTGAAGATTCATTTATCAACATTTATTTATTTATTCATTCATTCATTTTTTTTTCTACCAGCTCACCTCTGGCTTATGGCAGTACAGGTATTGAACCAGGGACTCTGAAGTCTCAGGCATGAAGGTCTCTTTGAATAGCCATAAACTATCTACCCCTGATCTCCTTATATACTTTTATGAAAGAAAAGTAGAATGAGAAAAAGAGAAACCAGAGTGTTATGAAGTTTTTGTATATGTGCTTCTGGGATCAGATCAAATCTGTGGGCTCAGGCATGTACACTCTGTGTTTTGATACTTAGCTGTCTCCAAGCCCTCATTGCTACTTTCATTTGAAAGGTAAGTCATTTGTTCAATAATTATTTCACAAGAAATTCCTCTCTGTCAATCTAGGGGATACAAGCCACCCTTTCTGTTTGGGGGAACTTTCTGTCTGCTGAGAAGGTGAAAACAAACCTCCCATTGTTGTTGTACACTACACAAGTTTGAATTCTTTTTATTAATTTACTTACTTGTTTATAATATTTTCTTATAGAGGTAGAAATGCAGAGAGGAAGTGGAGGTGATCATAGCACTGGAGATTCCTTCAGTCCGGTGGGAGTCTGGTTTGAACCTAGGTCAGGAGTGGCATAGCAGCACACTATTCAAGCAAGCTATCTCACTCACCCCATGCTGAGGTATTCATAAAGAAGAAGCAGACTGTGGAGAAATGTCATCTATGTTCCAAAACTTGGGAATGGTAAGATTAGATAAGCTTACTTATAAATTTAATAGCAAGTTCAACTTGCCTAAACTAGAAATCCCAAGACTCATCTGCTATGTTCTTGCCTTTACAATACTGATCATAGAACAATGTGTTCTGCTTTATATCTCAATGATTTTTCAGTCACCAAGTTGCATATGCTACCATGATGCCAATCTGACTTCTTCAGAGAGAGGACCTCCCCAGTGTACCCTGGAACCCCACCTCCCCAGAACCCTGCCCCACTAGGGAAATATAGAGATAGGCTAGGAGTATGGATCAAACTGCCAAAGTCCATGTTCAGTGGAGAAGCAATTAGAAAAGTCAGACCTTCCAACTTCTGCACCCCATAATGATCCGGGGTTCATGCTACCAGAGGGATAAAGAATAAAAAAGCTTCCAAGGGAGACGATGGGATATGAACTCTGGTGGTGGAAATTATGTGGAATTGTACTACTTTTATCCTGTGATCCTATTTATATTTATATTGTATATATAAATTAATAAAAATTTAAAAATATAATAACAAAGATGGTATAATTACCAAAAAAGAAATATTAAGTCACAATTCTGCCATATGAATGTAGAAATTATCATTTTAGTAAGTTTTATCATGGCCATTATACTCATAAGTCCTCAACCATATGATTAGTCAACTTTATTAGATTTGAAAAAGTAACAACAGAACAGAAAGCACAAGGGTGGAAATCAGGAATTAGCTCCCTTTAATGTGTTTCTTCAACAGAGTCATAACTGAAATCCCACTGAAAGAAATGTTTTTATCAGTCTTGTGCTTATCATTCTGAATTGGATTACTTTTTATGAAATGCACACTCATTTAAAATTGTATCATTAACAAATTGTTTTTCCAATGTTCAAAAAGGTGTAGACATTTAAATATTCATACTCAAACTTTGGAGATGCAGTAACATAAGCTCATCAAATGAGTTCAATCAAACTAAGTGAGAAAATTAGAGAGACAGGTTTTATGCCTCCTTATCATTTAGATTTATAGGTAACATCAATTTACATCAAACAAGTATATGCCAGTTACTGTGTGGCACTCCTAAAACTGGACCTGTCAAACATTTGATGAAGTACATAATCTTGTCATAATTGTAGTGATCAAACAAAGATGCTCAAAGAGATGTCAGTTTGTTTGGTAACAAGATAGGAAGTGGATGACCCAGGAATGAAACCAAGACTATGTGATACTCTTCTTCTTTTGTTCTCTTTTTAATTGCTACTAGGATTATCACTGGAGCTTGGTGTGTCTGCATGACAAATCCAGTACTCTCAGTGGCCTTTTTATTTTTAGTTATTATTGTTGATGTTGTCGTTGTTAGATAGGACAGAGAGAAATGGAGAGAGGGGAGGAAGACAGAGAGGGGGAGGGAAAGATAGACACCTGCAGACTTGCTTCACTGCTTGTGAAGTGACTCCCCTACGGTGGGGAGGCGGGGGCTGGAACCGGGATCATTATGACGGTTCTTGGCGCTTTGAGCCACGTGTACTTAACCAGCTACTACTGCCCGACTCCCAGTGGCTATTTTTTTTAAATAGAGGTAGACATTTAGAGGGAAGGAGGAAATACAGAAAGATAAAAAAGAGGCACCTGTAGCGTTGTTTCTCCACTGGGTGAAGCCTCCCCCTGCGTGTGGACACCAGGTATTGAACCTCACTGTGGATAGTCAGTGCGAGCTTTATTGGGTGTGCCACCACCCAGCCATATATTTGACTCTTCTTAGCTATCTGGAAAATGTGAACATAACCCAAATGGCTATCAAAAGATGACGCAATGAAGATGTAAAGATACTATTGGGATGCTATTTTGCAATTTGAAAAGAACAATATTGTAACTTCCAAAATAAAATGAATGAAACTGGAGGTTATTATGCTAAATTGAAATACAGCATGAAAAAAAAACTATGCTATAATTTTATTCACGTGTGGAATGCAGAGGATTAAAGCAAATAAACTTGAAAAAAAAGAATAGATCTTGTGAGAACTAGGGTAGTTGTCTGGTGAAGAGGGCACAGGAGCTTGGTGATAGCTATGCATAACATATTAACACATACACTTAGGTTTCAAAAGGATTCCACTGAGATCTTATAATTTTTGGAAAACATTGTTAAAATGCTAATGGTGACATTTTCTTCAAACAATTTCAGCGTAGAATAACTCAAATATATATAACAGAATTATACTAATCTGTGTGAATAGAATGAGAACATACAAGCAAAACTATGATTCAGAAATATTTAAGCCTGGATGATTTTTAAAGTTTAGTATATATTCTATCTGAGGCAAAAAAAAGAGAAATTTTAGTATTTGTTTCTTTTACATTTTCTTCTTATACTTATTGTATTATAGCTGCAGCAGGAAAGGTGCTTTACTGTGAAGAAACTTATTTTGATTCCAGAATAGGGATTCACTGATTTTAGAAACAGCTGGCTATAATTTACTAATAACTCACAGTACTAGAGAATTTCTGTTCCATGTATGACTTCACTGTGGTTATGTAACCATTGTGAGATGGTATTAATGACACAGAGCTTCTATAGTATAGGCAGGTTATCCAGTATTTTAGATGACAAGAACTGTTTCATTTCACCTTTGACTCTGTCTTTCCTTTTCCTTTATTTTATTTTTTTAATTTAAAAAATTTAACTAAATTAGTCATTTGCATCATCTTCAAAATGTGGTCAAATGTGAAATCAAGGCAGAAAAATATTCTTAGTGAGAGATGAAAAGAGAAGAAAGATAAGTTTTGCTTCTGCTACTGTATTCTGTTGTATATTCTTGATTATTTCTTTTTTTTCCTTTTATTTCTTTATTGGGAGGTTAATGGTTTACAGTCTACAGTAAAATACAATAGTTTGTACATTTATTAATTTTCTGCATAACTATTTGATTACCACTAGGTTCTCCTCTGCCATCATAATCCGGGACCTGAACCCCTACCCCCACCCCAGAATCATTTACTTTGGTGCAATACACAGATTTCTCGTTATTTCTGAGTATTCCCTGACCTTGGATTGCTACTCTTTTGTTCCACATGGAAGACTGGAATTAGCCTAATGTAACATTCTGTAAGAACTTACATCCTCATTCTACCAAGTATTTCAGAAAATAAGCAGCCACTTTGAAGCAAAGAGAAGTTGGAAGCTCTAATGCATGGCTATATTTGAGTATAATCTAAAGCAAACTCTAAAGGATTTGTAGAATTGTTATCCCATTATTTCTTATTCCTACTCCACAGTGCTCCCAAACCCCAGGTTCCTGAAAAAGTCAGTAGCTCACAATCAAAAGTCCACCCCTATCCGGTCTTAGGTATATTTGCACTTTATTTTGACTAGAAGTCTGGTTATGTTTTGTAGACCATTATATAGGTTGTTTTTGTTTTGATTTAAAATAAAGAAAAATCTTCCAGACTACTTCCTCCCCCAGACTTTTCATATTCTTAAAAAAAGCAAACAACTATGACTTCCATATGAAGAGAAGAAATTAGAATTAAAGATTCTGCTTCTAGGTTCTAACTACACACCTTTATTTAGCCCAAGGTAATTTAATTTTCCTAATAAAATATTTTTTTCTACCCATTCTATGGTTTCCCATTTTGTTGCCCTGTTTATTGTTATTGTTGTACAGGACAGAGAGAAATCAAGGGGGGAGGGGAAGACAGAGAGTGGGGAGAGAAAGACACCTACAAACCTGCTATACTGCTTGTAAGGTGATCCCTCTGCAGGTGGGGAGCATGGGGCTCAAACCCAGGACTTTACACTCTTACAATGGTCCTTGCATTTTGTGCCATGTGTGCATAGACTGCTGTGCTACTGCCTGACCCCCTGTGTTAGCTATCTCTATGGTTATTAGGTGAAGTTTAATGCATTTTATGAAGTCTATGTAGGTGAGGACCTTAGCTCCTTCACTGTATACATAAATTTGTGTTGTGTTTTATCTGGATGTGACTCCTTCAGTGGTATCTACATCTTAAGAGAATAGATGTTATTTCTGCCCATTTTGGTAGTTACTGATGGAGACAGAACAGTGTATTTGTATTTGGATCACAGTCAGTGGAAAATAGTACTTATTAAATAATTTTAAATAAATAATATTCATTTTTACTGCTTAGCAAACTATATCATTTTATTTATAACGTAAAGAAGCATCAAAAATTCCCCTGGTATCTCAAAAGTTCTAATTCTCGATTTTCTAAAAAAAGATGTATAGTAATAAAATTAATAGGAGGATGTTCTGTATCGCCTGAAGGATAATCTTAGTAAGTGAATGTTAGCACTTTTTTCTTAGGTTTTTATTTTTGTGTTTGTTTGTTTCCAAGATGAGTCAATGTGACCACTTATTCTGTAATGTAGCTTTTCTTAAAATGACAACTCGTGAAATGTTGAGTAACATTCTGCCTACACCTCTAAATTGATTCCATATTATCAACGTATAATAAACCTCAACACTTCATCTTCACTGATGAAGTGAGGACCAACTCTGCTGTTTCCCTCAAAAGGAGACTTATTAGAGAAGATACCACAAGATGACTACACATTGAAAGAAGGATCTTAGAGGACCATAGCATATATGTTGAAGTAAAATGGCTGTCCACATTTCAGTTTCTTGCATCACTTTGACTTAGGAAAGGCTGTCTGCCAGTACCTTTGACAGCTATAGAATAAAATAAAAATACCTTCCATGTGGAGTTATCTTAACACTAGAGATAGAGCTCAGGAAACACATCTTTTATACCTGATAGTCTTTTTGGTGATAGAAAAATCTTCAACATCTCAGTCAATAGTCAGAATATTTCCTTTAAGCCAGTTTCCAACCTGAATTCAGGTTCAGTCATATGTCAGGATGACCCATATGAGTGTAAAAGATAATGGTCAAGCACAGTTGCTACAGAACAAAAGACAACTAGCCCAGAAATATAGATGCAAATAAAAGCAATCAGCCAGATGACTCAATTAAAAATACTTGGGTGATTTTCCAGAATTATGCACAAGAATTTGCAAAAGAGTTTCAAATATATTATAGTGCTTATTCCTTAAAATAGTCCTGTGAGATAAGACAAGTAGGTAAAATAGTTGTATTTCATTAAGACTAATTAGCAATGCCAGGAATCAAACTCAGGACCTGGTGTCCATGTGTGCAGTGTTTTACCCTCTTGATAACCTTTCAGGCTACAACTCACTGACTTTTTTAAGTTTTTGTAAGAATTTCAATGACAGAGAGTGGATGGTTTAACCACTTGATAGCTAGTTATTGATTAACAATGGCTTGAACAGTGCTGTTTTGTCTTTGGGATCACTAAAAAATAGGCTAACCAAAGATAGGTCAAAGGCTCTGACTGAAAAAAGCTTACTGAAATTAAGTTTCAAATGTTCTTCTTCTTCTTCTTCTTCTTCTTCTTCTTCTTCTTCTTCTTCTTCTTCTTCTTCTTCTTCTCCTTCTCCTTCTCCTTCTCCTTCTCCTTCTCCTTCTCCTTCTCCTTCTCCTTCTCCTTCTCCTTCTCCTTCTCCTTCTCCTTCTTCTTCTAGCGTTTGCCCTTCTTCCGTAGCCAGTTAACAGCATCAGGTTGAGCCTGATGTAAAGTTTTGAGACCTCCTTTGAATCCTGAGAGGTGGCAGTTGTTGACTATGTGGGTCATAGTCTGTCTGGAGCCACAGGGGCAGTTTGGGTCGTCTCTGGCTCCCCAGCGATGGAACATAGCGGCGCACCGGCCATGGCCTGTTCGATAGCGATTGAGGAGGGCCCAATAATAACGTGCCAGGTCACAGCCGGGTTGACGCTTGCAGGGGTCGGTGATGAGGTGTTTGTTCTTTACTTCAGCTGACTGCCAACAATGTTTCCAAGAGTCTGGAACAGAGAAGTTCAGTGTAGGAGTAGGGGACCAGATTGGATGACGAGACGTCAAGCATTGGACAGGGTGGGCGAAGATATCCACGTATATTGGCAGTTCCGGTCGAGCTTAGAGGTTGGAAATGAACTTAGATGATGCCGCATCCCGACGAATATCTGGCGGGGCGATGTTGCTAAGAAATGGCAGCCATGGAACCGGGGTGGAATGGATGGTTCCAGAAATTATCCTCATGGAGGAATATAATTTGGAATCGACCAAGTGGACATGGGGGCTACGGAACCATACTGGGGCACAGTATTCTGCAGTGGAATAGCATAATGCCAGAGATGATGATCGTATTGTGGAAGCACTCATGCCCCATGAGGAGCTGGCCAGTCTTGCAATGATGTTGTTCCTCGCGCCCACATTTGCTGCAGGTTTTATGAGATGTTCGTGAAATGACAGAGTGCGATCGAGAGTAACGCCAAGATAGACTGGCTGGGCTTCATGCCGGATCCTCGTATCGTCAAGTTGCACATTAAGCTCACGCGAGGCCGAGGCATGGTGTAGATGGAAAACAGATGATACCATTTTAGCAGTGCTAGGAATTAGTCTCCATTTTTTACAGTAATCAGATATCAGAGACATGTCTTTCGTGAGTGTTTCCTCGAGAATGTCAAACTTGGATGCCTGAGTTGCACAGCAGATGTCATCAACGTAGCTGAACTTCCTTGAAGAAGTTTCTGGGAGGTCATTGATGTAAATATTAAATAGCGTAGGAGCCAGAGAAGAGCCCTGGGAGAGGCCACTTGAGACAAGTCTCCATCTGCTAGACTTGTCACCCAGATGCACCCGGAATCTTCTGTTTTGGAGAAGAAACGATATAGTGTTGGCCACCCATGGAGGCAGGCATCTTGAGATCTTGACTAGGAGACCACGGTGCCAGACCGTGTTATAGGCTGCTGTGAGATCAACAAAGACAGCACCCGTCTTTAAATTCTTCTGGAATCCATTTTCAATGTAAGTTGAGAGGGCCAGGACTTGTTCGCAGGTAGATGTTCCTGGGCAGAAACCAGCTTGGGCAAGTGATAGGAATTTCTCTGTAAGAGGTGAAATACGTGACAGAAGCAGCCTCTCAAGGAGTTTGTAACACACGGAGAGGAGAGAAATTGGTCTATAGCTGGCGGCCAGTGTTGGGTCTTTCTTTGGTTTCAAAACTGCTATTATCTTCGCACGACGCCAAATTTTGGGCAGGAATAGATTTGTTGGTAAGATCACTGAACAGATGCCAGTTTGCTTTCCAAAAGTTCCATCTTAGTTTCTCCAAGCACAGAATTAGTGGGAGCTGGAGACCATTGTGGATGATAGCTGGGCGGTGATGACTGTGCAGGAAGTCCTTGAGAATTTGTCTCGTAGCGGGAAAGGCTTGGCCGTTGACTGTGCTAATCCAGCACAGGTCGGGCGATGAGTCTTTGTTCCATCTAGCACTGTGAAAAGAGCCTGGCTGTTTGGGATCGTATAATAGGGAGAGGTCATTCGCTGAAGCCCAGTCGGCTAAGATGGAGCCGTTAGCACGAGTGGAGGAATATCCCCAGTCTTGGTGATGACTATTAAAGTCTCCAATGTAAATGGCTGGGTGATTCGGGCTAGGCAGTACCTCATTATCCCATGAGGCACTGGGAGGCTTATATACGTTGATGAGCTGAATAGTTCCAATAGTAATGGAGTCGTAGAAGGTCAAAGAGGCCATACGGTAAACATCCGCAAGATAACGATTTGGCGTAGATGGCTCGGCCGTGTTTAGGATGGTGATTATAGCATATTAAATCAAATCCACTGATGGTGAATCAAGCGGCTTCATCAACTGCTATGTGTATTTCTTGTAGGCAAATGACATCTGCCTGATGCTGTATCGCCAATTGACCAATAAGAACGTGTTTGGCAAAGGACAGCCCCTCAGCATTAAGTTGGAGGACTCGAAGAGCAGGACCAACAGCTTGAAAGCTGTCAGGAGCTGCTTGTTACTGGCTTTGAAAGTGACTGGGATCCATGTGGATTCAGTTGGCTAGGAAGGATCGTCAGTTTCCCCAATGAATGGGTACTCACGGGGTGCACCATGGGAAGGTCGATCCAATGCAAATGTTCTGATACTATGTAGTTCCCTACCACTGTTTGCAAATGTAAGAGCCCCGAACTTTTTCCTTTTTCATTTGGATACACTTGAAATTATTCTTCAAAGACAACACAGAAAATATTATTTGTTGTTTATGTTTAATTTTTTCGCTCTGTCTTCATGACAACCCAACCCTATAAATCAGTTTCCAATATGAGTATGTAACATGAGGAAACTAGAATTCAGAACAAAATCTGATGACCTCATGGTATAGACAATGTTAGAATATAAACCTTTTAAGCTCTTTTATTTAACATTATTCAAAATGATCTCTATGCCAAAAATTAAAAAAAAAACCTAAAAGTTCAAACTCTCTGCCCATTTTTGGATGGGGTCATTTGCTTTTTTGGTGCTAAGTTTGCTGAGCTCTTTATATATATTTGGTGATTAGTTTCTTGTCTGATGTATGGCATGTAAAGATATTCTCCCATTCTGTGAGGGGTCTCTTTGTTTGTTTAATAGTTTATTTGGATGTGCCGAAGCTTTTCAATTTGATGTAGTCCCATTGGTTTGTTTCTGCTTTAGTCTTCCTTGCAATTGGGTTTGATTCATCAAAGATGTCCTTGAGGTGTAGATGGGAAACTGTTTTACCAATGTTTTCCTCTAAGTATTTGATTATTTCTGTTCTGACATGCAGGTCTTTGATCCATTTGGAGCAGAGGATATGAACAAAACATTCTCCTCAGAGGAGATCCAAAAGGCTAACAAACATATGAAAAACTGCTCTAGGTAACTGATTGTCAGAGAAATGCAAATTAAGACAACACTAAGTTACCACCTCACTCCTGTAAGAATGGCATACATCAAAAAGGACAGCAGCAACAAATGCTGGAGAGGTTGTGGGGACAGAGGAACCTTTTTACATTGCTGGTGGGAATGTAAATTGGTACAGCCTCTGTGGAGAGCAGTCTGGAAAACTCTCAGAAGGCTAGACATGGACCTTCCATATGATCCAGTAATTCCTCTCCTGGGCTTATACCCCAAGGACTCCATAACACCCAACCAAAAAGAGGTGTGTACTCCTATGTTCATAGCAGCACAATTCATAATAGCTAAAACCGGGAAGCAACCCAGATGCCCAACAACAGATGAGTGGCTGAGAAAGCTGTGGTATATATACACAATGAAATACTATGCAGCTATCAAGAACAATGAACCCACCTTCTCTGACCCATCTTGGACAGAGCTAGAAGGAATTATGTTAAGTCAGCTAAGTCAGAAAGATCAAGATTAGTATGGGATGATCCCACTCATCAACAGAAGTTGAGGAAGAAAATCTGAAAGGGAAACTAAAAGCAGGACCTGACCAAATTGTAAGTAGTGCACCAAAGTAAAAGCCATGTGGTGAGGGGTAGACATGCAGCTTCCTGGGCCAGTGGGGGGTGGGAGAGGGTAGGAGGGATGGGTCATAGTCTTTTGGTGGTGGGAATGGTGTTTATGCACACTCCTAGTAAAATGTAGTCATATAAATCACTAGTTAATTAATACGAGACGGGGAAAATTAATTGTATGTCTTGAAGTTTTTTAAAACACAGACTGAATCTTTTTAATATATAGGCTGTGTATTTGATAGGCCGACTCTCTCAAAAGCCTAGACCAAGTAGATCAGAAGCAACCAATAGCACAGCTATATACAAGATACTGGGTACTGTACAGCAAATCCTAACAAAAGGACTTTTCAAAGTTAACCCAATTACCAAATAATGTGATGATAACATTAACTATCGATTGTCTTTTTGAATCCTAAGACAGCAGGAACCTCACATCTCCACTATAGAGCCTCTACTTCCCCCAGTCCTGGAACTCTTGGATAGTGACCACTTTCCCGTATGCCTCTCCCAATCCATATGCAATAATATTGCATCTGCCGATCACAACCTAATCAACCCAACGATTGGCACCTCAACATGCTTCACTTCAGACTGTGTCCAGAGACTTCACTTGTGGAATGACAACCCTTCAGCTTCATTACTTGGGTGAGACCTTTCCTTTCATAGTACACTCTAATTTCATCTCAGGTGGTTCACTTTCTAACAAAGTCCCAAAACCTAGATATACACCAGTTTCTGTGAGAGAGAGAGCATATGTTCACACATATCCATAAACTACTGCAAAATATATACCTGAAAGCAGAAGTACACTAGAGTTTGCAGTGAGTATCCCCCTAACACTTCCTCTCCACTATTCCAAGCTTTGGGTCCATGATTGCTCAACAATTTGTTTGGCTTTTTATGTTAACTCTCTTTTCAGTCACCAGGTTCCAGATGTCATAAGGATGCCAGCCAGGCTTCCCTGGACTGAAGACCTCACCAATGTGTCCTGGAGCTCAGCTTCCCCAGAGACCCACCATACTAAGGAAAGAGAGAGGCAGACTGGGAGTATGGACTGACCTGTCAACGCCAAGGTCTGGCTTTTGTAATTGGGGAAGCAATTACAAAAGCCAGACCTTCCACCTTCTACAACCCACAACGACCCTGGGTCCATGCTCACAGAGGGATAGAGAGTGGGAAAGCTATTATGGGAGTGGGTGGGAAATGGAGATTGGGTGGTGGGAATTGTGTGGAGTTGTACCCCTCCTACCCTATGGTTTTGTTAATTTATCCTTTCTTAAATTAAAAAAAAAGTTCAAACTCTCTCCTAGGATATCAAAAGTAATAACTTTCAGTTGTCCAATATACTGATAATAAAAACAATTAATAATAGACAATTCTGAATCACTAGAAGGGTGATTTAAGTGTTGTCACTTACTTTTGAGGTTGTTCTTTTGTTTTTGTTTGTTTTCTCTTGTTACTAAGTTCACAGAAATAAAGGTGACTCATTGTGAATAACTACTGTTTATTAAAGCCTTTGCTAAAGAATCCATCAGTTGTTGAGGAACATTTTATCTGATATTCTAAATTAACTTCCTATCCATTTTATCTAAATCAGAAAAAATGTGCTTCTGTAGACAAGCTTTTTTAAATGTCTATATATTTTTTTAAAAAATTTTATTAGTGGTTTAATATTGGTTTACAGACTTAGA
This sequence comes from Erinaceus europaeus, assembly GCF_950295315.1. Classification (NCBI taxonomy): domain Eukaryota; kingdom Metazoa; phylum Chordata; class Mammalia; order Eulipotyphla; family Erinaceidae; genus Erinaceus; species Erinaceus europaeus. The sequence continues at coordinate 197,689,942 of NC_080162.1, forward strand.
GCAGAGGTGCCATTCTACATCACTCCTTCCACAGAAGTTCTATGTCTCTATTCACTCCACTGGAAATTTCAGTTGGTCTCCCAAGGTTACTGATATGAGTTCACTATTATGTCGATATCTATCATCTATCTATCTATCTATCTATCTATCATCTATCATCTACCTATCTATATATTTGACCATTTTTCCTATGGCCATGTTTTCTCTTCCTAAGTCACATCTACATTTATTACTACATCCTAATGTCTTTTCCTTTTTTTCCTCTTTTTCTTTCTGCGTCCTGATGGAATAGGGTTTCAGAGGCCCTTAGCCATTTTCCCTTTCCATTTCTACCCCTCTCTGGGAGGATGGACCAAAATTATTTTGGGGTTGCAGAGGAGGGAGTTCTGGCTTCTGTAATTGCTTTTCTACTAGACATGAGTGTTGGCAGGTCAATTCCATACACCTATCCTGTGTATATATATATATATATATTTTTTTTTTCTTTAGTGGGGTAGAACTCTGCAGAGGTGAAATGTAGGAACACATTGGAGTGGTCAAGTACACAAGTTTTTAAGATAAGTAGTACTGTATAAAAAATAACTTCAGATTTCTTAAAATGTTCTCAGAGGTAGGTAATATGGCGACGGCCTGAGAAGTCGCTAACAGCGAGTGCTCTGATAGCATCGTCGGCAAAGTTGCTACGGTTATTCCGGAGGTTGGTGAGTGCAATTGTCATAAAGGTATTTAGTACAGTGTTACTTGTGCTCAAAACACAACAACTGAGGAACAACAGAACATTAAAAAAAAAAAAAAAAAAGAGAAAAACACATAAATTAAAAAAAAATGGGTAGATTAAAAACAAATAAAACTGCTACCCCAATGAATGAAGACAAGAGCCCAGAAGAAACCACAAATCAGTCAGAAGTAACCATAGATAAGAAAAGTATGCAAGCAATAATAAACTTATTAATCACAGAAATGAAAACAACATTGGAGGAAAGAAATGGCAGTATTAGGGAAACAACAGTTGAGACCCCCAAGGAAAATACTGATTATCTTGAGACAATTAGAGAACTGAAAGCTGAAATAGCTGTAATGAAGAAAGAAGCTGAGGCAAGGGAAAGCAGACTAACAGAAGCAGAAAACAGAATTAGTCAGACAGAGGATGAGTTAGAGAAAACTAAGAAAGAGGTGAAAGAGCTTAAAAAGAGATTGAGAGACACTGAAAACAACAACAGAGACATATGGGATGATCTCAAAAGAAGTAACATTCGTATAATTGGCCTGCCAGAGGAAGAAAGAGAGGAAGGGGAAGCAAACATCCTAGAGGAAATAATACAAGAAAATTTCCCAGACCTGAATAACAGAAAGGATATCAAGGTGCAAGAGGCCCAGAGAGTACCAAACAGAATCAACCCAGACCTGAAAACACCAAGACACATCATAGTCACAATGAGAAGAAGTAAGGATAAAGAAAGGATCCTAAAGGCTGCAAGAGAGAAACAAAAAGTCACATACAGGGGAAAACCCATAAGACTTTCTGCAGATTTCTCAACTCAAACTCTAAAAGCCAGAAGGGAGTGGCAAGATATCTATCGAGCCCTGAATGAAAAAGGGTTTCAACCAAGGATTATATATCCTGCTAGACTTTCATTCAAGCTAGATGGAGGGATCAAAACCTTCTTAGACAAACAACAGTTAAAGGAGGCAACTATCACCAAGCCGGCCCTGAAAGAGGTATTAAAAGACCTCTTATAAACAAGAACATCACTATAATACTTGTAATATATCAGAGCAAACAAATTGTTTTTTAGAACAATGGCACTACAATACATTAAATCCATAATATCAATAAATGTCAATGGCTTAAACTCACCCATCAAAAGACACAGGGTGGGGGGATGGATCAGAAAACATAACCCAACCATATGCTGCTTGCAAGAATCCCATCTGTCACAACAAGATAAACACAGACTTAAAGTGAAAGGATGGAAAACTATCATACAGGCTAACGGTCCACAAAAAAGGGCAGGAACAGCCATTCTCATCTCAGACACGATAGATTTTAAATTAAATAAAGTAATAAAAGATAGGCAAGGACATTACATAATGATAAGAGGATCAATCAGCCAAGAAGACTTAACAATTATTAACATCTATGCACCCAACGAGGGACCATCTAAATACATTAAACACCTATTGAAAGAATTTCAAAAATACATCAATAGTAATACAATAATAGTGGGAGACTTCAATACCCCACTCTCACACTTAGACAGATCAACAAAGAAGAGAACCAATAAAGATATAAGAGAATTGAATGAAGAGATTGACAGACTAGACCTCTTGGACATTTTCAGACTCCTCCACCCCAAAAAACTGGAATACACCTTCTTTTCAAATCCACACAACACATACTCAAGGATAGACCACATGTTAGGTCACAAAGACAGCATCAATAAATTCAAGAGCATTGAAATCATCCCAAGTATCTTCTCAGACCACAGTGGAGTAAAACTAACTTTTAACAACAAACAGAAAATTATTAAAAGACATAGAATTTGGAAACTAAACAACATGCTCCTTAAGAACCACTGGGTCAGACACTCACTCAAACAGGAAATTCAAATGTTCCTGGAAACTAATGAAAATGAAGACACAACCTATCAAAATATTTGGGACACAGCTAAAGCAGTACTGAGAGGGAAACTTATAGCTATACAATCACATATTAAACACCAAGAAGAAGCCCAAATGAACGAACTTACTACACACCTCAAGGACTTAGAGGAAGAGGAACAAAGGAACCCTAAAGCAACCAGAAGGACAGAAATCACTAAAGTTAGAGCAGAAATAAACAACATCGAAAATAAAAGAACCATACAAAAGATCAATGAAGCCAAATGTTGGTTCTTTGAAAGATTAAACAAAATTGACAAACCCCTAGCCAGACTCACCAAACAAAAAAGAGAGAAGACTCAAATTAATAGAATTGTCAACGATACAGGAGATATCACAACTGACACCACAGAAATCCAGAGAATTCTGCGAAACTTCTATAAAGAACTATATGCCACCAAGCTAGAGAATCTGGAAGAAATGGAACAATTCCTAGAAACCTATGCACTTCCAAAACTGAACCAAGAAGAACTACAAAATCTAAATGCACCAATCACAGACAAAGAAATTGAAACCGTTATTAAGAATCTCCCCAACAACAAAAGTCCTGGACCAGATGGCTTCACAAACGAATTCTACAAAACTTTCAGGAAACAGTTAATACCCATACTTCTTAAGCTATTCCATAAGATTGAAGAAACAGGAATACTCCCTTCCACCTTTTATGAAGCCAACATCACCCTGATACCAAAAGCTGATAGGGACAGAACAAAAAAGGAAAACTACAGACCAATATCTCTGATGAACATAGATGCCAAAATATTAAACAAGATCTTGGCCAACCGGATACAGCAACACATCAAAAAGATTGTTCATCATGACCAAGTGGGATTCATCCCAGGAATGCAAGGCTGGTTCAACATCCGTAAATCAATCAATGTCATTCATCACATCAATAAAAGCAAAGCCAAAAACCACATGATTATCTCAATAGATGCAGAGAAAGCCTTTGACAAAATCCAACACCCATTCATGCTCAAAACTCTACAAAAAATGGGAATAGATGGGAAATTCCTCAAGATAGTGGAGTCTATATATAGCAAACCTACAGCCAACATCATACTCAATGGAGAGAAGCTGAAAGCATTCCCCCTCAGATCAGGGACTAGACAGGGCTGCCCACTGTCACCGTTAATCTTCAACATAGTATTGGAAGTTCTTGCCATAAGCAATCAGGCAAGAGAAAGAAATCAAAGGGATACAGATTGGAAGGGAAGAAGTCAAGCTCTCACTATTTGCAGATGATATGATAGTATACATAGAAAGACCTAAAGAATCCAGTAGAAAATTACTGGAAGTTGTTAGGCAATATAGCAAGGTATCAGGCTACAAAATCAATGTACAAAAATCAGTGGCATTTCTTTATGCAAACACTAAATCTGAAGAAGAAGACATCCAGAAATCACTCCCATTCACTGTTTCAGCAAAATCAATCAAATACCTAGGAATAAAGTTGACCAAAGAAGTGAAAGACTTGTATGCTGAAAACTATGAGTCGCTACTCAAGGAGATAGAAACTGATACCAAGAAATGGAAAGATATCCCATGCTCATGGATTGGAAGAATAAATATCATCAAAATGAACATTCTCCCCAGAGCCATATACAAATTTAATGCAATACCCATCAAAGTTCCACCAAGCTTCTTTAAGAGAATAGAACAAACACTACAATCATTTATCTGGAACCTGAAAACACCTAGAATTGCCAAAACCATCTTGAGGAAAAGAAACAGAAATGGAGGCATCACACTCCCAGATCTTAAACTATATTATAAAGCCATCATCATCAAAACAGCATGGTACTGGAACAAAAATAGGCACACAGACCAGTGGAACAGAATTGAAAGCCCAGAAGTAAATCCCAACACCTATGGGCATCTAATCTTTGATAAGGGGGCCCAAAGGATTAAATGGAAGAAGGAGGCTCTCTTCAATAAATGGTGCTGGGAAAACTGGGTTGAAACATGCAGAAGAATGAAATTGAACCACGTTATCTCACCAGAAACAAAAATCAACTCCAAATGGATCAAAGACCTAGATGTCAGACCAGAAACAATCAAATACTTAGAGGAAAACATTGGTAAAACACTTTCCCATCTACACCTCAAGGATATCTTTGATGAATCAAACCCAATTGCAAGGAAGACCAAAGTAGAAACAAACCAATGGGACTACATCAAATTGAAAAGCTTCTGCACATCCAAAGAAACAATTAAACAAACAGAGAGACCCCTCACAGAATGGGAGAAGATCTTCACATGCCAGACATCAGACAAGAAACTAATCACCAAAATATATAAAGAGCTCAGCAAACTTAGCCGCAAAAAAGCAAATGACCCCATCCAAAAATGGGCAGAGGAAATGAACAAAACACTCACCACAGAGGAGATCCAAAAGGCTAACAAACATATGAAAAACTGCTCCAGGTCACTGATTGTCAGAGAAATGCAAATTAAGACAACACTAAGATACCACCTCACTCCTGTAAGAATGGCATACATCAAAAAGGACAGCAGCAACAAATGCTGGAGAGGATGTGGGGACAGAGGAACCCTTTTACATTGCTGGTGGGAATGTAAATTGGTACAGCCTCTGTGGAGAGCAGTCTGGAAAACCCTCAGAAGGCTAGACATGGACCTTCCATATGACCCAATAATTCCTCTCCTGGGGTTATACCCCAAGGACTCCATAACACCCAACCAAAAAGAGGTGTGTACTCCTATGTTCATAGCAGCACAATTCATAATAGCTAAAACCTGGAAGCAACCCAGGTGCCCAACAACAGATGAATGGCTGAGAAAGCTGTGGTATATATACACAATGGAATACTATGCAGCTATCAAGAACAATGAACCCACCTTCTCTGACCCATCTTGGACAGAGCTAGAAGGAATTATGTTAAGTGAACTGAGTCAGAAAGTTAAAGATGAGTATGGGATGATCCCACTCATCAACAGAAGCTGACTTAGAAGATCTGAAAGGGAAACTAAAAGCAGGATCTGATCAAATTGTAAGTAGGGCACCAAAGAAAAAACCCAGTGGTGAGGGGTAGACATGTAGCTTTCTGGGCCAGTGGGGGGTGGGAATGGGCGGGAGGGATGGGTCACGGTCCTTTGGTGATGGGAATGGTGTTTATGTACACTTCTAGCAAAATGTAGACATATAAATCAGTAGTTAATTAATATGAGAGGGGGAAATCAATTGTATGTCTCAAAGGTTCTCAGGAGACAAACTGAATCTTTTTAATAGATAGGCTACGTATTTGATATGCGGACTCTCTCAAAAGCCTAGACCAAGTAGATTGGAGGCTTCCAATAGCACAGCTATATACAAGATACTGGGTACTGTACAGCAAACCATAACAAAGGGACTTTTCAAAGTTAACCCAATTAACAAATAATGTGATGATAATATTAACTATTGATTGTCTTTTTGAACCCTAAGACAGCAGGAACCTCACATCTTCACTATAGAGCCCCTACTTCCCCCAGTCCTGGCACCCATGGATAGGGCTCACTTTCCCGTATGCTTCTCCCAATCCATACCAAATAATATTGCATCCGCCGATCACAACCTAACCAAAGCAACGATTGCCATCTCAACATGCTTCACCTCAGAGTGTATCCAGAGACTTCACGTGTGGAATGACAACCCTTCAGCTTCATTACTCGGGTGAGACCTTTCCTTTTATAGTACACTCTAATTTCATCTCAGGTAGTTCACTTTCTAACAAAGTCCCATAACCTAGACATACACCAGTTTCTGTGAGAGAGAGCGTATGCGCACACGTATCCATAAACTACTGCAAAATATATACCTGAAAGCAGGATTACACTAGAGTTTGCAGTGAGTACCTCCCCAACACTTCCTCTCCACTATTCCAATCTTGGGATCCATGTTTGCTCAACAAATTGTTTGGCTTTGTATGTTAACTCTCTTTTCAATCACCAGGTTCCAGATGCCACCAGGATGCTGGCTAGGCTTCCCTGGATTGAAGACCCCACCAATGTGTCCTGGAGCTCAGCTTCCCCAGAGACACACCTTACTAGGGAAAGAGAGAGGCAGACTGGGAGTATGGACCGACCAGTCAACGCCCATGTTCAGCGGGGAAGCAATTAGAGAAGCCAGACCCTCTACCTTCTGCAACCCTCAACAACCCTGGGTCCATGCTCCCAGAGGGCTAGAGAATGGGAAGGCTAGCATGGGAGAGGGTGGGTTATGGGGATTGGGTGGTGGGAATTGTGTGGAGTTGTACCCCTCCTACCTTATGCTTTTGTTCACTAATCCTTTCTTAAATTAAAAATTTAAATAAATAAAAAAAAAAAAAGAAGGAAAAAAAAAATGTTCTCAGAGATAATAGAAAACATCTGTGAAGTATTTCTTGTGTCACAAAATAGAAATAGCAATGTGCCTGACACATCTTTAATCATGTATCACCTAAAGAATTTGATAAACTCATGACTAGAGATATAAATTGAAGATAGTGTGTGCTTTTCATATATGAAGCCATAGGCTCAATCCTTGAAGCCACAGGTGTATGTGTGAATGAATACACACACACACAGACACACACACACACACATAGACACACACACACACACACACACACACACACACACACACACACACACGTACACACACTCTTTAACTTTGTAACATGTATTTATTTTTACTATCTCTATTCATTTATTGGATAAAGCCAACCAGAAATCAAGAAGAAGAGGGAGGTCGAGAGGGGGGAAATGAGAGATATCTGTAGCATTTCTTCACCACTCACAAAACTTTCCCCTTGAAAGTGGGGAGTGGAGACTTGAACCCAGATCCTTGCACACTGTAGAGTGTGCAACCAGGTGTACCACCATATAGCCCCAACTCTGACTTTCTTAAGATGACATAGGTAGCATATAGGCAAATGTTTGCCAAATGCTGGCACATAGTATTCTAGTCAAAAAGAATACATTTTCCATAGATCCATGTGAATAAAATTATGGTAAAAGCAAAAACCTATAGTGATATCAAACATATAAATAATTATATGTCAAGGAGGGGACATAGAGAATATTTCCTATTTTTTTATTTTATTATCTAGTCGATTCTATTTGGATGAAACAGACCACAAAAAAACAAGACAAACAAATTCCTATCAGCCAGTTTCTTTTCATCCAAATAATAACTATATTGTTGGTATAATATCTTCCAAAACATAATTTTGCTTTCCTGTCTCTAAATGTTATTTTATTTTATTTTATTTTATTTTACTAACAGTTTTTGCAAACTGATCCTTCTTCAGAATTTTTTCAAATTGTGTTGGCAAAAAGGCAATAATTTGTTGGTCATTAAGCCAGGTCACCTGCATTGCTTGATGCTGTGGTCTATTTACATAATCACTGTTTTACCTGAGACCTGCCCTGCCTGCAAGGTATTGGTTTAATCCCCACTGGTTAGAAGGAAGCTTGCTACCTTCACGCTCTTTTTTTTCCTCCACCCCTTCTCCTAGCCATTTCCTTTTCCCACTTGCCACTTCCAGTTAAAGAGATATATAAAAGGTGTTGTATCTGATCAACACAGGGAAATTGCATTATGTTCCTGGTCAGCCATGTATTCCAGAGTCTCTCTTTCTGGCAGTGCTAGCCCAGCAATCATTATTACATAAAAATTGTTGTCTTTAATTACTACCATGCAGTGATCAAATGTTTGTATTACTTGACAGTTGAGTAGACTTCCAGAACTTTCTGTAAAGTTAGTATTATTTCTCTAAATTCTGTCAGAGGAGGCCCATGATTAAGAAGCCACCAGTACTTACTCATTTAAATCTTCTGTCCTTGGAATATATATTCTGCCTACAATTCCCACAGTGGGAGCTGTTTTCAAGGGCACACAGCCCTGAAAATGCAATGTGATTTTGAAACTATGTGGTTTGTACATGAGATTGAAAACAACAACATACTAATACTTGTATGTATTAATTTATTTATTTGATAGTGACAGAGATAAATTGAGAAGGAAGGGGAGATGAAGAGGAAGTTAAACAGAGAGACACCTGTAGCACAACTTCATCATGTTCAAAACTTGCCCTTTGCAGGTGGAGACTGGGGTACTGAACCCCAATCCTTTCATATTATAACATGTGTGTTACCCATTGTACCACTATTCAACCCTCAATTAAGTCTTATATGTAAACTCCTAAGATTCACACAGGCATATGTAGTTTGAGACCTGCTTGTCTTATAGCTGTCCAATACTAATAACAAAGTCCACTTGCTGATTGAATATAACACCTGTCGAGTTGGAGGTTTCTTTTTCTTTGGCTTCTCCTTATCATTTGTGTGTTTAAGTGAGCAGGGTAGGGGTTTGAGAGCAATCTCAGACTTTACTGAGTTCACAAATACATATATGTACAGTGGCAAAATATGCCAGTAAAATCATTGTAGCATTTCACTGTTGAAGGCTTTGATAATAAATCAATCTCTGATAGATCGTGTAATATTACAGTATTTAGTTCTTCATAATATTTGACAGTGTCTGCTTCAAAGATGTTTATCTGTTTTGTAATAAGTTACATCGTATGTGTAATATTCTGTATAATTTCCTTAGTGTTTGTGAGTTCTTTAGTATTGTTCTTTTTTTCATTTCTGAGAAAGCTACTGTGGATCTCATCTATTTTTTTTTTCTTGATTAGATTGGCAAACGCTTTGTTAAGAAGAACTTTTCTAAAATCAACTGATTTCTCTGTTTAATTTTTTCCTATTTTCTGTTGTCAGTTTTATTCATCTTTCATCTCATCTTTCATTTATTCTATGATTTTTTTTAAATTTTAGGAACCAGAGGTTTATACATTATTTCCCTACTCTGCACCACAGTGAGAGAGAGAGAGAGAAGAAAAAACAGAGAGAGGGAGAGACACCATAGCATTCAATTTCCTTCATTTCTCTATATCTTCCTATATGGTGCTATGCCTTGTACCTAGGTCATATACATTGCAATGCAGCACTCTACCTGGTGATCTATCACTTTGATCCTTTTCCTTTCTTTCTTCTGTTTACTGTAGGTATACTCACTTCTTCTTTTGTTTATGAATGTGAAATTTTACGTTACTAATTGAAAATGTATGTTCATATACATCTAATGTTTTGAGGACTCCATAAACCACATAATAGCTATATGTCACACATTTTGGTATATTTCAGTTTTGCTTTTTTCAATTCAAAATATATGGTAACATTAAATTTAGAAAAGCTGTTTGGTAGAAAACATATATGTGATTCTTAATTTTTCTCAAGTCGCTTTACCACTAGAAGTAAAACATTGTTCTCTCTATGGAGAATTGTCTGCCGAGTATACAAGACAGACAACTACACATGAAATTTCGACTTAGTATTTTTGAGTTCTTAGAGTTAAAGATTATTAAAAAATGCACAATAAAAGAGAAAACTTATATTTGTAGATTATTGGAAGTCTCTCTACGGGAATTAATCTCTGAATCTTGAGTGATAATAGAATATAGCAGATAGAAAATGAAAAGAATGAGACTTAATGGTATTACAAAAAAAAAGGAATAAAAAAGAGAGTAGAGAAGAGGTAGTTTGCAATCATCAAAAAAGGGCAGCAAACTAGATGTACAAGGACATAAAAGTTGTTAAAAACTGAGGTATAAATACACAATGGAATGCCACTCAGCTGGAAAAAAAAAATCTCCTTTTCAAAATCTTGGGTGGAACTTGAATAAATCGTGTTAAGTGAGATAAGCCAAAAGAAAAAAAAAAATCAATAAAAGATCATTTCACTTATAGGAACTTTTAAGTGGTACTTAAGAATTTATAGGTGGCATTTAAGAAGCAAGACAAAAAAAAAAAAAGAAAGACAAATTCAGGGTGAAAATTTAACTTGGGAAGTTGTATTTTAGCAATTTACCTTTAATTTGGGAAGCTGTATTTTAGAAAAAAAAAAAAAAGACTCTGGATTGGGTAAGGTAAAGGGGTTGGTGTTGAGAGGGCATTAGATCTCCAGGACAAGTTAGTGAAGACAGACTTGAGTTCATGGTAGGAGTGGTGTGCAGATGCGGATCATGGGTTGGTAAGTAACCATGCTCACATATCAATAATAGTCTCGTAAGCCATTGTTTCCCTAGTTAAATGGTTTGACTTTAGTGCCCACTTTTTTGTTAATGTTCACACAGCCTCTACTTGTGAAGTTCTATACTACAATTCTGTTTTAATCTGACTCTAATGATGTTCCTCTTTTTCCCACTCAGGGAACTTTGCAACAGTTCTGAATATCCACCCCAATACTATATGGGACGATCTATGAAACAACAAATCATCCAGAAAACAATTATAGGCAGTGAAAATGAGCTTTTCTCAGTCATAAGAAACCTTCCTACCTCTTGGATTATGGAAACAGTCAAGACTTGATACAGTTAAAATGTTCTTCTTCCTTTAATGCCAATGCTTTGAGACAATGTTTTTCAGCTTCTGTAAAAAAAGTTAATGTTCAGTAGTTTGAGAAATGTAGGTGCAGTAAGCAATCATATTGTTTTTAGTCTTTTACTGAAAAAAAAAAAGAAGTCTGAACATATTTTACTCAAATTTTTATGGAGAGTGATTCAGGTATTAGGCAAAGCCCAGCCACTGTGCAATATAGCAGAAATGAGTGAATTATTTCCAGAGAGCAATGAGTAGGTAAAACTAAAACCCAAGTGAAATGTGTGAGCACACCTAAGACAGAGTGTTCTGGCAAATGTTTCCTTGTATAACACATCTCCTTTTATAAATCTTCCAGAAACACATCAGTGACATAGCTATACTGCAAATGCAGTTAGAATAAAAATCATGTTGATTTCACTCAGATAACAGTTGTTTTTTAAGTGTACATGCTACAATGTAGAATAAAATATTTCTGAAAGAGATAAACATCACCCATCTCTTTTAAGGGAGATATGTAAACAAATAAATGGCTATTGCGGAATACCTAATGGAAAGATTGTGCAGACTGTATTCAAAAGCCATTGTCTTGTTGTCTCCAAATCATTTTATTTTTTTTTCTACCTGGGTACACAAGCAGACCATAATTTCCACTTATCTTTGGATATGAGTAAGAAAATTTTGGCACTGAAAATTAGGAGGAAGCTCCTTCACCAGTGGAATATACACTTTACTATGTGCAAAGACTGCAGTTCAAATCCCCAGTTACCACATAGGAGCACCATGCCAAAAGGAGGCTTCCAGAGGGAGGAAACAGAGCTGTGGTGTCTCTTCTCTCCCTCTTCGCCTATCACATCACCCTCTATTTAAATATAAAAAGGAAGTCTACTGTCAATACTGGTGCAGCCACACATAATAAAAATGAGGGCCTGACCAGACATTGGAATATGTTGAGAAAGAAACACTTTCTAATCGCATGTTAATAATTTTGACTTTGTGTAGTTTTGGGTTATTCATATGTTCTTATATATATTTTTGCTTGTATTTTTTTTTTAGTGATTTAATAACAATTAACAAGACTGTGGAATAAGAGGAGTACAATTCCATACAGTTCCCATTACCAGAGTTCTGTATCCCATCTTCTCCATTGGAAGGTTCCCTATTCTTTTACCCTCTGAGATTATAGACCAAAGATCTTGATGGGGTGTAGAAGGTGAGAGGTCTGACTTCTGTATTTGCTTCTTTATTGGACATGGGAGTTGGCTGATCAATCCATACCCACAGCCTGCTTCTGTCTTTCCCTAGTGGGGTAGGGTAATGAGACTCAAACTATAATGGCAAAAATGATTATAATTACACTTATTTATATTATTAGTAGGGAACTGTATTGATTATGCTATCTGAAATACTCTAGTATACTTTTAAAATAGTTTGTTTACTGATTTTGGATAGAGCAAAAAGACATGGAAAGGAAATAGGTGATAGAAAGGAAGGAAGATGTTCCTGCTGTGGGCCCCCATAGGACTTTTCCTCAATTTGGATCAATAATAGTAGAAAATGTTCCATCCACAGAAGGGAGGCTGGACAACATACTCTATGCTACACCTGAGGAAGATGGGTCAATACTGGGGCAGCATGGAATGTTACTACTCATGACCACAGAATGTGAGCTCAGATCTATAGGGATGCAGAGGTCACATAGGCTCCTAAGCTAATTATTGGCCCCAGATCACATCAAATCAATGGGATTTACAGTCAACAATATCTATACATCTTTCCTCTTTTAGGGAGCTACTCTCTTCCCTGATCCAGCTTTCTGGTCCTTTTCCCAGCCATGACATCATCTCCCCAGAAAATAACTTGGATCCAACTGCATATCAGATTTCAGGCTCAGGAAAAAAAAAAGATAGTATAGCTACAGGCCCTTTGAAATATAACTAAAATTTTGCCTACTAGCTATCTACAAAATGGAGGAACCCCCAATACTGCATCTGCACTATTCCAGCCTTTAGGTCCATGATTGTTCAACAATTTATTTGGCTTTGCATGTTAACTCTCTTTTCAGCCACCAAGTTCCAGATGCTAGCAGGATGCAACCAGACTTCCCTGGACAGACAACCCCACCAACATGCCTTGCAGCTCTGCCTCCCCAGAGCCATTCACCACTAGGGAAAGAGAGAGACAGGCTGGCAGTATGGATCGACCAATCAATGCCCATGTTCAGCGGGGAAGTCAGACCTTCAACATTCTGCATCCCACAATGATCTTGGGTCCATACTCCTAGGGGGATAAAGAATAGGAAAGCTATCAGGGGAGGGGATGATATTCACAGGTCTGGTGTTGGGAATTCTGCGAAGCTGTACCCCTCTTAGCCTATGGTTTTGTAATGCTTCTTTTTTATAAATAAAAAAACATAAAAAAAGAAAGGAAGAAAGAGAGAGAGCTGTAGCACTGCTTCACAGCTCCTGAAGTTTTCCCCTGCAGTTGGAAACTGAGGGCTTGAGCCCAGGACCCTACCTATGGTAACACATTCACTCAGCAGGGTGTGGCCACTCAGTTCCCAATTCTAGAATTCTAAAATAAACATTGCTTTGGATTAAACTAATAGCTGAAATTGGACTGGAAAAATTACAGAGATCTGTGTTACGATGCTATAGGAGAGTTTATAATATTTTTGTTTTGGGAGTCGGGCAGTAGCACAGTGGGTTAAGCACACATGGTGTAAAGTGCAAGGACCAACATAAGGGATGCTGGTTCAAGCCCCAGGATCCCCACCTGCAGGGGAGTGGCTTTACAAGCAGTGAAGCAGGTCTGCATGTGTCTTTCTCTCCTCCTCTCTTCCCCTCCATTTCTCTCTGTCCTATCTAACAAAAACAACATCAATAACAACAACAATAATAAGTACAACACTAAAGAACAATAAGGGCAAAAAAAGGGAAAATAAAAATAAAATATTTTTGTTTAAATGAAATGGTGCATGCCTATGTGTCTCTGTGTGTATCTATTATGCACTATAATATTTCTATGTGCGTATTTTTCAAGTAAATGCATTTCCTATATTCTTCATCAAATTAGAATAATTATGCCAATTACAAATATCACAGTACTCCAGAAGAAACTACTTAAACCAAAGAAATATCAGAGAAAGTCACAACTAGACACAATAATTATGTGCTTTTCTTTTCATTTTCAGTCCATCCTTGAGATATTTTGTTTTTGATGTAGGTGAATTATGAAGTAGTTATAGCAAAGTATGTGTGGAATCTCAGAAAGCAAAATTTTAAGTATGTGTTGATTTTTCTTTGACTGAATTCCTGTTTCTTATTCTAATACTGTCCTTCTTTTCTTTTGGGGACCTATACACACACTGCATCATAAAATAATCAATCACAGTACCCTACTACCCAGCTGTTGTTACTGTTATTTGTCTCAAGAGATTGAGATGAAGCAATAGAAAACCTCTCTCTTGAAATCATGAGCAAAAGGATCATGGGAATTTAGGTTACCTGGAAACATCTTTGCCAATATGTGGAATGAACCAACCAGAAAATAAGAGAAAATACCTAACAGATTATAGGAGACAGATTTATAAAAATACTGTTTTTGCAACTAAATCAAATCATTCATGTAGTGTAGACAGTTCTGTTTTTGAAACTAGTTTTGGCATCTTAGTTTATTTCCAGTGAAACTACTTAACTCAGAAAATGTCACATGCATGATGACATAAATAGCTTCTTCTTTGAAATTTCCCCCAATAAATGCTCCAAAGTTTAAAGTAAAGGTATAATTCAATTCCTATTGCATTTATCCAGTATTAGGTTTATTCAAGGTATGGAGAAGATGAACAAAGAAACAAATAGTATTTTGGTTAGTGGTATTATAGTTTCTTAACTTATAGACTAGAAAATATTAAAAGGGGTAATGAATATTCATGCAAAGAATAATGAGGAACAAGAAGGCCAAAGAATTTTGGTAAATAAGGTAATAAAGTAAAAATACATGCAATGGGACTATTTGAAACAAGTATTTTGAACCTGGAATATTTCATAGAGTTTGATGTTTATGTATGGTTACAGGTGTAGAAAGCTTACAGTCTCTCTCTCTCAGCTTCAATATATATATATTGAAGGAGACATTAAAGTTTATTGTACATTAACAGATCTTTGGTGCATGAGAGACAGCAGATAGTGTTTATGCAAAGAGATTCTCGTGCCTGAGGCTGCAAAATCCCAGGTTCAATACCAACACCATCATAAACCAGAGCTGAGTAGTTTTCTAGGGAAAACAAACCAAACAACAGATATATAATACATCAGATATATAATACTTAGTTAACTAGAGCTAGATTGTTATATATATATATATATATATATATATATATATATATATATATATATATATATATATATATTAGCAGGAGATTGGATATCAAACTGTGTTCTAAGTACTTCTAAAAATGAAGGAGTGTGGTAATTAAGAATGTCAATAAAATACAGAAGTCAATAGAGATAAAAATCATGTGATTTCAAATTAGGAGAATTTCCACCACCAACTCCCCCCTCAAAAAAAATATGTCTAGGCAATTTGGAGCTGGGCTAGGTGTGCTAACACATATTATTTTCCTATTTATTCTTTTATTACGATTATAATTATCATTTAGTTTGAAACATTTATTGCTTAAATGGCCTCTGATTTATTTTTAAACTTCATGTACTGATTTATTTTATAAATATATAAAGCTCAACGTACTTTATCTTCCACCTGAAGAAGATGGATCCTGAAATTGAGGCAGCTTGGAACATTTCTACTCATGACCACAGAATGTGAGCTCAGATCTATAGGAATACAGAGGTAACATAGGCTCCTAAGCTGAATATGGCCCCAGATCAGATCAAATCAATGGTGTTTATAGTCAACAATATTTATACACCTTTTCCCATATTTGAGAGCTACTCTCTTCCCTGATCCAGTTTTCTGGTCCTTTTTTCAGCCATGACATCATCTCCCCAGACAATAACTTGGATCCACCTGCATATCAGATGTCAGACTCAAAAAAAAAAAAAAAAATACTAGCATAGTCATGGGACCTTTGGAATATAAGTAAAATAGGCCTACTAACTATCTCCAAAAGAGAACCCTAAATCTTCATCTTTGGGATTCTAGCTTTTAGGTTCATGATTAGTCAACAATTTGTTTGGCTTTAGATGTTAACTCTTCTTTCAGCCACCAGATTCCAGATGCTACCATGATGCCAACCAGACTTCCCTGGACAGACAACCCCACCAATGTGTCCTGGAGCACTGATTCCCTAGAGCCCTGCCCCACTAGGGAAAGAGAGAGACAGGCTGGGAGTATGGGTTGACCTGTCAACACCCATGTTCAACAGGGAATCAACTACAGAAGCCAGGCCTTCCACCTTCTGCACCCCATAATGTCCTTGGTCCATTCTTCCAGAGAGATAAAGAATAGGAAAGTTATCCAGAGATGGGATATAGAGTTCTGGTGGTGGGAATTGTGTGGAGTTGTACCCCTAAATTCCTATGTTTTTTTTTCAGTGTTTCCTTTTTATAAATCAAAATTTTAAAAATAGCTAGTGTGCAGTTTTATCCATTCATAATTTAGCAAAAATCTCTTAGATATTTGAATTTGTACTTAAATAATAACTAAAGAATTAAAACTGCTTATTTTTATCTAATATACACTATACAGTAACCCCCTTCTTGTCTCTTCTGTATTTTTATTCTAATCACTGACTTGCATCTTGAAAAACCTGAATATTATCCAGAAAATAGTATGTATTTCCCATAAGGATTATCCTTGGAACTCAGTACCTACATGATTCCACTACTCCTGTTTCTTCTAGATAGAAGGTAAGATACAGAATCTAGATGGAGGTATAGATTTATAGATATATAAATAATACACAGAGAGATAGAAAGAGAGAGATAAAGATGGCAAAGAGAGACACCAAAACATTACTTTATTGTTCATCAAACTTCCCAGCTCACTGTTCTCCACCTGGTGTTTCAGGATATGAACGGGGATACTAACACATGACAACATACTCACTCGACTGGGTGAGGCACCTGCCTGTCCCTGTATTTGCTGCCTTGAAGGATTGTTTAATTCAATTCACATTCTGTTTTCACACATAAAAGAAAGCATTAAATTATATGATGATTCATGAATAACTTTTGAAGCAAGAATGTTGTGCTATCCACCAAAAACAAAAGTGAAGAAAAAAAATTTTCCTGCTTTTACACTTTTAATGAAGTCATGACTCATTATCAGTCTCCCAATTTCAGCATTTGACTGACAGATGATTTCATAAAAGTACAGAGATAGATATGTGCTCTAAATGAATATTTTATCTAATGGTTTCAACTATGAATGGTTGCCAGGATACAAAATGGCTATAATGTGATTTTTCTAAATCCACCGTTCCTTTTGCTTTTATTATCTATAATTATTGTATAAAGAATTAACTCTCATCAGCCAGAATTGTTTCACTAAAATGTATTTATCAAAAGAAAAAAAATAAGATACTTTCATGTTATACCCCATAATTACCTATTTTCTAGCTAAGGATAATTGTTTTAATATTTATTTATTTATTCATTTTTGTTGCCCTTGTTGTTTTATTGTTGTAATTATTGTTGTTGTTGTAGTCATAATTGATGGATAGGACAGAGAGAAATGGAGAGAGGAGGGGAATAAAAAGAGGGGGAGAGAAAGATAGACTACTACAGACCTGCTTCACCACTTGTGAAGTGACTCCCCTGCAGGTGTGGAGCCCGGGGCTCAAACCACTGGTCCTTGAACTTCGCACCACAGTTCGCTTAACCCGCTGCACTACAGCCTGACTCCCAAGGATAATCTTCTTATCTGCAACAGTAAGCATATATAGAAACAAATAATTTGCTAATAGCTAATTAATTGTTGTTACATTTCAGTCAGGATGATGCACAGCAAGTAGTAAGCCAGATTTGCTTCCCTGGGGCTCTAAAGGTCCTCAGTTCATTCCTGGCAAATTTCTATGCTAAAAACTAAGCAGGGTTCTAGGTTCTTTCTTTCTTTTTCTTTTTGAAAGATGAAATAAGTAATGTTTATTCACATACCAGTAGTAACACATGAAAATTTGTAACAGCTTCTAAAAAAAAAGCAAACTGATTTTAATAATGATCAACAAGATAGTAGGACAAGAGGGGTACAATTCCACAAAATTCCCACCATCAGAGTTCTGTATCCCATCCTTTATATTGGAAGATTCATTATTCTTTACCCTCTCAGGTATGAGCCAGAATTCTTTATGGTATGTAGAAGGTGGGAGTTCTGGTTTCTGTAATTGCTTCTCTACAGAACATGGATGTTAGCATGTCAATCCATACCCCCAGCCTGTTTTTGTCTTTCCCTAGTGGGATGGGTCTCTGGAGAGGTGGGGTTCCAGGACATATTGGTAAGGTCTTTTGCCCAGGGAATTTAGGATGGTGTTACGGTAGCATCTGCAACTTGGTGGCTGAAAAGTGTTAAGATATAAAGCAGGGCAATTTGCTTAATAATCAGGAACCTGAAGATCAGAATAGAGCATATGGAACTAAAGGTCTTCCTGTGTAAATAAACTAGGAAGTCTACTTTAGGTATATTTCAGGGGCCCAGACTTTAGTAATTTTTCCTGAGCCTGATATTTAATATGCAGGTGGGCTAAAACATAGTCCAGGAGGATGGTGTCAGAGCTGAGAATAGGACTAGAAGCTGGATCAGGGCAGAGAGTAGGTGGGACAGGAAATAATCATTTCCTCACTTTTTATGGAGCATTTTGACACTATTACTTTAGGCAGAGAGGAAGACAGAATGAAGAAAAAGAACTAAGGTGGTAATAAAAAAGAAGTAACATATGTTACCATGCACAAGGATCCTGGTTCACTCCTTCAACAAACAGTGAAGCAGGGCTGCAGGTGTTCAACTTACATTGAAAATGGATTCCAGAAGAATTTAAAGACGGGTGCTGTCTTTGTTGATCTCACAGCAGCCTATAACACGGTCTGGCACCGTGGTCTCCTAGTCAAGATCTCAAGATGCCTGCCTCCATGGGTGGCCAACACTATATCCTTTCTTCTCCAAAACAGAAGATTCCGGGTGCATCTGGGTGACAAGTCTAGCAGATGGAGACTTGTCTCAAGTGGCCTCCCCCAGGGCTCTGTTCTGGCTCCTACGCTATTTAATATTTACATCAATGACCTCCCAGAAACTTCTTCAAGGAAGTTCAGCTACGCTGATGACATCTGCTGTGCAACTCAGGCATCCAAGTTCGACATCCTCGAGGAAACACTCACGAAAGACATGTCTCTGATATCTGATTACTGTAAAAAACGGCAACTAATCCCTAGCACTGCAAAAATGGTATCATTTGTTTTCCATCTACACCATGCCTTGGCCTCGCGTGAGCTTAATGTGCAACTTGACGATACGAGGATCCGGCATGAAGCCCAGCCAGTCTATCTTGGCGTTACTCTCGATCGCACCCTGTCATTTCACGAACATCTCATAAAAACTGCAGCAAAGGTGGGCGCGAGGAATAACATCATTGCAAGACTGGCCAGCTCCTCATGGAGCTTGGCGGTACGAGAATCCGGCATGAAGCGCAGCCAGTCTATCTTGGCGTTACTCTCGATCGCACCCTGTCATTTCAGGAACATCTCATAAAAACTGCAGCGAAGATGGGCGCAAGGAATAACATCATTGCAAGACTGGCCAGCTCCTCATGGGGCGTGAGCGCTTCCACACTACGATCATCATCTCTGGCATTATGCTATTCCACTGCAGAATACTGTGCCCCAGTATGGTTCCGTAGCCCCCATGTCCACTTGGTCGATTCCAAATTATATTCCTCCATGAGGATAATTTCTGGAACCATCCATTCCACCCCAGTTCCATGGCTGCCAGTTCTTAGCAACATCACCCCGCCAGACATTCGTCGGGATGCGGCATCATCTAAGTTCATTTCCCACGTCTACACTCGACCAGACCTGCCAATATACGCGGATATCTTCGCCCATCCTGTCCAACGCTTGACGTCTCGTCACCCAATCTGGTCCCCTATGTCTACACTGAACTTTTCTGTTCCAGTCTCTTGGAAAAAGAGTTGGCAGTCAGCTGAGGTAAAGAACAAACACCTCATCACAGACCCCTGCAAGCGTCAACTCTGCTGTGACCTAGCACGCTATGATTGGGCCCTCCTCAATCGCTATTGAACAGGCCATGGCCGGTGCGCCGCTATGTTCCATCGCTGGGGAGCCAGAGACGACCCGAACTGCCCCTGTGGCTACAGACAGACTATGACCCACATAGTCAATGACTGCCACCTCTCCAGATTCAAAGGAGGTCTCGAAACTTTACATCAGGCTCAACCTGATGCTGTTGACTGGCTACGGAAGAAGGGCAAACGCTAGAAGAAGAAGGTGTTTTATCTTTCTCCCTCTCTTCTCCCCTCTCAAATTCTTCCTGTCCTAACAAGTATGATAGAAAGAGAAGTTGTTGAATATTGGTCCTGTGTTTTAAAAGGTCAGTGGATAATTTTCATCAGAAAGTTTAAAATTTGGACCTGAGTTTCAGGGTAGAAACTGGGGCTAGATAGGCTGTCAGTAGTGTAAGGTGGCAATGACAGCCATAGGTATAACTTTATATATATATATATATATATATATATATAAAAGTGAAGCATTGACAAAATCATAGTATAAGAGGGGTACAACTCCAAACAATTCCCACCACCAGATCTCCATATCCCATCCCTTCCCCTGATAGCTTTCCTATTCCTTAACCCTCTGGGAGTATGGAAACAAGGTCATTGTGGGATGCAGAAGGTGGAAGGTCTGGCTTCTGTAATTGCTTCCCCGCTGAACAGGGTGTTGACTGGTCAATACATACTCCCAGTCTGCCTCTCTCTTTCCCTAGTGGGATGGGGTTCTGGGGAATCAGAGCTCCAGGACACATTGGTGGCGTTGTCTGTCCAGGGAAGTCTGGTCAGCATCATGCTAGCATCTGGAGCTTGGTGCCTTAAAAGAGAGTTAACATACAAAGATAAAGAAATTGTTGAACAACCATGAACCTAAAGGCAGGAATAGTGCAGATGAAGAGTTGGGGGGGGGGGTCCTCCATTTTGTAGATAGCTAGTAGGCATATTTTAGTTATATTCCAAAGGGTCTGTGGCTGTACTAGTTTTTTTTTTTTTTTCTTCCCTGAGTGTGAAATCTGATATGCAAGTGTATCCAAGTTATTGTCTGGGAAGATGATGGAGATAGAAGTGGAAGACAGAGCTTGGAGAGAAAGAAAAAGCCCTGCAGACCTGCTTCACTGCCTGTGAAGGGATGCTGCAGGTGGGGAGCTAGGGCTTGAACCAGGATCTTTCAGCTCATCCCAGCACTTAGAGCCACATGCTCTTAATCTGATGTGCTACTCCCTAACCCCCTTGCATGCTTTTCTTATCTATGGTTACTTCTCCCATCCAAGTACTAACCAGGCCTGACCCTGCTTAGCTTCCGAGATCAGACGAGATCGGCCGTGTTCAGGGTGGTATGGCCGTAGACCTATGGTTACTTCTGACAGATCTGGAGTTCCTTCTGGGCTCCTGTCCTGATTCATTGTGGGAGCAGTTTTCTTTGCCCTTGATATAACTTTTTTTTTAACTTTTGTGGTTTTTATTTTTCTGTTGTCATTCTTCAATTGTGTGTTTTGAGTATAAACCATGCTATACTAAAGACTTTTATGACAGATGCAGTCACTAACCTCAGAAATTACAGCAATAGTACTGAAGCAAGGATTGATGCAGTTCAACCAATACCAGTAAATCAAACAACACAGCCAATACAAGAAAAAATAGCAACCAAACAAAAGAAAAAGATAAAGGAAAAAAGGTAAAGCAAGAATAGATAATTATGTAAATCTACTGTCCACTGTAAATTCTAGGGGTAGCAAGAGGAGAAAGGGAAGTAGAGAACACACACACACACAGAGTCCACTCTGAGTCAGATTTCTTCCCCAAAATAATTCATAAGTGAGTATCAGTGAATTCATAAAGCAAAAGAAGGAGAAGGAAGAAAAGATTTAAAAAAGAAAAGGGAAGATCAGTGAAAGGAAGGAGTGTTTTTGTTTGTTTTTAATTAGCTAGGAGGAGGGAAAAGGTAGAGTGTAGGGAAGAGGTAGAAAGAAACAAGTTCCTCTCAAAATGGATAGGATACCCAGTAACTTAGCAATAGAGAAAACAACAGTAGTTAAGTTTGGTCTACCTGAATAAGGAAGAGGGGAAAGGGACACACATATATAATAATAGTAATAATAAAATAAAATAGAGTAAAAAAACCTAACAGTCAGTCTTCAGCTTGGACTGCTCTGGATTGGCTGTAGGCAGCCTGAGCAAAGACAGCCAATTGTAAGTATAAAAAAAAAAAAAAAGAAAGAAAGAGAGAAAGAGAGAAAGAAACCTCCAGGTAGTCTTTCCCAGGCAGGGATGAAGCTCTGATTGGTCAGGTATTTTGTCACTCAAATAGAGCTCCAGCCACTTTAAAAGAAAAAAAGAAAAGTTAAACAAAAAGGAAAAGGCTTGGAATGACACCCCTGGTGAACCAGAAATCTTGGTAAGGAAAATAGCTCAGTGGGAAGCCTGCTAGAAGCAGCTGTCCAGCCCCTGGGGGCTGGCTCTGGGGTGGGGTGGTGAGCTCAGAAACAATAAAAACATTTTCCTTTCTTTGTCCCTGTAGCCTCCTTCTGTCAGCCCAAGAGAGAGTTATGGGACTGTATTTTGGTGACACCCTGACCAACCCGTGTTCACCCTCCCACAGACAGCCCAGTGTCCTACCCTGTCCGGAGAACCCCAGGTCGCAAGCTGCTGCTTGGTGGAGCTCATGGCAGCTGTTTCTGCAAAGTTGCCATCTTGGCTCCGCCCCAGGGTTCTAGTTTCTCTCTCTTATTCTCCTGTTTCTTTCATATGAAAATTAAAAAAAAATAAAGCATTATATAAATATTTATATACATATATATGATATTGGTATGCACTACGTACATGCGCTTATAAATTATGTGTTTGGAGTCATACCTGTCTCATAAAATAAAATGCAAAGTATTCTCTCATGTTTTCTTTCTTTTTTTTTTTTTTGAGATTTTATGTATTTATGAGGATGACAGGAGGAGAGAGAAAGAGCCAGACATCACTCTGGCACATGTGATTCCACGGATCGAACTCGGGACTTCATGCTTGAGAGTCCAAAGCTTTATCACTGCGCCACCTCCTGGAAGACTCCTCTTATTTTTCAATTTGAGTTTATAGACTCAAATTTCTATTCATATAAAATTTCTTCTTTTAAGTTTAGAGCTTGAAATTAATCACAAATTAAATAATGGACTTAAATTTTGAGTGTAAGATGACTTTCAATGAACTTGCAATTTTCAAAATTCAGTGCTTTTGCATTTATTTTTAAATTTTTTTTGTTGTAGTTATTGTTGTTGCTATTGATGCTGTTGTTGTTAGATAAGACAGAGAGAAATAGAGAGAGGAGACCCCTGCAGACCTGCTTCACTATCTGTGAAGTGGCTTCCCTGAAGGTGGGGAGCCAGGGGCTCCAGCAGGGATCCTTATGCTGATCCTTGCGCTTTGTGCCATGTGCACTTAACCTGCTGTGCTACTGCCTGACTCCCTGCATTTCTTCATTTGTTAAGCCTTATCTCACTTCTTCCACATACTATCTTAATGAATTCCTTTCTGTATTTATTAGATTATTAAATAAAAATCTTAAATTATTGCTTTCAGAACTTTTTTTTCCATAAAATTGCCATTGAAAAATTTAACCTCCTAATGAACTTTGAATTATCCACATTTTACAAATGTTGGGCTTGTTTATTTTCACTAAAAATATGCATTTAAAAATTTTGTTGTAACCTATTTAAATTCATGGCTTATTCATAAGAATTTTAAGTTGCCAAATATTTGAACAGTTTCTAAGTTATTCTAATACTTATTTTCAGCTATTTAAATATTACTTTATTATGTAGTCTAACTGGTTTCTGTTTAGTTGTAACTCTTTTGCATTTAAAATGGCTGTCCAAATAAATACAGTAGCAAATGTATTATTTAAACAGTACACATATATATAAGAACCCAGCAACAGAAAAGATTATTTACCACTATCCTTTTCTATTTTGCTATGGCTGTCAAATAAATTATGTTGGCATGTGGTTTAAATACATATGACAAAGTTATTCTTTTGTTTTCAAATTTATTTGAATTTTAAAGAGAATGAAAAAAAAACACTTTTTATGTATACATCTATTTACCATTTCTAGGATGTTATATTATCTCCGACATTTTGAGAATCTCTTTCACACTTCTTAAAGACTCTTTCAGCATTAGAAACAGTGCATGTCCACTGCTAGCATTTATCAGTAATACTTGTATATTGTTACATTATAGTGATACATTTTATTGAAGTATTTTTCTTCTCTTTATTAAGACTAATTTATTTTACTTTCTTATATTGCCCACTTCATATATTCCCCACTTTTTCTGTCCTGGGGATTCTGTGCCTATATGATTTCATGGCTCCAAGCAAAATCTATTGTAAGAGGGAATGTGAGAGACAAAGAGAGGTTGTGGAGGAGGAAGTGGGAGAGAGGGGAGAGACATTAAAACACTGCTTTACAATACAGCTCCACTACTCTTGAAACTTTCTCAGTATAGATGCTACCCAGGACATCACACATGGAGACTTGTATACCCTATCTGTTGAATCACCTTCAGCCTAACTGCTCTCTTTTTAGTCTACTGGTTGAATTTTATTTTTGGTGCAGAAAGTGTTGATTTATTAGCAAAGTTGTCCTGAGTGTACTGATCTTATGTTTTTCTTTTTTGCTGTTTCAGAACTTTAAGTAACGAGAAATGTAACAAATTTAAATCATATTAATAAATGCATAAACATTTTAATCTGATCCCTATTACAGAATTTTGAGTTGCAGAAGATATCTTAGAAAATTAGTAGATCTGTATATTTAGTATGTATCTTCTATTTCTTTGGTAAAATTCAGAACAATATTTTGCTGAACTAAAATCCTTATTTTCTGGTAAATAACAGCATTATTACATCTGATACTTTCTATCAGGTATAAAATTGAACTTGAGGTTGTCTTGGTTTTCTACTTGATAATACATACACTGCTTAATATTTATTTATGTATGTGTTTGCCTATTTACCTGTTTTCATAGGGTGGGAATCTTAGAGTAAAAAATCAAGTTAGTGTTCAAAATAACAAGCACCTGATATGAAACCAAATATATGCTCAGTAATAATTCACCAATGTAGGACTATGTGAAAGCTTGGTAGAGCTTAGGGGAGCTCTCCCATACTTGGATGGAGGTCTGGAAAGACACCCCACTTGTTAGCCTCTCCCCTATAGGGATGAGCTAAGAGGGAAAAAGTCTTCCATGATTCAGTTTCCCCTTGTTAGTCTCTCAAGCCCACAGAAAGCCTACAAGCCTCTCACACTTAGTTTCCCCTGCTAGCAGGCCTAATGGCTGCCTATTTGAGGGTTCAATCAAAGTTCACTATAGTCCTTCAAAGTTCACATGTTCACTATAAGTTCACCTTTTGATCACATAAGAGAACACACTTTATCATACACCCTTGCCGGTGACTTGGCAGTAAGCCCCACACATCTATTATCTTGTCCTTGATATCTATGACTTACAACAAGCCTTGCCTCTTTCTGTTTCATCTCATGCTACTGGTTTAGTCACTATGTTTTTCTTAATACCTTTCAACAATTAAGATGCCCACATGGAAAACAATTGTCTTGACCTTTTGGTATCACATAAATTCTTGTCATTCCTACCCCTCCCCACTATAGAGGCAAGCTGACTTTTAAGAAACCTGTAATTTCTGACATATGTGAAAAATGTCCTTTGTTCTGTTTGCTATAAAGCCTTGTGTTCTACCCTAAATAAACTAGAGGTTCATACTAGGATCTCTCCTGGTGCTTCCTTTCTTTGCATGTGGTCCCTTGAGCCAGTAGTGGGAAGGCCAGTGGTTTACCTCCTGGTTGGAGACACTCCAAGTGAGCACCAGCACACCACATGAGATTTTTATCCTTTTTTTTTTATTAGATTTCCTTTAATGATTATGTTTTCACCACTTTTAGTGAACTGTCTCTTCCATATACAAATTAAAGAAGCAGGAATTAACTTTTTATGTCACTAACATCAAGTGTGTTGTGATTTTATGAGGTGACTGTGATTCATTCAAATTATTAACAGGAGTCTCATATGTTGAACAGTTTTTTTTAATTTTAATAAGTATATTGCTTTTAAAGCAAATGTATAAGGGAAATTCATATCAGGAAAATTGGATTATTTTATCTTTTAGAAAGCTGTAAAACTGCTACCACAATTATGAAGCCAAACTTTCTAAAATATTCAATATTGGCTTCTAATCATAAACTGTTTATGTAGTAGATTTACCCTCTGAATTACAAATATACCAACCAATAGTTTTATATATGTGTTTGACTAACAGTTCTATTTACTTCAGTCTAGCCTGCCATATTAATGTTGCTATTTACCTATCCCACCCACCCCCCTTTTTTCCCCAGGCTTTTCAAGTTCTTACCAACTTTGGGAAAGATTTAAAAACATGAGAACCACCAGCTTGTGAAGTGAAAAATTACTAGAAATGAATTAAGGGGAAGTATATTTAAAAAAAAGAACTAGGTCCTTTGCAATATAACTAAAATATGCCTACTAGCTATCTATAAAATGGAGACCCCCCCAACTCTTCATCTGCACTATTCCAGCCTTTAGCTTCATGATTTTTCAACAATTTGTTTGGCTTTGTATGTTAACTCTCTTTTCAGCCACCAGGTTCCAGATGCTAGCATGATGCCAACCAGACTTCCCTGGACAGAAAAGCCCACCATGTGTCCTGGAGCTCTGATTCCCCAGAACCCTGCCCCACTAGGGAAAGAGAGAAGCAGGCTGGGAGTATGGATAGACCTGTCAACACTCACATTCAGCGGGGAAGCAATTATAGAAGCCAGACCTTCCACCTTCTGCATCCCACATTGTCCTTGGGTCCATGCCTCTAGAGGGTTAAAGAATAGGACAGCTATCAAGGGAGGGGATGGGATACAGAGATCTGCTGGTGGGAATTGTGTGGAGTTGTACCCCTCTTATCCTATGGTTTTGTTTTGCCAGTGTTTCCTTTTTATAAATAAATTTAAAAAAATAAAGAAAAATAAAAGAATATTCGCCACCCAGAGATTGAAGGCATGTAGTTCTCAATGGGAAGAATTGCTTGATATAAAAGTATTTGGCCTTTATGTCAATATAGGTCCCTACTTTCCATGCTGTTGATTGACCAGATAATATTTGTGGAACTGAGTGTCCTTGTGATTATCTTAATCAGTCATTGGTAAAAGTAATAAGCCACAGGACCCCCAGTGATCTTGGTACCTGGCATCCAAGATCCCTATCTCCATGGGTACTTGTTCAATGGCTCTAATGATTTGGTTTGATGGTTTTTAAAGATTTACTATACTTTATAAAAGTATCCATATACTCAAAGAGCTTGAAATGTGAGTAGAAGGGGAAATTTTACACCCAGTACAGTGCACAACATTTAGGATTAACTGTAATAGCCTTGACCTCACTATGCTTTGTGACCTTTAGGGGTAGCTACTAATCACTATATATTAAATACTGACAAAGCCAAATGATGTTGATCTATCTGGACTAAGGGTTTAGGTGACTTAGACTTATATATCCAAATATGTTTTTATAGTTGCTTAAAAAATTAAGCCCAAGAGTCAGGCAGTAGCACAGTGGGTTAAGTGCAGGTGGCACCATGTGCAAGGACCTGCATAAGGACCCCAGGTCAAGCCCCCACCTCCCCACCTGCAGGGAAGTCGCTTCACAAGCAGTGAGGCAGGTCTGTAGAAGTCTATCTTTCTCTCCCTCTCTCTGTCTTCCCTTCCTCTCTCAATTTCTCTCTGCCTTATCCAACAAAAACAACATCAATAACAACTACAACAGTAAAACAACAAGGACAATTGCTATTAGGGATTGAACCTGAGACACTGGAAGCTCAGACATGAAAGTATTTTGAATAACCATTATGCTGTCTCCATAGCCCCTTAAAACTTATTTTGGAACAATATCAAAACTCAGAAAGTATCACCATCCATATGCCCACTTTATTTATTTTGCTTATAAAAGAAAAACATTTTCCAACATTTAAATGTTAATTTTTTTCAACTTACACTTGAAAACATAAAACTCATCATTTCATAGATCATCCACAAGTATTGTTTCTAAGGTCTTAAATTATTTCAGTGTCATTTTCATGACTAATTCTGAGGGAGTGAACTGTAGTTCCCCCCTATATGCTAGATGTGATTCATTCAGACTGTGAAGACTGTCACAAGCCAGAATAAACTCATGAGTTTAAAAATCTTGAAAGTTATTCATGCCTGGCAGTTTCTGAATTATTTCTGATGAGAATTCTTTCATACTAATTTTTGGATTGAGAAAATGTTACACAAAATTTGATGTATTTTTCCCTGTAAATTGGAAAAGACTATCACTATTCTATTTAAGCAAGAAACAACAACTCTGTATTAGGGTTTAGGACCAATGATAATATATGTTACCCCAGAATTAACCAGAATTGATGTATTCAGTATAATATAGATTCAATATAGTCACAGAGCTTACAAATAGTTGAATTCTAAGGTTACCTGTATTTGTAAGGCAAAAGAAAATAACACAATCCTCATGACTCAAGTAGATTCAGAGCAATATAAGCCAATCTCCCTCCTCTCTCTGACAGTAGAATAGCTTTTGTTAGAGAAAACACACACACACACACACATTTACAAAACGAGATTCTTTAATGCATGACTGTGCATTAGTGCATTTTTAAAAGTTAATCTGGAAATAACTGACTTTCAAAACCAGAAAATTTGTCTAGTACATGTTTGGTTACTATGAGAGTGTCAGCATAACCATTATGCTAACTAACCCCCAAATAAATCTGGGTTTTTTTTCATGCTTTTCTCCATGTAGTCATTTTTCTATACAATATACCTGGTCATTTTCAGCATGCAATTACTGAAATACAACTGCTATGTTTCTAAATATCTAGGAAGAAACTCAAACCACCTATGTACATATAATTTAAGGTTTTAATAAAAACATTAAAGTGGGGTTAATGATACACATGCTTCCAGTGATAGCTGCAGGAAGTGGACAGTGGCATTCCTGGTAGAGTGCACGTGTTATGATGCAGAAGGACCCTGGTTCTAACCCCCATCACTACCTGCAGGGGGAAAGCTTCACACGTGGTGAAGGAATACAATAGGTATCTCTCTTTCTGTCTTTGTTTTTACATCACTCTTTCCCTCTCAACTTGTTTATATCTCTATACAAAATAACTAAACAAACAGAATATTTAAAAACAAGTTAATAAAATGTATAGCTGTAGAAGGTAGTTATGATGTTTATGTGTATTTTAATTTGGGGGTTAAATAATTTTTTAAAAGAATAGCAATTACAATCATTTTCCTTAAACAGCATGAATATGACTCTGTAAATTGAACTAAAATCATGTTAGCAGAATACGATGGATAGATGGCAGTCCTTTACAACACTGGTGTGTAGTCAGTCTCCTCTCTAACTTCATGGAGTCCTGTCTGGGAACTATTTCACACACTAGCTATAAACAAAGTAAAACTCCTTCTTTTATTTTATGTTAAGTATTTCATCTTTCCTTTCTAAAAAAGCTGAGTTGCTCTGGGTAATAGAAAATGATGCCGACCAGACTTCTCTGGACAGAGGACCCCACCAATGTGTCCTGAAGCTCCACTTCCCCAGAGCCCCACCATACTAGGGAAAGAGAGAGGCAGACTGGGAGTATGGATCGACCTGCCAATGCCCATGTTCAGCAGGGAAGCAATTACAGAAGCCAGACCTTCCACCTGCTGCATCCCACAATGACCCTGGGTCCATACTCCCAGAGGGATAAAGAATAGGAAAGCTCTCAGGGAAGGGGAGGGGATACGGAAATCTGGTAGTGGGAATTGTGTGGAGTTGTACCCCTCTTATCCTATGGTTTTGTTAATGTCTCCTTTTTAAAATAAATAAATAAATAAAACAGTAAACTCTCCATCTTAAAACCATTTGCTTTGGTCAGTATGAGCAGTGTTCCAGTAGTTTTGATTACAATACACATAATATAGTTTGAGCTCTGAGAGAGTAATGCTACCAATCATTTTCTTTTGTTCTCAATATCACTATGACTGATGATTCTAGGCATTTTCTAGTTCCAGGTAATCTTATGTAGCTTTTGTCCTATTCTCTTAGGGAAAATTGGTGGGAGTTTGATAGTGATTTCATTAAATATAGATATGTTTCCAACTGCTTAGTATTTCAATAAAAATAGACACTGTGACCTGTGGGAGAAAATTGGGAGCCTATAAATAAGCCTTCACACCTATGGATAAATAATTTTTAACAAGGAGGCACAAAATATTAACAGAAAATCAAGAAGAAGAATAACTTTGACAAATGGTGTTGGGAAAAAAAGATGGGATGAAATGTGCAAAAGGATAATTGAACCACCACTTTACAAAATTCCAAATGAATCAAGGATTTGATTCATTGAATGAGAAAATATCAAATATTTAGAGGGACACACTGGCAGAACTCTTTTTATTGTTATTATTTCTTTAATAATTATCAACAAGACTGTAGGATAAGAGGGGTATAATTCCATACAGTTCTCACCGTCAGAACTTCATATCCCATCCACTCATTGGAAGTTTTCCTAGTCTTTATCCCACAGGGAATACAGACACAGGGTCATCATGGAATGCAAAAGGTGGAAGATCTGGCTTCTATAATTTCTTCTCCTCTGGACACGGCTGTTGGCAGGTCGATCCAAGCCCCCAGCCTGTTTCTATCTTTCCCTAGTGGGGCTGAGCTCTGGGGAGGTCAGAGCACATCATCTGAGAGGTCATCTGTCCAGTGAAGTCAGGTTGGCAACATGGTAGCATTTTCAACTTGGTGGCTGAAAAGGCATTAATATATCAAGCAGAACAATTTGTTTAATAACCAGGAGCCAGAAGGTAAAACTATAGCGATGAAATTTGGAAACTCCATTTTAGAAAAATCCAATAGGTCTATTTTACCTATAAAGGAGCCCATGACATTATTAATTTTTGCCTGAGCCCGACAGCTAGCATGCAGGTGAGCCAAAGGCATTGTTTGGAGAAATAGAAATAGGAGGCAGAACTCTTTTCTTGATCTAAGTTTTAAAGATGTCTTCAATGACTCAAATCCATTAACAGGGAAAACAAACAATATATACCAGTGGAATTACATCAAACTGAAAAACTTCTTTTTTTAATTTTAAAATATTTTAATCTTTATTTATTGGATAGACATAGCCAGAAATCAAGAGGAAATGGGGAGCTAGAGAGGGAGAGAGACAGAGCGACACCTGCAGCCCTGTTTCACCACTTATGAAGCTTTCCCCCTGCAGGTGGGGATCGGGGGCTTGAACCTGGGTCCTTGAGCACTGTAACATGTGCTCTCAACCAAGTGCACCACCAGCCGGCCCTGAAAAACTTCTATAGGAAAAAAATAAATAACAGAGATTCCTTACAAAGTGGGAGATTTTTCTATATTATTTATCAGGAAAAAAGGTTTACAACCAAAATACACAAAGTGATTTAATAACGATTTATATAATTATAAGATAATAGAGGTATAGTTTTACACCTTTATCGCCACCAGAGTTCTGTGTTCCTATTCCCTCCATTGGAAACTGCGTTAGTACTTCCAAAATCACAGATGTGAATTGACTATTATTTCTATAATTCTGTCTATATTTTTATATACTTGCCCTTTTTTTTTCCTATGGTCGCTTTCTCTTGCTTTATAAATCACACCTACTATTTCTGAGTATCTTTCCCTTTTTCAGTTTCCCTCCTCTCTCTATGGGTCCTACTGGAATTGGAGTTCAGAGCCTGCTAGTCATCTTCCTCCAACATTTACCCCTCTGGGTATATGGAAGATTTTCATTTTAATAAAGAATGTCTAAGTAATGTTCTCAAGTGTCAACCTTCGCTGGCTGAAGGAGAATTCTGTTAGATGGAAGAAAACTCATGGAGCCTAGGTCAATGAGACAAGCAAGTGCAAGTGTGTTCTTTATTGTTTCAAGTACAGTCTTTTATCACGTAGGTTGATAATTTCGCAGTGCAGAAGTTGGCCGAGTCCTTACATAAGATCGGCAGTCTCAGCAGCATTGTAACATGTGCACTAAACCAGGGGCACCACCACCTGGCCCCTGTTATATCCTAATTGTCAAAAATCAAAAACAGTATAAAAATGAGGTAAGATAAGATTACAATGCAAACAAGAAGAGACACATTGGAAATACGTATAGGAAGCAAACCTGATTGATAATTAGAAGCTTTGACTAGTAACTCAAAATCTAAGAAACAAGGAAAAAGCTGCCATCCAATAAGACAAATAGATGCTTTTTTTTAAATTATAATAATGTGTATTCAACCTCCTTCTTGGGAAATAAGCAATCAGTTTCTTCTTGTTTGTGATGAACATTACTGAAATGAAATAGAGACTTTTATTTTTAAAAAAGTGTGATTGAATATTAGAACAGGGAAGTAAAGGAGAAAGCATTAAATGTTGCTTCCCATCATTTAGTATAAGTGAGTATGGAGAAGAAAATGCACTATTAAGTAGAATAGTATCTAGGATGGATGAGTAAAGATTATAGGAAATAGGTAAATCTAAAAGAAATACATTAGAGAGATTGAAGTTAGAAGAAAAATTAGAAGAATAAAAACTAATAAAAATTAGACTAAAAATACTAACATAAGTCCAGTGAAGGATTCAATGACAGCTAGCTCTGCTTTTTTTTTTTTTTTTGGTTTGTTTGTTTCAGTGAGAAGCATTTTGTTTGATCTATTCTTATAGCCCAAGTACAAAGTTAAATCTATGTCTGATGTAATTTGGACTAAAATTATGGAAACAATATACATGGGCATCTCCTAGTATATATTGTTTATCATTAATTTATTTGTTAATTAAAAAATGAGAATATCCTCCTTTATATCACTCATTGTACCAGTCTGTTATAATTGTATTAATTGTCTATAAAGTTCAAAGACTATAAGTCACTTTCTGAATTAAAATAATGGTATATCCTAAAATAAGAGAGATTATATAATAATGCTAAGAGCTCTTGGCATTGTTATATAATGCTGTGAGGAAATCAGTAAGTGATGTAAGAAGGATACAACCTTGAGAAAGGATATATATGACCAATGACTAGGGAAGCATTTCCCTGGTTACAGATAGAGAAACAGACAAGAGAACAGACAAACAAGATAAGAGGAACACTGCTTTGCTGAGAATGTGAAGACACCTTCTGTAACAGCAGACTCACTTTAGCTATCCAATATTTTTAATTCTGTGTATTATTTTATATGGTAGAAAAAGTCATTGATTCATTCACGTGAGTTTTTGAAAAGTGATTAGGAAAGCTTTCAAAGTAGACATAGATAACAGGACATGTAAATTCAGATGTTATGTTTATTGTCTCTCTCTTCTCTCTCTCTCTCTCTCTCTCTCTCTCTCTCTCTCTCTTTTAACCTCCAGAATTATCACTGGTGCTCGGTGCCTACACTACAAATCCAAGCTTCTGGCATCCATTATCTCCATTTTATTGAATAGACAGAGAGAAACTGAGAGAGGAGAGAGAGAAGGAAGTGAGAAAGATTGACATCGGCAGACCTGTTTCACCACTTGAGAAGCTTCCCCCTTTCAGGTGGAGAACCCAGGTCTAGAACTCTGATCCTTGGCATGTCCTTGAACTTTGTACTGTGTGCTTAACAGGGTAAGCCACAACCCAAGCCCACATTCCATAATGTTACATTTTTATATATTCCCTCTCCCTCTCTCTCATAGATCCTGTGAAGGAATAACAGATTCTTTTCAGTGGCAAATACCAAAATCATGAGTAATACTGTTTAATTGCTTTAGGAATGGGAAATAGGGGCCACAATGTATTTTTTAAATATTGTAAATAAAAACATATAAAAAGTAGATGGTAAATAAGTTATTAAAAGGCAACAAACCACATGAACAAAACAGTCATGCCATAGTTAATAAGGATAATAACTCTTGACTCTATGAAGGGAGAAGCTAAGGAAAGATCAAATCCATTGACCTATATTCGGAAAGATATCAGAGACTGTGCGAAAATAAATTAGATCAGAATTGAGTCGAGAAATTGAGAGGATATATGGAATACTTTTGCTTTAATTTTTTTATTTTATCTTTTTTTTTTTAATCTCAAAGTCACTATCACTTTACTGAGAGCATGTTGATTTACAGGATTGCTGTTGTCATGATGATACATTTCCACAGTAGGCTCACCCTGCTCACCACTGGGACTCAGTTCCCTTTGATGTTCCTCCTTCCCTCCTTGGAGTCCCCAAACCTCCTGTAATCAGCCATTGAAGTTTCACTCTCATTATACTTCGTTTTGTTTATCACATGACATCTGTGAGTGAGATCACCTTTTTTTTTTTTATTTTTTTTAATTTATTTATTTATTTTATTTTATTCTATTTTTTCATTTAAGAAAGGATTAATTAACAAAACCATAGGGTAGAAGGGGTACAACTCCACACAATTCCCACCACCCAATCTCCATATCCCACCCCCTCCCCAGTAGTTTTCCCATTCTCTATCCCTCTGGGAGCATGGACCCAGGGTTATTGAGGGTTGCAGAAGGTAGAAGGTCTGGCTTCTGTAATTGCTTCCCCGCTGAACATGGGCGTTGACTGGTCGGTCCATACTCCCAGTCTGCCTCTCTCTTTCCCTAGTAGGGTGGGTCTCTGGGGAAGCTGAGCTCCAGGACACATTGGTGGGGTCTTCAATCCAGGGAAACCTGGCTAGCATCCTGATGGCATCTGGAACCTGGTGACTGAAAAGAGATCACCTTTTAAGAATCAGAGTTATTTCACTCAATATGATTCCTCCGAGTTCCATTCATCTTGTAACAAGAGTTTCCATAATTTCTTCCAGAAGTGTATATAGTGTCCATTGTATATTTATACCACAAATTTGTTAACCACTGGTCTGTTGTTAGGTACTTGGATTCTTTCCAAATGTTGGCTATAAAATACAGTGCTGGGGAGTCAGGCGATAGTACAGTGGGTTAAGCATACATGACACAAAGCGCAAGGAAATCAATAACAAAGATTCAAAATTAGCTTTAATTTAGAAACTAAAGTTGGGAATCAGGCGGTAGTGCAGTGGGTTAAGCACAGGTGGCGCAAAGCACAAGGATGGGAGTAAGGATCCTGGTTTGAGCCCCCGGCTCCCCACCTACAGGGGAGTCGCTTCACAGGAAGTTTAGCAGGTCTGCAGGTGTCTTTCTCTCCCCCTCTCTGTCTTCCCCTCCTCTCTCCATTTTTCTCTGTTCTATCCAACAACGAGGATATAAATAACAAGGGCAACAACAGGGAAATATATATCCGGGAGGTGGAACAGTGGTAAAGCTTTGGACTCTCAAGCATGAGGTTCCAAGTTGGATCCCAGCAGCACATGTGCCAGAGTGATGTCTGGTTCTTTCTCTCTCCTATCTTTCTCATAAATAAATACAATATTAAAAAAAATATTTTAAAAAATACAGTACTGTGCTGAACAGAGCTGCACAGAGATTTCTTTGGATATGGGTTCTTATGTTCTTTGGACTGATACCTAGGAGAGGGATGCCTGTATCATATGGTTTATTTTTAATTTTGTGTGGAATCTTCAAACTGTTCTGTACAGAGGATAGACCAATTTAAATTCCCACCAATGATATGAAATAGTTTCTTTCTTTAAGCACCCCAATAAATAAGAGGAACCCAATGAATTCTTGACATTTTGATAGCAATTAATAGTTCTTCAGTTGTCAATTTCAACTTTGTATTTCAGTATTAGAATGCCCTTTTTCCTTAGTAAACAACAATACCTATGAAAAGGGAAAATCCTCAACATTCATTTAAAGTATTTGTAGTCAATAGTTTGTGAAGTAAGTGTGAAGTCATAGTAGATAGCTACTATTTATTAAGTAAATGAATAAGATCGCTTATATAGTCCATTGATTTTTGATCCATGTATTTTGACTAAGATAAAAATGACCCCAGAGATGCATCATGAAAGATAACATTCCTCTTGGCTACAGTTTTCTCTCAGGTGCTGAGAAGACTTTCCAATTCCCTCGAGACACAAAAACAAAAAACAAAACAAAACTGAGACAGGGAGAAAAATATGGATGGGAAAGAGAGACATGTACTGCTTCCTCACTCAGGCAACTACTGCCCTGCTAGTCATACTGATGACTAAGGGCTTGAGGCCTTGTGAATGGTAATATGTACTCTCTACCAGGTATACCACATCCCAGTCCCCAAAAAACATTCTTATAGTAATAATGGCAAAAGATTCAAGGGCAGAAAATAATAGATATCTATCCAGAGGGTACAACAATTCCTATGAGTACTAATTCCTGTCTATATGATAGACAAGGAAACTGTGTGATTAAACTCCCCCTGGTGAATGGTTAGTCTAACTCAAGTAGTTTTAGGAGGTGAACTTTAATATCTTGTGTTGAGAGTTTGGGCATACAATACTGGGTAAATCACAGAATCCATGTGAAACTTCCCCCTGTCACTATGATGGCTTTATGCATAAGTTCATGTAGCAGATACTGAAGTACATAGGAAAGATCCTGGCTGACATTTATACAATCCGTCACCCTTCTCACTTGCTTGTGCAGATCTCAACAGAGAGATGCTGAGCTGTGAGTGAACTGAGGTTTTCATAGGGAATAAATAGTACTCCCTTCACATCTGTTCTCAGTGGTGGATAAACAAATGCAGCTTTGCATCGATGTCACTGACTGATTCTTTACAAGGCCCCGATTCTCCAAGGAGTCTTTCAGAACATGTAAAGTAGACACCATGATAAACTCTTGAGAATGCTTCACTTTCTGGGTCATCACTAAGAGAAATGTCCTGTAGATTCAATGTTTCAAATATACAGTCATATAGTTACCCTCACTGTTTTCTGACTTCATATCTGCTCATTCATTTACTGGATACCATTTATTTGTGATGCCCAACTTGGTGGTCCTAATGCATTTTAGCATTAACATGTATGTTACCCAGTACTTACTTTCCCAGATAAGGCTGAACAAGAAGACATGTGCTCTTGTATTTCATCTCTCATACTGTTAATAATTATCCATCTTGTAGGGCAAGCAGTACCATACTTTTTACATTTTTGTGCTTTCTCATAGCATATTTATTGTTTTATATGAACCCCCAGTGTAGTGGAGAAGTGATTTTCAGTCTTCTAAACACATGTAGGCTGTCATGTATCATACAGAAATTAACACATGAGTATGCACACACATTTTTTATTTATTTATAAAAAGGAGACATTGAAAAAACCATAGGATAAAAGGGGTACAACTCCACACAATTACCACCACCAGATCTCAGTATCCCATCCCCTCCCAGGAGAGCTTTCCTATTCTTTATCCCTCTGGGAGTATGGACCCCAGGTCATTATGGGATGCAGAATGTGGAAGGTCTGGCTTCTGTATGTACTTCCCCACTGAAAATGGGTGTTGACAGATCCATACTCCCAGCCTGCCTCTCTCTTTCCCTAGTGCTCGGGAATTATGCAGATGCAGTCACATCTGCCAATCTGGCCCCTCAGAGTGCCTTTCCCAACCAATCCTGTCCTGAAACATCACTCCTGGTTGTTGCCCTATAAAAAGCGCTACTACTTCCACCCCCCCTTGCCTGTTCTTTACCTCAGTGGTTAGACGCAAAAAAGCGTGGATGGGAGGCGGCTATTTTTGCCGCCTCCACATGGTCTGAACCGCTGCACTCTGACCCAACCCTGAGGTGCCCATGCAAATAAAGAATTGTGTTCCCTTTCTGCTCTGGAACTCATCTCTTTCTTATCCACGTTGCAAAGTGACACCCTAGTACGGTTCAGCTCTGGGGAAGTGGAACTCCAGGATACATTGGTGGGGTTGTCTGTCCAGGGAAGTCTGGTGGGCATCATGCTAGCATCTGGGACCTGGTGGCTGAAAAGAGAGTTAACATACAAAGACAAACAAATTGTTGAACAATCATGAACCTAAAGGCTAGAATAGTGCAGATGAAGAGTTGGTGGGTACTCCATTTTGTAGATAGCTAGTAGGCATATTTTAGTTATATTCCAAAGGGCCTGTGGCCATATTAGTTTTTTTATATTTTTTTCCCTGAGATTGAAATCTGATATGCAGGTGGATCCAAGTTACTGTCTGGGGAGATGTTGTCATGGCAGAAAAAGGGACAGAAAGCTGGATCAGGGAAGAGAGTAGCTCCCTAATATGGGAAAGGGGTATAAATATTGTTGACTGTAAGTCCCATCAATTTGATCTGCTCAGGGACCCATATTACTGGGCTAGCTTCACCGGAGAGAGACAAGGAACTTATGGCGGTGTGGTAATACAATTCTTTATTGATGTGAAAGTCCCAGTCGGGTGTGAGCACAGCTGGTTTATGCCACATGGAGCTAGCAAGATGGTTGCCTTCTGCTATGCATGCCAGCCCTTCTCCAGGTCTTCTCCAGGTTGGGACGTGGAAGAGAAAAATGGAGTGAAACCGGAACAGCAGTGGGCTTTATAGGGTAAAAATGGAAGTGGCAAGTCTGGAACAGGATTGGCTAGGAAAGGGGGTGGGAAGAGGTAAAAGGTATGCTGGGAAGGTGGAAGCATCCTTAGCAATTGTTGCAATGGTTTTAACTGAATTATAAATACCCTGAGGGGATAACGTGGTGGGGATCTTTCAGGTAAAACAATGATTATGTAAATGGACCATGATGTCAGCAATGGAGGGGTGGGAAGTTAGATTTAAGGCCCGAACATCTCCCCCTTTCTTTTTATTTAATGGCCATAGTATCAGAAATGCAGGGTGCTTTGTAAGGAAGGGAGTCTGATAGGGTGAAACACACCTTGGGGTTATTACAGTCCATCCTTGCTCTGCCACTCAGTAGAGAGAAAGACTAATGAGATTAACACATTCCTCAGGTTCAAGACCTGCCAAGCTCCACCACATCCTCACAATTTCCTGACACATATTCACCATAGGAGTCTATGTGACCTCTGCATCCCTGTAGATCTGAGATCACTTTCTGTGGTCATGAGTAAGAACATTTTTCATAAACGTTTCATTCAGGCATGAGTTCTATCTAGAGCTCAGTGTTGAAGTATCAGTGGTGTTTACTAAATACGTTATTTTTAAATGTAACTAAAATAAAGTAAGAACATTAATTAATGGAAATTGGAAATCCATAGGGAACAAATTCTGTTTCTGGCAGGGCCATTATTTATCTAGTAGATTCATTATTTTCTAATTAAATATTTTAGGCACAGGTATAGGACATGACACAAATAACAAGAATCTGTTTTTTAATCATATTCATACGTATACCAAATTCATTTATTTTTCTTGTTTTGTTATTGTATTGAAATCATCTGCACCACGCAACAAAGTTCTGTGAGTCCATTCCCCAGGAGAACAAGCATAGGTATAGTCAAATCATTACTGTACTGATTATAGATAATATATAACTGAATTTCAATTTGTTAGTTTGTGACATGTTATTAAAGTATATATAACATATTTTATTAATATATATATATATAGAGAGAGAGAGAGGGAGAGACAGTATTTTGACTACAGGTGGTAATTAAAAACTATTCATGAAATAAATTTGAATGTTGAAAAGTTGGGTCATGGGTAATATTTTATGCATTACAATACTTGATATCCCTTTACATGCTAACAGATTTATTTTTGTAAATTCTTATTTAACTGATACAACTTCTGAATATGCAGCATAACTCCAAATTTATGAACGTGAACTCAGACTCCAGAAAGTATTTAGTTGTTCGCAAAATAGCTCACCTCTGTAGTGTGTCTGCTTTTCTATCTATATGACCCTGGTTTGAGCCTGGTCCCACAACATTAGAAGAAGCTTTGATACTATAGTGTCTTTCCATCTCTTCCTCTGTTTTTCTATCAGAGGAAAAAAGCTGTTGACCTGAAGCATTGTAACCCTGGTTGTGAAAAAGCTTGGTGGCTGAAAGGTGGTCAGATATAAAGCAGGACAGAATGATTAGTGAATAAAAAATAAAAAGTAGGAATAAAGCAGATGAGAATAGGGATTGTAGGGTGGAAAATAGGAAATCTATTTTAGGTAAGTTCTTTAGGGCCCAACTAAGACATTTCTTGTTTTTGCTTGAATTTGATAGCTAAGATGGAGGTAGACAAATATATTACCTGGGAATATTGTGTCAAAGTTGAGAATAGGACAAGAAAACTAGATAAAAGCAGAGAGTAGCTCCCAAATTTGAAGAAAATCTATGAATAAAATAGTTTACCCTATCTACCTGACCCAGGCTCCATATCTATTCATATTTAGCACAGGGATCTGCTTGACTTCTAAGCTCTGTCAGTCTGAGCTCTCAGTCCATGATCACAGATGGGGACATTCCAGGCTTCACTCATTGCAAGACCAGTCTTCCTCAAGAGTCAAGGCAGGATGTCCCAGTCTTTCTTCTGAGAATTGGGCAGTCTCTACCATTGCTACTTATAGAAAGCTCAAGTTCCTGGAGTGGCCCATGATAGAGCTTCTGATACCTTTCCTGATGGAAGTGACTAGTGCTGGTAGAGAGAGGGATCCGTTAGAGGTCTAAGACCATCATATCTGTAATTTACATAACTTTACAATTTTATTATTTTCATTCTACTAGGTGAAACCTAATGAAGCTCTCTAATTTTTGTTGTTGTTGTTGCTGTTTTAGTATTTGCTTTTTCATTATGGGTCTGAAGAAAAAGAATTTCCTGAGAGAGAATTTATTTTAATTTTGCATATAAAAGGGACCAAAAGGCAAGAGTGTGAAGGTAAGAAACCATCAAGAAAAAGTTTCTTTCAATACAGTGGGGTTCAGGCTCAAACTTTGGCCACGCACATGATAAAGCATCATGCTATCAAAGTGATGTCTTTCGCCAGCTTTGGGTATTCCTTTATGAAACACCTAATCTAGGATAATGTCCTGCAAGGTATTTAAGAAAAACAATGTCTGGCTTACTCAGTATTCAAATAAGCATAAAGAACTTTTATTTTATAAATGTATTATTGTTAATTTCATGCATCAAAACTCTCAGTCTCCTTTGTATTCAGATATCTTTTATCACATGTTCATTATTATCTAGTTATCAAATTCCTATACAACACTAATAAATATAGTATATGTAACTGATTTTGCAGTTCTACAGAACTTAAATAGTTCAAACAATAAAGGTGTGATAAAATGTGTATGCTGACGAATGACATAATGGATGACACAGAAGCCCTCTGATCTCTTCAACCTTTGGGTATGGAGTTGAATCACTTAAATGTCTGTGTATGGTTTTTGTTTTGTTTTGTTTTGTTTTGTCGTGTGTGTGTGTGTGTGTGTGTGTGTGTGTGTGTGTGTGTGTGTTTTCCAGAGCCATAGCTCTGGCTTATGGTGATGTGGGGGACTGAACTTGGGACTTAGGATCCTCAGATCTGAGAGTCTCTTTGTACAACTATTACTCTATCTACCCCCAAACTGCCTTGCTATTATTATCTCTGGACTTCTTCATTACAGATAAACTCTTTCAGAAAGATAGACAGGAAAGATATGATTCCACATCCTTGAAGAACACTCCAGTCTGACGGGGGCCATGACTATTATTTTCTTTTTTGCCTTATTTTTTGTTATTAAATAAGATTGGGTAGGTGCAGGGTGGTATGGACATGGGCCTCTCTTCTCTTTGCAGTAGCCTTTCTAGAATATTCACAATAAGCCAGCCTATGCCACAGATTTTATAATCATGTTGATTCTTGAGCACTCAAATTGAATAACTGCTTATAGTCCAAAGGTAATTCCTGATCATAATGTTACCTTTTTCATGTATGGAAATAATTTATGTTATAAAGAGATCAATAGGTTACTGGTTTTTCAGATTCCTATAACACATATAAGGAAACCAACTACGTATTTAGCAAATATACACATATAATGTTGAAGGTTTCTTAACCTATTATTAACTACTCCATCAGTCACGATTCTAGCAGGAAAAAA
This sequence comes from Erinaceus europaeus, assembly GCF_950295315.1. Lineage (NCBI taxonomy): Eukaryota > Metazoa > Chordata > Mammalia > Eulipotyphla > Erinaceidae > Erinaceus > Erinaceus europaeus. The sequence continues at coordinate 197,732,313 of NC_080162.1, forward strand.
AACATGTCATATGTTTTTAAAAGAAATTACTCTAATGAACTGATTATATGGCAGAGATCTGAGCAAATATAAGAGCCCAAACAAGGGAAATACCTAGAGAATAAGCAGTAGTATGAAGCCAATATTATCATTAGTGCTTTTTTAAAAAATATGTTATCCATTTATTGATGAGATAGGAGGAGAGAGAAAGAAAACCCTACATCACTCTGGTACATGTGCAGCTGCGGATAGAACCTTAGAATCATACTTGAGAGTAAAAAGCCTTATGCACTATGCCATCTCCCAAACCAATTGTGTTAAGGACTTATGGAAAATATTGCAGCACTAGAATTCAGTGATGACTAGATTTATAATCAGTTGAGCAAATGATTAATTTCTGTTTTTATTTTTTTCTTTCCACCAAGGTTATTGCTAAAGTGTGGTGCCTGCAAGATGAATCTGTTTCCTCTGGTGACTCTTTCCTTTTCTTTTCTTTTTATTTATTTATTTTTTTTATAGGAAAGGACAGAGGAAACTGAGGTGTGTGTGTCAGGGGGAGGATTAGAAAAGAAAACAGATGGAGAGATACCCATAGCATTGCTTCAATGCACAGGAAGCTTTCTCTTTTTAAATATATATATATATATTTAATTGGGTAGGGACAGAGAGAATTGAGAGAGGTTGAGGAGAGAGATACCTGCAGCCCTGCTTCGTGGCTGGTGAAGCTTTTCCACTGCAGGTGGGGTCCCACGACCTTGAACCTGTGTGCTTGTGCACTGTGATGTGTACATTTTACCAGGTGCACCACTGCCTGGCCCATCACAGGAAGCTTTCCTACTGCAGGTTGGCACTGGGAAAGGGAACCCTTGCTAGACTTTGAACATGATAAGGGGTGTGTTCAACCTGCCTGTGGCCCAATGCTGTGGTCTCTTTCATCCTCTCTGCCACAACTGTTTCCCTCTCTAAAAAATAATCAGTTAACTTAAATATACATTTTTAAAAAAGCTTAATCTTACCATGATGATTCAGTGATAATCCCTGGTTTTCCAAGTAAAGAAGTCTAGCAAGCCGCTAATGCATTCTAAAGTTTAGAGCTCAAATTAATCTAGAGATAAAATTCACAACCATTACGGAATTTAAATAATGATAGTTGCAAAGAGTGAAATGCTAAGCTGATAGTCAAAATTCAATAAATATGGAATTGATTCATAATTCTATGGGTCTTCAAAGATGAGTTTGTTTTCATATCTTCTTGTCTATCAATAGCTCAAAATATAGGATGAGGGTGGAGATGATCTTAGCAAAACTACAGGTGTAAAATATATAACCGATAAAATAAACTTTTCAATAGATACAATTTGTAAAAATAAGGAAAATCAGTAAGGCTATATTTTCCTAGATGGAGTTGGGATTCTGAATTACTTCCCAATTCTATATCTTCAACAAAACCTCGCTGAGCATATAATTGTCAGAAAGGTGAGAAGAATTTAAGCACCATGAGTAATGTCCTTTGTAATGTTTCAATAAAGGTTAACAAAATTTCATTTGCTGTGAAGAGATGGAAATAATTAATTGAAGCTACCATAGATAATTAGGCAGGCAGTAGATTATAGAGATAAGATCTAGAAGAAGAATTATTAGCTTATTTTAAATGTACATTTTACTTTGTAGAATAATAAATGAAAGGATCATTTTAAAGAGGATTACTAATGCAGAAGCTTCAGTATTTAAAACATTAAGAGTTTTCATATTAAGTAAAAACATATTGAATGACTTCATACATGAGGCTATTTGCTGAGCTTCACTGTTTATTTACATATTCTAACATGGAGGGAAAAAATCAAAGAACTTTCTATCCAAGAAATCTAACATTCTCAGAGGGATGAGAGGGAAAACAAAATAAGGAAAGGAAGGAAAGAAGGAAAGAAGGAAGGAAGGAAGGAAGGAAGGAAGGAAGGAAGGAAGGAAGGAAGGAAGGAAGGTTTGTAACAGAACTGTCAGAAACATTTTCATTAATTCTTATTCTCTTACTGATCATAATGGCTGTTTGGAGAATTCATGACAAAAGCTTTTCACCTTGCATTTCTCTTTTCATGAAGATTTAGGATTTTGTTAACTATTAAAACATATGTAATAATTGAACGTAAAACTGGATAGCTAGTAATGGGCAGGACATAAGACCATTTGTTGTCCTGAAAGGTAAATGGATATCAGTGAAAGCTAACTTTTGTAATACAACTTGGAAAATTAAATAGATTGAAGTCACAAATATCCAGGAACTAGAAGTGTAATTTCTCATTTCTTTCAGGAATAAAACCAACATTAAAAAGGATGAATGAAAGAGCTAGGAATTGTTTGTTCATATGTGTCCTAATATAAAGATATCTAACAGGGAATTGGGGAGTTTTGAAAACCTTCGATGAACAAATTATTATCATGTCCTTAACTCTATTAGGCCATTTTTCCAATATCAATAGCTGGAGGAGACATTGGGTATATTTTACAATATATTTCTAACCTATAAACTAGAGGTTCTATATGTGGGGCAAGCTCTAGAAGGCCTGTCCTGTCCACCCTGTTCACTACTCTGTTGGCCACTAGAGAGGTGTCACAGAGGAGGAGAGCAGGTGGCGGTGGGGGTGAGCATGTAGAGTGAGGACTCTGGACACTGTGACAGGTGTTTCACCAGCAGTGAAGCAAAAATGTATGTGTCTTTTTCTCTCTTTCATCTTTCCCTTACTTCTCAATTTTCTTTTTTGCTTCTCATTTTTTTTTCAAGTAGAAGAAAAAAAAAAAGAAAGAAAGAAAAAGAAGAAATGGCTGCCTGAAACTGTGAATTCATCCTGCTGAGACTGAGTCCCAGAAATAACATAGGTGGCAATAAAGAAAAATAAAAGTAGGGGGAAAAGTTATCATTGTATTGGTGAAGTAAATCGGCAGTTCAGTATATGTCTTACCTGCCAGCAGGTCTGAGTTCGATTTCTGGCACTGAATATCATAGAGCAGTGTTCTGGTGTCTCTCATATAATTTAAATAAGCAAATTAACTAACAAACAGAAAAGAAGATTGTGGTTATTTCCTTCTTCTCCTTCTGTATTTATAGGAGGCAGGTTTATCCCAAGGCTGACTTACCGCTGTGGTCAACAAATATCTGGCAATAGTAAGCCCTGATCTACCAGATGGCTACAGGAGTTTGAAACGCAAGTGAACACATCTTAGCTGTGTGTGTGTGGCTGTAGCCATGGAGAGATTCCTCTCAGGAATACTCTTGACCTGTAGCAATAGAATAGAGAGTAATACCCTGGGAAGTAACCCCAATATCTCCATTTACCATGAAGCTTCCACTGTACCATTCAAACTTAAAAGACATGAATTTAAAAGTCACCAGGAAGGGAGGAAGAAGGCGGACTGAGAAGCTGCTAACAGCGAGTGCTCTGATCGCATCGTCGGCAACGGTAGGATTTTCTGCCTTTAGCAGGCCAGTCAGTAAGGGGTGACACCAAAGAGGTGATTATAATTTAATTTGGGTTAAGAATTAGAGTAAAGGTGACATGGACTAGCGGGGCTCCAGACTTCCCAGGCGTCGCCGGGCAAGGCGAGTGCGCAGGGCATTGTCCTCCACCCGGGAAGGCGGCTCCTCCGCCCGTTGCAGAGCATGGCGGGCAGAGGACCCGGAGAGAGCACTTTAGCTCGGGGGCTTTCTCTTGGGAGTCTCCAGGGTCCACCGCAAACCTGAGGGCGGATCCAAAGACTTCTTCAGTATAGCTCTCATTGGATTAAAGGACTTGGAGCTAGTTTCCATTTTCGAGAAATCCTTTAAAAAAGTCTGGAGGGGGGGGTTTCCCAGAAGCTGCTAGCCTCTGAGCTCCGCAAGCACTCCCATGAGACAATAGGATTTTCTGCCTTTAGCAGGCCAGCCAATAAGGTGTCCTTAGACACCAAGGAGGCGATTACAACTTAATTTGGGTTAAGAATTAGAGTAGGGAAAAAAATTCTTTTTTCTTCCTTTTAATTTTCAAGCATACATCCTTCCCGCCGCCCCTCCCCCCAATAAGCAATCCCTGGGACCAGCTCCTAGCAGGATACCCCATACCACCAAACAGGGTATTTTTTTTTTAACTCACTGATATGCATTCGGGAAGTTCCTTACACTGCACTTTAATTACAACTCTTCTTCTTATCTTCTCCTTTTTCTCTCTCTAATCTCTCTCTCTCTTTTTAAATCTTGTCATACACTTCTTTCTTCTCTGCCTTTCTGAATTTGTGAATTACTTTGGGGAAGAAATCTGACTCAGAGTGGACTCTCTATGTGTGTATCTCTGCTCTAGTTCCCTTTCCCCTCTTGTTACCCCTAGAATATACACTGGATAGTAGATTTGCATAACTGTCTATTCTTGCTTTCTTTTCTCTTTCTTCACTGGGATTTGGTTACTATTTTTTCACTGGCTGGAGAAATTGTTTGGCTAACTGGTAACGATTAAACTACTTCAATACTTACTTCAGTTGCTACTGTAATTCCGGAGGTTGGTGAGTGCAATTGTCATAAAGGTATTTAGTACAGTGTTGCTTGTACTCAAGACACAACAACTGAGGAACAACAGAGCATAAAAAAAAAGAGAAACACATAAATAAAAAAAAAATGGGTAGATTAAAAACAATTAAAACTGCTACTCCAATGAATGAAGACAAGAGCCCAGAAGAAACCACAAATCAGTCAGAAGTAACCATAGATAAGAAAAGTATGCAAGCAATAATAAACTTATTAATCACAGAAATGAAAAAAACATTGGAGGAAAGGAATGGCAGTATTAGGGAAACAACAGTTGAGACCCCCAAGGAAAATACTGATTATCTTGAGGCAATTAGAGAACTGAAAGCTGAAATAGCTGTAATGAAGAAAGAAGCTGAGGCAAGGGAAAGCAGACTAACAGAAGCAGAAAACAGAATTAGTCAGACAGAGGATGAGTTAGAGAAAACTAAGAAAGAGGTGAAAGAGCTTAAAAAGAGATTGAGAGACACTGAAAACAACAACAGAGACATATGGGATGATCTCAAAAGAAGTAACATTCGTATAATTGGCCAGCCAGAGGAAGAAAGAGAGGAAGGGGAAACAAACATTCTAGAGGAAATAATACAAGAAAACTTCCCAGACCTGAATAACATAAAGAATATCAAGGTTCAAGAGGCCCAGAGAGTACCAAACAGAATCAACCCAGACCTGAAGACACCAAGACACATCATAGTCACAATGAGAAGAAGTAAGGATAAAGAAAGGATCCTAAAGGCTGCAAGAGAGAAACAAAAAGTCACATACAAGGGAAAACCCATAAGACTATCTGCAGATTTCTTCACTCAAACTCTAAAAGCCAGAGGGAGTGGCAAGATATCTATCGAGCCCTGAATGAAAGGGTTTCAACCAAGGATAATATATCCTGCTAGACTTTCATTCAAGCTAGATGGAGGGATCAAAACCTTCTTAGACAAACAACAGTTAAAGGAGGCAACCATCACCAAGCCGCCCTGAGAGAGGTACTAAAAGACCTCTTATAAACAAGAACATCACTATAATACTTGCAATATATCAGAGTAAACAAATTGTTTTTTAGAACAATGGCACTACAATGCATTAAATCCATAATATCAATAAATGTCAATGGCTTAAACTCACCCATCAAAAGGCACAGGGTGGGGGGATGGATCAGAAAACATAACCCAACCATATGCTGCTTGCAAGAATCCCATCTGTCACAACAAGATAAACACAGACTTAAAGTGAAAGGATGGAAAACTATCATAGAGGCTAACGGTCCACAAAAAAGGGCAGGAACCGCCATTCTCATCTCAGACACGATAGATTTTAAATTAAATAAAGTAATAAAAGATAGGCAAGGACATTACATAATGATTAGAGGATCAATCAGCCAAGAAGACTTAACAATAATTAACATCTATGCACCCAACGAGGGACCATCTAAATACATTAAGCATCTACTGAAAGAATTTTAAAAATACATCAATAGTAATACAATAATAGTGGGAGACTTCAATACCCCACTCTCACACTTAGATCAACAAAGCAGAAAACCAATAAAGATACAAGAGAATTGAATGAAGAGATTGACAGACTAGACCTCTTGGACATTTTCAGACTCCTCCAACCCAAAAAAACTGGAATACACCTTCTTTTCAAACCCACATAACACATACTCAAGAATAGACCACATGTTAGGCCACAAAGACAGCATCAATAAATTCAAGAGCATTGAAATCACCCCAAGTATCTTCTCAAACCACAGTGGAGTAAAACTAACATTTAACAACAAACGGAAAATTATTAAAAGACATAGAATTTGGAAACTAAACAACATGCTCCTTAAAATCCACTGGGTCAGAGACTCACTCAAACAGGAAATTCAAATGTTCCTGGAAACTAATGAAAATGAAGACACAACCTATCAAAATATTTGGGACACAGCTAAAGCAGTACTGAGAGGGAAACTTATAGCCATACAATCACATATTAAACACCAAGAAGAAGCCCAAATGAACGACCTTACTGCACACCTCAAGGACTTAGAGGAAGAGGAACAAAGGAACCCTAAAGCAACCAGAAGGACAGAAATCACTAAAGTTAGATCAGAAATAAACAACATCGAAAATAAAAGAACCATACAAAAGATCAATGAAGCCAAATGTTGGTTCTTCGAAAGATTAAACAAAATTGACAAACCCCTAGCCAGACTCACCAAACAAAAAAGAGAGAAGATTCAAATTAATAGAATTGTAAACGATGCAGGAGATATCACAACTGACACCACAGAAATCCAGAGAATCCTGCAAAACTTCTATAAAGAACTATATGCCACCAAGCTAGAGAATCTGGAAGAAATGGAACAATTCCTAGAAACCTATGCACTTCCAAAACTGAACCAAGAAGAACTACAAAATCTAAATGCACCAATCACAGACAAAGAAATTGAAACCGTTATTAAGAATCTCCCCAACAACAAAAGTCCTGGAACAGATGGCTTCACAAATGAATTCTACAAAACTTTCAGGAAACAGTTAATACCCATACTTCTTAACCTATTCCATAAGATTGAAGAAACAGGAATACTCCCTTCCACCTTTTATGAAGCCAACATCACCCTGATACCAAAAGCTGATAGGGACAGAACAAAAAAGGAAAACTACAGACCAATATCTCTGATGAACATAGATGCCAAAATATTAAACAAGATCTTGGCCAACCGGATACAGCAACACATTAAAAAGATTGTTCATCATGACCAAGTGGGATTCATCCCAGGAATGCAAGGCTGGTTCAACATCCGTAAGTCAATCAATGTCATTCACCACATCAATAAAAGCAAAGCCAAAAACCACATGATTATCTCAATAGATGCAGAGAAAGCCTTTGCAAAATCCAACACCCATTCATGCTCAAAAGTCTACAAAAAATGGGAATATATGGGAAATTCCTCAAGATAGTGGAGTATAGCAAACCTACAGCCAACATCATACTCAATGGACAGAAGCTGAAAGCATTCCCCCTTAGATCGGGGACTAGACAGGGCTGTCCACTGTCACCGTTACTCTTCAACATAGTATTGGAAGTTTTTGCCATAGCAATCAGGCAAGAGAAAGAAATCAAAGGAATAAGGTTTGGAAGGGAAGAAGTCAAGCTCTCACTATTTGCCAATGATATGATAGTATACATAGAAAGACCTAAAGAATCCAGTAGAAAATTACTGGAAGTTATTAGGCAATATAGCAAGGTATCAGGCTACAAAATCAATGTACAAAAATCAGTGGCATTTCTTTATGCAAACACTAAATCTGAAGAAGAAGACATCCAGAAATCACTCCCTTTTACTGTTTCAGCAAAATCAACCAAATACCTAGGAATAAATTTGACCAAAGAAGTGAAAGACTTGTATACTGAAAACTATGAGTCGTTACTCAAGGAAATAGAAACTGATACCAAGAAATGGAAAGATATCCCATGCTCATGGATTGGAAGAATAAATATCATCAAAATGAATATTCTCCCCAGAGCCATATACAAATTTAATGAAATACCCATCAAAGTTCCACCAAGCTTCTTTAAGAGAATAGAAAAAACACTACAATCATTTATCTGGAACCTGAAAACACCTAGAATTGCCAAAACCATCTTAAGGAAAAGAAACAGAAATGGAGGCATCACACTCCCAGACCTTAAACAATATTATAAAGCCATCATCATCAAAACAGCATGGTACTGGAACAAAAATAGGCACACAGACCAGTGGAACAGAATTGAAAGTCCAGAAGTAAATCCCAACACCTATGTGCATCTAATCATTGATAAGGGGGCCCAAAGGATTAAATGGAAAAAGGAGTCTCTCTTCAATAAATGGTGCTGGGAAAACTGGGTTGAAACATGCAGAAGAATGAAATTGAACCACTTTTTCTCACCAGAAACAAAAATCAACTCCATATGGATCAAAGACCTAGATGTCAGACCAGAAACAATCCAATACTTAGAGGAAAACATTGGTAAAACACTTTCCCACATACACCTCAAGGACATCTTTGATGAATCAAACCCAATTGCAAGGAAGACTAAAGCAGAAACAAACCAATGGGACTACATCAAATTGAAAAGCTTCTGCACATCCAAAGAAACTATTAAACAAACAGAGAGACCGCTCACAGAATGGGAGAAGATCTCCACATGCCAGACATCAGACAAGAAACTAATCACCAGAATATATAAAGAGCTCAGCAAACTTAGCACCAAAAAAGCAAATTACCCCATCCAAAAATGGGCAGAGGAAATGAACAAAACATTCACCACAGAGGAGATCCAAAAGGCTAACAAACATATGAAAAACTGCTCTAGGTCACTGATCGTCAGAGAAATGCAAATTAAGACAACACTAAGATACCACCTCACTCCTGTAAGAATGGCATACATCAAAAAGGACAGCAGCAACAAATGCTGGAGAGGATGTAGGGACAGAGGAACCCTTTTACATTGCTGGTGGGAATATAAATTAGTACAGCCTCTGTGGAGAGCAGTCTGGAAAACTCTCAGAAGACTAGACATGGACCTTCCATATGACCCAGTAATTCCTCTCCTGGGGTTATACCCCAAGGACTCCATAACACCCAACCAAAAAGAGGTGTGTACTCCTATGTTCATAGCAGCACAATTCATAATAGCTAAAAACTGGAAGCAACCCAGGTGCCCAACAACAGATGAGTGGCTGAGAAAGCTGTGGTATATATACACAATGGAATACTATGCAGCTATCAAGAACAATGAACCCACCTTCTCTGACCCATCTTGGACAGAGCTAGAAGGAATTATGTTAAGTGAACTAAGTCAGAAAGATAAAGATGAGTATAGGATGATCCCACTCATCAACAGAAGCTGACTAAGAAGATCTGAAAGGGAAACTAAAAGCAGAACCTGATCAAATTGTAAGTAGGGCACCAAAGTAAAAACCCAGTGGTGAGGGTAGACATGTAGCTTCCTGGGCCTGGGCGGGAGGGATGGGTCACAGCCCTTTGGTGGTGGGAATTGTGTTTATGTACACTCCTAGCAAAATGTAGACGTATAAATCAGTAGTTAATTAATATGAGGGGGAAATCAATTGTATGTCTCAAAGTTTCTCAAAAGACAAACTGAATCTTTTTAATATATAGGCTGTGTATTTGATATGCGGACTCTCTCAAAAGCCTAGACCAAGTAGATCAGAAGCACCCAATAGCACAGCTATATACAAGATACTGGGTACTGTACAGCAAACCATAACAAAGGGACTTTTCAAAGTTAACCCAATTAACAAATAAAGTGATGATAATATTAACTATCGATTGTCCTTTTGAACCCTAAGACAGCAGGAACCTCACATCTTCACTATAGAGCCCCTACTTCCCCCAGTCCTGGAACCCTTGGATAGGGCCCACTTTCCTGTATGCATCTCCCAATCCAAACCAAATAATATTGCATCCGCCGATCACAACCTAACCAAAGCAACGATTGCCACCTCAATATGCTTCACCTCAGACTGTATCGAGAGACTTCACGTGTGGAATGACAACCCTTCAACTTCATTACTCGGGTGAGACCTTTCCTTTTATAGTTCACTCTAATTTCATCTCAGGTAGTTCACTTTCTAACAAAGTCCCATAATCTAGATATACACCAGTTTCTGTTAGAGAGAGCTTATGTGCACATTTATCCATAAACTACTGCAAAATATATACCTGAAAGCAGAAGTACACTAGAGTTTGCAGTGAGTACCTCCCTAACACTTCCTCTACACTATTCCAAGCTTGGGATCCATGATTGCTCAACAAATTGTTTGGCCTCATATGTTAACTCTCTTTTCAATCACCAGGTTCTAGATGCCACCAGGATGCTGGCTAGGCTTCCCTGGATTGAAGACCCCACCAATGTGTCCTGGAGCCCAGCTTCCCCAGAGACACACCTTACTAGGGAAAGAGAGAGGCAGACTGGGAGTATGGACCGACCAGTCAACGCCCATGTTCAGCTGGGAAGCAATTACAGAAGCCAGACCTTCTACCTTCTGCAACCCTCAACGACTCTGGGTCCATGCTCCCAGAGGGCTAGAGAATGGGAAAGCTACCATGGGAGGGGGGGGATTATGGGGATTGGGTGGTGGGAATTGTGTGGAGTTGTACCCCTCCTACCTTATGTTTTTGTTCACTAATCCTTTCTTAAATAAAAAATTTAAAATAAAATAAAAGTCACCATTGCTAGAAAGTTTTTTTTTTAGAATTAGAGAACATATGACTTACCTTGCCTCATCTTGACATTTTACAAATACTTGCAAATTTAATTATGAATGAAAGTATTCATTTGGCCACCCCATCTCTCCACAGCTCTCAGCTATAGATTAAACTCTAAGTTTTATTAATAGAGTCATGAATGAATAAGTCATAAATGAGCAAGAAACAACAAAAAATCTTACTTCCTGAACATTCTAAATGTATATGTATTTTTCTTCTGAAACAGTATTCTAAAATTATATTACTAGCCTTTGATAAATCTGATTTAAACCTCTCAAAAAAATCCATGACATGGGGATTGGTAGTTGGTTTGTTGTAGAGGGAATTTCTGTGACATCTGAAGATCCTAGCAAGGACAAAAAACAAAAAGTCCACATGAGACCAATTTTTCCCCCTTATTTTTAATGTTGCTAATGTCCATACAGTTTTTCATAATGGCTGGAATAATTGAGATTCACAACTGCTGGGCCGGGCTAGCTTAGCGGTGGGAGAGGACTCATGGCTGAGCTGGGAACGCAGTTCAACCTTTATTGCTGAGCGGGGATGCAGTTCCACTATCTAATCTCTATTCATAAGAAAATACTGTCCTTTATATCTGCTGAGGCGGAAGTGTCAGGAAGAGGAAGTACATAGAATAGGGAGTGGGGAGAAGGAAAAAGCTCTCGAACCAGTGGGGATTAAACCAGTGCAGGCAAAACAATGATTATGCAGCATCAATGCAACAGAAGGGGTCTTAGAAGCAGAATTTAGAAGCAGACCAACACACAACAAAAGTGCAGCAGTGTTTTCTTTCCTCTTCTCCATGTGTTTTCTTTTCTCTTCTTCATGTCTTCCCTCAGAATGTGTTGTTTTTGTCCTTGATGTAAGCCATTCACACAGGCTGGAAGCACTATCTCATTGTTGTCTTGATTTAATTTATCTGATTAGTGATAATGAGCCTTTTTTTTTTTTTTTTTTTGGTATGCCTGCTATCCATACCTTCTTTGATGAATTATCCATTCAGCATTTTTCCTACTTTTGATTAGTTGTTGTTTTTTTATTATTATTTATTTTTTCCTCTAGGATTGTTACTAGGGCTCTGTTGCTGCACTAAGCATAACCTTGCTCCTGGAAGTCATTTATTCCTTTTTCTTTTACAGTTGTTACTTTTCCTTTTTTTCTTCTTTCATTTTATTTGATAGAACAGAAAGAAATTGAGATAGGAGGGAAAGGTAGGAGGAAGGGAAGGAAAGATAGATATCTGCTGATGTTCTTCACCACTGTGACTCTTCCCTGCTGCAGGGAGGGCAGGGTTTGAACTTGGGTCCTTGTGCATAGTACTATGCACGCTTAACTGGGTATGCCATCACCCCGCCACCTGATTAGTTTGTATTTTTTATTAATCCATTTTGTGAATTCTTCACAGATGAATTCTTCATCTATGTTATTACCCCTTTTATCAAATGTACGCTGTGCAGTCACGTTCTCCCACTTGGTAGGATGCCATGATGTTGGTGATTGCTTCTTTTGCTATACTGTCTATTTATTCAGTTTGATGTAATTCTGTTGGTTTACTTTTGCTTTCTGATATTGAACTAAATCTTCAAATAGGTTTGGAGATGTTGACATGTTGCCATACAGATGCTTCTGCAATCAGGAATGTAGAAAGGTGGAATGTGGGTGATCCCACTCATGGACAGAAGTTGAAAAAAATAAAAAGAGAAGGAAACAAACAAAGGAGATCTTGGACTGGATTTTTTGTATTGGACCAAAGTAATGAACTCTGGGGTGAAGAGAAGGGTTCAAGTCCTGGAACATGATGGCTGAGGAGAACCTAGGTGGGGAGTTAGATTTTTATGTGGAAAACTGAGAAATGCCACATGTGCAAACTGCTGTATTTACTGTCAACTATAAACAATTACCCCCCCATAAAGAAAAAAAAGGTGGGGTTTCTTTTTACTAAAGCTATTCATTAACCTAAAGCAAAACAAATACCCAGAGAAGAATTTTCTCATATCATGACAGGAGCTCAGAAGAATAAGTGTAAGTGTGAGTAACTTTTTCTCACCAGATAACTGCACAGTTTAGGGTTATGTTAATAGAGGGGGTTGAATTTGGAACCTTGAAGCCTCAAGCAAGAAAGACTTTCATATAATCATTATGCTGTTTCCCCTGTCCAAGTAACTTTTAATTCCCTGCCAACATTATTGTAACTAAAATAAAGACTTTGCAGTGACTCTTAATGACATAATTGTAGGGCACCTGAGAGTAGGTTTAAACAAATCAAGGTTGTATGATGACAGCAGGGTTAAGAATATGCTAGGCCCATAAAGTCCGTGAGTTGATTATCAGAAGTTCAGCCCCACAGGATAAACAATGGCTGTAGAGAAGTTTTAGAGTTTACAGGCTACCTTCAAGTTCTTTCTCTCTTTCTGTCTTTCTCTTTCTTTCTTCTTTCTTTTTTCTTTTTTTTAGAGGGAGGGAGAGATAAACAGGGAGGGACAGATTGAGAGAGAGAGAGAGAGAGAGAGAGGAAATACAACATTGTTCCTGGAGCCTCCCTTCTACGATAGGTTCTTTCCCATAATATGTGTGCTATGCTGGGTGAGCCACCGCTGGAACTTTCAGTTATTTTTAAAATAATATGCGTTTAGTTTTCATAAAGAATATTGTATTTTAGGGGGAGGGTGGTAGCACAGGGGTTAAGTGCATACCAGTTTGAGCCCTGGGCTCTCTACCTGCAGAGTCGCTTAACCTGCTGTGCTACCGCATGACTCCCTGTGTGTGTTATTTTCGATAGTATTATGTCATGGATATTTTCCCATCACTACAATTTTGTCAGATATATTTTTGCCTGTATGCAGAAATCAATAATGAAATGATTTACATGTTTTAATGCAATTAGGCATTAATAGGATTAAATGAGTACATTACCAGAATATTTTTCCCATATGGATAATTTTTTAAGCTAAAGCTATTTAGTCATAAAAAAAAAGCTGTGCTTAGTTAATGATATGATGATGGGGCTCCACGGGGGCTAATACATTTACCACAGTGATTAATGATGTGGTATACCTAGTACTCTCACACAATACTAGACAGCTGATATAAGATGCATGGGATCAATCCTGTTCATTTTTAATTTTTTTATTTATAAAAAGGAAACGTTGACTAAACCATAGGATAAGAGGGGTACAACTCCACATAATTATCACAACCAGAACTCCCTATCCCATCACCTCCCCTGATAGCTCTCCTATTCTTTATCCTTCTGGGAGCATGGACCCAAAGTCATTGTGGGGTGCAGAAGGTGGAAGGTCTGGCTTCTGTAATTGCTTCCCTGCTGGACATGGGTGCTGACTGGTCGATCCATACTCCCAGTCTGCCTCTCTCTTTCCCTAGTCAGGCAGGGTTCTGGGGAAGCGGAGCTCTAGGACACATTGGTGGAGTTGTCTGTCCAGGGAAGTCTGGTCGGCATCATGCTGGGTTCTGGAACCCGAGTAATGAGGGTGAAGGGTTGACATTCCATGTCTGACGTGTCTGGACACAGTCTGAAGTCAAGCATGCCGAGGTGGTACTCCTTGGGTTGATTAGGCTGGTATCTACAAATGTAATATCATTTGGGATGAATTGAGAGAAGCATGCAGGAAAGGCAAGCCCCACCTTCGAGGTTCCAGGACTGGGGGAGATATAGGCTCTATAGGGTCATTATGGGATGCAGAAGGTAGAAGGTTTGGTTTCTATAATTGCTTTTCCACTGTTCATGGGTGTTGGCAGGTCAATCCATACTTCCAGCCTGGTTCTGGCATTTATCACAGGTGAGATGTAAGCTAGTTACAAAATTGCTATGAATTTTACTTTTTGTTACCATAAATTTTAAGAATTATAATGCCCATTGTATAGAGTTTATCTAAGAATGAAATGGTAAGAATACAGGTAAAACAATTAGTATAGTCTTTGATGTGATTTTTTAAAAGAATTTCTATTCCTGTTTCTCTCACTTTTCATCATTAATGTTACCTTAATCACTACTGTTTTAGAAGTTGTTATAGACTTACTATTTTTTTATATTTGAATATTAATGTGACTCATTTTTGAGACTGTATTAGCAATAGGTTAAGATAAATACTCCATAGTAGATAGGAGTTTTGAGGTTGGATGTTTTCCAGGAGAACTATGGGAAATGTAGAAGTTTAGAAATTAGCCTGCAAGACTGGGTGGTGGCACATGTATGAGTGCACATGTTACAATGTGCAAGGACCCAGTTCAAACCCCAGTCCCGACTTGCAAGAGGAAAGCTTCACAAGTGGTAAAGCAGACAGGTATCTATCTCTCGTCCCCTGTCTATGCCTTCCCTCTCAATATTTGGCTGTCTCTGTCAAATACATCAAAATAATAAAAACGTTAAAATAAACTAGCCTGCTATAGTCAACATTTGTTGAACTTTAGAAGTAATTTTCATATGTATTCTTTTTTTTTTATTTAAGAAAGTATTAATTAACAAAACCATAGGGTAGGAGGGGTACAATTCCACATAATTCCCAACACCCATTCTCCATATCCCACCCCCTCCCCTGATAGCTTTCCCATTCTCTATCCCTCTGGGAGCATGGACCCAGGGTCATAGTGGGTTGCAGAAGGTAGAAGGTCTGGCTTCTGTAATTGCTTCCCAGCTGAACATGGGCGTTGACTGGTCGGTCCATACTCCCAGTCTGCCTCTCTCTTTCCCTAGTAGGGTGGGTCTCTGGGGAAGCGGAGCTCCAGGACACAATGGTCCTCAGTCCAGGGAAGCCTGGCCAGCATCCTGATGACATCTGGAACCTGGTGACTAAAAAGACAGTTAACATACGAAGCCAAACAAGTTGTTGAGCAATCATGGACACAAAGCTTGCAACAGTGGAGAGGAAGTGTTACGGGGATACTCACTGCAAACTCCAGTGTACTTCTGCTTTCAGGTATAAATTTTGCAGTAGTTTACGGATATGTGTGAACATATGCTCTCTCTCACAGAAACTGGTGTATATCTAGGTTTTGGGACTTTGTTAGAAAGTGAACCACCTGAGATGGAATTAGAGTACACTATGAAAGGAAAGGTCTCACCCGGTAATGAAGTTGAAGGGTGGACATTCCACAAGTGAAGTCTCTGGACACAGTCTGAAGTGAAGCATGTTGAGGTGGCAATCGTTGTGTTGGTTAGGTTGTGATCAGCAGATGCAATATTATTTGATATGGATTGGGAGAGGCATACGGGATAGTAAGCCCTATACAATGGTTCTAGGACTGGGGGAAGTAGAGGCTCTGTAGTGGAGATGTGAGGTTCCTGCTGTGTTAGGGTTCAAAAAAACAATCGATATTTAATGTTATCATCACAATATCTGGTAATTGGGTTAACTTTGAAAAATCCCTTTGTTAGGGTTTGCTGTACACTACCTAGTATCTTGTATATATCTGTGCTATTGGTTGCTTCTGATCTACTGGTCTAGGCTTTGAGAGAGTCTGCATATCAATTACACAACCCATATATTGAAAGATTCAGTTTGTGTCTTGAAAAACTTCAAGACATACAATCAATTTTCCCCCTCTCATATTAATTAACTAGTGATTTATATGACTACATTTTACTAGGAGTGTACATAAACACCATTCCCACCACCAAAATACTGTGACCCATCCCTCCCACCCACTACCACCCCACACTGGCCCAGGAAGCTGCATGTCTACCCCTCACCACAGGGCTTTTACTTTGGTGCCCTACTTACAATTTGGTCAGGTCCTGCTTTTAGTTTCCCCTTCAGATCTTCTTCCTCAACTACTGTTGATGCCTGGGATCATCCCATACTCATGTTTATCTTTCTGCTTAGCTCACTTAACATAATTCCTTCTAGCTCTGTCCAAGATGGGTCAGAGAAGGTGGGTTCATTGTTCTTGATAGCTGCATAGTTTTCCATTATGTATATATACCACAGCTTTCTCAGCCACTCATCTGTTGTTGGGCACCTGGGTTGCTTCCAAGTTTTAGCTATTATGAATTGTGCTGCTATGAACATAGGAGTACACACCTCTTTTTGGTTGGGTGTCATGGAGTCCTTGGGGTATAACCCCAGGAGAGGAATTACTGGATCATATGGAAGGTCCATGTCTAGCCTTTTGAGAGTTTTCCAGACTGCTTTCCAGAGAGGCTGGACCAATTTACATTCCCACCAGCAATGTAAAAAGGTTCCTCTGTCCCCACAACCTCTCCAGCATTTGTTGCTGCTGTCCTTTTTGATGTATGCCATTCTTACAGGAGTGAGGTGGTATCTTAGTGTTGTCTTAATTTGCATTTCTCTGACAGTGACCTAGAGAAGTTTTTCATATGTCTGTTAGCCTTTTGGATCTCCTCTGTAGTGAATGTTTTGTTCATATCCTCTGCCCAATTTTGGATGGGGTAATTTGCTTTTTTGGTGCTAAGTTTGCTGAGCTCTTTATATATTTTGGTGATTAGTTTCTTGTCTGATGTATGGCATGTGAAAATCTTCTCCCATTCTGTGAGGGGTCTCTTTGTTTGTTTAATAGTTTCTTTGGATGTGCAGAAGCTTTTCAATTTGATGTAGTCCCATTGGTTTGTTTCTGCTTTAGTCTTCCTTGCAATTGGGTTTGATTCATCAAAGATGTCCTTGAGGTGTAGGTGGCAAAGTGTTTTACCAATGTTTTCCTCTAAGTATTTGATTGTTTCTGGTATGACATCTAGGACTTTGATCCATTTGGAGTTGATTTCGTTTCTGGTGAGATAAAGTGGTTCAATTTCATTCTTCTGCATGTTTCAACCCAGTTTTCCCAGCATCATTTATTGAAGAGAGCCTCCTTCTTCCATTTAATACTTTGGGCCCCCTTATCAAAGATTAGATGTCCATAGGTGTGGGGATTTACTTCTGGACTTTCAATTCTGTTCCACTGGTCTGTGTGCCTATTTTTGTTCCAGTACCATGCTGTTTTCATAATGATGGCTTTATAATATAGTTTAAGGTCTGTGAGTGTGATGCCTCCATTTCTGTTTCTTTTCCTCAAGATTGTTTTCGCATTTCTAGGTGTTTTCATGTTCCAGATAAATGATTGTAGTGTTTGTTCTATTCTCTTAAAGAAGCTTGGTGGAACTTTGATGGGTATTGCATTACATTTGTATATGGCTCTGGGGAGAATATTCATTTTGATGATATATAGTCTTCCAATCCATGAGCATGGGATATCTTTCCATTTCTTGGTATCAGTTTCTATTTCCTTGAGTAGCGACTCATAGTTTTCAGCATACAAGTCTTTCACTTCTTTGGTCCACTTTATTCCTAGATATTTGATTGATTTTGCTGAAACAGTAAATGGGAGTGATTTCTGGATGTCTTCTTCTTCAGATTTAGTGTTTGCATAAAGAAATGCCACTGATTTTTGTACATTGATTGTGTAGCCCGATACCTTGCTATACTGCCTCTTAATTTCCAGTAGTTTTCTGCTGGATTCTTTAGGTTTTTCTATGTATATAATCATACCATCTGCAAATAGTGAGAGATTGACTTCTTCCCTTCCAAACATTATTCCTTTGATTTCTTTCTCTTGCCTGATAGCTATGGCAAGAACTTCCAATACTATGTTGAAGAGTAACGGTGACAGTGGACAGCCCTTTCTAGTCCCCGATCTGAGGGTGAATGCTTTCAGCTTCTGTCCATTGAGTATGATGTTGGCTGTGTGTTTGCTATATATAGACTCCACTATCTTGAGGTATTTCCCATATATTCCCATTTTTTGTAGACTTTTGAGCATGAATGGGTGTTGGATTTTGTCAAAGGCTTTCTCTGCATCTATTGAGATAATCATGTGGTTTTTGGCTTTGATTTTATTGATGTGGTGAATGATATTGATTGACTTACAGATGTTGAACCAACCTTGCATTTTTGGGAAGAATCCCACTTGGTCTTGATAAACAATCTTTTTGATATGTTGCTGTATCCGGTTGGCCAAGATCTTGTTTAATATTTTGGTATCTATGTTCATCAGAGATATTGGTCTGTAGTTTTCCTTTTTTGTTCTGTCCCTATCAGCTTTTGGTATCAGGGTGATGTTGGCTTCATAAAAGGTGGAAGGGAGTAGGCCTGTTTCTTCAATCTTATGGAAAATCTTCAGAAGTATGGGTACTGTTTCCTGAAAGTTTTGTCAAGCCATATGGTCCAGGACATTTGTTGTTGTGGAGGTTCTTAATAACGGTTTCAATTTCTTTGTCTGTGATTGGTGCATTTAGATTTTTTAGTTCTTCTTGGTTCAGTTTTGGAAGGGCATAAGCTTCTACGAATTGTTCCATTTCTTCCAGATTCTCTAACTTGGTGGCATATAGTTCTTTATAGAAGTTTCGCAGGATTCTCTGGATTTCTGTGGTGTCAGTTGAGATATCTCCTCCATCATTTTCAATTCTATTAATTTGAGTCTTCTCTTTTATTTGTTTGGTGAGCCTGGGTAGGGGTTTGTCAATTTTGCTTAATATTTCAAAGAGCCCACATTTGGCTTCATTGATCTTTTGTATGGTTCTTTTATTTTTGTTGTTGTTTATTTCTTCTCTAACTTTAGTGATTTCTGTCCTTCTGGTTGCTTTAGGGTTCCTTTGTTCCTCTTCCTCTAAGTCCTTGAGGTGTGCAGTAAGGTTGTTCATTTGAGCTTCTTCTTGGTGTTTAATATGTGATTGTACTGCTACAAGTTTCCCTCTCAGAACTGCTTTAGCTGTATCCCAGATATTTTGATAGGTTGTGTCTTCATTTTCATTTGATTCCAGGAACATTTGAATTTCCTGCTTGAATGAATTTCTGACCCAGTGGTTCTTAAGGAGTATGTTGTTTAGTTTCCAAATTCTGTGACTTTTAATAATTGTCTGTCTGTTGTTAAATGTTAGTTTTACTTCACTGTGTTCTGAGAAGATACTATTGATGATCAGTGTTCTTGAATTTATTGATGCTGTCTTTGTGGCCTAACATGTGGGTTATCCTTGAGTATGTGTTATGTGGATTTGAAAAGAAGGTGTATTCCAGTTTTGGGGGGTGAAGGACTCTGAAAATGTCCAAGAGGTCTAGTCTGTCAATCTCTTCATTCAATTCTCTTGTATCTTTGTTGGTTCTCTGCTTTGTTGAGCTGTCTAAGTGTGAGAGTGGGGTAATGAAGTCTCACACTATTATTGTATTACTATTGATGTATTTTTGAAATTATTTTATTAAGTGCTTGACGTATTTAGATGGCCCTCATTGGGTGCATAGATATTAATGATTGTTATGTCTTTTTGGCTGATTGATCCTCTAATAACTATGTAATGTACTTGCCTATCTTTTATTACTTCATTTATTTTAAAATCTATCGTGTCTGAGATGAGAATGGCTGTTCCTGTCCTTTTTTGTGGTCTGTTAGCCTGTATGACAGTTTCCCATCCTTTCACTTTAAGTCTGTGTTTATCTTGTTGTGACAGATGGGATTCTTGCAAGCAGCATATGGTTGGATTATGTTTTCTGATCCATCCCCCCACACTGTGCCTTTTGATGGGTGAGTTTAAGCCATTGACATTTATTGATATTATGGATTTAATGTATTGTAGTGCCATTGTCAAAAAAATTTTTTTTTGTTTGTTTGCTCTGATATATTGCCAGTATTGTAGTGATGTTCTTGTTTATAAGAGGTCTTTTAGAACCTCTTTCATGGCCGGTTTGGTGATGGTTGCATCATTTAACTGTTTTTTGTCTAAGAAGGTTTTGATCCCTCCATCTAGTTTCAATGAAAGTCTAGCAGGATATATTATCCTTGGTTGAAACCCTTTTTCATTCAGGGCTCGATAGATATCTTGTCATTCTCTTCTGGCTTTTAGAGTTTGAGTGGAGAAATACGCAGATAATCTTATGGGTTTTCCCTTGTATGTGACTTTTTGTTTCTCTCTTGCAGCCTTTAGGATCCTTTCTTTATCCTTACTTCTTCTCATTATGACTATGATGTGTCTTGGTGTCTTCAGGTCTGGGTTGATTCTGTTTAGTACTCTCTGGGCCTCTTGAATCTTGATATCCTTTCTGTTATTCAGGTCTGGAAATTATCTTCTATTATTTCCTCTAGAATGTTTGCTTCCCCTTCCTCTCTTTCTTCCTCTGGCAGGCCAAATATGTGAATGTTACTTCTTTTGAGATCATCCCATATGTCTCTGTTGTTGTTTTCAGTGTCTCTCAATCTCTTTTTGAGTTCTTTCACCTCTTTCTTAGTTTTCTCTAACTCATCCTCTGTCTGACTAATTCTGTTTTCTGCTTCTGTTAGTCTGCTTTCCCTTGCCTCAGCTTCTTTCTTCATTACAGCTATTTCAGCTTTCAGTTCTCTAATTGCCTCAAGATAATCAGTATTTTCCTTGGGCCTCTCAACTGTTGTTTCCCTAATACTGCCATTCATTTCCTCCAATGTTGTTTTCGTTTCTGTGATTAATAAGTTTATTATTGCTTGCATACTTTACTTATCTATGGTTACTTCTGGCTAATTTGTAGTTTCTTCTGGTGCTCTTGTCTTCATTCATTGGAGTAGCAGTTTTATTTGTTTTTGATCTACCCATTTTTTTTATTTCTGTGTTTCTTTTTTTATGCTCTGTTGTTCCTCGGTTGTTTTGTCTTGAGTACAGGCAACACTGTACTAAATACCTTTATGACAATTACTCTCACCAACCTCAGGAATTACAGTAGCAACTGAAGCAATTATTGAAGCAGTTTAATCACTACCAGTTAGCCAAACAATTTCTCCAGTCCGTGAAAGAATAGTAACCAAATCCCAGTGAAGAGGAAAGAGAAAAAAAAATGAAAGGATAGCAAGAATAGACAGTTATGCAAGTCTACTATCCACTGTATATTCTAGGGGTAGCAAGGGGGGAAAGGGAACTAGAGCAGAGATACACACATAGAGAATTCACTTTGAGTCAGAATTCTTCCCCAAAATAATTCCCAAATGTGTATCAGTGAATTCAAAATTCACTGTTTGGTGGTGTGGGGGCTGGGGCATGTGGCTTTGGGAGCTGTAGGATTAAGGAAGAAAAGATGACAAGAATGAGAAAAATAAAAAAAAAGAAAGAGAGAAAAAGGAAAGAGATAAGAAAAAGAACAGTCATTAAAGAGCAGTGAAAGGAAAGAGTTTTTTAAATTAATTAATTTGTTTTTAATTATTTTAATTATTTTTAATTATTTAATTATTTTAAATTATTTAATTAGCTATGCGGGGTGAGGTGCGGGTGGTTGGCTACTTAGAAAGAAAAAAGACCAGAGGTTTCAGAAGGGTATAGACTTAGAATGAATGATACTCCCTGGTGGGATAGGAATTTGGTAAAGACAGAAGCTCAGCAGGGGATTCTGCTAGGAGCTGGTCCCCAGGGATTGGTTATGGGTGGGGGTAGGATGGGGGAGGCGGTGCGCTTAATAATTAAAAGGAAAAAAAATTGTTCCCTTTTTTTCTACTCTAATTCTTAACCCAAATTAAGTTATAGTCACCTCCTTGGTGTCACCGCTAGGACTCCTTATTGACTGGCCTACTAAAGGCAGAAAATCCTACCGTTTCCAGATGATATGATCAGAGCTCAAGCCACTAGCAGCTTCTCAGTCTGCCATCTTCCAGGAACCCTCCATATGTATTCTTTAAAGCAATATTATGACACCTTGAAGAAAGCATAATAGTTATTCAAAAGACATGCCTGAGGCTCTGAGTTCCCAGGTTCAACCCCCGGTACCACAATAATCCAGAACTGAGCAGTACTCCAATCTCTCTCTCTCTCTCTTGCTCTCTTTCTCTCTATCTCTGTCTTTATCTCTATCTCTGTCTCTCTATTTCTGTCTTTGTATATTTTTCTCATTCAAATAAATTAAATATTTAAAAAACAATATATATATATATAATATATGTTTTCCACCATGGCTAATTTTTTTACTAGTGAGGAAACAAAAGTACAGATGGAAGGAAAACCTGTCAAGGAACATTTTAATAGTAATTATAACAGATGGGGTTCAAACCCTGAATCTTGATGTAGATACACAAGCTTAATTATGAGGTAATATTTTCTCCTCTTTGTTACAATAAGCAGAGTTGAAGTAAGTGGCATTTTACTACTACTGAATTATTACTGGAGTTGAGTATTGAATAATAAATAGTATAAAATAATATAAAAAAAGCTACCTAGGGACACATTCCTACAAAATTCATGAAAAGGGACACAACTTAAAGGTTTAATTGGCGTCTTCTTTTTAGGTTTCAATGTAAAGGATGTATCCCAGATTCTTCACATAGTAGACTTTTGTGGGCTCTTCAATCACTCTGGCAAGCAAAATAAATAAATGAATACATAAATAAATAAATAAAATAAAAATCTATTCACAGATGGATTGTATCCACACTCATCCTTGAACTCCCCATGTCCAACTGAAGAAATGATTTTCTTTGGTAATGCAACATTTGATGATGACGGATAGCCAAATTATTCTACACTCTCTGAACACTCCCCCAGCAAAATGAGGAAGACTTGAGTTCATTTGATTTGTACAGAGAACTGCTATTGCTCAAACTAGCCAACCATCACTAACATGATTGTATAAAGCTGATGAGTTCAGAGAGGTCTTTGCACTGAGCAGGGACTATGGAATCAAATGAAACATGTTGCCTGTATCGTTCAAGGCCAGTTGAAATGTTACCTTCTCTCTGACCACCTGAAACAGTATAAAAGACTGGAGAAACATTTAGTGTGTCCCATCTCTTCCAGCACAGCCGATTAGACTTGACACCTTTGAGCCTCCTCACAATCACAAATTAGCAGACACTAATGCAAATCACTTTCATAGTTTTTTCTCTACCAGAGTCTTTGTGTTTACTGGAAAAATGGCTTCATATACAAGTTGAACTTTAAAGCTAACTGTGACTACAGTTTAGTTGCTCCCAATTTCCATATTGTTCAACCTCTATTCCCTCTTCTAACCCAGATTGATTCTATTTTCCCTAGAATACTTCCCCTGCATGCAGTTTACTGGCATTACCCCAGCTACTGAAAATTAATTCATCCTTTCAGTTACATAACCACCTTCTGCTCCTGTTCCTGTTCTTCCTTGACTCCTATATCTCCTCTTGAAAAGGCTTTGTTGTTGTTGTTGTTGTTATCCTTTTAGTCTCTCATGTAGGTGTTTGAGAGAAGGGGGATGTGTGGAAATTATAGGGAAGGGGAGGTGTGTGTGTGTGTGTGTGTGTGTGTGTGTGTGTGTGTGTGTGTGTGTATGAATAGCTATTCCATGTGCAATAATATAAATTTCAGGTGGCAAGCTTCACAAGTGGTGAATCAGGGCTATGGATAGCTCTCTGTCTCTTCTCCTCTCAATATTCCCCACTCCTTACAATTTCTCTCTGTCTCTATAAAATATGTACATATTATTATATGTGAATAATAACATATTATTATATTTATATCATAAATATTACACATACTATATTAGATATTATAATTCACACATAACAATATGCAACATAATATATAATATGCTATAATATATTATTAATACATTATTAATATATTATATTAAATATATAATTATTATTCAACACTGAGAAATCAGTAAAATGGGCTATAGCAAAATTCCCTACATCAAAGTTAAAATCCCCACATATAAGGGATTCTCCTTCACAAGGCCTGTAGCAAATGTTTCACACCTTTTTAACAAAGTAGAATGTACACTCTGTCTATCCATTCACATATCCACTAACACATTTATTTATTACAAATATAGGAATCTCTTATTATGTATCAGGTAATGTGATGGATAAGTAAACACACAAATGCAGTAGATGTACCATCAGTTGGATATAAACGCTCATTAGCCACCTTCACACTGAGTGGCTTCCTCAGGTCCTGGCTATATTGTCAGGTATCCTGACAATACATCACTTTTTTTCTTTTAAACTTGATGTTCTCTTCTAGCAACTGACCTGACTCACCCCTCTCTATTCTGCTTTCCTTTACCTTGATCAAGCAAGGTGAATGGAATCCCTAGATCACAGACACTGAAACACTGACTTTGCTTCTGTGTGAATTATACATTTGTTTTCTTTATTTTTTATTGAGAAGTTTCATTTTTCCCTTTATTTATTTTAGTGTCAACATGTTTTATTTGGTAGGGCAGAGAGGAATTTAGAGGAGAAAGGAAGGTAGTGAGGGAGAGAAAAAGAGAGACATCAGCATTATTGTATCACTTTTCATGATGCTTATCCCCTGCAGGGTATGGAGGACCCAGGACTTGAACACAGGCCCTTGCACATGGTAATGAATGTGATAAAACGGGTGTGCCACCACCTGACTTAGGAGGTTAGTGGTTTATAATACATTCATTGGCACATGGGTACAATTTCTGACCACACCAAAATAGGTGTCTGCAAAACAAACATTTTCACCTCCAAATTGGGTCCATCGCTATACAAAAAGACTCTGTTTCTATTCCTTACTTTCTGCCCATGAGTGAGGTGACTTTATCATTCTTAATAGTTGAGTAGAATTCATTTATATATTACAATTTTTGCTTTTATTTATTTATCTACTCCCTTTTGTTGCCCTTGTTGCTTTTTATTGTTGTAGTTACTACTGTTATCATCATTGTTGGATAGGACAGAGAGAAATGGAGAGAGGAAGGGAAGACAGAGAGGGAGAGAGAAAGATAGACAACTACAGACCTGCTTCACCACATGTGAAGCCACTCCCCTGCAGGTGGAGTGGCCCAAACTGGGATCCTTACACCAGTCCTTGCACTTTGCACCACATACCCTTAACTCACTGTGCTACCACCAGACTCCTATATTGCCATTTTCTTAGCCAATCATTTGCTATTGGAAACATGTAGGTTGCTTTCCAGTTTGTGCTATTACAAAGTGTGCTGCCATAAAGATAGATATACACAGATCTCTTTGGATGGGTGCATTTATTTCCTTTCATTCCAATTCGCTTCTATCGGTCATTTCGTGTATATAGATTTCTCTGATTTCCTCATGAAGTTTGCTTGTACTTTTGCTTGCTCTCCATTCCTTGTTTTGTATTGTGGTTACCATGAGTGTAATAACTAACATACTGTATGTTAAAAAAGACGTTTTAGAACCTTGGACTAACTAGTATGTTATGGTACTATACTGTCCATTAATTCCTCCCCCTTTCCTATTTTTTTGTTATTTCTTATTTCTGTTGTATTCTTAGTTCTATTCTACTGCTGTTCATCTCACTTAAAATGTTTAAGCCTTTGTCTCTTGTTTCCCATGGGACTCCTGTCAGCAATCCCTGTAAGATGAGGTTAGCAAGACGGTAGCAAATTCCTTTAGCTTTTGAATATTTGAAAAGACCTTTATTTTTCACTATTTCTCTACTGTCTACACATTTATTGTGTTGTCTATTGCTGAGATAATAGGTGATGATATTATGATTACTAGATTTCACTTTGTCTGTATATTAGGTGGTGAGGTTGGGGATTGTGGTGATGTTTCTTGTTATTCTCTTATTCTGTTTTATACTGGATATAGTGTGTGTATGTGGAATTTCAGTCTGAATCCAAGCTACAGGGGGTTGCTATTCAGTGCCAGATGTATTAGAAGAAGCGGGGGCTCAGTTTGCCATTTGGCCAGTAGCTGCTGCCTATTACCTTTTAGCTGCCAGCTGCTGCAAATTACCTCTTCTTATGTCTGCCTTAGTGTTGGTGGGCAGACAAGATTGGTCAGGCAAATCCTCTGCTCCCCACCACCAAATTTCAGAGGTTCCCCTTCTCACAGTCAGCACTGAGCAACTTTGACTGCTGTTGCTCAAAGGCAAAATAGTGCCTTTTGTTGCCAGATCTCCCAACATTCACATGCTTAGTTTCAATCTTAAACCCTCCCATCCCACTCATGCACAACAGCATCCACCTGAGGTCTTGCTGTCTGCAGATGTCTCAGCTGGAATTTTATGAGTTTATCAGGATCGATGATTGTCAATATGTGTTGTGTTGGGGGAGAAAGAGTCTTTGTTGTTTCCGGTCAGTCCATTGCCACACCTTTCAAAAGTCCCTCCCCACAGGTTTTGCAAGCAGACAGAGACACAATAAAGAAAAAGAAAACTACAGACCGATATATCTGATGAACATAGGTGCTACAATATTGAACAAAATAGTAGCCAAGTGAGACTTATCCAAGGGATCTAAGGCAAAGGATGCAATATATGTAATTATATGAATGCAATCTACTACAGTGACAAAAGGAAACTAAAAACCACATAATTACCTCAATATATGCAGAGAAATCCTTTGGTAAAATCCGAAGGTGTCTTTAATAATCAAACCATTAAAAAATGGGAATGATGTAAAATTCATAAGTCTAGTTGAATCTATGTATAGCAGGTCTAAGGCCAGCATCATACACAATTAAGCATTCTCACATAGACCTGCTACAAGACAGGGCTGCCCACTATCACTGTTATTGTTCAAAATGGTGTTGGTCATAGTCATAGCAACTAGTCCGAGAAAGAAATTATGGGGTGAAGGTTAGAAGTCCAACTGTCACTATTCATGGAAACTATAATAGGATACATAAAAAAGCCAGTAGAAACCTTCTGGAAATTACTAATCAACATAATAAGGTGGTAGGTTAAAATTTAATATATAAACATCAGTGGCATTCCCCTATGAAAAACTAAATCAGAAGAAGACAAAAATTAAGAAATCAGTCCCATTTACTAAAGCAGCAAACACAAACAAATATCTAGGAGTAAACCTAATGAAGTGAGGCTTTGGTTTTCAGCAGGCATTTTGGTCTGGATCACATCCTCCTTCATTCAACACTTTCCTGCATTTAATTTATAGAAGGAAAAATAGTAACAGAAGTGGTGTGATAGCGAAACACTCGTTGACACTATGAAAACCTAAAATTAAAAGAAGGCAAGTCAGGCTTGAGAAATATCTCACTACATAGGGCACTGCTTTGATATGCACAAAGCCCAGCCAACCCCTGAACCACATGGAAAATATTTTGGCACTGGAAGAGATTCTAGCGCTTGGTGTCTCTCCTTTGTCTTTCTGAATGAAAAAGCAGCCCAGAGTGATGAAATTACAGCTGAGGTCCTGACTCTACACACACACACACACACACACACACACATACACACACACACACACACACACAGAGAGAGAGAGAGAGAGAGAGATGGGAGGAGTACATTCTTACAAAATAATGTTTACACTGAATCCAAGGAAGACTATGTTAAAATCCAAAGAAAAATAATGGCTAACATTAGCAGATAGCTCAGACATCCTCAGTCCCCTTTAAGTAGCTCAAGGTCATAACTGGTTGGAGAACATAGTCTACACTGCAGCAGCTGCTACTTACTCTCTATGGTTGGTTAAAGTTCTAAGTAAAGGGGGGCAGGTATTAGTGTAGACAGTTAAGTGTACATAGTACTAAGCACAATGACTCACACAAAAGGATCCAAGTTTGAGCCCCTGTCTCCCCACTTGCAGTGGGGATGCTTCATGAGTGGTGAAGCAGGACTGTAGGTATTTCTTGTCTCTTTCTCCTCTCTCAGTTTCTCTCTGTCCTATCCAATAACAAAACAAACAAACAAAAAATGGCCAAAAATGGCTGCCAGAAGCAGTGTGTTTGTAGTGCAGGCACCAAGCTTGAGCAATAACCCTGGAGGCAAAGCAAGGGTAAAAAAGTTGTAAGGAAATGAATGAAAGAAGTTTAACAAGAAACTGTTTCTCCACAAATTTTCCCACATATCTATTCTATATCATTTTTAGAAGGAAAATCACAATACTATTAGTAGCATTCAAAAATTGTAGAACAAATATTATGACCTGCTAGCTTCCACAAGGGGATAGTTATTGTGATTTAATCTCAGGGTATGATGGATTTGGTTTTGATCTAGACTGTATAATCATGTAAATTTAGGAGGTGACGTCGGCTTAATTTATGTGTTTCTTAGCTTCCTTATCTGTAAAATTAGTAACAAAATCCACACCGTTTAAATGGTTTATGATATAGGCCTAGTTAGCTTCAAACAGAGTGCATGATCAATTTTAGAACTGCAATAAAGTTAGCTCTCTACCATATACCTTGCTTATTCAGGGAGATAATGGTACTTAAAACATCCTGACACTTCAGAGGAGATAAGCTGATTAATTTATCTTTTTACTATGACTTTTAAAGAATAAAACAGGATTTTAAAATGTGACCTTTGTATAGATCTGCCTTGATCTGATTATGTTGGATTTACTACTTTTAAATATGTTGCAATACTAAAGTTGATTTCATCATTTACTCTGTAAGACTATCTTGAAGCTGGTGGGTAAATGTAATACTATTTGAACAGACAACAAATGTCTTAGGCATTTTTTAAATGAGGAAGCTTGATATACTGGGGAAAAAGAAGGTGAGCTAAGAATGTAAAAATAGGGGAGTCAGGCGGTAGCTCAACAGGTTAAGTGCCTGTGATTCAAAGTGCAAGGACCTGTGTGAGGAACCTGGTTTGAGTCTCAGCTCCCCACCTGCAGGGGAGTCGCTTCACAGGAGGTGAAGCAGGTCTGAAGTGTCTTTCTCTCCCCCTCTCAGTCTCCCTCTACTCTCTCCATTTCTCTCCCTACTGTCTAACAATGATGACACCAGTAATAATAACAATAATAACTATAACAACAAGTTAAAAATAATATAAAAGTGGACTTAGAATTCTTGATTTTCTTCATCATTTTAGTTCATTGTTCAACAATTCTGCTTGTCTGCTTTCTCTTGTGAAGGAGGGATCAAATTACCTATCTCATAATCTGTCAAAGCAAAATATGGATGCAATGCCTAGTATGTGGCCATTGCTTAGTACATACCTGCTAAGCTTATGCCAAGACCTTTGTACACTATCTGTGGAAAATAAATTCTTATCATTACAGCTTTCACTGTGTGCAAACTGTCTCCATAAGAGTTAAGTGGTTTGGGTGCATTTTTTTAAATTAACTAAATTCAATTTTTAGAGTTCGGAACAAAGTGAATGCTGTGAGCATTTCAAGCAGTTATGTCCTGAGTACATGTGTTTGTAGTTATAGCGACATTCTATAATGCTATGCAAAGGTAAAACGGATTGCTACTGTTTCATTCTTCTCAATAAGATGTGACCATAAATTATATAAATACTTGACTAATGGTAATAAAATTATACTGGTATCTAAATGTATCCAAAGTTAAATGGAGGTATAACAGAAATATACCTGTTGCAGTGATTGATACATATTTCAGATGCTTATTTTCTACCTATAAAAACATCCAAAATTTCAGTATAACCATACTTAATGCTTTAAAATAAATTTGAGATGTTATACAATGTACCAGCAGCATTATTCTCTGTGATAAATCATCAGTCATCACTAGAATATCTCAACAGAATTAGAAAGTAATTTCTCTCCTATATTCGTTAACTATTTGATAGATGCCCTTTAAGATCTCACTTCTTAGACCCAAATGGAATTGAAATGAGCAGTTTTTAAATATTCTCTGTTTCCTAACATACTAGCAGTATCAGTTTCTGTTTTTGTTTGTTTGTTTATTTGTTTGCAATTTTTACAGTTTTATTTTTTAGGTCTTTCTGAACAGGTACCATTTTCATAACAGCAAACAAGTTCTAAAGAAAGAAGACCTAGTACACTCACAGATTCTCTAAAACTAGTTGTGATAGATAGATAGATAGATAGATAGATAGATAGATAGATAACTGTTCCATTGAAATTTCAGTCTCAGAATTATTTGGCTTGGCTACATATTAGGTTAGATGTGTTGGACAACATGTTTTGGCAACAGGAACAAATGACAATGAGTCCAGAAAAAGATTGCTTCCTAAAATGAGATGAGAGAGGTAGCTTAAATATTACAATCTGAACCAGATCTTTCAATAGACAGAGTCCAAGAAGAGGGTAGAGAAAGCTCCAGCATTTTAGATGGTCAAACAAGGTTCATTCTGCTCATCAATGATCCAAGGTTTTGAAGCTTGTTGAGTGGATTCAGAGCAAAGAGAGTGGTAGATGAACATCTGAGTGTATACCTAGTTATTCATTTATTGTAAAGTTAAATAACTTTAAAGAGACTCATTTAATACATATAAAATATGTATCAAACTGTCAGAGATATAATGCACACTCATTAAATAATAACTGCTATGGTTACAATTTCAATGGTCATGATAACACTATGAATACTGTTAAATTGTTGTTATCTGGCATTCTCGTAGTTGGTTAAGATACTACATCAAGATGTGATTTCAGATGAAGACTATACAAGAGACAGGGATTTATGAGTGATGATTGGGTAATATGCAGTTAGAATTTTAAGAAAAAAGGGCTGGGTAGGTGGGGGTAGATAGCATAATGGTTATGCAAAGAAACTCATATCTGAGGTTCTGAAGTCCCTGGTCCAATCCCCTCACACCACCATAAGCCAGAGCTGAGCAGTGCTCTGGTGTTTCTCACTGTGTCCTTCTCTCTCTGCATCTCTCTCAAAATAAATAAATACTTTTAAAAGGGGGTGGGTGGGTGATGTCACACTTGGTAGAGTGAACATGTTACAATATGCAAAGACTGGGGTTTAAGCCCTCAGTTTCCACTTACAGGGGGAAACTTGGCCAGAGATGAAGCAGGGCTGCAGGTGTCTCTCTGTCTCTCTTGCTCTCCACTGGTCTCGATTTCCAGCTCTCTCTAATAAATACAAAGATAAATACATATATACATTTAAATATTAAAAACAATAATTTTAAGTATAAGAAATCAGAAATAGGGTGTGACAGTGATGCACTGGGTACAGCGCAAAATCTCTGATTCCCACCTACAGGAGAAAGTTTTAGGAGTAGTGAAGCAGCATTCCAGGTATCTTTCTCTCTGTACCCCTTTTTCTATTGCCCTCTGACTATCAAAACAAAAAATAAACAAATAAAAAAAGTTTAAAATTGACAGGGGTAACAGTGAATTCATCTTACAGACACTGAGTCCCAGTGATAAACCTAGTTGCAATAAAAATAATGCATAATAAAAATAAATAAAAGATAAAAATATGAACACAGAGAAACCCTAATGCTGCAATGTATATGTTTATATGTATCTAGGTTTATATACATATATTATCTATAGGTATCTATATCTACATATCTTTCCATATCTACAGAGTCAAGAAAAAGAGAAAAAAAACCAGTAGGGGCAAAATGTATATATAGATGGAAAATGAAAAGGAGAGTCATCCATATGGATTCTTAAAAAGATGTAAATAAATAGTATTGTGACTGTTAACGGCCCGTTCCATCATATTCTCCTCCATATTTGTAGTTTATCTCAGGACTTCTGCATTGTAAATAGAATACTTAACCTGGCTAATAACAATTACAAAGCAAGCAATTCATCCTTATAATATTGGAAAGGAATGACTTCTCATTCGGTTGGTGTTTCCTTTGATGAGTTATAGAACAATTAGTCTTTGTTGTAAGTCAGCAATGTGTTAAAATCATTTATATTGGAATGAGTTCTTCCAACTTCTAGTATTTTCTTCATTATTTAGTAACTGCCATGCTGTGTGACTAGGTAGATGTATTCTGACTTTGAGGAAGGACCTCATCCAAAGGGATGTAAATGCCAGGCTTTATTTACACACACACACACACACACACACACACACACACACACACACACTTTCTAACAAAGCCCTGGGCTTGGGGGTCCTACTCTGGTGTTTCTAATAGGAAACCACAAGATGCCACTTTCACTCAATTTGTGCTCAGAAGACGATCTTATGAATGAAATTAGAGTGCAATTTTAATCAGCATGCCTAATTACAGGACCCTGTGAATCACTCTGAAAGAACAAAAAGTCCATACAATAAAGGCAAAAAGAAAAACTGGCAATCATTTCCTACCCTGGAATATAATGAACCTAGCAGCTGGAAGGATACAGTGAGTCCAGATTTCAGTGACCCCAGTGGACAAGTGTATGTTCACAATTGAGTGTAGATTCTTCACTGATTGTCAGGTGGGGGTTGGAGGGGCAATGACTCAGAAAGGTGGAAATTTTATTAAATGCTGGGAAATTGTGCAGATGCAGTCACATCTGCTATGTTGTCTCCTCAGGCTACTGCTAGTTCCCGCGAGAGTTGGGACATTCTCAGAGTGCCTGTTCCACCATGTTGTGCCCTCAGGGCATTATCTATTTCCCGGAGATATTTGGAGTGCTTTGGTTACTCCTCCCCCCTCCCATTCTCATGAGAGTTATTATCCTATCCTGGAGTGCTATGGTTACTCCTCCCCCTTCCCATTCTCGTGAAAGCTACTCCTATAAAAGCCCTTATTCTTCCACACCTCGTTCTCTTGCCTGCACTTCACTTTGGTGTTTAGA
The DNA here is from genome assembly GCF_950295315.1 of Erinaceus europaeus. Lineage (NCBI taxonomy): Eukaryota > Metazoa > Chordata > Mammalia > Eulipotyphla > Erinaceidae > Erinaceus > Erinaceus europaeus. The sequence goes on from NC_080162.1 coordinate 197,765,483, forward strand.
CGCAGGAAAGGTTACTGCCTGAGGCGGCCATTTTCGCTACCTCCACGTGGCCCAACCTGCTTCTCTCGCACCCAACTCTGAGGTGCCAGTGCAAATAAAGATTTGTGTTCCCTCTTTGCTCTGGACCTCCTCTCTCTCTTCTCCGCGGCGCAGAACGACATTAAAGCAGATTCTTCTAAAATTACCTTCAAACTTAGAATCTGCTGGCTAGATGGCAATTTGCATATCCAAGTTTACTTATTACACATTTATTACAACTCTGAAACCATCTTCCCAGACAATATTTCTAGTCCATCTCTATGTTAGCTATCACATAAAGACTACTAAAGTAATAGGTTCCTTAGGAACATTCCTAAAATAGACTTGTTTGTCACCAGAAATCCTGTTTTGATACCAGCAAGAAAATCTGGAAAACACCAGAGTAAGTGAGTCACTGTTTCACTTATCTGAGAGAGAAGAGAAAAAAAAAAAAAGATACCTGGAAGTAGTAGTTTTAGCAAGAAGTGAGGGGGTAGGGCGTAGGGCTGTAGCACAGTGGGTTAAGAGCACATGGGGCAAAGTGCAAGGACAAGCATAAGTGTCCCTGTTGGAACTCCTGGTCCCTACCTGCACCTGCAGGGGGGTGACCTGACAAGTGTTGAAACGGGTCTGCTGGTGTCTATCTTTCTCTCCCCCTCTCTGTCTTCTCCTCCTCCACTCTCTGCCCTACCCAACAACAATGACTGCAATAACAATGAAAAACAACAACGATAAACAAGGGCAACAAAAGGGAACAAATAGCCTCTAGGAGCAGTGGATTCATGGTGCAGGCACTGAGCCCCAATAATTACCCTGAATGTGGAAAAAGAAAGAAAGAAAATAAATGAAGTGAAGGGAGGACTGTTAGAAAAACAATGAGAAAAAATAGAAACACATAGATAGTTATAGAAGCAGCCTGTACCAGTGACCTTAGGACGACAACTGCAGTTTCCAGTGGAGGGGATGGGGACACAGAACTCCGCTTATGGAAACTGTATGGAATTATACCCCCGCTATCTTACAGTTTTGAAAATCAATATTAAATCACTAATAAAAATAGATTAAAAAAAAATTAGTGGAACCTTGATAGGAATTACATTAAGTTTATTTATAGCTCTAAGTAGAATATTCATGTTGATGATATTAAAGCAGTAAAGGACCTAATTGAACAGATACCCACTCTCCAAGAGAGATAAAAAGAAAAACTGGGAACACAAAAAGTAGCAAAGGAAAAAAGGAAGAGAAGAGAGAGGAAAACAAGCTTGAGTGCACATACTTGCACTCACTCGATGGTGGTAAAGCAAAATAAATAAATAAATAAAATAATAATGATAATAATAACTTTTCTTAGTCCATGTTGGGGACACAATTGATTATATAAAGCTCTCCAATTTTCCGAAGTGCCTTTCTTCACAAGTCCTTCCTTCAGTAGTGAGTGGGTGATAACTGCAGACAAGGTTTGAAGGCCTGGCTATCTGTTTGTTTCAGAAAGCTGATCAATGGAGCCTATGTAGTTGCCTCTGTCCTATCAGCTGTTCAGGATCACATACCCAGAAGCCACCCCCACTCACGCTGTTTTCAGGCTGCTTGGCTGTCCTTTTGGAGAATAAGACTCAGGTTTGTAGCCCACAATTTTCCCACTGCCACTGGAGCGCCTCAGGGTTATCTGTAGGTCTGATGGGTCTTGTTTTCTCTGAAGACTCTGTCTACGCCTAACACTGGGACTAAGGTCCTCTGGACAGGAGATCTGGGAGATTTAATCTCCAGCTTCCAGTAGCCACAAGCAGTTCATTGGAATTCACTTTAACCAAGCCCACAATTCTCTCCCCTCAAATATTCTCTAATAGCCAAAAGCTGCTAGATAGCCAGTCCAGCCTTCACTATCATCCACCTCCAGCAAGCTCACACAAGGGTTGTGCGTTCCTCCCATGTGCAGATCCCGGGGCACTGTTGCATCTAGTGCAGCTGTGCTTCCCTTTCCTGGCACTAGCAGTCTAAGCAAGTTCACCATACACTTCTCTTCTGCTGGAATCGGAGGTCCAAATTATTTCTGAAATGTGTTCCTACAGGTTATTTTGGTAGGGGGCTTAACTTCAGGAATGCAGCCTCCACAGACTTGAGTGTCTGTGTTCAGGGACTGGGGTAGGGGAGGGGCAAAAACAAAAAAACAAAACTCAGATATATCCTCCATTTTCCTTTGATGTTCTTAGCCCGGCTGTACATTTCATATGCATTTGGTGACAGGTATTTATTCCGTAATAATATTAGTGAAGGTCTTTATTGTCCACACAACGTTTACCTAGCATACTTTGGCATGGTTCCTCTTCTAATGTATCTTTGACTGTAAGTTTTTTTTTTTTTCATTTAAGAAAGGATTAATTAACAAAACCATAGGGTAAGAGGGGTACAACTCCACACAATTCCCACCACCCAATCTCCATATGCAATCCCCTCCCCTGATAGCTTTCCCATTCTCTATCCCTCTGGGAGCATGGACCCAGGGTCATTGTGGGTTGCAGAAGGTAGAAGGTCTGGCTTCTGTAATTGCTTCCCCGCTATACATGGGCATTGACTGGTTGGTCCATACTCCCAGTCTGCCTCTCTCTTTCCCTAGTAGGGTGGGTCTCTGGGGAAGCTGAGCTCCAGGACACATTGGTGGGGTCTTCAGTACAGGGAAGCCTGGACAGCATCCTGATGGCATCTGGAACCTGGTGAGTGAAAAGAGAGTTAACATACAAGCCAAACAAATTGGTGAGCAATCGTGAACCCAAAGCTTGAAATAGTGGAGAGGAAGTGTTAGGGAGGTACTCACTGCAAACTCTAGTGTACTTCTGCTTTCAGGTACATATTTTGCAGTAGTTTACGGATACGTGTGAACATATGCTCTCTCTCACAGAAACTGGTGTATATCTAGGTTTTGGGACTTTGTTAGAAAGTGAGCCACCTGAGATGGAATAAGAGAATACTATGAAAGGAAAGGTCTCACCCGGTAATGAAGCTGAAGGGTTGTCATTCCACACGTGAAGTCTCTGGACACAGTCAGAAGTGAAGCATGTTGAGGTGGCAATCGTTGTGTTGGTTAAGTTGTGATCAGCAGATGCAATATTATTTGATATGGATTGGGAGAGGTTACGGGAAAGTGGTCCCTATCTAAGGGTTCTAGGACTGGGGGAAGTAGAGGCTCTGTAGTGGAGATGTGAGGTTCCTGCTGTCTTAGGGTTCAAAAAGACAATCGATAGTTAATGTTATCATCACATTATTTGGTAATTGAGTTAACTTTGAAAAGTCCTTTTGTTAGGGTTTACTGTACAGTACCCAGTATCTTGTATATAGCTGTGCTATTGGTTGCCTCTGATCTACTTGGTCTAGGCTTTAGAGAGAGTCTGCATATCAATTTCACATATATTAAAAATATTCAATTTGTGTTTTGAAAAACTATGAGACATAAAATTAATTTTCCCCCTCTCGTATTAATTAACTAGTGATTTATATGACTACATTTTACTAGGAGTGTACATAAACACCATTCCCACCACCAAAAGACTGTGACCCATCCCTCCCACCCACTCCCACTCCCCACTGTCCCAGCTGCATGTCTACCCCTCACCACATGGCTTTTAGTTTGGTGCACTACTTACAATTTGGTCAGGTCCTGCTTTTAGTTTCCCTTTCAGATCTTCTTCCTCAACTTCTGTTGATGCGTGGGATAATCCCATACTCATCTTTATCTTTCTAATTTAGCTCACTTAACATAATTTCTTCTAGCTCTGTCCAAGATGGGTCAGAGAAGGTGGGTTCATTGTTCTTGATAGCTGCATAGTATTCCATTGTGTATATATACCACAGCTTTCTCAGCCACTCATCCGGTGTTGGGCACCTGGGTTGCTTCCAAGTTTTAGCTATTATGAATTGTGCTGCTATGAACATAGGAGTACACACCTCTTTTTGGTTGGGTGTTATGGAGTCCTTGGGGTATAAGCCCAGGAGAGGAATTACTGGATCATATGGAAGGTCCATGTCTAGCCTTCTGAGAGTTTTCCAGACTGCTCTCCACAGAGGCTGGACCAATTTACATTCCCACCAGCAATGTAAAAAGGTTCCTCTGTCCCCACAACCTCTCCAGCATTTGTTGCTGCTGTCCTTTTTGATGTATGCCATTCTTACAGGAGTGAGGTGGTATCTTAGTGTTGTCTTAATTTGCATTTCTCTGACATTCAGTGACCTAGAGCAGTTTTTCATATGTTTGTTAGCCTTTTGGATCTCCTCTGTAGTGATTGTTTTGTTCATATCCTCTGCCCATTTTTGGATGGGGTCATTTGCTTTTTTGGTGCTAAGTTTGCTGAGCTCTTTATATATTTTGGTGATTAGTTTCTTGTCTGATGTATGGCATGTGAAGATCTTCTCCCATTGTGAGGGGTCTGTTTGCTTATTTAATAGTTTCTCAGGATGTGCAGAAGCTTTTCAATTTGATGTAGCCCCATTGGTTTGTTTCTGCTTTAGTCTTCCTTGCAATTGGGTTTGATTCATCAAAGATGTCCTTGAGGTGTATGTGGGAAAGTGTTTTACCAATGTTTTCCTCTAAGTATTGGATTGTTTCTGGTCTGACATCTAGGTCTTTGATCCATTTGGAGTTTATTTTTGTTTCTGGTGAGATAAAGTGGTTCAATTTCATTCTTTTGAATGTTACAACCCAGTTTTCCCAGCACCATTTATTGAAGAGAGCCTCCTTCTTCCATTTAATCCTTTGGGCCCCCTTATCAATGATTAGATGTCCATAGGTGTGGGGATTTATTTCTGGGTTTTCAATTCTGTTCCACTGGTCTGTGTGCCTATTTTTGTTCCACTACCATGCTGTTTTGATGATGATGGCTTTATAATATAGTTTAAGGTCTGGGAGTGTGATGCCTCCATTTCTGTTCCTTTTCCTTAAGATGGTTTTGGCAATTCTAGGTGTTTTCAGGTTCCAGATAAATGATTGTAGGGTTTGTTCTATTCTCTTAAAGAAGCTTGGTGGAACTTTGATGGGTATTGCATTAAATTTGTATATGGCTCTGGGGAGAATATTCATTTTGTTGATATTTATTCTTCCAATTCATGAGCATGGGATATCTTTCCATTTCTTGGTATCAGTTTCTATTTCCTTGAGTAGCGACTCATAGTTTTCAGTATACAAGTCTTTCACTTCTTTGGTCAACTTTATTCCTAGGTATTTGATTGACTTTGCTGAAACAGTAAATGGGAGTGATTTCTGGATGTCTTCTTCTTCAGAAATAGTGTTTGCATAAAGAAATGCCACTGATGTTTGTACATTGATTTTGTAGCCTGATACCTTGCTATATTGCCTAGTAACTTCCAGTAGTTTTCTGCTGGATTCTTTAGGTTTTTCTATGTATATAATCATATCCTCTGCAAACAGTGAGAGCTTGACTTCTTCCCTTCCAAACCTTATTCCTTTGATTTCTTTCTCTTGCCTGATTGCTATGGCAATAACTTCCAATACTATGTTGAAGAGTAACGGTGACAATGGACAGCCCTGTCTAGTCCCCGATCTGAGGGGGAATGCTTTCAGCTTCTGTCCATTGAGTATGTTGTTGGCTGTAGGTTTGCTATATATAGACTCTACTCTCTTGAGGAATTTCCCATCTATTCCCATTTTTTGTAGAGTTTTGAGCATGAATGAGTGTTGGATTTTGTCAAAGGCTTTATCTGTATCTATTGAGATAATCATGTGGTTTTTGGCTTTGCTTTTATTGATGTGGTGAATGACATTGATTTAATTACGGATGTTGAACCAGCCTTGCATTCCTGGGATGAATTCCACTTGGTCTTGATGAACAATCTTTTTGATATGTTGCTGTATCTGGTTGGCCAAGATCTTGTTTAATATTTTGGCATCTATGTTCATCAGAGATATTGGTCTGTAGTTTTCCTTTTTTGTTCTGTCCCTATCAGCTTTTGGTATCAGGGTGACGTTGGCTTCATAGAATGCGGAAGGGAGTATTCCTGTTTCTTCAATCTTATGGAAAAGCTTAAGAAGTATGGGTACTAACTATTCCCTGAAAGTTTTGTAGAATTCATTTGTGAAGCCGTCTGGCCCAGGACTTTTGTTGTTGGGAAGATTCTTAATAATGGTTTCAATTTCTTTGTCTATGATTGGTGCATTTAGATTTTATAGTTCTTCTTGGTTCAGTTTTGGAAGGGCATATGCTTCTAGGAATTGTTCCATTTCTTCCAGATTCTCTAGCTTGGTGGCATATATTTCTTTATAGAAGTTTCGCAGGATTCTCTGGATTTCTGTGGTGTCAGTTGTGATATCTCCTCCATCGTTTACAATTCTATTAATTTTGAGTCTTCTTTATTTTTTGTTTGGTGAGTCTGGCTAGGTGTTTGTCAATTTTGTTTAATCTTTCAAAGAACCAACATTTGGCTTCATTGATCTTTTTTATGGTTCTTTTATTTTTGATGTTGTTTATTTCTGTTCTAACTTTAGTGATTTCTGTCCTCTTGGATGTTTTAGGGTTCCTTTGTTCCTCTTCCTCTAAGTCCTTGAGGTGTGCAGTAAGGTTGTTCATTTGAGCTTCTTCTTGGTGTTTAATATGTGATTGTATGGCTACAAGTTTCCCCCTCAGAACTGCTTTAGCTGTGCCCCAAATATTTTGATAATTTGTGTCTTCATTTTCATTTGTTTCCAGGAACATTTGAATTTCCAGTTTGAGTTAATCTCTGACCCAGTGGTTCTTGAGGAGTATGTTGTTTAGTTTCCAAATTTTTTATTTAGTTGGTCCCTCATTGGGTGCATAGATGTTAATAATTGTTAAGTCTTCTTGGCTGATGGATCCTCTAATCATTATGTAATGTCCTTGCCTATTATTATTCAGGTCTGGGAAATTATCTTCTATTATTTCCTCTAGAATGTTTGCTTCCCCTTCCTCTCTTTCTTCCTCTGGCAGGCCAAATATGTGAATGTTACTTCTTTTGAGATCATCCCATATGTCTCTGTTGTTGTTTTCAGTGTCTCTCAATCTCTTTTTAAGCTCTTTCACCTCTTTCTTAGTTTTCTCTAACTCATCCTCTGTCTGACTAATTCTGTTTTCTGCTTCTGTTAGTCTGCTTTCCCTTGCCTCAGGTTCTTTCTTCATTACAGCTATTTCAGCTTTCAGTTCTCTAATTGCCTCAAGATAATCAGTATTTTCCTTGTGGGGTCTCAACTGTTGTTTCCCTAATACTGCCATTCATTTCCTCCAATGTTTTTTTCATTTCTGTGATTAATAAGTTTATTATTGCTTGCATACTTTTCTTATCTATGGTTACTTCTGACTGACTTGTAGTTTCTTCTGGGCTCTTGTCTTCATTCATTGGAGTAGCAGTTTTATTTGTTTTTGATCTACCCATTTTTTTGATTTATGTGTTTCTTTTTTTATGCTCTGTTGTTCCTCAGCTGTTGTGTCTTGAGTTATTAAGCTACTAGCAGCTTCTCAGTCCGCCATCTTCTGGGAACCCCTGTAAGTTGGTTTTAAAACTCTCTGTTGGGTGGTAGAGCAGCAGGTTAAACGCAATGGCACAAAACGCGAG